>NC_139938.1:20958514-21686014 GCF_963514095.1 Eutrigla gurnardus
AACAGCAAAACGGACATTTGGGATCTCGACAAACTCACGTATGTTTGAAAAATACGAAGCTGTGATTAGCACGTTAATTTGAAAGTCCCACTTTCCCAATACACGGATCAGAAAAATGTATTCTCTGTAATAATCCCAAATCCAAACCTCCTGGTTCTGTGGTGGAACCAGTGTGAATCTAACTTCCTAACCAGTTGAACCCAGAATCTGTGAGAACGTGTATAGTTGAATGACCGGCTGCGACCACCTTTCTTCTCACAACGTCTTCACAGATGGCGGACGTTCGTCGATGGCGCTCCGCAGTGCGCCGACCTGAGCGGTCTGACTGAACTCGGACCGAACCTCAGCTACACGCACAAGAGGTGAAGTCCAGTTAGTGCACGTTGAGACTGAAGTCTGGCCAAGAGTCTGAGTCGAGTTTGTTCCTTTGTCCTCAGTTCGGCCGCCAACATGCACTACCTGAAAGGCTTCGCCGGCCGAGCGGAGGCCTGGACCAGTTTCACCCAGCTGGAGACGTTTTTCGCCCACAGCAGTCACCAGAAGACCACGGCCAGTAAGAAACACACTCAAACTGTCTGGGTTCATGACTCGGTGGTTCTCACCAAGCTGGATTCACTGGATCCACTGGATCTAGCAAGACCCACGTTTACCACAAATAGGGGTACCCAGAATTAAGTAGGTCAAGAAAGGTCCAACCAATACAAGTTAAAGTGATGCCAAAAGAATATTTTATTTAACATTTCAAACAAACCAGAAATAGCTGCATCTTCATTCAACAAGAACAACACCTTTGAAGAATGTTCATTCAAATAAGTTGACACTCAGGTAGACCATTTTTAAAGTCCTCCATCAACTGCTTAAGTTGCTCAAAATCTTCAACCTTGTTAGACGTACGTTAGCGATCAAAAAGGGTTTCTTTCTCATGAGCAAACTCAACAGACGTGTTACAGCCTGCGTCTTCACTTTATAACTTAAAGTAGTGACAGGAACTAAACAACTAAACTAAACCACAGACAGTCTCTGGTTCCTCCACATAGTCTGCTCTGGTCTATGGACTAATGTGAGCTACTATCTAGACCTCTGGGAGAACCACAGACAGTCTCTGGTTCCTCCACATAGTCTGGTCTGGTCATTGCTGGTGACGACCAGTCGCTGTCTGAACACAACTTGTCTACTTTTCTCTCTCAGGGTTCATTAAGGATCACTGGATGGAGGACTGGTATTTTGGCTACCAGTGTCTGAACGGCTGCAACCCCCTTCTGCTGCGTCAGACCCGCCTCCTTCCTCCAAACCTACACGTCACCTCTGACATGCTCCGCCCCTTCCTGTCCGGAGGCTCCTCCCTCGAGCGGGAGCTGGAGGTGTGCATGCCGTCCTCTGACTTCCAGCTGTTTCCAGCTGTGCCCTTCAGTGCGGCTGCCTGACTTCATGTGTTGTGCCGTGACAGAGTGGGACCATCTACCTGCTGGACTACGAGGTTTTGGACGGCGTCCCGGCCAACGTGATCAACGGGAAGCAGACGTATATAGCCGCCCCACTGTGCCTTCTCCACCTGAACCAGCAGGGGCAGCTGGTCCCCATCGCTATCCAGGTGTTGTGATCCAGAGCACGTTGTATTATCACTATTGTTTCAATTAGAGGTCTTCAAGGTTTTCAGGCCAAGGACCCCCAAGGCCTATAGAGACAGAGGGAGCCCTGAGGCCTATAGAGACACGGTGGAGGGACCCCCCCCCAAGGCCTATAGAGACCCAGTGGAGGGACACCCTATTACATATCATATAATGTTGCTCATTAAAGCGTTCAATAATAATGTGTAGTGCAGCCTAAAGTTCCATGTTTAACAGTCCTTTGTAATCATTGCTTTGATACAATGCTAAGCTAAGTGCAACATTGTTGCATTATGTTGTTGTACTACATTGCTGTGCTACATTGCTGTGCTACGTTGCTACATTATTATGTTCCTGTCCAGCTGCAGCAGACTCCCGGGCCCGAGAACCCCGTCTTCCTGCCCTCGGACACCGCCAGTGATTGGCTGCTGGCTAAGATCTGGGTCCGCAGTGCAGACTTCCATTGCCACCAGTTGGCCTCCCACTACCTGAGGAGCCACATGCTGGGCGAGCTGTGCTGCGTGGCCACGCTGCGACAGCTTCCAGAGCCACACCCACTTCACCAGGTGCTGATCGGATTGCGTATAACCCAAGACGCTCGCACCATTTTAATTTAGGTTTTATTGACTGATATGATATGAAACATATTTAGTTTCAGTCGACATTGAATGTATGATGCTACTGTATTTGCTGATGACACTGGACTTACGCTGACTCCTGATGAATCATCACGCTGGTCTGCTGGATGTGGAAATAGACAACAGTTTGATCATAATTCAACTAAAATATGTTTGATTCTGCTCAAAAACATGTGGTAACAGGATAATCTTATAGTCGGTTTAAAGAGGATTCGTTTGACTGCTCTACCTCTTCCTTCCCAGCAGCCTCCCGCATTAACATGTGGTTCATTTAAATCCATTGATTTTTCCTGAAACCCTTCTCTGATTGGCTGTTTCCATGGGCAGCTGCTGATGCCACATGTCAGGACGTCGCTGCAGATCAACTTCCAGGCCCGGGCAACACTGCTGGCAGCGAACGGCGTGTTCGATAAGGTTCGCCATCAGCTGTTGACAGTTGACAGTGTTAAACAGGGAGGGGTGAAGCAGGCCGGTGTGGTGCAGTCATCTGTCCTTGTGTTGGTCTCCACCCCCAGGCGTCGGGTTCTGGTCTCGAGGCGTTGCCGGTCCTCCTCTCCCGGTCATCCCACAGGATCCGTTACGGGTCTCTGTGCGTTCCTGATGACCTGAAACAGCGCGGCGTGGACAAGCTGCCGCATAGCTACTACGCCCAGGACGCTCTGAGAGTCTGGGAGGCCCTGCAAAGGTACAAAAGTCCAGCTCGGGGGGTCAGACCAGACGCAGGATTTAGGGGTTACGAGGTCACGTCGGGCATATGATTGGTTGCTGCTAGCTGATGCTTCACATTTGGTTTTCAAAAAAAAATATTTTATTTTCGAGCTGAACCCCAACGTGTGTTTGTGCAGGTTTGTGGTCGGCTGGGTGGAGCTTTATTACCATGGCGACACTGATGTGCAGCAAGATGCTGAGCTGCAACACTGGATCACTGACATCAACACATACGGCTTCGGCCACCAGGCAGGTGTGTGTGTGTGTGTGTGTGTGTGTGTTTGTGTGTGTGTATCAGACCAGCTGATCCAGAATCCGTCTCCCCTGTGGTCTTGCAGGTTTCCCTCCGTCCCTCCAGACCAGACCAGAAGTGTCCCGGCTGGTGACCATGATCATCTTCTCGTGTTCGGCTCTTCATGCTGCCGTTAACTTCTCCCAGGTGGGCGTCCCAGTCCGATTTTTAATATATATAGCTGTTATAAACAAGTTGCTTGGTTCCACTGACACCAGATGCTTGCGGTTTCTATGACAAGTGAAAGCTACCGCTAGCATCTTTGCTCGCACCGATCAATAAACACCCATAAGATGAAAACATGGCCTCATATAAATAAAACCAACAATAACCATCAACATCATCACCCTAAGGACCTTAACGAGGCATTGTCACATGTTAGGATGGATTCATTAGAAACATAGATGTACATTCATGGGACGTTAGCTAGCATAGATGCCGCTTGTTAGCATCGTAATAAAGTAAAAATTTGCCACTATTTTTCTCTGAATATTGCCTGAATATTTTACACCATCGTTAAAATCTCAGAGAGAATTTTTCTGGTAAATGTACGACTTTAATCTTGACTTTTTTTTTGATAGGATATTGACCCTCTACCGGAGTATTCAGCTTTTCTGTTTCATGTCCTCAGCTGGACTTCGCTCTCTGGATGCCGAACTGCCCCGCCTCCATGTGCCGTCCTCCTCCGCAGGCCAAAGGTTTGGTAACCGAGGACGACGTCATATCTTTCCTGCCGGACGTCAACTCCAGCAGTCGCATCCTGATGGCGCTGACGCTGCTGTCGCAGCCCGCCGTCAACTTTGTGAGGCTCCGCCGGAATCCGCGATGAAAACACGCCTCGTAAAGGCTGAATTATGCTTCCGCATCGACACAACGCAAGGGGGCTTGCGGACCCCTTAAGGCCTGATTATGCTTCCGCGTAGTGATCACGCAATGGCCACGCAACGGCCACGCAACGGCCACGCAGTTGCTTGGAGACCGTGATGGTTCTGCGTTGGGTTTACGTGTCGAAATGCAATTCAATGCCACACCGGTAAAAACGGCGCTATGTTTTTTGTAAAGAATGACCGACCGACCGAGACTCTTGACGTATATCGTCGTTAGCCTCGTTATAGCCTATTTGTTTACTTTCCGGCTTTAAACGTCCACAATTTTTCAGAACTTGGTGTTTTATTTCTTTGTGCAAAAGCGACAAGGTGCAAACAATAAAACGAGGTGCAAACAATAAAAGTAGCCTATTTAAAGTTTAAATGGCGGTGTTTATGAGTGGAAACCGGATAGCGGTCTCCAGCGGATGTAGTTAGCGGACCAATCACAGCCAATCGACGCGCGTCTAGGATTTTTGGGAGGTACACGTCAGGCCCTTGCGTTGGACGTAAGGGGGGTCCGCAAGGACGTAAGGGGTCCGCAAGGACGTAAGGGGTCCGCAAGCCCCCTTGCGTTGTGTCGACGCGGAAGCATAACTCAGCCTTTACGTCCTTGCGGACCCCCCTTACGTCCAACGCAAGGGCCTGACGTGTACCTCCCAAAAATCCTAGACGCGCGTCGAGGCGACGCAACACCAACGCAGCGGCATTGGCTGTGATTGGTCCGCTAACTACATCCGCTGGAGACCGCTATCCGGTTTCCACTCATAAACACCGCCATTTAAACTTTTAATAGGCTACTTTTATTGTTTGCACCTCGTTTTATTGTTTGCACCTTGTCGCTTTTGCACAAAGAAATAAAACACCAAGTTCAGAAAAATAGTGGATGTTTAAAGCCGGAAAGTAAACAAATAGGCTATAACGAAGCAACGACGATATACGTCAAGAGTCTCGGTCGGTCGGTCAGTCTTTACAAAAAACATAGCGCCCTTTAACGGTGTGGCATTGAATTGCATTTCGACACGTAAACCCAACGCAGAACCATCACGGTCTCCAAGCATAATCAGGGCTTAAAGCGGGTCTACGGTGGCCTGGAGGGCTCAGCTGTCAAACAAAACATCTGCACTATTTTTAATTTCTGTGTAATTTGGTGTTTTAAATTGAATTTTTTTTTAATTAATATTATATATAATAATGTATAATTTTCAGAGAACAAATTAAATAACATCAAATATTACAAACAAATATAATCAGGTTGCATTTATAACTAACTGCAACATTTTTATTCTAATAATTCTATTTTAGCATATTTTCATCAAAAATGTAATCGCAATAATTAACTTTCTACATTTATTAAATATTACACTACACCTTTACTACATCATAGTTATATTATATTACTTCGTTTTACATCATATATACTACTTTATAACTTATTATTATACTTTATATTTATATATTCCTCTATTAATACACACAAATATTAAGTTTTATTGTTATACTATATTATAATTCATTTTCTGCCTTTGCAAAGTTTCCCTGTTGAGATCGATAAAAAATTATGTTATATTATCTTAGAATGAACAGTGGCAGCAAACATGACAACGCTAATGTAGCATGCTAACATGCTACATTTTAGCATGCTAACAAGCTTTATTCACATTTACCAACAAGACGTTTGTGAATGACAGTGAAGTGTGTGTGTGTGTGTGTGTCTCCCCCTGCAGGTTCCTCTGTGCCATTACAAGGAGGCAGTTTTCAGGGGCGACGCCCACCGCAGGCTGGTAGAGGACGTGCAGGCCGAACTCACGGCCATTTCTGATGACATCGCAGAGCGCAACAGCCACCTTGAGCTGCCGTACCCGTACCTCTGTCCCAGACGCATCGAGAACAGTGTGGCCATTTAAATATGAAATATATTTATGTCACAACCGTCATCCTTTGTCAATATCAATTTAATTCCTGGTTAATAAGTTTAATATTGAACCTTGTGTTCTCCGTCGGATCAGATTTTCTTTTTATGTTGTGACTAGAAACACCACCGATTTGAGAAGTCGACGTTTCATTTCTGTAATAATTATTTGAATGATTGATAATGTTTTTTTCCAGAGTTTTATTGTTACTTAAACTTAAATAAATAATAAACTGGAACACAATCAGACTTGTGATACACAGCAGCCCGTTTGGGAAATAATTTGTAGTTCTATACAATCTCTGGTTGTATAGAAGTGAGAAAATGAGCCTACTTCTTTCTGCTGGCCACCAGGGGGCAACTCCTCTCTGGTTGTATAGAAGTGAGAAAATGAGCCTACTTCTTTCTGCTGGCCACCAGGGGGCAACTCCTCTCTGGTTGTATAGAAGTGTATGAGAAAATGGTCCTACTTCTCTCTTGATGTATTATCTCAGTAAACATTGTAAACATGAGTTTATGTCTCGATCTCTAGTTTCAAGTCTTCTTCAATCCAGCATGATGTTCATTTAGTACATTATGGTCCATTTAGAGTCAGAATGCTTTAGGTTGTGCTCCTCCCTCCCAAAAAGCCCAGTCTGTTCTTCAGCTCCTCTTCCTCTAGATGTCCAGATGAAGGACATTTAGCTCCGTTGAAGAGGCGGGGCTAACTAGTGGCTGGGCGGGTATTATGCTAATGAGGTACCTGGTGACATCACCACATTATGGAAGAATATTAGAATGGGGAGTTTCTGCTCTGCAGGCATTTAACTATAAAGTGACTGAAGGAAAAACAGAATCAGTGCTGAAGCTGATGGAACGCCTTCAGTTCTGCACATATTTGGTCATAAACCAAAGTATTGGACACATTCACGCGTTGAGGATCAATAAAGTTATTACAGTTCATCCAGAACGACGAACCACGTTTCATCACAATTCATCCCATAATGGTTGTTCAGTCTGGAACAGCTTTGTAAAGTACTGAGAGAGCTGTGTGTTACCTTGTTCTATCACATTGAAGGTTACAGCCCGATCATAACACTGGAATAAACTCTTTCAATAACACAGACACCTGATAATACAGTAAAATAGAACATTTTCAGTGTTTGTTCATCTAAGTCTCTTTCTTCTTCATGGCTCTGCTTCTGCTTCTTCTTCTTCTTCGTGTTGCCATTTAAATGAAAATGTTTCCTGACAAATACTCGAGGAAGTAGCTTGTGTTTCTGTTAAACCTTCAATTAAATGTCACATTTCAGTTTTTATGTTTCCTTTTCTGGTTTTGCTGTCCTCCCTGCTTCCTTCTCCTTCCATGTCTTTCGGTCTTGTCTCCTTGCCTCCTTGCTTCCTTGCCTCCTTGCCTCCTTGTCTCTTAGCTGGCAGGGTCCACCACCAGGACTTTACACTCCCTCTTGGCGATCTTGTCCAGCGACAGCAGAGATTTGTCCTGCGGCGGCAGATAAAGAGGCCGACCGACCGGAGAGCCGACGGGAGGAGTGATGGCCCGCCGCTCCATGGCACTGCCCGTCCTGACAAACACACACACACAAACACACACACACACACACACACACACAGGTCAAACCTAAAAGGAATGATTCATCCATGAATAGAAAGGAATAAAAGTCTGTGACCGCGGACCTCATGATGTGGGACCGGGACGGCTGCTGGTGGGAGAAGGACTGGGACCGACCCAAACTGGCCTGGTGCCGGTCCAGCAGGTCCCGGAACGCCGGGCTAGATGGGCTGTTTTTACCTGGTGGGAGAAGAAGACGCGTTCAACCCGTTCACACTCAGCGAAACTGAAGGATGTGATCTAAAGCTCGGTGGGTCGATTCCGGTGAAGCGGCTTAGTTTCCTTACGTGACAGCGGCCGAGCATCAGGCGGAGGGTTGGACACCGAGGCAGTGAACTGGAGCTTCAGCTTCATATGCTGACTCAGCTGAGAGAAGGAGGGGAGGGAGGGGGAGAGAGGGAGGGAGGGAGAGAGGGAGTGAGAGAGAGAGGGAGGGAGGGGGGAGAGAGGGAGGGGGAGAGAGGGAGAGGGAGGGATAGAGGGAGGGAGAGAGAGAGGGAGGGAGGGAGGGGGAGAGAGAGAGGGGAGGAAGAGAGAGAGGGAGGGAGAGGGGGAGAGAGGGAGAGGGGGATAGAGAGAGCATTAAAGGGAAATTAGCAAGCTAGCTAGGTAACTAGCCGACTGCTAGCTGTATTCAAACTCGTCCGTGGACGTACCTCGTAGAGTCCTGGTCTGAGGATCTGGAAGGCCACGCTGAAGGACAGGGTGCTGCCTTTCCGACAGTGTCCGAGGTTACTGAGAGGAGTGTGACAGACGACGGCGGCCAGCGACGCCTCGTCACTGTGACCGCGACCTGAACACACGGGTTACTATTTAATCACTCACCGGAAGATCTCGAGTCTCTGAAATCAAGTGAGGGGGTGGGGGGCGGCACACCCACCTTCTGGAGTCCAGACCAGCCGGACCGCCAGGAAATCCTGCAGGTTGTTGAGCAGAACGTATTTGACCTTGAAGTGTTCCTTCACCCTGACGGTGCTCGGACAGCTGGCGGTCATGACGAAGCGAGGACGGTCCAGACGGATACTCGGCAACCTGAGAGAGGACGGACACATCAACGTCAACCAGAACGTTGTAGGTCAAGCAAACTCATGTTTATAATGTTCAAGGTTAACTTCAAGTCATCTTAGTAGCTAACTAGCATTGGTAGTAGCGACCTGTCAATCAGCAGGTAAGCCCCGCCCCCTAAAGCAACCACTGCTTTCTGGTCTGTTGGACTCTAAATGGACCATAATGTACTAAATGAACATCATGCTGGATTGAAGAAGATTAAAACTAGATATTGAGACCATAAACTTATGTTTACAATGTTTACTGAGATAATACATCAAGAGAGAAGTAGGACCATTTTCTCAGACTTCTATACAATCAGAGAGGGGTCGCCCCCTGGTAGCTCGCAGAGAGAATGCAGTTTTAAGTCACTTCAGCTTTGGCTTCACTTCTCAGAGATGGAGGTTTAGGTCTGGTTGAGTCAGGGTCTTGAGTCCTGTTTGTGCCCACCATTGACTCCGAGGAGCCGGGTCGATCTGAATTATATAAATTGGAGGTCGAGACATTGAAATCAATGAGTCACCACCTCGAGGTTCCAGGTTTCTTCTACAGCCGTGTGATGACGTCCGTACCTGTAGTGGGTGTAGATACAGTTGGTGAAAGGCATCTTGGGAGTTGACCACTGCAGCACGGCGACCAGAGGAACCTCCAGCCCCTAGAAACATAAAACACAAATTCCTGATTAAATGAAAAGAAATGTTGAAGCTGAAGCCGTCGAGTCAAACCTCAGTCCGATGATTCTTCTTAAATATAATATTTTTATTATGTTTCCTGTAGTGAAACCACCTGGAGACAAAGAAGTTTCCTTTGAGTTGATGCTTTGAACTCAGAAATGCTGCTTAATCATGTTTTGGAGGATTTATGGATTTTTTTAAAACATATTTGAAGTCAAGATGGATTTAAATTTTCAGATCACATATTTAACAAAATATGCTGAAAAAAATGACAATAAAATGACAAATTATTTTATTTTTGTCCAAATCCACTATTTTCTTCGTCCTGGAAATCAAAATATGCTGCGTCAGTAAATACTGACCGTTTCAACTGAACTTTTATGAGTAGAGACCTTGAGAAGGTTGTGAGCTCATCGAATCAGATTCCTCCCAACGTTAAGTCCCGCCTCCTGTTTCACTCAGAAATACGTCGCAATGGAGAAGTTTCAGCTCCACTGAAACCTTTGCTTAACCATTCATGAATTTATTGTTAAGGCATCAATAAGGAGACCAAAACACTAAAATTGATCACAATTAAACTGTAAAATAATAATAATAATCAGTGATGAGAGGAACATGAAAGGTCAGTTATATAGAGGAACATTAAAGATCGGTTAAAAACACGCCGACCTCATTGGAGTCGTCCTGTGGCATGTCGTTCAGGTGCAGCTGGAACAGGAAGTCGTGCTCCTCCAAAGCGCTGAGCATGCTGGGAAGGCGGGAGGCCACGCTGTCCACCCTGCAGAAGGACGCCATGCCGACCTCTCCTGACTGGTGGCTGCAGAGCCGGAGAGGAAACAATGAGTTTTACAGAGGGTCCCTGAACACAACACGATAAACTCTCAAGTAAAAGAAACATTTTATCATGCGAATAACGTAGCAACAGTACCAGTGCTACAAGAAGTATTCAGATGCTTTACTGCAGTAAAAGTACTAATACACACTGTGAAAATACTCCATTGCAAGTAAAAGTACTTTACAACACTGTGAAAATACTCCAATACAAGTACAGGTTGTGCTGAAGTAAAAGTAAATACATGCAGAAGTACTTGTGGTGCACATTTACTGATAGAACTACATGCAGCCTACAGATGGGACCCACAGGTCGACTTCCTGTCCCTGGACTCACCACACGTTGTCCACCAGCAGCACGGAGCCATCGGGCATCATGGGAAGGTAGGAGGCGTTGAGGTTCGGTAGAATCCGAACATCCCGAACACTCAGCTCCTCCTGAGACGACTCGTTCAACACTGAGAGGACGAACACCACGAGGTCAGACCTTGATAGTCGGGGCTACGTAACTCAACTGATTAAAAACGATTAAAATACACACTTAAACTAATTATTATCATCTTTAAATTGTGGCATCATTTCCACAGATCACCGGATTCAAACGGATTCAGGGAAAAAGAGGACGTGGGGTTGGATGAGGCTCTTCTCCACGGAGATGCTAAGCCCCGCTCCTTCCTGTATGTAAAATCAGTGTTTTTGTCAAAGGAGTCTGTGGTGAGTTCAGATAACGGCTTCAGTTCCCCGTCAGAGAAGCTGGGAAAGAGGTGGAAACATACCTTGGTTTGCTCCAATGCTGGTTGCAATACTGCTGTAATAATAATAATAATAATAATAATAATATATATATATATATATATATATATATAATTTACTACTTACTGTATTACTACTACAGTAGAAGTAATACTACTGTATGAATATTACTGTAGTATTACTACTGTATTAATACTACTGTGATTACGTAGAAGTACCTCATACAACCACGCGACACATCACAAATATAAAACATCTACTTTGACAGCAGCTGAAGCTAAAGTACATATCTATTAATGTATATATATATATATATATATATATATATATATATATATATATATATATATATATATATATATACTGTATATAGTGATTATAATTTACTGGCCTAACCAGAATCCCATAATGACGTTTAAGAGATGGAGATGTCCGACCTTTGAGGACGGCGAGGTGGCGCCCGGAGACGGTCATCTGCTTACAGCGGACGGTGGGAGGCGGCAGGACGGTCAGCGTGGTGCTGACTGTGGACCGGAGGTTTGTGAAAACACAGATCACGTTAATCATTCAGTCTGAAACACGAACATCAAACGTTTGTCCAAAACACCAAAATATTCAGTCAACGATTATAGATGACAATCACGAGAAGCATTTTTTCACTCTTCTGGTTTGGAAAATTTACTGAAACGATTCATTGTTTAGCGATTAGCTGTTCAGATATCCGTCTCTGAACCGCAGCCGAGAATGTTTGGTCATCGTATCATTTATCAGTTACGCAACGCAGGAACAACAAGATGCACATGTGCAACCGAAAACGATCGCTGCGTCCAAAATTTCAGTGTTTGAAATGAAAGACGTCCGAGGGGTTAACACTTGGTTTGACAGATAAAAGGATTTGGGGCTCGGATGTGGATCATCCCGTGGCGAGTGTGACCGTGTCGTACCCTGAGCCTTGAAGGTGTTCAGGTCGTGCCTGAAGGTGTGCGTCGGCTCTTGTTGCTGCAGGACGCTCAGGTAGCCGAGTTCCTGCACCTCTGCTTTCTCCGCCTCCTTCTTCCACACCGTGACCATCACCTGAACACAGAAACACACCTGGTTCCTGGTGGACTGGACAGACAGACAAACAGACAGACAGGCAGATGCTCCTCCTGACCTTGACTTTCAGGGTGCTGACGGGGAGTTTGTCCAGAGACACGGTGAGGGGGAAGATCACTTCATCCGTCAAAACCACCGGTTCGTCCAGAGGAGACTAGAGACAGGCAGATGAGAAGCAGGTGTTGAGATATTTCATTCATTCAAACTCATGAGGATTCATCCTCCCGGGACCATGAGTATCACAGTTCATACAAAAGTTGCGTGCTGTAACAACAGCAACATTTTTTTTATATTTACTGAACTTGCTGCTCTCACCTCTGGTCCTTCAACACCACAAACGCTCCCGTACCTGAACAGGTGCCCTGCGGAACTCCCTCGCTGCCGTCCCAGAGGAGTTGTGGATGAGCAGCGGCTTGCAGTCCCTGAAGCTCCGACACCGGGAGTCCACCCTGCTGCCAAGCGCCACAATTGCCGCCTCTGCCGCCGCGATGTAGTCCTCCTCGCCGTCCTCGTTGGCTTCGTCCCCACTGCTCTGGTAGTCGTGGTGATGCTGGTGATGGTTGCCTCGATGGCGGCTACTTTCACCTGGACTCACACTGGCCACGGCGCACAGAGAGCCGGCCAGCTCCCTCCACGCCCGGCTGCTGGCTGACTCCGTCCCAAAAGCGGCTGCAGATCCATCAACATCCCCTGTTCAAAAATAGCCCGTGTTTGGTCCAACGGTTCACAGTATTTTAGCCCTGGTTTGGGCTAACCTTTTACAGTGTTTTAGCCTTGGTTTTGTTAAACCTTTTACAGTGTTTTAGCCCTGGTTTGGGCTAACCTTTTACAGTGTTTTAGCCCTCATTTGGTCCAACATTGTATAGTGTTTATATACAATGTTGGACCAAATGAGGGCTAAAACACTGTGAAGGTTGGATATATATGTATGTATATATATATATATATATATATATATATATATATATATATATATATATATATATAGTATATATCGGTCTGTATTTGTCCTTTGTCCCTCCTCCCTTCCATCCAGAGCCGGTATCCTCCCCCCCCCCCTTCCTCACCGGGGCCGTGCTCGGGCGGCGTCGCTCCAGCGTCCCTGCAGCGCAGCACCAGGAGGAAGCGGACCGTCTCGCCCAGGTAGAGGTGACTCCGGCGGGGCAGTGTTCGGTAGCGGGCCGGGTCCGACAGGTCCGTGATGGGCACCGCCGGGAAATACATGAAATACTCGCACTGCGACTCCATCATCTGCACCATGGCGACGACCGGAGGAGGCTGAGCGAGCACGGACCGGAGTCCTCCACGCACAGAGACGATCAAACACACACTTCCTGTCTTCCCTTTCACAATAAACGCACCATCACAGACAACAAACTAGACCATTGCGCCCCGTAGTGGCACATCACAGGCCTAAACATGGAGAAAAAATGTATGATTGATATAATAATACAGTTTTGAGGCTGGTCTTAGACTTTTATATTTTAATACATTTATACTTAATATTTAATAGGCCTATATATATATTAAATATAAATAATATAAATATATAATAAATAATAATAATAATTATATATATATATATATATATATATATATATATATATATATATATATATATATATATATATATATATGTATGTATATGTATGTTTAGGGGGGGCTGCTCATCTGGCAAGTGGAGGTCGTTCCTGGCGGTTGGTTCAGAGGGAGTCGCTCGACGACTTGTCATTTTTGCGGTCGTTCTTTCGATGTCACATTGACGGCAGTCGCGAGACTGAGCTTTGAGATTGATCCCACACACCAGACAACTTTGGAGCAGACTGGCACGCTTTATCAGTGATCATATTTACCCCCAGTTTAATTTATGCTGGAAAAATATTTTGTTTGGCTACACTGAATGTAATAAAAAACTAAATTCTCAGTTTTATATGGTTAATTTGTTAATTATTTTATCCAAATTTTACATACATAAGTCTAAATTTTCTGGTAGGAGGCCAAACTTCCTGGAACTGTCTGCATATGTTGGTCAATATACTGTATATCCTCCCTCTGTGATTGTGAGAATAAAAAAGCTGTTTAAGAATATGATCTTTGTAAGCTTTACAAAATATTTGTTTAAATGTATGTTTTTTTTCTTCTCTATCTTGCTGTCAACCCCTGGGGTATTTATGATGGTTTGGTTGTGTATTAATGTTGTATACACTTATCTCAGCGAACTGTATTCAATCCTGTGTATACTTTTGTTGTCAATAAAGTTGTTAAAAAAAAGCTTTGTGATTGATCGGAGAAACCCCGCGAACCACCGTTTTACGTCAACGCAGCCGTTTTGTTCTAGAAAGAAACTGCTAGAACAACGTTAGCTCGAAACAAGGTAGCAGCCAACGTTCATCGGTACATTCTCAACTCGTAACCGAAAACGGAGGACAACACGTGATTTTGGCGAAGAGTAAAAATGTGAGTAAGACCGTGACATGTACAACTGATTTAAGTTAAGCTAACACTAGATCACATATATCTTTAAGCCAACTTGCTTCTGTACGCTAGCTGCTGTCGCCAACCCAGCAAACATTTTTACGTCTATTTGACGTCTAATCAACGTCGGTCAGGCAGGTCGATTCGACTTCTGAGGTGCTGAAATGAAAGTTTTTCTGACGTCGGATTTCGATGGCTCTTCGACGGCATCAATTCACGTCGTTTCGACGACATATCAACGGCTCACAGAGCAGGCTACTTCAATCTATGTCATTATTACGTCGTATAGACGACTTTTCCACGTCTCTACGTGACGTCTATTTGACGTCTAATCAACGTCGGTCTCATGACCGAAGTCATTTCAACATAGTTTCGACGGCATATCAACCTTTGTCAAAATACACATGTAATGTATTGCATTTAAAAATATGTTTACCTAAATCTAGTTTCAACTAGTGCCTACATAAGTGGCATTACCACATCCATACATGACAAGCACAGCTCTTGTGCTGTATACATGTGCAATTCTCAATGCTCTAATCTACAACTATTTAAATTAACTTATCAATTTCAGCAAAAAAATCCTTAAAATGCAGAGGTCAAAAAGTCCAATAGACAACACCAGCAAATTTCACATTTGCAAGCTTAAAATATCACAGGAATGGTGAACCTGGTCAAAACTTTCATAGTAAATAAACTCACCTGTGATAAAGTAAAAAATACTTGAGTAATGTTCACCCATACTGTAAAATACAAGTAGTACATGGACTAATCTCAGGTAAAAAAAAAAAAAAAAGACAGCATTCAGGACCAGATATATGTAACGAGTTATCTATATATTGAATAATGGAATAAAAAACGAACATGTATATTGGAACAAATGTTTTATTGACTTCCTTTTTATTGCAATCCTGTGGGGGTCTGCCCCTTGCCCCCACTCCTTGCTGGGGCATGTTTAAGGTGGTTCTGAATCACACTCTCTATTTCTGCATCTGTGGCCTTTGGACTCCATTTCTTCACAGCAGCTGGAGAGAGGGCATAAGAAAAAAATAAACATTTTTACAGAGCGCCTATTCAGATGTTAAATGCACTTTATAGATGGCAAGAACAAATTATAGAGCGAAAACCTTCTGCGCATGCTCCGTCTCTCCGTCACGTTTTAGGTGTATGTCAAGCGACACCTATAGGCCTGGCATATGAACTACAGCGTTTTCGGTGGATCCGTCTAGATGCAAATATTCTTGAAACAATGCCGAGGAAGACGGAGAAAAAATAACGTTTTCGCCCGTCTGGACGGCCCCTTAAAGTGTTATGGTTCTGTAACGATGCTAAACCGAGAGTTGCACAGATGTTCGGCTCGGTTTAGCATCGAGCACCTCACGTAGCCTGTGAGCTAACTCAGGGCTAGCTTCACACGGCAGCTAACTCGGCTGCTAGCCGCCGCTCGGTTACGGATAAAAGCAACAAAAAAACAGCTATCTGTAACAATACACGATGCAGCAACAAAATCAAAACTCTAACATGCAACTGATAAACGTATAATGTCTTACCAAACACGGTTTCATTTTAAATTACAGTACTTTTAGTAACTCACCTTTCACAGGTGTCTGTGTCTCCTCCTCGTCAACTGACGCTGCAAAGTTCTTCTTGCGCATGCGTAGGAAACCGCTAGGTGCGCTAACTACGCAAGGAAAAATAGTTCCTAGATGGATGCTAGAATCACAAACATTTTAGCCCACATTGCCAATATGATACTACATTATTTTCTTAAATTCACGAACATATTTCCATTATTTCGAATAGTTTTTAACATTCGTGCGTTGATATGTCGTTGAAACAACGTCTAAATGAAGGTCATTTCAGCCCCTCAGGTAGACGTCAGATCAACCTGCCTGCCCGACGTTAATCAGACGTCCCGACATGATTGGATATCTGCATCTCGACACAGCAGTAGATAGAGGAAATCATTCTTGACAGTGTTTTTTCAGTTAAATATGTTTTCTTTGAGATCGTATTCCCCCTAATGTTATCATGTCGAAAAAAAGTTGAATTAAAGTCACGTCGTGACGCGACGTCGATTGGACGTCTTCATCTAGACGCAGGTCGAGCAAATGTTTTCTGGCAGTGTTTATTCAGTTAAGCCTCTCTAAAATGCATATTTAATAAGGTCATATTTGCCATGATATTATTTTATGATGTCGAAAAACAGTCGAATTAAAGTCACGTCGTGACGCGACATCGATTGGACGTCTTCATCTAGACGCAGGTTGAGAAAACGTTTTTTGGCAGTGTTTATTCAGTTAAACCGCTCTAAAATGCATATTTAATTAGGTCATATTTGCCATGATATTATTTTATGATGTTGAAAAACAGTCGAATTAAAGTCACGACGTGACGCAACGTCGATTAGACGTCTTCATCTAGACGCAGGTCGAGAAAATGTTTGCTGGGAAGGCAAGACAAGTTTGTTTGTACAGGACATTTCAACAAGGCAAACCTTTACAAACTCACATAAAACTGAGGGTTGGTACGAGTGCGGGAAATCCCTGAAAAAACTTGCATTTTAGTGTGTTTTTTTCAAGGTTTGAAAAGTGCTTGGATTTAGAAGACCGTGCTTGAAAGTGCTTGAAATGTATGTTCTATGTGATGACATATATATTTAGCATTATAGCATTATCTGACATTTCTGCATGAAAAATGACTTTTGATGATGAACAGATGATGAAAATAGTTGGTGATTATATTTCTGTGGATCTGTTAGTGGAATTAGTTTTCCTTTCATTTGTGGTCCTTCTGTAAAAAGCTGTCTCCAAACATCATGTTGGTTGTTTAGAGGACAATAACATCTCATTTAATGTGATGAACAAGTACAATATTAAGTAGACTGAATATGAGGATTGGATTGATACAAATATGTAGTTTACCACAGCTGGAAAAGCATGGAAATGCACCTTGAAATGCTTGAATTTAACTTTGGAAAAGGTGTAGGAACCCTGAAAATGGCATTAAAGCAGGATATCAAAGATATACAATTATATATATATATAAATATATCACGATACGATATTCTATCGATTCAACAATTATTTGCTGATTCCACAAGGTCTGGCATGATGTGATTTAGAGTCGTCTTTGATTCCTATGCTCAATATTGAGACAATATGCTTATTTATTAAAATCAATTAGATTTATATCAAGTCACAAAAAGAGCAAAAATATAATTTGACACTTTTATTATTGAACTCTTCCAGCGATTGAAGTTAAAAAAAACAATACTATATATAATCTTTTAAATATAA
This sequence comes from Eutrigla gurnardus, assembly GCF_963514095.1. NCBI lineage: Eukaryota > Metazoa > Chordata > Actinopteri > Perciformes > Triglidae > Eutrigla > Eutrigla gurnardus. The sequence goes on from NC_139938.1 coordinate 20,976,321, forward strand.
AAGACGTTTCATGCTGCGATAACATTTTATTTGCAGTCTGAAGTCCTGCTTCCATCATAATGTTTCAAGCCCTAAACTGATTTATGATCTATGTGGATCTCCCCCTAAAGATCCCCTGTGATAACAAAAATACATAAATTGCTCTATGTGGGTCTCTTATGGTTCAGTGGTCAGTTAGCTTGTGTTAGTTGAGTTGCAGGTGACATGTATCTGACATGTCTGTTATCCACCAGGGACATTGTGGGACCAGCAGCTGGTGCAGTGATAGGTAACTGGAGGCAGGTGGAGCTGCAGTCATTCAGGTGAGCTCTCAGTGGTTGCTTTCAGTCCATGAGCTGGTTAGAAATCATCCAGGATGGTTTTAAGATGCTTCACATATACATACAATATATACATATAGTTTTGTTTATTTTCTTGTTGGTAGAGAATCAGATGGACTGTTTAATGTATTTCAATACAATATAAGTCTAGTTTCATTTGACATTGAAATGTAAATAATGTAATGTCATTAAAAATCAAATGATTTTTTGGGGCAAATGATAAAAGCACATTACAAGGCAAGGTAAGTCACATTTATCATTCTAGGACCTTTTATAGCAGGTAAAGTCAATGTGCTTTACCTTAAAATGCACATGCCATACAGAGAATAATACAAATGAAACATATTGTGCAACATCTACAAAAATACATAAAAAACCCACAAGAAAACGGCAAAAAGTGGCAAAAAACACTCACCCTCCAAAATACATTGATAAACTCTGCATCCACATCACAGACACAAACCACATACACAGTTATGTACATCAAACACAGCAACAAGTCACATAATAATACAAATAACATTTGCAACTACAAAAGATAAGAGAACATTAAAAAATACAAGAAACAAGAAAACACAAGGGCAAAAAAACAAAAAACTCTCACCTTCCAGAATAGCTCTGCAGCCACCTCAGACACAAACAGCAAACACAGCTATAAGCAGAGACAAAAACTTAGAAGATACAAGTTAACAGTAACACATAACCGGGGTTTGAGAGCAATATTTGCACGGGCCCATTGTCAAAGATGCATTATGTACAGTTTTTTACAACAACAAATTGCCACATTTTTGGGGGAAATGTATTTGCCCTTTTTGGAGAGATAATAGGAAATCAAAAGACAGACTCTGAATTTGATGAACTAGAGTGTTCAGAGACCTAATATATGAATATAGATGTATTAGGGCTGGGCGAAATTGCCTTTTACAATATTTTTAGGCCATGTCACGAAACACAATATATCTCTCGATATTTTGCCTTAGCCTTGAATTAACACTTTGATGCATACAATCACACCAGTATGATGATTCTATATGTCTACATTAAAATATTCTTGTTCATACTGCATTAATATATGCTAATTTTAAACTTTCATACAAAAAAGGGGAAATCACAACTAAGTCAAAGTTAACAAAACTGTATTTATTAAACAGTGAGTGGCACAAACATAAAATTGTAATTTCAAAACAGAAAGTGCAGGTTTTCTGCAAAACTGTCACAGAGACAACATTTCAAAACAAGAAATTAGTGCACTTTTATGCATGCTGTAACTCACATGGCATTTCAAAACACAAACACAAAATTAAAGTGCAGTTTTTGTACATAATGCCACTTCAATATTTTAAAACAAATAAAGTGCCTTTTTGTGCATGTTATCACTAAGATGACGTTTCAAATCACTGAAAAAAAATGTCTGGATGGCTTATTTGATGTTTTTTCATGGCGAAAAAGACTATGGAGTCCATTTTCGCTGGTCTTACACTTTAACGAGCAGTTGGACAGGTGTACCTAATAAAGTGGCCGGTGAGTGTATATATTGCTGGAAACGTATCTGGTTCCTCCGATCTTTATCTTTATTCACTGCTGTGTTTTAATCTCCTACAACCTGAAATTAAAGATACGTCAGGTTAGAGAAAGTGGGTTGCAGGTAAGTAGGAATAGATTAATGATGGAACAGCCTTTTGTCCACAGCTGGGTCTGATGATAGGTCAAATAGTTAAAAATAAGTACTGCGCTTTCGTGTCACTTCTAACCCAAAATTTGTGGTTATTGATGACTAACTACCATTTCAATGAGATTTTAAAGAAATGCAAAAACTGGTACAGTTCTCTATTCTTATAAGCCTGCATGTAATTATCTTGGGTTGAGGTCACATTAAAATATGGTATATACTATGTAAATACTTAAAACATGTGAAGCTCATATTCGGTTTAATAGCGGATAAAATTACAAATTAAAAACTCAAGAATATTTACATTAACATGAATTTAAATCACACCGACTGTTGAATATCAAACAAAAACCAAGCCTTAAAGGACCTGTTTATAGACAGTACATTTACACTATTTGAAGATGTTGTTTATTGAGTTCCTTGACTTTTGTTCCTTCCCATGTTTGCAACAGAAGTATTTGTACATATGAATATCAAACACCAACACTGTATCCCCCCCTTTTTTAAATTCCGAACAGTAACAAACACATTCAACATGGCAAACAAAAATGTCCACACATATTTTGCTATATTTCAATTATTACTATAAAACACCTACGCATTTTTGAGAACTACAGTTTTATTGAACAACATAGATGATACATGAAGTTAGATCTGATGGCCTTGTCTTTGATGCCATAGATGAGAGCACTCAGACATCTGGGGAAAAGGATGAAACACACATAAAGCATACTATGGATTCGTACCATTGATAACCTGTCAGTGGTTTTTGAGATGGCAGTAACCAAGGGGCTGTGTAAAGTTGAACAGAGACTGAGGACCAGCTGCAACAAATGCAGCAGCAGTGTGTTACGAGCCTTACAAGCTGAAGCTTTGTCTGTGGAGGCTGACCTGGCTGCTATCACCACAGCAACAAAAGAGGAAGTGACTGCCACACTAGCTGATACAAACACAATTGAAGTGTACACCTTTTCATAATCATCAGACATTCGGCCAAGAAGTATTCTTTCCTTGGCACAAAAATCTTTCATCTGCAGACTCACCATGTCCTGTAATGGGTAATCTAACATTAAAATAACTAGTATGAGTATATTAAGTAAGCTGAAGGCCCAAATCACAATAATAGCCACTGCTGTGTTTCTGATGGTAATAATGGTAGCATGTCTCAGTGGGTAGCACACAGCCACATATCTCTCCAGAGACATCACCACCAGCGTGAGAGGGGAGATTGGACCTGTTAGATCAGTAAGCATGGCAAAAACACCACATACTGGATATGTCAGTGTTATTCTACAAGCAGACAGTAGGTAAAGTAATTGGCTCAGTGCCATCTGTATGGTGTCTGCACAAAGGAGGTTAAACAAAAGAATGTAACGGGAGGTCTCACGAAACACCAATTTACTCCTCAAAGTGAATAACATGATCCCGTTAATGAAGAGAAACACACAGCACGTCAATGTAATTGGAGCAGAAAACAACATAATTTCCAGTATTCCCAGTTTCTGCTGTTCAAAAGTGATGTTCATCTGAAATGAAGTTTCATACAACATAGTATAGCCAATTATGGGAGCCACTTGAAATTGAGATGAGCATCTTTCTATCCACATTTAAATTACCTGAAATAGCATTTCAGACCTTCCAACTCTATTGAATCCATATTTAAGTACAACACAGAAACAAAATGAATCTTGCGCAAATTGCGCTCTCAGAAAAGTAAAAATCCCATTGTTTTCACAGTCATGTCTATTGAGTTCACAGGCAAAACAGAAAGTGACCCACATGCATTAATTTACCCAGTGACGGTTAACATGTTGGATGCCATACCTGACTCCACGTGAGCAGAACTGGTCTGCAGGGTTTGTCTGGCATCACATGCATTTTAAGAACTCAATCCTCACACCCACTTCACGTGATATCATCACACATGGCAACTGGATCTGTAATGGGTGATGTAATCATTTCAAATTTATTTCTCTATACCCTAGTCCATGTCATCATATTTCTCTTTGTAGATATGACACGAGTGGTTTTCTGATTTAGGAAGAAAAATTAGGAATATATAATTAGTCAGGATTTTTTGGTTCGTATGTAATTTATTTTGTCTATGAAAACGTATCATTTTTAAACAATTGGTACTTCCAATTAAAATAGTACCAGCTAACGAAACTCCTATAAGCCAAATACCTTTTAACGACTGTAAAACATGGACATGAGATTCATTCACATTCAATCAGTCAATCAATCAACTTTAATTGCCAGAATCATTGTCCATTAAAAGACACATACAAATACATATAGCAAGACATACACAGACACAATTAAAAAAGGCAAGGCAAGGCAACTTTATTTGTATAGCACATTTCATACACAAGGCAGACTCAAAGTGCTTCACATCATACAACAAAGTGAAAAAAAAAAAATAGAAGAGTTAAAAGAAAATAAAGGCAAATTTAAAAATGCATTACAGAAAGAAAGGAGAATAAAAACAAATTTGCAATAATTAAAAACAGTGCAGACATTAAAAGATTTAGCAGAAAGCTATGGTGAACATAAAAGTTTTCAGTCTAGTTTTAAAAGTGGTCAGAGTTGGGGCAAGTCTTACATCTTCAGGAAGTTTATTCCAGCCATTTGTTGCATAGTGACTAAATGATGCTCTCCCGTGATTGTTGTTTACTCTGGGAATCACTAACAGATTGGTCTCAGAAGATCTTAGTGGTCTAGAAGGCTTATGTAGTGGGAGCATATCAGTGATATCCTTCGGTCCTAGACCATGTAGTGATTTATATGTGAGCAGGAGGATTTTGAAATCAATCCTCTGACATACAGGGAGCCAATGCAAGGATTTAAGAATTGGTGTAATGTGCTCACATTTTTTGGTCTTTGTAAGAACTCTAGCAGCAGCGTTCTGAACAAGCTGTAGCTGCCTGACAGTTTTTTTCGGAAGACCTGCAAGGAGACCATTACAGTAGTCTAGCCTACTAGTAATCAAGGCATGTACACGTTTTTCTAAGTCTTGAGCTGACATGAGCCCTCTAAGTCTTGCTACATTTTTTAGGTGATAGTAGGCTGATTTTGTTACTGATTTAACGTGACTGTCGAAATGTAAATCAGAATCCATAATAACCACAAGATTTCTGGCTTTGTTTGAGGTTTTCAGGGACAGAGAGTGAAGGTGTTGAATTACTTTAAACCTTTCTTTTTTAGCACCAAAAACAATTATCTCAGTTTTGTCCTCATTTAGTTGTAGGAAGTTTTGGCACATCCAGTCTTTGACTTGCTCAATGCACTGGCACAGAAGATCTATGGGGCGATAGTCGTTTGGTGATAGTGCTACATAGATTTGGGTGTCATCGGCATAGCAATGGTGGTCAATGTTATTATTTTGCATGATTTGTCCTAGTGGGAGCATGTTCTGTAGATGTTGAATAAAGTCGGCCCCAAGATTGAACCTTGGGGGACTCCACACGTTACATTGGTAGGTTCTGATACAAAGTCGCCAATGGAAACAAAATAGTTCCTATCTTGTAGATATGACTTGAACCAGTTTAAGACTGTGCCTGAGAGCCCCACCCAGTTTTCCAACCTGTCCAAGAGTATTGAGTGGTCGACAGTGTCAAATGCAGCACTGAGGTCTAATAGCATTAATATTTAAGTTTTGCCAGAGTCTGTGTTAAGACGGATGTCATTTACAACTTTAATAAGGGCCGTCTCGGTGCTATGAAAAGGTCGAAATCCTGACTGGAAGTTGTTGTGGCAGCCAGTTGAAGCCAGGAAGTGATTTAGTTGTTGGAGGACAACTTTCTCAATTATTTTACTTATGAAGGGTAGATTTGAAATTGGTCTGTAGTTGTTGATAATAGAGGCATCTAGGCTCCGCTTTTTTAGAAGAGGTTTAATGACTGCAGTTTTGAAGGCCTTTGGGAAATTGCCTGATTGAATGGAGTTATTAACTATTTGCAATACCTCTATTGATAGGCAGTCAAAAACATTCTTAAAAAAGTTGGTAGGTAAAGCATCAAGGCAGCAGGTGGATGATTTTAGATTTGTCACCATTTCCACTAGAGTTTTAGAGTCTATGGCATTAAAGCTTGCCATTATTGCTGTGTTACTTTTGCCTGAACAGGGTGGTGATCCAACTTTTTTGTTTGAGATATTGATGGCGCGTCTGATGCCTTCAATTTTATTATTGGGACCTAACCGTTAGGACTACACAATGCGGCCTACAAAGCCTACACAATGCGGCCGGACAAAGGAACAAAGGAGATAAAAACTACAACCACCATTTTAGTGTCACCTCCACCTGGACGCGAGATCTGACGTCACACAACTGGTGCCCTATTGGCTGACAACTGCATGGGACTCCAGGGGGTCCCCCGGACCAGCCGTGAGCTATAAATCCTGGCGCCACCAGAAGAACCTCCTCTCTCCAACGTAACTCGCGTTACACCAGGAGGTGAACATTACGTCTGCAACGTTTTCCTTTGTCCTAGGCCGCAGTCTTTCCCCCAAACTCGCTGGACGAGCAACAGACTGTTTTACCCCTCTTTTTCTCTACTCGTTTTATTTTTCTTTTGTTTATAATTTTGGATCCCGAGGAGACCACCGCGACAGCGCGACTCTCCCGTTCCCCGCGGTAAGAAGAAAAACTTTCTTCGTCCCAGCTGCCAGCAGAATGGATAACTCGACCCGTCTTTGTCTGAAATCAGCTGACTAAATCGCCGAGCCCCGCGATTGTTCCTCATTTCCCTGCAGAAGGAAGAATAACTAATGGTTTTCTTCAACCAATTGGATCCGGCGCTGAACGAGCGCCCACGAACTACCCTGATGTGAGGGACGAAACCCTCACATCGACGCATCTCACATCGACAAAAGTAAGAGGCTATTTGTCTGGGCAGAAGCAGAGATTCGATAGTGTAGGACATGCTTGTAATTCTTGTTAATGTGTTTTAAGTTCTGATCGCGGACCGCCGAGTCCGTTTGTTCATGTGATGCTGTATGTGAATGCTGATCGTGTACCCACGCAGCTGGGTCGATTTCTGTAACAGTGTTTCCGACTAACCTCCGCCATATTCGCGAGCTCAGAAAGCCTCTACTATCAGTTAAAAGACCGGTCTCGCGGAATAAACGCCAGTTCATTCACGCGCGCCCGTGTGATAACGGCATGCCTTCTGAGCCTCAGAATATCGCTCGCGCATTCTCTCTCTCTTTGTTTGTGTCCCGCTAACACACACACACACATACACGCCGCACACACGTGTCCTAAGCCAGCTGTTCCCGGCGGACGCTAGGGACATAGCTACATCCTGTGGCTGCACTCGGCCATCTCTCCACCTCTCTCTCTCTCTCGCTACCCCATCGGACGTCAGTGGCTCCGCCCCTGAACGCTGCAAGGAATAGCTCCATCTGGTGGCCGCACATAGCCATCCCTCTCTCTCCCTCGCTCTCTCTCTCTCGACACGCACGCACACACAAGCACATGCACGCACGCACGCACGCACATACGCACACACACACACTCCACGTGTGTCTCTCCCTTTGTTTAGCTTAGCTTTGTGTGTTAGGTAGTTAGGTAATAAGGCTTTGTTAATTGCAGTGTTATTGATTGTGATCATTATTACTGATTTAAATATATCTTATTATATTATAACTAGCGGTCTCTTGTACTTGTTGTGTATATGTCACTGGATAACAGCAGGTTGTGAAGGCTAGTGCTTGAATTTCACGCCCTTCTTAATTGTTAGATTGTTTTTATGCTTCCATGCCAATGATCACGATGATTGGCATGTGAGTATAAAACCTTTATATTGAGACTGAATACAGTTTTAGGTTATCTTTTCCCTGATCCCAGGGTGGTGCCCCGTTTATTCATGATTATATCATGATAATATATTAAATATAATTATTAATACCGATAATCATATTGATATTGATAGTTAACTGTTGATAACCAAATCTGCTCCTGCTACAACCCCAACATATAAAAGAATGCAAACTCATTGCATTTCTGCGTGGAATGGAGTTTAGCTTGTGTTGGGGGGTTGGTCAGTCTGTCAACAGTTGCAAATAGGGTTTTCGCCTTATTAGTGTTGTTGTTTATGATATTGGAGAAGTATGTTTCTCTCGCACTTTTTAAGACTAAATTGTAGGCCCGGAGGCTCTCTTTATAGATGTCATTGTGAATATGAAGTTTAGTACTCCGCCAGATTCGTTCAGCCTTCCTGCACTCTCTTCTCTGGGCTGTCACAACAGCAGCTTTTCTCCAGGGTGCCTTTTGCTTACCAGACAAAAAAGACAAATATGCCAATGTTTCCACATGGGTATCGCATGGGTGACTGGTATCGCAGTCCAGGATTTGACAGCAGCATAATAATAAAATGTCATGAACCATTCAGTCAGCAAATAAATTTGTACATCAAATTTCTCAACAGTGCATGAATTGTGTTGACTCCTACCATACAGAATAGTTCATTTGCACTGATCCACCTTGGTTTTTTGAGCAGTATCATCATAGGCAACTTGAAATTTCTGGAGGCTAGACTTTTTAAACTTGGTCCACAAGGGGGCAGTATACTGAAGAGTACAGTATGCCTTAAAAAGGCTTATCTTTACATTATCTGAGCACTAGTGGAATTTCCTAACCAGCATGTTAGCTTGTGCATATAACATGCGGCGCTGCCTAAATATGTCATCATCATCACATTTGATCTGTGATGATGTGACCCAGACATTTAGTTTTGTGGCTTACAGTTAAAGCTGGCCCTGCCAGGTAAAAAGATGGGAGGATTAGACCCTTATCCCTTTTTTTTACAGATTAAAATAGCATGCATGTGTTTGACATATTTGACACCATACTCAGTACTATATATTCAGCATCTGTTGAAACCTAGCACTGCTAGGAGAAAAGCTAGCTAAATCGTCAGCATACATAAGATGGTTTACCAGGGTGTTGCCAACCAAGACAGGCCCCTCTCTGGCCCTACCTGCCAGGACCCAGGCCTTGTATGCATTCTTAGCTTCAGCATGATGAGAATCCACATGCTAATTCCACCCTGGCATGATGCGCTGACTCTTATTAGAGTAAGTAAAGCATGGCCTAGTGGCCTCATACTTAGCTCCTAGAATTCAATTATACTTACAGAGGTCCTTACAGTGAGAGCTATCATTACAATTCACATCAGAGCACAAATTTGCATCTCTGGGTTTATATACATCACCTGAAAGACCATCAGTTCTTCCATAGTATAACATCACATCTTCATTTGTGAGCACAATCAAATGTCAGGTTTCGGGCAAGGAGGGAGGACTCAGATGCAGAGGCAGTGTGAAAAAAATGGTCTTTATTCAAAAAACTCAACAGGTGGCAAAAGTGCAAAACAAAAGACAGAGAAGGAAAAGACTAACTCTAAAAAATAAACTAACACTACAAACTGAGATGGCTTGGAACATGACGTGACGAGAGACGTAGGACGAACTGGCACAAGACAAGGGGAGACGCAGACTTAAATACACAGAGGGATAATGGGCAACAGGTGACAACAATCAGGGATCAGGGATGACATCAGACAAGGGAACACATGAGGAAGGGCAAGTGACCTGAAACGAGAGGGGAGTTATTTTCAAAATAAAACAGGAAATGACAAGACAAAAACCCAAGACGAGACATTACCTCACCGGCGTGACATCAAGTAACGTGACAAAAGGGACATGGTCGATTGCGATAAGCGATAATATTGCCGTTTCGAGACCATTTTCAACTGATATAATGATAATGGCATAATAATGCAAGTACGCCCTTTCAAAGATCAAAACATTTATTTCTAAAGAATATTTAACATGAGAACTGGAAAACATTTAAAATATAACAATAATAACAATAAATAAAATGGACTCTCAATCTATTTTAACAAAAAATGCACTTGAATAAAAACACACACAACCGAAACAATAAATAAATTGGATGTTAACTAACATGCACACAGTGAAGCTGGCAGCTGCCACACGTTACAGACAGTCTGTGTAGCAGGTAAAACACCCTGCTGCACCCTGCCTACTGACAATGCGCCTCCGTTCCCCGTGTAGTTTAACTATTTGAACGATACTAAAGGGCAGCATCTCTTTAGCGATGAAGCGAACTACAGTCTGTGAGCACCTTTTTGCACTGTCCTGTTTGTACTTTGTTGTCGACTAAACGCCAGCGTGATTGTGGGGATGTCCCATCTGTAGTATTTTTTCCCCAGCTGGGAAAACTTCATCGGATGGTTATGCTTTAGGCGGTAAACTTGCACTGCACCTGCCTTGGCGCATTAAAGGTGAGGAGAGGAGCTCATTTGATTGGTGAAGATCTGAATCGGCTGTGTTAATCCCACTCCACGCCTTCTCTCCTCGTCTCCCACTCACGCATTCTCTCCTCCCTCTTTCCCACTTGCGGGGGTCGGAGTGACGGGAGGAGTGCCTGCGCTAGACTGCGCCGTGCACGAAACTTGCAAAGTCCAGGCGGACACACCCCGTCGGCGTGGAGCAGGTGTGCTGCGCCCCGACTGCGCCTGGTGTACGAAACTAGGGCCCTCAGTGTCTCGTCATAGCTCACTTGCCAAAAGAAATGCTGTTAGATTTTGAACCAATCTCATAAACCGTTGCAATGTTTGAGTGCATTAAGAAGATTATGCTCATGAAAAGATGTAGTCTAGTAGATTAGCGATAGACTTGTGCTATTTGATGAGTTCACACTTTGTACTTTTGTGTGTACGTAAAGTGTTGTTGAATGATGCAATGCATGCTTTAAAAATGACTTGAGGAGACTGGCTTTTGAGTGAGTGACTTTTGCATTTGCAAAGTGTCATGGTTCATGTGGTAATCAATTGTTGGCAGGACCGAGTCTGAATAGTCTAACATTGCAAGTCTCGTAGGCTCATCAAGATTCTCGGCAGGTTTAAGTCAACCGTTCCCAGCTAATATGAATTAATTTAGAATAAATTGAGCCAGTAATGCACCTAAGTACTTACACTCACCGGCCACTTTATTAGGTACACCTTGCTAGTACCGGGTTGGACCCCCTTTTGCCTTCAGAACTGCCTTAATCCTTCGTGGCATAGATTCAACAAGGTACTGGAAACACTCCTCAGAGAGTTTGGTCCATATTGACATGATAGCATCACGCAGTTGCTGCAGATTTGTCGGCTGCACATCTATGATGTGAATCTCCCGTTCCACCACATCCCAAAGGTGCTCTATTGGATTGAGATCTGGTGACTGTGGAGGCCATTTGAGTACAGTGAACTCATTGTCATGTTCAAGAAACCAGTCTGAGATGATTCACGCTTTATGACATGGCGCGTTATCCTGCTGGAAGTAGCCATCAGAAGATGGGTACACTGTGGTCATAAAGGGATGGACATGGTCAGCAACAATACTCAGGTAGGCTTTGGCATTGACACGATGCTCAATTGGTACTAATGAGCCCAAAGTGTGCCAATAAAATATCCCCCACACCATTACACCACCACCACCAGCCTGAACCGTTGATACAAGGCAGGATGGATCCATGCTTTCATGTTGTTGACGCCAAATTCTGACCCTACCATCCGAATGTCGCAGCAAAAAAATCGAGACTCATCAGACCAGGCAACGTTTTTCCAATCTCCTATTGTGTAATTTTGGTGAGCCTGTGTGAATTGTAGCCTCAGTTTCCTGTTCTTAGCTGACAGGAGTGGCACCCGGTGTGGTCTTCTGCTGCTGTAGCCCATCCGCCTCAAGGTTCGACGTGCTGTGCGTTCAGAGATGCACTTCTGCATACCTGCAGTAACGAGTGGTTATTTGAGTTACTGTTGCCTTACTATCAGCTCAAACCAGTCTGGCCATTCTCCTCTGACCTCTGGCATCAACAAGGCATTTGCGCCCACAGAACTGTCGCTCACTGGATATTTTCTCTTTTTCGGACCATTCTCTGTAAACCCTAGAGATGGTTGTGTGTGAAAATCCCAGTAGATCAGAAGTTTCTGAAATACTCAGACCAGCCCGTCTGGCACCAACAACCATGCCACGTTCAAAGTCACTTAAATCACCTTTCTTCCCCATTTTGATGCTCGGTTTGAACTGCAGCAGATCGTCTTGACCATGTCTACATGCCTAAATGCATTGAGTTCCGTGATTGGCTGATTAGAAATTTGCGTTAAAGTGTAAGACCGGCGAAAATGGACCCCATAGTCTTTTTCGCCATGAAAAAACATCAAATAAGCCATCCAGACATTTTTTTTCAGTGATCACCCATGTATCGAGAAAGACGCTAACAGCCCCATACACTGATTAGATTGGGGCGATGCGCCTAACGCATCCACAACGGCATATTCTAACCACTAATATTGCTCAAAATAGCACCAAACCTCTTCAGTAGCATGATAAGGTCCTTACACATAAAACTAAGCACCAACAACGTAGTTAGCGAACCTGGAGTTTATTAAAAAAGACTAGTTTACAAGTCTGTGCCTTACCAGTAGGTCCATGTTGACAGGTAGTCCATACAAGTCGATTACCGAATGCCCTGGAGTTCAGTTCAATGAGAAAAGTCTTGGCATTTATAATTCCATGGAAAATGCATTACTTGGCTGTATGTGATGATGTCTATCGAGTGTTGACACGGAAATTAAACCACAACGTTTACATGTTTTGCTGGAACAAATCATCTCCTGTTGCATTGCATTCGATAATCGACTTGTACGGACTATACTATGAGAGTACCTGGAAGTTGAGTAAGTCTTTCAAAACAGTCCTTTTTAATAAACTCCGGGTTCGCTAACTACGTTGTTGGTGTTGGTTTTATGTGTAAGGACCCTTATCATGCTACTGAAGGGGTTTGGTGCTATTTTGAGCAATATTAGTGGTTAAAATATGCCGTTGCGATGTGTTGGGCTCATCGCCCCAATCTAATTAGTGTTAGCGCTTTGGGGCTGTTAGCGTCTTTCAAGGCTTTCTCGATACATGGGTGATCACTGGAAAAAAATTTCTGGATGGCTTATTTTATGTTTTTTCATGGCGAAAAAGACTATGGGGTCCATTTTCGCCGCTCTTACACTTTAACGAGCAGTTGGACAGGTGTACCTAATAAAGTGGCCGGTGAGTGTATATATTGCTGGAAACGTATCTGGTTCCTCCGATCTTTATCTTTATTCACTGCTGTGTTTTAATCTCCTACAACCTGAAATTAAAGATACGTCAGGTTAGAGAAAGTGGGTTGCAGGTAAGTAGGAATAGATTAATGATGGAACAGCCTTTTGTCCACAGCTGGGTCTGATGACAGGTCAAATAGTTAAAAATAAGTACTGCGCTTTCGTGTCATTTCTAACACAAAATTTGTGGTTATTGATGACTAACTACCATTTCAATGAGATTTTAAAGAAATGCAAAAACTGGTACAGTTCTCGATTCATATAAACCTGCATGTAATTATCTTGGGTTGAGGTCACATTAAAATATGGTATATACTATTATGTTCCGTTTTTCTCCCCACGGAAAGGGCAACCCGGTGTACAAAAGAAATTACTCAGCATTCCACTTTTTGCTTGTTTATTTTTAAAAAGGGAAGCAGGTAATAATCTGAAAAGTAAGGAGTGCAACATTTCACTTATTATGCACATAGCACAAACATCACAGCTCACTCACCGTAATAGGTCAATAACAATAATCAATAATAAATAACATATCTATATCTCATGACAAATATCAAAATATAATTCAACTAACAATAGCATAAACTTCATTAATTAACTGCATTAATCAAAATACAAATATATAACAATAATAATTCATAATCTTTCATGTACACGTTTCAAATGTCAAGCATTATACACCATGTTCAATAACGAAAACCCATGCAAAAGTGCATTCAACCTTTCTCCGTGAACAAAAACTACAGCTCCCATGACGCCCCGCGGCAAACCAGGAAGTGCAGCCCCCACGTCAAGTGCCGGTCCCTGTGATTCACTTATCAAAACTAAACAAACAAGTATGGATAAACACGGATGGAACAACAACGTTATAAATCCAAATATTATCTTTATGTGCCACAGCTTCACCATTTCATTAACTTTTAACTTCTATTGTCAGTAACTTAACTGCTTGGATCTACCGGAGCATAGCGTTATCGCGTTTGCTTTAACGTACAATACAGGGGAGCGGACAAAACACAGAGCGACGATACAGCATAGCGTTAGCAGACAACATGAAGCGTACAACATGAAAGCACACAAGAAAACAAGAACTTAAGAGAGCTTACCAAGTGGCTGCATACCGGGTTGAAAGTCAGTACAAAGAAACTACTCTTGCGCTTCCTTTTCACGGAGTAAACACCGGTCACATGGACCCACATTCACCCATCTCTTAAAGAGGAACTACACCATTGGGCTGCTGAACCTTGAACGGTTCTCAATGAATATTACTTGCGGGATTTTAGCTCTGGATTAACATACACAAAAATAAAAAATAAACTACACAAATGACATAACTGCACAGAAAACACAACAATGTAAATACTTGAAACATGTGAAGTTCATAATTTCGGTTTAATAGCGGATAAAATTACAAATTAAACACTCAAGAATATTTACATTAACATGAATTTAAATCACACCGACTGTTGAATATCAAACAAAAACCAAGCCTTAAAGGACCTGTTTATAGACAGTACATTTACACTAATTGAAGATGTTGTTTATTGAGTTCCTTGACTTTTGTTCCTTCCCATGTTTGTAACAGAAGTATTTGTACATATGAATATCAAACACCAACACTGTATCCCCCCCTTTTTTTAAATTCCGAACAGTAAAAAACACATTCAACATGGCAAACAAAAATGTCCACATATTTTGCTATATTTCAATTATTACTATAAAACACCTACGCATTTTTGAGACCTACAGTTTTATTGAACAACATAGATGATACATGAAGTTAGATCTGATGGCCTTGTCTTTGATGCCATAGATGAGAGCACTCAGACATCTGGGGAAAAGGATGAAACACACATAAAGCATACTATAGATTTGTACCATTGTTAACCTGTCAGTGGTTTTTGAGATGGCAGTAACCAAGGGGCTGTATAAAGTTGAACAGAGACTGAGGGCCAGCTGCAACAAATGCAGCAGCAGTGTGTTACGAGCCTTACAAGCTGAAGCTTTGTCTGTGGAGGCTGACCTGGCTGCTATCACCACAGCAACAAAAGAGGAAGTGACTGTCACACTAGCTGATACAAACACAATTGAAGTGTACACCTTTTCATAATCATCAGACATTCGGCCAAGAAGTATTCTTTCCATGGTACAAAAATCATTCATCTGCAGACTCACCATGTCCTGAAATGGGTAATCTAACATTAAAATAACTTGTATGAGTATATTAAGTGAGCTGCATGCCCAAATCAAAATAATAGCCAGTGCTGTGTTTCTGATGGTAATAATGGTAGCGTGTCTCAGTGGGTAGCACACAGCCACATATCTCTCCAGAGACATCACCACCAGCGTGAGAGGGGAGATTGTAGTTGTGAGAGCAGCAAGCATTGCAAAAACACCACATACAGGATATGTCAGTGTTATTCTACAAGCAGACAGTAGGTAAAGTAATTGACTCTGTGCCATCTGCATGGTGTCTGCACAAAGGAGGTTAAACAGAAGAATGTAACGGGAGGTCTCACGAAACACCAATTTACTCCTCAAAGTGAATAACATGATCCCGTTAATGAAGAGAAACACACAGCACGTCAATGTAATTGGAGCAGAAAACAACATAATTTCCAGTATTCCCAGTTTCTGCTGTTCAACAGTGATGTTCATCTGAAAGGAAGTTTCATACAACATAGTACAACCAATTATGGGAGCCACTTGAAATTGAGATGAGCATCTTTCTATCCACATTTAAATTACCTGAAATAGCATTTCAGACCTTCCAACTCTATTGAATCCATATTTAAGTACAACACAGAAACAAAATGAATCTTGCGCAAATTGCGCTCTCAGAAAAGTAAAAATCCCATTGTTTTCACAGTCATGTCTATTGAGTTCACAGGCAAAACAGAAAGTGACCCACATGCATTAATTTACCCAGTGACGGTTAACATGTTGGATGCCATACCTGACTCCACGTGAGCAGAACTGGTCTGCAGGGTTTGTCTGGCATCACATGCATTTTAAGAACTCAATCCTCACACCCACTTCACGTGATATCATCACACATTTAACATGGCAACTGGATCTGTAATGGGTGATGTAATCATTTCAAATTTATTTCTCTATACCCTAGTCCATGTCATCATATTTCTCTTTGTAGATATGACACGAGTGGTTTTCTGATTTAGGAAGAAAAATTAGGAATATATAATTAGTCATGATTTTTTGGTTCGTATGTAATTTATTTTGTCTATGAAAACGTATCATTTTTAAACAATTGGTACTTCCAATTAAAATAGTACCAGCTAACGAAACTCCTATAAGCCAAATACCTTTTAACGACTGTAAAACATGGACATGAGATTCATTCACATTCAATCAGTCAATCAATCAACTTTAATTGCCAGAATCATTGTCCATTAAAAGACACATACAAATACATATAGCAACACATACACAGACACAATTAAAAAAGGCAAGGCAAGGCAACTTTATTTGTAAAGCACATTTCATACACAAGGCAGACTCAAAGTGCTTCACATCATACAACAAAGTGAAAAAAAAAAAAATAGAAGAGTTAAAAGAAAATAAAGGCAAATTTAAAAATGCATTACAGAAAGAAAGGAGAATAAAAACAAATTTGCAATAATTAAAAACAATGCAGACATTAAAAGATTTAGCAGAAAGCTATGGTGAACATAAACGTTTTCAGTCTAGTTTTAAAAGTGGTCAGAGTTGGGGCAAGTCTTACATCTTCAGGAAGTTTATTCCAGCCATTTGTTGCATAGTGACTAAATGATGCTCTCCCGTGATTGTTGTTTACTCTGGGAATCACTAACAGATTGGTCTCAGAAGATCTTAGTGGTCTAGAAGGCTTATGTAGTGGGAGCATATCAGTGATATACTTCGGTCCTAGACCATGTAGTGATTTATATGTGAGCAGGAGGATTTTGAAATCAATCCTCTGACATACAGGGAGCCAATGTAAGGATTTAAGAATTGGTGTAATGTGCTCACATTTTTTGGTCTTTGTAAGAACTCTAGCAGCAGCGTTCTGAACAAGCTGTAGCTGCCTGACAGTTTTTTTCGGAAGACCTGCAAGGAGACCATTACAGTAGTCTAGCCTACTAGTAATAAAGGCATGTACAAGTTTTTCTAAGTCTTGAGCTGACATGAGCCCTCTAAGTCTTGCTACATTTTTTAGGTGATAGTAGGCTGATTTTGTTACTGATTTAACGTGACTGTCGAAATGTAAATCAGAATCCATAATAACCCTAAGATTTCTGGCTTTGTTTGAGGTTTTCAGGGACAGAGAGTGAAGGTGTTGAATTACTTTAAAGCTTTCTTTTTTAGCACCAAAAACAATTATCTCAGTTTTGTCCTCATGTATTTGTAGGAAGTTTTGGCACATCCAGTCTTTGACTTGCTCAATGCACTGGCACAGAAGATCTTTGGGGCGATAGTCGTTTGGTGCTACATAGATTTGGGTGTCATCGGCATAGCAATGGTGGTCAATGTTATTATTTTGCATGATTTGTCCTAGTGGGAGCATGTACTGTAGATGTTGAATAAAGTCGGCCCCAAGATTGAACCTTGGGGGACTCCACACGTTACATTGGTAGGTTCTGATACAAAGTCGCCAATGGAAACAAAATAGTTCCTATCTTGTAGATATGACTTGAACCAGTTTAAGACTGTGCCTGAGAGCCCCACCCAGTTTTCAACCTGTCCAAGAGTATTGAGTGGTCGACAGTGTCAAATGCAGCACTGAGGTCTAATAGCATTAATATTTAAGTTTTGCCAGAGTCTGTGTTAAGACGGATGTCATTTACAACTTTAATAAGGGCCGTCTCGGTGCTATGAAAAGGTCGAAATCCTGACTGGAAGTTGTTGTGGCAGCCTGTTGAAACCAGGAAGTGATTTAGTTGTTGGAGGACAACTTTCTCAATTATTTTACTTATGAAGGGTAGATTTGAAATTGGTCTGAAGTTGTTGATAATAGAGGCATCTAGGCTCCGCTTTTTTAGAAGAGGTTTAATGACTGCAGTTTTGAAGGCCTTTGGGAAATTGCCTGATTGAATGGAGTTATTAACTATTTGCAATACCTCTATTGATAGGCAGTCAAAAACATTCTTAAAAAAGTTGGTAGGTAAAGCATCAAGGCAGCAGGTGGATGATTTTAGATTTGTCACCGTTTCCACTAGAGTTTTAGAGTCTATGGCATTAAAGCTTGCCATTATTGCTGTGTTACTTTTGCCTGAACAGGGTGGTGATCCAACTTTTTTGTTTGAGATATTGATGGCGCGTCTGATGCCTTCAATTTTATTAGTATATGTTGGGACCTAACCGTTAGGACTACACAATGCGGCCTACAAAGCCTACACAATGCGGCCGGACAAAGGAACAAAGGAGATAAAAACTACAACCACCATTTTAGTGTCACCTCCACCTGGTCGCGAGATCTGACGTCACACAACTGGTGCCCTATTGGCTGACAACTGCATGGGACTCCAGGGGGTCCCCCGGACCAGCCGTGAGCTATAAATCCTGGCGCCACCAGAAGAACCTCCTCTCTCCAACGTAACTCACGTTACACCAGGAGGTGAACATTACGTCTGCAACGTTTTCCTTTGTCCTAGGCCGCAGTCTTTCCCCCAAACTCGCTGGACGAGCAACAGACTGTTTTACCCCTCTTTTTCTCTACTCGTTTTATTTTTCTTTTGTTTATCATTTTGGATCCCGAGGAGACCACCGCGACAGCGCGACTCTCCCGTTTCCCGCGGTAAGAAGAAAAACTTTCTTCGTCCCAGCTGCCAGCAGAACGGATAACTCGACCCGTCTTTGTCTGAAATCAGCTGACTAAATCGCAGAGCCCCGCGATTGTTCCTCATTTCCCTGCAGAACGAAGAATAACTAACGGTTTTCTTCAACCAATTGGATCCGGCGCTGAACGAGCGCCCACGAACTACCGTCCGTTGCCGGCGTCAAGGAACGCCATCACCGCACGGGACGAAACCCTCACATCGACGCATCTCACATCGACAAAAGTAAGAGGCTATTTGTCTGGGCAGAAGCAGAGATTCGATAGTGTAGGACATGCTTGTAATTCTTGTTAATGTGTTTTAAGTTCTGATCGCGGACCGCCGAGTCCGTTTGTTCATGTGCTGCTGTATGTGAATGCTGATCGTGTACCCACGCAGCTGGGTTGATTTCTGTAACAGTGTTTTCGACTAACCTCCGCCATATTCGCGAGCTCAGAAAGCCTCTACTATCAGTTAAAAGACCGGTCTCGCGGAATAAACGCCAGTTCATTCACGCGCGCCCGTGTGATAGCGGCACGCCTTCTGAGCCTCAGAATATCGCTCGCGCATTCTCTCTCTCTTTGTTTGTGTCCCGCTAACACACACACACACATACACGCCGCACACACGTGTCCTAAGCCAGCTGTTCCCGGCGGACACTAGGGACATAGCTACATCCTGTGGCTGCACTCGGCCATCTCTCCACCCCTCTCTCTCTCTCGCTACCCCATCGGACGTCAGTGGCTCCGCCCCTGAACGCTGCGAGGAATAGCTTCATCTGGTGGCCGCACATCCCTCATCATCCCTCTCTCTCCCTCGCTCTCTCTCTCTCGACACGCACGCACACACACGCACATGCACACGCACGCACGCACACACATACGCACACACACACACTCCACGTGTGTCTCTCCCTTTGTTTAGCTTAGCTTTGTGTGTTAGGTAGTTAGGTAATAAGGCTTTGTTAATTGCAGTGTTATTGATTGTGATCATTATTACTGATTTTAATAAATCTTATTATATTATAACTAGCGGTCTCTTGTGCTTGTTGTGTATATGTCACTGGATAACAGCAGGTTGTGAAGGCTAGTGCTTGAATTTCACGCCCTTCTTAATTGTTAGATTGTTTTTATGCTTCCATGCCAATGATCACGATGATTGGCATGTGAGTATAAAATCTTTATATTGAGACTGAATACAGTTTTAGGTTATCTTTTCCCTGATCCCAGGGTTGTGCCCCGTTTATTCATGATTATATCATGATAATATATTAAATATAATTATTAATACCGATAATCATATTGATATTGATAGTTAACTGTTGATAACCAAATCTGCTCCTGCTACAACCCCAACATATAAAAGAATGCAAACTCATTGCAATTCTGCGTGGAATGGAGTTTAGCTTGTGTTGGGGGGTTGGTCAGTCTGTCAACAGTTGCAAATAGGGTTTTCGCCTTATTAGTGTTGTTGTTTATGATATTGGAGAAGTATGTTTCTCTCGCACTTTTTAAGACTAAATTGTAGGCCCGGAGGCTCTCTTTATAGATGTCATGGTGAATATGAAGTTTAGTACTCCGCCAGATTCGTTCAGCCTTCCTGCACTCTCTTCTCTGGGCTGTCACAACAGCAGCTTTTCTCCAGGGTGCCTTTTGCTTACCAGACAAAAAAGACAAATATGCCAATGTTTCCACATGGGTATCGCATGGGTGACTGGTATCGCAGTCCAGGATTTGACAGCAGCATAATAATAAAATGTCATGAACCATTCAGTCAGCAAATAAATTTGTACATCAAATTTCTCAACAGTGCATGAATTGTGTTGACTCCTACCATACAGAATAGTTCATTTGCACTGATCCACCTTGGTTTTTTGAGCAGTATCATCATAGGCAACTTGAAATTTCTGGAGGCTAGACTTTTTAAACTTGGTCCACAAGGGGGCAGTATACTGAAGAGTACAGTATGCCTTAAAAAGGCTTATCTTTACATTATCTGAGCACTAGTGGAATTTCCTAACCAGCATGTTAGCTTGTGCATATAACATGCGGCGCTGCCTAAATATGTCATCATCATCACATTTGATCTGTGATGATGTGACCCAGACATTTAGGCTACGTTCACACCGCAGGTCTTAATGCACAATTCCGATTTATGGCTCAAATCCGATTTTTTGTTTGGCTGTTCACATTACCTCTTTAAATGCGGCCTGTCTACGGATTGCTGTGTGAACAGCTCAAGCTCCTGAAGTGACCGGCATGCGCAGTTTATCATTGATGACATCACGCCACAGCGGTGTTTACGGAAGCGAACATGGCAACGGCAACCGGTAACGTGGGACTGTATGGCTTCATGCTAAAAACAGTGTGTGGCGGCAGCCGGCAAATTTGCTTCGCTGCTGTCCTCCATGTTTGTTTTGGCTCCCGCCCGCTTTTCAATCAACTTTATTTGTCATTCATTTACAAAACAGTGCAGCGCGGGTCAGAATGACGTCAAAGTCGCATTAAATGCGACCTGGCTGTTCAGACTGCGGTCGCATTCAAAAAAATCCGATACGTATCCGATTCAGTACCACATTTAAATGTGGCCTGAATCTGATTAGAAAATGTCAGATTCAATGCGACTTGTGCTGTTCACATTGTCAAAAGCAAATCAGATATGGGTCACATATGAGCGAAAAAATCAGATTCAGGTCACTTGTAACTGCGGTGTGAACGTAGCCTTAGTTTTGTGGCTTACAGTTAAAGCTGGCCCTGCCAGGTAAAAAGATGGGAGGATTAGACCCTTATCCCTTTTTTTTTTTACAGATTAAAATAGCATGCATGTATTTGACATATTTGACACCATACTCAGTACTATATATTCAGCATCTGTTGAAACCTAGCACTGCTAGGAGAAAAGCTAGCTAAATCGTCAGCATACATAAGATGGTTTACCAGGGTGTTGCCAACCAAGACAGGCCCCTCTCTGGCCCTACCTTCCAGGACCCAGGCCTTGTATGCATTCTTAGCTTCAGCATGATGAGAATCCACATGCTAATTCTACCCTGGCATGATGCGCTGACTCTTATTAGAGTAAGTAAAGCATGGCCTAGTGGCCTCATACTTAGCTCCTAGAATTCAATTATACTTACAGAGGTCCTTACAGTGAGAGCTATCATTACAATTCACATCAGAGCACAAATTTGCATCTCTGGGTTTATATACATCACCTGAAAGACCATCAGTTCTTCCATAGTATAACATCACATCTTCATTTGTGAGCACAATCAAATGTCAGGTTTCGGGCAAGGAGGGAGGACTCAGATGCAGAGGCTGTGTGAAAAAAATGGTCTTTATTCAAAAAACTCAACAGGTGGCAAAAGTGCAAAACAAAAGACAGAGAAGGAAAAGACTAACTCTAAAAAATAAACTAACACTACAAACAAAAAATCACTCCACAGGGAGGAAAACAAGACTTCAAACATAAACTGCCGGAAAAACAACTTAACTTAGATTCTGAGATGGCTTGGAACATGATGTGACGAGAGACGTAGGACGAACTGGCACAAGACAAGGGGAGACGCAGACTTAAATACACAGAGGGATAATGGGCAACAGGTGACAACAATCAGGGATCAGGGATGACATCAGACAAGGGAACACATGAGGAAGGGCAAGTGACCTGAAACGAGAGGGGAGTTATTTTCAAAATAAAACAGGAAATGACAAGACAAAAACCCAAGACGAGACATTACCTCACCGGCGTGACATCAAGTAATGTGACAAAAGGGACATGGTCGATTGCGATAAGCGATAATATTGCCGTTTCGAGACCATTTTCAACTGATATAATGATAATGGCATAATAATGCAAGTACGCCCTTTCAAAGATCAAAACATTTATTTCTAAAGAATATTTAACATGAGAACTGGAAAACATTTAAAATATAACAATAATAACAATAAATAAAATGGACTCTCAATCTATTTTAACAAAAAATGCACTTGAATAAAAACACACACAACCGAAACAATAAATAAATTGGATGTTAACTAACATGCACACAGTGAAGCTGGCAGCTGCCACACGTTACAGACAGTCTGTGTAGCAGGTAAAACACCCTGCTGCACCCTGCCTACTGACAATGCGCCTCCGTTCCCTGTGTAGTTTAACTATTTGAACGATACTAAAGGGCAGCATCTCTTTAGCGATGAAGCGAACTACAGTCTGTGAGCACCTTTTTGCACTGTCCTGTTTGTACTTTGTTGTCGACTAAACGCCAGCGTGATTGTGGGGATGTCCCATCTGTAGTATTTTTTCCCCAGCTCGGAAAACTTCATCGGATGGTTATGCTTTAGGCGGTAAACTTGCACTGCACCTGCCTTGGCGCATTAAAGGTGAGGAGAGGAGCTCATTTGATTGGTGAAGATCTGAATCGGCTGTGTTAATCCCACTCCACGCCTTCTCTCCTCGTCTCCCACTCACGCATTCTCTCCTCCCTCTTTCCCACTTGCGGGGGTCGGAGTGACGGGAGGAGTGCCTGCGCTAGACTGCGCCGTGCACGAAACTTGCAAAGTCCAGGTGGACACACCCCGTCGGCGTGGAGCAGGTGTGCTGCGCCCCGACTGCGCCTGGTGTACAAAACTAGGGCCCTCAGTGTCTCGTCATAGCTCACTTGCCAAAAGAAATGCTGTTAGATTTTGAACCAATCTCATAAACCGTTGCAATGTTTGAGTGCATTAAGAAGATTATGCTCATGAAAAGATGTAGTCTAGTAGATTAGCGATAGACTTGTGCTATTTGATGAGTTCACACTTTGTACTTTTGTGTGTACGTAAAGTGTTGTTGAATGATGCAATGCATGCTTTAAAAATGACTTGAGGAGACTGGCTTTTGAGTGAGTGACTTTTGCATTTGCAAAGTGTCATGGTTCATGTGGTAATCGATTGTTGGCAGGACCGAGTCTGAATAGTCTAACATTGCAAGTCTCGTAGGCTCATCAAGATTCTCGGCAGGTTTAAGTCAACCGTTCCCAGCTAATATGAATTAATTTAGAATAAATTGAGCCAGTAATGCACCTAAGTACTTACACTCACCGGCCACTTTATTAGGTACACCTTGCTAGTACCGGGTTGGACCCCCTTTTGCCTTCAGAACTGCCTTAATCCTTCGTGGCATAGATTCAACAAGGTACTGGAAACACTCCTCAGAGAGTTTGGTCCATATTGACATGATAGCATCACGCAGTTGCTGCAGATTTGTCGGCTGCACATCTATGATGTGAATCTCCCGTTCCACCACATCCCAAAGGTGCTCTATTGGATTGCGATCTGGTGACTGTGGAGGCCATTTGAGTACAGTGAACTCATTGTCATGTTCAAGAAACCAGTCTGAGATGATTCACGCTTTATGACATGGCGCGTTATCCTGCTGGAAGTAGCCATCAGAAGATGGGTACACTGTGGTCATAAAGGGATGGACATGGTCAGCAACAATACTCAGGTAGGCTTTGGCATTGACACGATGCTCAATTGGTACTAATGAGCCCAAAGTGTGCCAATAAAATATCCCCCACACCATTACACCACCACCACCAGCCTGAACCGTTGATACAAGGCAGGATGGATCCATGCTTTCATGTTGTTGACGCCAAATTCTGACCCTACCATCCGAATGTCGCAGCAAAAAAATCGAGACTCATCAGACCAGGCAACGTTTTTCCAATCTCCTATTGTGTAATTTTGGTGAGCCTGTGTGAATTGTAGCCTCAGTTTCCTGTTCTTAGCTGACAGGAGTGGCACCCGGTGTGGTCTTCTGCTGCTGTAGCCCATCCGCCTCAAGGTTCGACGTGCTGTGCGTTCAGAGATGCACTTCTGCATACCTGCAGTAACGAGTGGTTATTTGAGTTACTGTTGCCTTACTATCAGCTCAAACCAGTCTGGCCATTCTCCTCTGACCTCTGGCATCAACAAGGCATTTGCGCCCACAGAACTGTCGCTCACTGGATATTTTCTCTTTTTCGGACCATTCTCTGTAAACCCTAGAGATGGTTGTGCGTGAAAATCCCAGTAGATCAGAAGTTTCTGAAATACTCAGACCAGCCCGTCTGGCACCAACAACCATGCCACGTTCAAAGTCACTTAAATCACCTTTCTTCCCCATTTTGATGCTCGGTTTGAACTGCAGCAGATCGTCTTGACCATGTCTACATGCCTAAATGCATTGAGTTGCTGCCATGTGATTGGCTGATTAGAAATTTGCGTTAAAGTGTAAGACCAGCTAAAATGGACCCCATAGTCTTTTTCGCCATGAAAAAACATCAAATAAGCCATCCAGACATTTTTTTTCAGTGATCACCCATGTATCGAGAAAGACGCTAACAGCCCCATACACTGATTAGATTGGGGCGATGCGCCTAACGCATCCACAACGGCATATTCTAACCACTAATATTTCTCAAAATAGCACCAAACCTCTTCAGTAGCATGATAAGGTCCTTACACATAAAACTAAGCACCAACAACGTAGTTAGCGAACCTGGAGTTTATTAAAAAAGACTAGTTTACAAGTCTGTGCCTTACCAGTAGGTCCATGTTGACAGGTAGTCCATACAAGTCGATTACCGAATGCACTGGAGTTCAGTTCAATGAGAAAAGTCTTGGCATTTATAATTCCATGGAAAATGCATTACTTGGCTGTTTGTGATGATGTCTATCGAGTGTTGACACGGAAATTAAACCACAACGTTTACATGTTTTGCTGGAACAAATCATCTCCTGTTGCATTGCATTCGATAATCGACTTGTACGGACTATACTATGAGAGTACCTGGAAGTTGAGTAAGTCTTTCAAAACAGTCCTTTTTAATAAACTCCGGGTTCGCTAACTACGTTGTTGGTGTTGGTTTTATTTGTAAGGACCCTTATCATGCTACTGAAGGGGTTTGGTGCTATTTTGAGCAATATTAGTGGTTAAAATATGCCGTTGCGATGTGTTGGGCTCATCGCCCCAATCTAATTAGTGTTAGCGCTTTGGGGCTGTTAGCGTCTTTCAAGGCTTTCTCGATACATGGGTGATCACTGAAAAAAATTTTCTGGATGGCTTATTTTATGTTTTTTCATGGCGAAGAAGACTATGGGGTCCATTTTCGCCGGTCTTACACTTTAACGAGCAGTTGGACAGGTGTACCTAATAAAGTGGCCGGTGAGTGTATATATTGCTGGAAACGTATCTGGTTCCTCCGATCTTTATCTTTATTCACTGCTGTGTTTTAATCTCCTACAACCTGAAATTAAAGATACGTCAGGTTAGAGAAAGTGGGTTGCAGGTAAGTAGGAATAGATTAATGATGGAACAGCCTTTTGTCCACAGCTGGGTCTGATGACAGGTCAAATAGTTAAAAATAAGTACTGCGCTTTCGTGTCATTTCTAACACAAAATTTGTGGTTATTGATGACTAACTACCATTTCAATGAGATTTTAAAGAAATGCAAAAACTGGTACAGTTCTCGATTCATATAAACCTGCATGTAATTATCTTGGGTTGAGGTCACATTAAAATATGGTATATACTATTATGTTCCGTTTTTCTCCCCACGGAAAGGGCAACCCGGTGTACAAAAGAAATTACTCAGCGTTCCACTTTTTGCTTGTTTATTTTTTAAAAGGGAAGCAGGTAATAATCTGAAAAGTAAGGAGTGCAACATTTCACTTATTATGCACATAGCACAAACATCACAGCTCACTCACCGTAATAGGTCAATAACAATAATCAATAATAAATAACATATCTATATCTCATGACAAATATCAAAATATAATTCAACTAACAATAGCATAAACTTCATTAATTAACTGCATTAATCAAAATACAAATATATAACAATAATAATTCATAATCTTTCATGTACACGTTTCAAATGTCAAGCATTATACACCATGTTCAATAACGAAAACCCATGCAAAAGTGCATTCAACCTTTCTCCGTGAACAAAAACTACAGCTCCCATGACGCCCCGCGGCAAACCAGGAAGTGCAGCCCCCACGTCAAGTGCCGGTCCCTGTGATTCACTTATCAAAACTAAACAAACAAGTATGGATAAACACGGATGGAACAACAACGTTATAAATCCAAATATTATCTTTATGTGCCACAGCTTCACCATTTCATTAACTTTTAACTTCTATTGTCAGTAACTTAACTGCTTGGATCTACCGGAGCATAGCGTTATCGCGTTTGCTTTAACATACAATACAGGGGAGCGGACAAAACACAGAGCGACGATACAGCATAGCGTTAGCAGACAACATGAAGCGTACAACATGAAAGCACACAAGAAAACAAGAACTTAAGAGAGCTTACCAAGTGGCTGCATACCGGGTTGAAAGTCAGTACAAAGAAACTACTCTTGCACTTCCTTTTCACGGAGTAAACACCGGTCACATGGACCCACATTCACCCATCTCTTAAAGAGGAACTACACCATTGGGCTGCTGAACCTTGAACGGCTCTCAATGAATATTACTTGCGGGATTTTAGCTCTGGATTAACATACACAAAAATAAAAAATAAACTACACAAATGACATAACTGCACAGAAAACACAACACCTCCCACTTAAGTTGCCGATCTTATGATCCAGGGAACTTACCAAAATCACTCAAAGATCCCTCTTAGTGACACCACTTTTTTTTTTTCCCCACTTTGCTTTGCACAGTGTCCATGTGTTAGTGTAAGTGTCCAATGTCCAAGTCAATTACATCCTTGGGCAGGTGTGTAGTGTACTGCCCAGGGATGCGCACACTCCACGTCTTTGTGAACGTGCAATGTGAAGGGCATGGTGGCAGCGCTAGGCTTGCACCAACCAACCAATAGGGGAAAGGGCGGGTTTGGTTTGGATGAGGTAGAGTTGGGTAAGTGTGTGATAAGGGGGCTGGGGGGTGTGCAGAATGAGAGGGGTTCAGGAAGAGGCAGGTGTCACGGCAGCTGGGGTGGATGAGTTTGGTCCTCCACCGGGAGAAGGACCACCAGCCTTCTCACATCTCTTCTTATTACTGCCCTGGGCAGTGAAGAACTCTTTTTTCGGCCACCCGCCAGGGAAACAGGAAGGCCAGCACAAGTCACGATGTCGGCATCCCTGACGATCCCTTTACTGTCTGGGTAGACTGTTAGAATCCGGCCCAGACGAAACTGACCTCTCAAAGCATTTGGGTCAGCAATCCAGACGAGGTCACCACCTTTGACGTTCCTCTCTGTACGGTGCCACTTGTGTCGAACAAACAGATTTGGGCCAGCTAGTTCCCTCCACTTTGCCCAGAACCGGTCCACTCCGACTTGAATGGCCCTTAATCGACGCCAGGGATGGGTCTCTAGGTCAAGCCCGCTGGTGTCTCCTCCAAGCGATGCTCGACCCAGCATTAGGGAGTTAGGCGTTAGATACTCGACCGAATCTTCCTGTTCTTGAGCTCTGGCATCGATTGGGCGTTCGTTTGTCAGGTTGGCTGCCTGATAGAACAGAGTCTGGAGTTCTCCCCATGTGAGAGACCCTGTAGCTCCTCCAAGGCTTGTGAGTGCCCTCTTCAAAAGTTTTACAGCAGCCTCCGCAGCTCCATTCCTGTGGGGTGCATCTGCAGGGTGAAACTCCCACCTCCACTCAGTCCCATCCTTGGCGGCTACGTCTTCTATGGACGCAGCCTGCAGGCAAGCCAGATGTTTATGCAGCTCCCACAGAGCCGGCTTGGCGCCAACAAAGTTGGTGCCTCTATCGGACCATATTTTCCTTGGATGTCCCCTCAGAGAAACAAAGCGGGAGTATGCTTGGAGGAAGCCTTCCGTTGATTGGTCATCAGTGAGGTCCGCATGAACGGCTCTCGAGGCCATACAACAGTACACAATGCCCCAGACCTTCTTGCTTGTCCTTCTTTTAACAGCGTCTTTCACCTCGAAGGGGCCAAAAAGATCAAGGGTTGTATTCTCAAATGGGCTTGCTCTTTTGGTACGCTCATGAGGAAGATCACTCATTATTTGCCGGCACATCTCTACCTTTTGCTTTCTGCAGGTGACACAATTGTTCAGCACCTTCTTAACTGTTCTTCGTCCCTGCACAATCCCGGCTTTCCTTCTTGTCCGTAGAAGGGTAGAGGCGACACCTTCATGGTTTTCTTTATGTGCCTCCCTAGCCAGTAGGGTTGCTAGCCACGACTGGCAGGGGATTAGTGGTAAAGCCACTCTGTCCTCATCCCAGCATTGGATTCTCCCTCCACAAAGCAGGAGTCCTGTCTTTTCCTCCTTCTGAACCACCAGGCGGTCCAGGGTTGTATCCCGGAACTTGACACCGTCTTGAGCTGCGAGAGCTAGATCTTTAAAAGCTGTTGCTCTTTCTTCTACAGACAGGCATGGCCTTGCCTCCCACTTTGAATGAACTGGGGCCTGGCCGTTGCCACCCAACCAGATCTCCACTGCTCGTCTTATCCAGGCGATGGTCCCGCACAACCGTCCCAGTGAACTGAACCTTCGGGGGTCCACAAGGCGCACAAGCGCAAAGCTGGTTGGGCCCGACCATTTCTTGGGCTGGGTTTCTGCTGTGACCAGGGCCGAGAATGCCTTCCTCCGGAGTCCCATGATCTCTTCAGTGACAGAGGGGGTGATTTCTCTGGCGGTTTTCATAGGCCAGTCTGATTCAGGCAACTTCAAAAATCCAGGGCCTTCCTGCCAGACTGATCCCTCGGCAAGCTCCTCAGTGGATGCTCCCCTTGTGAGGATGTCGGCGATGTTCTCTCTTCCTTCGACCCACCTCCAGCTATCCACTGGACCAGCCTTTTGGATTTCTCCAATCCGGTTTGCAAAAAATGTCTGATAGCCATAGCTGTCCTTCTGGATGGCTCCTAGGATTGTCTGACTATCGACAAAATGGATCCACCGATCGACCTTGATGTGGCAGTGCTTCTCAAAGTATGTCTTCAGGCGGGTTGCAAAGACGGCCCCGCACAGTTCTGCTTTAATGACATCACCTTTCTGGTCCAGAGGGGTGAGCTTGGCCTTTGATTCTACCAGCCTCACTATGACTTCATCTTGTTCCGTCTCCCACCGAAGGTAAAGAACGGCTTCGTAGGAAGCTTCGCTGCCATCGGAAAATGTAATCCCCATCGGGCGTCCTATGGCTCCATGGGGTGTGAGGCTCCTATTGAATCTGACTTGGCCAAGCCTCGCATACTGCTCAAAGAGTTTTATTGCAGCCTCTCGAAGACGTGGCGAGAGAGGATCATCCCAGGTGTCCTTAGAGGGACGGTCTCTTCCTGCTTCCTGAAATGATTCTCTTATGAGCATCACTCCTCGTTGTTTGGCAGGTGAGGCCAAGCCGATGGGGTCATAGAACCCTGCGACCTGACTCAGCAGCATGCGCCGGGTGAAAGGGTCGGGGGTGCTGTCTCTGATCTCGTCCTCCCGTAAATCCAGCCCGGTTCTCATCTTCCCTCGTCTCTTTGAAAAGTTCACTGACGTCAGCACCCGGAGTTTGTCAAATTCGGGTTCGTATCCCATTCCCAATGCCTTATTCTCTTCGTCCTGCATCTGGTTGGGGAGTACCAGGGTCTTGGGCTCCGTTGAGCCGATGTTGCTGGAGTCAGTGGATTTTTCACTCCTCCCACTTGGCCTGTTAGAACCCAGGGCTTGAGGGAGAAGCCGCCTGCTTTTAGGATCTCTTCCACTCCATTGGTCATCTTAATCAGGGTTTGGAGATCATTATGTGATGTCAATATGTCGTCCACGTAGCAGTCCTCGGTCAGAATCCGGCATTCCGCAACCATGGATGCAAACTGGGGCAGGTTGGCCGTCTCTCTCATGGCAACCTGAGCGATGCATCCAGCAGGCTTGTCACCGATGTTGACCCTGACGACAGCAAACACACCAACTTCATCTTTGGGGTCATCCCTCCAGAGAAATCGATGGAGGTGTACCTCCTCGTCCTTCAGCCACACTGAATTATACATTTTCTTAACATCCCCCAGTGCGGCGTACAATCTGCTTCTGAATCTCAGGAGGACACCTCGGATTGGATTGAGGACATCAGGGCCTTTGTGCAGGAGGTTGTTCAGGCTCATCCCTTTAAACTCCTGGCTACTGTTCCAGACTATCCTCACTGGCGTTGAGCTAGAATGAGGATTTGGGGCGACCAGATGGCTGATGTACCAGATCGGTCCGTTCCAGCCCTCGATCTCTTCCTTTGTGAGCTTAATGGCTGCCCCTCTTGATACCATCTCGCGGAGTTACTCTCCATATGCTGCTTTCCATTCAGGTTCTCTTGCCAGTCGAGCCTCTGTGTTCCGAAAAGTAGCTTCCACTGCTCGGCGGTTATCTGGCAGAATCACTGGGTTGGTCTTCCATGGGTAGGCCGCATCCCAGCGTTTCAGACTGGTACAGCGTTAGGTCGACCACCTCGAAGAGATTAGGGTGAGTACCGCCGACGGTTTTGCCCAGTGGGCCGTCCCAGAGGACTAAGTCTCCCTCCATCTTAAACGGCTGTGGAACTAGGCAACCTTCCCTGTGGCTGATCAGAAGATCAATGTTCTCAGGACGGACTAGCTCTTCTGCAGCGACGTCAGGAAAGATCTTTTGCAGTTGCTGCGGAGTAACAGGCTGACTTATCTCTGCGATACTTTCCAGGCCGTAGCAGAGCAGTTTGTGTTCTGTTACCGCCCCCTTGGTGGTCTTCACTCTAAGTCGCAGGGAGTACCTCTTTGTTGTGACAGTTGTTCTCATCCCTCCTATACCATGGACGATTAACTTGATGCTCTCACCAATAAGTCCAAGGCGCTGGGCAGCATTGTTTGTTATATAGTTGGTGTCAGAGGCAAGGTCAATAAGGGTGCCGATCAGCTGGCCTGAATTAGTTGTAACTTCCAGCAACATCATTACTACTGGGTACTCTTTCAGTCCACCTCCAGCAGTGCAGATCGTGGTTGAGGCTTTGTTGGAAAATGCCTTCCTGAGTTCTGCTCTCAACTCTGGAGTGACCTTTGCCAGGAGCTCTTCTTGCTGGCTTGTCAGCCCAAGGCCTTTTCTCTCCACCCTTTTGGTACTTTGCTCTTCGCTGCCAGCGTACTTCTCTTGAGCAATGGACTTGGGGCAGAGAAGATAGTGGTGAGACTCTTCTCTGCGGCAGTCCATTTTACTGCAGAGGAACTTCGGGTTGCAACGGCCATCCTTTGGGTGGAAGCACAGGCACCGATTGCATATACCATGGGTTTTTAGATGGGCCTTTCTTCTCTGGAGATCCATCTCCCTGAAGGCCTTGCAGACAAACAGCCTGCCAGCGTGTGTCTCATCAGCACAGGCAGTACATGAGTCAGAGCGTGGCTTCGACTGAGACCCTCTTTGGCCTGAGGTGGCTTTGGAGAACGCTTTCTTGACTCTTTCTGGCTTGTCTGCCGGGCCTCTCACTGAGGAGCTCCCCTCTCCAGGGCTTGCCTCCATCAGATCCAGCTCCTCCAGGATTACCTCTTGCTTCTTCAGAAAGCGCAGTAAGCATTCGAAGTGGTTGAGTGGAGCAAAACCATTCACAGCCTCAGACTTATGTGCAATCCACTTCTCCTTCAGAGAGCTTGGGAGCTTACTTTCAAGGGACTGCGCTACCCAACGGTTCTTTAGAACATCCTCTTCTCCCAGGATGACAAGGTTGCTAAGGGCCCGCTCCACGGCCTGGATCAGCTCAATTGCTTTCCTGGGGTTGTTTCCCTTCACGGAGGGTAGTCCCTGAACCTCCTCAGATATCTTCAGGACAATTTTCGCCTTGTTCCCGAAGCGGTTGTCGAGGCGCCTGAACATTTCATCCGCCGTCGCACAGCTGGACAGAACCAAGTCTTTCTTGACCCTGTCGCTGAGACTTGCTAGGAGATGGAACCTTGTAACACCAGCCGTCCTCTGTGGGTTTCCCAGCTGTTCCAGCTCCTCCCACTCAGCCTTCCACCGGTAGTAGTCCGTCAGGTCTCCTGAGAACGTGGGCAGGCGTGTTCTTTCAAGACTGACCTGTGGCCTAAAGCCATACGACCCAGGGTGCATGCCAGGGATGCTTTGTGGTGGTACATATGGGAAGTTTGGAAATGCAGGTGCTCTGGGGAATTGGGGCTGCCTGCCAGCTCTGGTGGGCCCCTCACCTGACTCGCTGTGCTCTCCATCAGCACCTGTTTCTTCAACTTCTTCTCCCCTGTCGAGCTCTTCAGTCCGCTTCAATCTCTGCCGCCACCAGTCATGCAGTCTGTTACCTAGCTTGTAGAGCTGCTGCTTGTACACCGTTATCTTAGCTCCAGAGACGAGGTTTTCCCATTCAAGCACCTTCTGCTCAAGCATGTTGATCCTCTCCATCAGGCTCTCTCTCAGGACCTGACAGTCTTCCTCCGGCAACTCAGTGTTCTCAACCTCAGCACATCTCTCCTCTGCGCCGTCAGCGTACAGTTTTATGTCGACGTAGGCGAATTTGGTCCATAATGTCTCCTTAGCAAGCTGGAGCGTCTTTGTATATGTGGCAAGGCACTTCGCCGTTTTCTCCTCTGCAAGAGCCACTTCTTCTTCTGCCTTTTCTTCCTCAGTTTCCACTTCTCCCAGAGCATCAATATATTCGAGACCAATGTCGTGCACCTTTTCAAAGTCCACACCAAGTGTTCTGATCTCGTCAATTAGTGCCCTTTTTTCTAGGAGATCTATAGTGAGGGACAGCTTTTTGGCTCTCTTGCTGAAGAGGGTTTGTGCTGTTGAGCGCTTTCCTTTCAGGGCCGCTAATTCTTCTGCGTCCATCTTCTTTTTCTGCAGCTGACCAAGGCGCCGTTACACAGAGGGGTCTATTCGGCCTATTCCTCTTCTTTTAGTGCTCCTTCACTGGTCAACGCTGAGAGGGTGGAGGCAGACTTGGCTCTTGACTTGATGCGCTCAAGCCATTGATTATTACTGTTCCGTTTTTCTCCCCACGGAAAGGGCAACCCGGTGTACAAAAGAAATTACTCAGCGTTCCACTTTTTGCTTGTTTATTTTTAAAAAGGGAAGCAGGTAATAATCTGAAAAGTAAGGAGTGCAACATTTCACTTATTATGCACATAGCACAAACATCACAGCTCACTCACCGTAATAGGTCAATAACAATAATCAATAATAAATAACATATCTATATCTCATGACAAATATCAAAATATAATTCAACTAACAATAGCATAAACTTCATTAATTAACTGCATTAATCAAAATACAAATATATAACAATAATAATTCATAATCTTTCATGTACACGTTTCAAATGTCAAGCATTATACACCATGTTCAATAACGAAAACCCATGCAAAAGTGCATTCAACCTTTCTCCGTGAACAAAAACTACAGCTCCCATGACGCCCCGCGGCAAACCAGGAAGTGCAGCCCCCACGTCAAGTGCCGGTCCCTGTGATTCACTTATCAAAACTAAACAAACAAGTATGGATAAACACGGATGGAACAACAACGTTATAAATCCAAATATTATCTTTATGTGCCACAGCTTCACCATTTCATTAACTTTTAACTTCTATTGTCAGTAACTTAACTGCTTGGATCTACCGGAGCATAGCGTTATCGCGTTTGCTTTAACATACAATACAGGGGAGCGGACAAAACACAGAGCGACGATACAGCATAGCGTTAGCAGACAACATGAAGCGTACAACATGAAAGCACACAAGAAAACAAGAACTTAAGAGAGCTTACCAAGTGGCTGCATACCGGGTTGAAAGTCAGTACAAAGAAACTACTCTTGCGCTTCCTTTTCACGGAGTAAACACCGGTCACATGGACCCACATTCACCCATCTCTTAAAGAGGAACTACACCATTGGGCTGCTGAACCTCGAACGGTTCTCAATGAATATTACTTGCGGGATTTTAGCTCTGGATTAAAATACACAAAAATAAAAAATAAACTACACAAATGACATAACTGCACAGAAAACACAACAATGTAAATACTTGAAACATGTGAAGTTCATATTCGGTTTAATAGCGGATAAAATTACAAATTAAACACTCAAGAATATTTACATTAACATGAATTTAAATCACACCGACTGTTGAATATCAAACAAAAACCAAGCCTTAAAGGACCTGTTTATAGACAGTACATTTACACTAATTGAAGATGTTGTTTATTGAGTTCCTTGACTTTTGTTCCTTCCCATGTTTGCAACAGAAGTATTTGTACATATGAATATCAAACACCAACACTGTATCCCCCCCTTTTTTTAAATTCCGAACAGTAAAAAACACATTCAACATAGCAAACAAAAATGTCCACATATTTTGCTATATTTCAATTATTACTATAAAACACCTACGCATTTTTGAGACCTACAGTTTTATTGAACAACATAGATGATACATGAAGTTAGATCTGATGGCCTTGTCTTTGATGCCATAGATGAGAGCACTCAGACATCTGGGGAAAAGGATGAAACACACATAAAGCATACTATAGATTTGTACCATTGTTAACCTGTCAGTGGTTTTTGAGATGGCAGTAACCAAGGGGCTGTATAAAGTTGAACAGAGACTGAGGGCCAGCTGCAACAAATGCAGCAGCAGTGTGTTACGAGCCTTACAAGCTGAAGCTTTGTCTGTGGAGGCTGACCTGGCTGCTATCACCACAGCAACAAAAGAGGAAGTGACTGTCACACTAGCTGATACAAACACAATTGAAGTGGACACCTTTTCATAATCATCAGACATTCGGCCAAGAAGTATTCTTTCCGTGGTACAAAAATCTTTCATCTGCAGACTCACCATGTCCTGAAATGGGTAATCTAACATTAAAATAACTCGTATGAGTATATTAAGTGAGCTGCATGCCCAAATCACAATAATAGCCAGTGCTGTGTTTCTGATGGTAATAATGGTAGCGTGTGTCAGTGGGTAGCACACAGCCACATATCTCTCCAGAGACATCACCACCAGCGTGAGAGGGGAGATTGTAGTTGTGAGAGCAGCAAGCATGGCAAAAACACCACATACAGGATATGTCAGTGTTATTCTACAAGCAGACAGTAGGTAAAGTAATTGACTCTGTGCCATCTGCATGGTGTCTGCACAAAGGAGGTTAAACAGAAGAATGTAACGGGAGGTCTCACAAAACACCAATTTACTCCTCAAAGTGAATAACATGATCCCGTTAATGAAGAGAAACACACAGCACGTCAATGTAATTGGAGCAGAAAACAACATAATTTCCAGTATTCCCAGTTTCTGCTGTTCAACAGTGATGTTCATCTGAAATGAAGTTTCATACAACATAGTACAACCAATTATGGGAGCCACTTGAAATTGAGATGAGCATCTTTCTATCCACATTTAAATTACCTGAAATAGCATTTCAGACCCTCCAACTCTATTGAATCCATATTTAAGTACAACACAGAAACAAAATGAATCTTGCGCAAATTGCGCTCTCAGAAAAGTAAAAATCCCATTGTTTTCACAGTCATGTCTATTGAGTTCACAGGCAAAACAGAAAGTGACCCACATGCATTAATTTACCCAGTGACGGTTAACATGTTGGATGCCATACCTGACTCCACGTGAGCAGAACTGGTCTGCAGGGTTTGTCTGGCATCACATGCATTTTAAGAACTCAATCCTCACACCCACTTCACGTGATATCATCACACATTTAACATGGCAACTGGATCTGTAATGGGTGATGTAATCATTTCAAATTTATTTCTCTATACCCTAGTCCATGTCATCATATTTCTCTTTGTGGATATGACACGAGTGGTTTTCTGATTTAGGAAGAAAAATTAGGAATATATAATTAGTCAGGATTTTGTGGTTCGTATGTAATTTATTTTGTCTATGAAAACTTATAATTTTTAAACAATTGGTACCTCCAATTAAAATAGCAGTAGCTAACAAAACTCCTTTAAGCTAAATACCTTTTAACGACGGTAAAACATGGACATGAGATTCAGTCACATTCAATCAGTCAATCAATCAACTTTAATTGCCAGACTCATGGTCCATTACACATACAAATACATACAGCAACACATACACAGACAACACAAACACAATTAAAAAAGACAATTATGCCAGTGTTTCCACATGGGTGACTGGTATCGCAGTCCAGGATTTGACAACAGCATAATAATAAAATATCATGAACCATTCAGTCAGCAAATACATTTGTACATCAAATTTCTCAACAGTGCATGAATTGTGTTGACTCCTACCATACAGAATAGTTCACTTGCACTGATCCACCTTGGTTTTTTGAGCAGTATCATCATAGGCAACTTGGAATTTCGGGAGGCTAGACTTTTTAAACTTGGTCCACAAGGGGGCAGTATACTGAGGACTACAGTATGCCTTAAACAGGCTCATCTTTACATTATCTGAGCATTAGTGGAATTTCCTAACCAGCATGTTAGCTTGTGCATATAACATGTGGCGCTGCCTAATGTCATCATCATCATATTTGATCTGTGATGATGTGACCCAGACATTTAGTTTTGTGGCTTACAGTTAAAGCTTGCCCTACAGATTAAAATAGCATGCATGTATTTGACATATTTGACACCATACTCAGTACTGTATATTCAGCATCTGTTGAAATCCAGCACTGCTAGGAGAAAAGCTAGCTAAATCATCAGCATACATAAGATGATTTACCAGGGTGTTGCCAACCAAGACAGGCCCCTCTCTGGCCCTACCTGCCAGGACCCAGGCCTTGTATGCATTCTTAGCTTCAGCATGATGAGAATCCACATGCTAATTCCACCCTGGCATGATGCGCTGACTCTTATTAGAGTAAGTAAAGCATGGCCTAGTGGCCTCATACTTAGCTCCTAGAATACAATTATACTTACAGAGGTCCTTACAGTGAGAGCTATCATTACAATTCACATCAGAGCACAAATTTGCATCTCTGGGTAGATATACATCACCTAAAAGACCATCAGTTCTTCCATAGTATAACATCACATCTTCATTTGTGAGCACAATCAAGTAACATGACAAAAGGGACATGCTCAGACATGGATGCCTCATATACAATATCCATTGATATTAAAATAGCACGAGCATCAGCAGTACCTCACTTATGTAAGAGTAGCTTTCTGCAGGTATGAGCTTTTGGCTAGATAGTGCAAGATTATTATCATCACAAAACTGATGGATATGATTCAAAAACAAGGAACCTTTGTCTGACAGGTCATCATTTACTTTATAGTTATTTGTGGACAGATTGTCAGAAATAAAAGAATTATAGGCAAGTCTATTCAAGTATTCATCTTCATTTTGTTGTGTCTCATATGGTGTGTACACATTGAGGATGGTTAACTCTTCGTTATTCATTCTTATCTGTGCAACAAAACACCAGTCAGCTTCAAGCCTAATGAAATGTATCATAGTGTCCAGCTTTTTGTGCCAAATGGTGGCCAAGCCCCCTGCTATCCTTCCTCTCACTATTCCTATAGATATCAGTAGTGGACTCACCAGCCCCATGGAAATGGTCACTGAAAGAGTTCAAATTTCCTAGGTCCTGTTTAAATAAAAAAAAAAGTTTCTTGTAGACATAAAATGTCAGAACTTTGCAGCAGCTTGTCAACTACAGCACGTCGTGCTTTGTCTCCTGCGTTGTTGCCCAGACATAGCCCATGACAGTTATATGATCCAACCTGCATAAAGTTTAATTGAGCAGTGTGGCTGCAGCCTCAATCGATACTCTTGCACTGAGTGATGCAGAGAGAGACCTAATTGTGCTAGCCTCCGACCCGTCCGCTTTGCCTGGTCATAATATCGCCTCAGAACAGAACCTTCTGTCCAGAGCTCTGGATTGTACATTTCCTCAACTTCATTGTACTCTGCAGACACTTGAAACAAGCTATATCTGTTTCCCGCCGTGACAATGGGCCCTAGTTTCGTGGCGCAGCACAGGGTGGCGCAGCCGGCGTAATGCAAGTTTCGACCCCCGCAGCCTTGCGCACGGTCAGTTTGGCAGTTTGGTGGTTCGCCTGCGCCAAGATGGGTGTGGCGGCGCAGTAGGGGGAGGCGTCACAGATTCAGCTTGGTGCAGTGGAAGTTTCGTGAAAAGCCCGCCAGCTCCAACCTAGTCTACTCTTGGCGTAAGGCGCAAGGCGCAAATAAAGTCCATTCATTCAAGGCGGGTTTCGAAAGCCCGCCAGCTCCAACCTAGTCTACTCTTGGCGTAAGGCGCAAGGCGCAAATAAAGTCCATTCATTCAAGGTGAATTACAGCTGGCGGAGTGGAAGTTTGGCTGACCGCAACTAATTGAATCAACACGTGAATTTATATCTATATAGATTTTACCGTCACATCTGACGTCAGATCAAAGGCGGATTGCACGCGTAACGGAAACTCAGCCTCTCGGACCAAAACATCTCCCTCTCTCTCTCCTGTTTTTCATATCTATCCACTGCTAATAAAATGCGTCTAAAAATTATTTAAAATTTCTGAGGTCTGAGGTCTCGCGCCTCGGCAGCCTGTTATCCGTGGAGAGACGCGCAACTTCGCCGCGAGCTGGAATCGGAGTACATATTTTAAGGTAGTGCATAATAAAATAAATTAAGTCAACTTTATTTGTATAGCACAAACAATAGGAGGTGCAAACAAAAAAAATGGGACTCGCCAAACAAGTATGGTTACTGATTGACATAATTTGATTTCATTTTGGATAAAATTTGACCAGTAATGCTATGCTTTATTCCCGAGAACATGTTTCTTGAACGTGTTAAGATATTAAGGCAACAAATTAACTTCAATGTATTATGTTGAGCTTATAAATATTCCAGAAAGAATGTTACTGTTGCAAGATGAGACCACATTTTATTATTTTGTAATAATTGATTTAAAACACATAGACATTTAATATCATATATATATATCAAATAAAATGCTTTCATTCATTTTCTGTTTAAAATGTTAAGTTATTTACCTGTGTCCCAAATCAATATAGTATCTCTTTAATGAGAGTAAAGCCCAAGTTATGCTTCCGCGTCGACACAACGCAAGGGGGCTTGCGGACCCCTTACGTCCTTGAGGACCCCCCTTACGTCCAACGCAAGGGCCTGACGTGTACCTCCCAAAAATCCTAGACGTGCGTTGAGGTGACGCAACACCAACGCAACACCAATGCAGTGGCATTGGCTGTGATTGGTCCACTAACTACATCCGCTGGAGACCGCTATCCGGTTTCCACTCATAAACACCGCCATTTAAACTTTTAAAAGGCTACTTTTATTGTTTGCACCTTGTTTTATTGTTTGCACCTTGTCGCTTTTGCACAAAGAAATAAAACACCAAGTTCTGAAAAATTGTGGATGTTTAAAGCCGGAAAGTAAACAAATAGGCTATAACGAGGCTAACGACGATATACGTCAAGAGTCTCGGTCGGTCGGTCAGTCTTTACAAAAAACATAGCGCCCTTTACCGGTGTGGCATTAAATTGCATTTCGACACGTAAACCCAACGCAGAACCATCGCGGTCTCCCAGCAACTGCGTGGCCGTTGCGTGATCACTACGCGGAAGCATAATCAGGGCTTAATGCTTCAATAGTTCAATGTGGCCTGGGGTGAGACCTACAGTTTCAGTCGACAACATAGATGATATATGAGGACGGATCTGATGGTCTGGTCTCTGATGCCGTAGATGAGAGCGGTTAGATATCTGGGGAAAAGGGTTAAACACATAAAAAATACTACGGATTCGTACCATTGATAACCTGTCAGTGGTTTTTGAGATGGCAGCAACCAAAGGGTTGTGTATAGTTGAACAGAGACTGAGGGCCAGCTGCAACAAATGCAGCAGCAGTGTGTTACGAGCCTTACAAGCTGAACCCCATTAATATTGTGATTTAATTATAACAGCAACAAAATGAATCCCACACAATTTGCATTCTTCGAAAAATAAAACTATCTCATTGTTTAATTGCAGTGATGTCTTTTGAGTTCAGGATATGTCAGCGTTATTCTACAAGCAGACAGTAGGTAAAGAAATTGGCTCAGTGCCATCTGCATGGTGTCTGCACAAAGGAGGTTAAACAGAAGAATGTAACGGGAGGTCTCACGAAACACCAATTTACTCCTCAAAGTGAATAGCATGATCCCGTTAATGAAGAGAAACACACAGCATGTCAATGTAATTGGAGCAGAAAACAACATCATTTCCAATGTTTCCCATTTCTGCTGTTCAACAGTGATGTTCATCTGAAATTAAGTTTCATACAATAAAATAGACATTGATGGGAGCCACATGAATTTGAGATGGGATATATTTTCAACCACTTTGAATCAATTTGAATAATCTGTATTTATTATGTAAGATGTTCAAACCCCATTAATATTGTGATTTAATTATAACAGCAACAAAATGAATCCCACTCAATTTGCATTCTTCGAAAAATAAAACTATCCCATTGTTTAATTGCAGTGATGTCTTTTGAGTTCACATGCAATACAGACATGTATCCACATTCATTTTCCCAGGGCTGACGGCTAGCATGTTGTATGCAATGCCTGACTCCATATGGGCATAGCTGGTCTGCAGGGTTAAGTTGTCCCCCCATGCATCTAAACAGCTAAATCATCACACCCACTTTGCATGATATCATCACACAAGAAAAGCTAGCTAAATCATCAGCATACATAAGCATACATAAGATGATTTACCAGGGTGTTGCCAACCAAGACAGGCCCCTCTCTGGCCCTACCTGCCAGGACCCAGGCCTTATATGCATTCTTAGCTTCAGCATGATGAGCGCCAAGATGGGTGTGGCGGCGCAGTAGGGGGAGGCGTCACAGATTCAGCTTGGTGCAGCGGAAGTTTCATGGCAAAAAGCCTCGCCGAGGCTCAACGCATGAGCTCCGGGAGGCTACCTATAGACTCCAGTGTCTCCAGGCCGAGCACCGGCATGCTGAGGGAGAGGAGGAGAGGCAGTCGGCCCTGGCGAGGGCCAGGGAGCTGGTTTCCGCCAGCCCGTGGCTCAGGGGCTCATTGCCTGCCTGGGTCAGGGGCTTCCTCCTAACCCCTGAGCTCCAGCCATCCTCAGCCACAGCCA
Organism: Eutrigla gurnardus; assembly: GCF_963514095.1. Taxonomy (NCBI): domain Eukaryota; kingdom Metazoa; phylum Chordata; class Actinopteri; order Perciformes; family Triglidae; genus Eutrigla; species Eutrigla gurnardus. Next base: position 21,018,327 of record NC_139938.1, read on the forward strand.
AGCCTCCAGTCCAGGCCTCAGCCACAGCCAAGCCTCCAGCCCAGGCCTTAGCCACAGCCAAGCATCCCGCCCAGGCCTTAGCCACAGCCAAGCATCCAGCCCAGGCCTTAGCCACAGCCAAGCATCCAGCCCAGGCCTTAGCCACAGCCAAGCATCCAGCCCAGGCCTTAGCCACAGCCAAGCATCCAGCCCAGGCCTTAGCCACAGCCAAGCATCCAGCCCACGCCTCGGTCACAGCCCTTGTCTCGGCCTGTGGTCTTCAGTCGGCGGCTCGGCCGACACCTGCCATTAGCCTTCAGTCGGCGTTCCGGTCGACACCTGCCAGTGGTCTTCAGTCGGCGGTCCGGTCGACACCTGCCAGTGGTCTTCAGTCGGCGGTCCGGCCCTCACGCCCGGCCTCCTGAGCGGTCCCGCCCGCTAGGTCGCCCTCACGCCCGGCCTCCTGAGCCGTCCCGCCCGCTAGGTCGCCCTAACGCCCGGCCTCCTGAGCGGTCCCGCCCGCTAGGTCGCCCTCACGCCCGGCCTCCTGAGCGGTCCCGTCCGCTAGGTCGCCCTCATGCCCAGCCTCCTGAGCCCTGCCTCCTGGCCCCCTCCACCCGCCCTACGTATCATGGACCCTAGGGACATCTGGGATCTGTCCCTTAAGGGGGGGGTACTGTCATGCCGGTGTGGTAATGTCTTGTCTTGGGGTTTTGTCTTGTCATTTCCTGTTTTATTTTGAAAATAACTCCCTTCTCGTTTCAGGTCACTTGCCCTTCCTCATGTGTTCCCTGGTCTTATGTCATCCCTGGTCCCTGATTGTTGTCACCTGTTGCTCGTTATCCCTCTGTGTATTTAAGTCTGCGTCTCCCCTTGTCTTGTGCCAGTTTGTTCCTGTTTCTCGTCACGTCACGTTCCACGTCACCTTCCATGTCACCTTCCACGTCACGTTAAGTTAAGTTGGTATTTTTGTAGTTTTGTTTGTAGCCTCGTTTTGTTTCCTCCCGGTGGAGTGATTTTGTGTTAATACTTTTTGTGTTACGAATAAAAGCCTTTTTTTACTGCTACTGCCCTGCATCTGAGTCCTCCCTCCATGCCCAAGTCTGACAACAGACATGTATCCACATTCATTTTCCCAGGGCTGACGGCTAGCATGTTGCCTGACTCCATATGAGCATAGCTCGTCTGCAGGGTTTAGTTGTCCCCCCATGCATCTAAACAGCTAAATCATCACACCCACTTTGCATGATATCATCACACAAACATGGCAACTGAATGTGTAAACAAGCAGTAATGGGTGATGTAATCGTTTCCAAGTTATTTCTCCATTCCCTAATCCATGTCCTCCTATTTCCCTTTGTGAACATGACAAGAGCATTATTCTAATTAGGAATAATGTATGTGGATCTTAACTTTCAGGATTTTGTGGTTCGTACTTCAAGACAATACATTTTATATGGACAATAAAAGTGTACCACTTTTAAGCTACTAGAAATTTGGCTTAAATAGTATAAATACATAAACAGTATAAAAGTGAAAATAGAATCCAAAAAAATCTGAGTGAAAATATATTCTTTGAACTATTCATAAACAGCTTGTTATGGGTATTGTATTCCAGTGATACTCTCATTGTCAAATATCTTATGATGATATTATAAAAAAACCTTTGATTACTTTTGATTTAATAAAATATGGTAAGAATCGGCTCAACAACCAATTAGAAATATTTGAATATGGTTGATGGAAAATTAAGTATCGTAGCTGATACAGCTAATATGAAATAATTTAGAATAAATTGAGCCAGTAATGCACCTTATTACTTATATATTGCTGGAAACTTATCTGGTTCCTCTGATCTTTATCTTGATTCACTGCTGTGGTTTAATCTCTTACAACCTGAAATTAAAGATACGTCAGGTTAGAGAAAGTGGGTTGCAGGTAAGTAGGAATAGATTAATGATGGAACAGCCTTTTGTCCACAGCTGGGTCTGATGATAGGTCAAATAGTTAAAAATAAGTACTGCGCTTTCGTGTCATTTCTAACCCAAAATTTGTGGTTATTGATGACTAACTACCATTTCAATGAGATTTTAAAGAAATGCAAAAACTGGTACAGTTCTCGATTCATATAAACCTGCATGTAATTATCTTGGGTTGAGGTCACATTAAAATATGGTATATACTATGTAAATACTTGAAACATGTGAAGTTCATATTCGGTTTAATAGCGGATAAAATTACAAATTAAACACTCAAGAATATTTACATTAACATGAATTTAAATCACACCGACTGTTGAATATCAAACAAAAACCAAGCCTTAAAGGACCTGTTTATAGACAGTACATTTACACTAATTGAAGATGTTGTTTATTGAGTTCCTTGACTTTTGTTCCTTCCCATGTTTGCAACAGAAATATTTGTACATATGAATATCAAACACCCCCCTTTTTTAAAATTCCGAACAGTAAAAAAACACATTTAACATGGCAAACAAAAATGTCCACACATATTTTGCTATATTTCAATTATTACTATAAAACACCTACGCATTTTTGAGAACTACAGTTTTATTGAACAACATAGATGATACATGAAGTTAGATCTGATGGCCTTGTCTTTGATGCCATAGATGAGAGCACTCAGACATCTGGGGAAAAGGATGAAACACACATAAAGCATACTTTGGATTCGTACCATTGATAACCTGTCAGTGGTTTTTGAGATGGCAGTAACCAAGGGGCTGTATAAAGTTGAACAGAGACTGAGGGCCAGCTGCAACAAATGCAGCAGCAGTGTGTTACGAGCCTTACAAGCTGAAGCTTTGTCTGTGGAGGCTGACCTGGCTGCTATCATCACAGCAACAAAAGAGGAAGTGACTGCCACACTAGCTGATACAAACACAATTGAAGTGTACACCTTTTCATAATCATCAGACATTTGGCCAAGAAGTATTCTTTCCTTGGTACAAAAATCATTCATCTGCAGACTCACCATGTCCTGAAATGGGTAATCTAACATTAAAATAACTTGTATGAGTATATTTAGCGAGCTGAAGGCCCAAATCACAATAATAGCCAGTGCTGTGTTTCTGATGGTAATAATGGTAGCATGTCTCAGTGGGTAGCACACGGCCACATATCTCTCCAGAGACATCACCGCCAGCGTGAGAGGGGAGACTACATTTGTGAGATCAGCAAGCATGGCAAAAACACCACATACTGGATATGTCAGTGTTATTCTACAAGCAGACAGTAGGTAAAGTAATTGGCTCAGTGCCATCTGTATGGTGTCTGCACAAAGGAGGTTAAACAAAAGAATGTAACGGGAGGTCTCACGAAACACCAATTTACTCCTCAAAGTGAATAACATGATCCCGTTAATTAAGAGAAACACACAGCATGGCACTGTAATTGGAGCAGAAAACAACATAATTTCCAGTATTCCCCGTTTCGGCGGTTCAACAGTGATGTTCATCTGAAATGAAGTTTCATACAACATAGTATAACCAATTATGGGAGCCACTTGAAATTGAGATGAGCATCTTTCTATCCACATTTCAATGACCTGAATTAGCATTTCAGACCTTCCAACTCTATTGGATCCTAATTTAAGTACAACACAGAAACAAAATGAATCTTGCACAAATTGCATCCTCAGTAAAAATTCCATTGTTTTCACAGTGATGTCTATTGAGTTCACATGCAAAACAGAAAGTGACCCACATGCATTAATTTACCCAGTGACGATTAACATGTTGGATGCCATACCTGACTCCACGTGAACAGAACTGGTCTGCAGGGTTTGTCTGGCATCACATGCATTTTAAGAACTCAATCCTCACACCCACTTCACGTGATATCATCACACAATTAACATGGCAACTGGATCTGTAATGGGTGATGTAATCGTTTCAAATGTATTTCTCTATACCCTAGTCCATGTCATCATATTTCTCTTTGTGGATATGACACGAGTGGTTTTCTGATTTAGGAAGAAAAATTAGGAATATATAATTAGTCAGGATTTTGTGGTTCGTATGTAATTTATTTTGTCTATGAAAACTTATCATTTTTAAACAAATGGTACCTCCAATTAAAATAGCACCAGCTAACAAAACTCCTTTAAGCTAAATACCTTTTAACGACTGTAAAACATGGACATGAGATTCAGTCACATTCAATCAGTCAATCAATCAACTTTAATTGCCAGACTCATGGTCCATTACACATACAAATACATACAGCAACACATACACAAACACAATTAAAAAAGACAATTATGCCAGTGTTTCCACATGGGGTGACTGGTATCGCAGTCCAGGATTTGACATCAGCATAATAATAAAATGTCATGAACCATTCAGTCAGCAGATACATTTGTACATCAAATTTATCAACAGTGCATGAATTGTGTTGACTCCTACCATACAGAATAGTTCACTTGCACTGATCCACCTTGGTTTTTTGAGCAGTATCATCATAGGCAACTTGAAATTTCGGGAGGCTAGACTTTTTAAACTTGGTCCACAAGGGGGCAGTATACTGAGGAGTACAGTATACCTTAAACAGGCTCATCTTTACATTATCTGAGCACTAGTGGAATTTCCTAACCAGCATGTTAGCTTGTGCATATAACATGTGGCGCTGCCTAATGTTATCATCATCACATTTGATCTGTGATGATGTGACCCAGACATTTACTTTTGTGGCTTACAGTTAAAGCTTGCCCTACAGATTAAAATAGCATGCATGTATTTGACATATTTGACACCATACTCAGTACTGTATATTCAGCATCTGTTGAAATCCAGCACTGCTAGGAGAAAAGCTAGCTAAATCATCAGCATACATAAGATGATTTACCAGGGTGTTGCCAACCAAGACAGGCCCCTCTCTGGCCCTACCTGCCAGGACCCAGGCCTTGTATGCATTCTTAGCTTCAGCATGATGAGAATCCACATGCTAATTCCACCCTGGCATGATGCGCTGACTCTTATTAGAGTAAGTAAAGCATGGCCTAGTGGCCTCATACTTAGCTCCTAGAATACAATTATACTTACAGAGGTCCTTACAGTGAGAGCTATCATTACAATTCACATCAGAGCCCAAATTTGCATCTCTGGGTAGATATACATCACCTAAAAGACCATCTGTTCTTCCATAGTATAACATCACATCTTCATTTGTGAGCACAATCAAGTAACATGACAAAAGGGACATGCTCAGACATGGATGCCTCATATACAATATCCATTGATATTAAAATAGCACGAGCATCAGCAGTACCTCACTTATGTAAGAGTAGCTTTCTGCAGGTATGAGCTTTTGGCTAGATAGTGCAAGATTATTATCATCACAAAACTGATGGATATGATTCAAAAACAAGGAACCTTTGTCTGACAGGTCATCATTTACTTTATAGTTATTTGTGGACAGATTGTCAGAAATAAAAGAATTATAGGCAAGTCTATTCAAGTATTCATCTTCATTTTGTTGTGTCTCATATGGTGTGTACACATTGAGGATGGTTAACTCTTCGTTATTCATTCTTATCTGTGCAACAAAACACCAGTCAGCTTCAAGCCTAATGAAATGTATCATAGTGTCCAGCTTTTTGTGCCAAATGGTGGCCAAGCCCCCTGCTATCCTTCCTCTCACTATTCCTATAGATATCAGTAGTGGACTCACCAGCCCCATGGAAATTGTCACTGAAAGAGTTCAAATTTCCTAGGTCCTGTTTAGATAAAAAAAAAAGTTTCTTGTAGACATAAAATGTCAGAACTTTTCAGCAGCTTGTCAACTACAGCACGTTGTGCTTTGTCTCCTGCGTTGTTGCCCAGACATAGCCCATGACAGTTATATGATCCAACCTGCATAAAGTTTAATTGAGCAGTGTGGCCGCAGCCTCAATCGCTACTCTTGCACTGAGTGATGCAGAGAGAGACCTAATTGTGCTAGCCTCCGACCCGTCCGCTTTGCCTGGTCATAATATCGCCTCAGAACAGAACCTTCTGTCCAGAGCTCTGGATTGTACATTTCCTCAACTTCATTGTACTCTGCAGACACTTGAAACAAGCTATATCTGTTTCCCGCCGTGACAATGGGCCCTAGTTTCGTGGCGCAGCACAGGGTGGCGCAGGGTGGCGGAGCCGGCGTAATGCAAGTTTCGACCCCCGAAGCCTTGCGCACGGTCAGTTTGGCAGTTTGGTGGTTCGCCTGCGCCAAGATGGGTGTGGCGGCGCAGTAGGGGGAGGCGTCACTGATTCAGCTTGGTGCAGCGGAAGTTTCATGGCAAAAAGCCTCGCCGAGACATAGCCAAAAGCCCGCCAGCTCCAACCTAGTCTACTCTTGGCGTAAGGCGCAAGGCGCAAATAAAGTCCATTCATTCAAGGCGAATTACAGCTGGCTGAGTGGAAGTTTGGCTGACCGCAACTAATTGAATAAACACGTGAATTTATATTTATATAGATTTTACCGTCACATCTGACGTCAGATCAAAGGCGGATTGCACGCGTAACGGAAACTCAGCCTCTCGGACCAAAACATCTCCCTCTCTCTCTCCTGTTTTTCATATCTATCCACTGCTAATACAATGCGTCTAAAAATTATTTAAAATTTCTGAGGTCTCGCGCCTCGGCAGCCTGTTATCCGTGGAGAGACGCGCAACTTCGCCGCGAGCTGGAATCGGAGTACATATTTTAAGGTAGTGCATAATAAAATAAATTAAGTCAACTTTATTTGTATAGCACAAACAATAGGAGGTGCAAACAAAAAAAATGGGACTCGCCAAACAAGTATGGTTACTGATTGACATAATTTGATTTCATTTTGGATAAAATTTGACCAGTAATGCTATGCTTTATTCCCGAGAACATGTTTCTTGAACGTGTTAAGATATTAAGGCAACAAATTAACTTCAATGTATTATGTTGAGCTTATAAATATTCCAGAAAGAATGTTACTGTTGCAAGATGAGACCACATTTTATTATTTTGTAATAATTGATTTAAAACACATAGACATTTAATATCATATATATATATCAAATAAAATGCTTTCATTCATTTTCTGTTTAAAATGTTAAGTTATTTACCTGTGTCCCAAATCAATATAGTATCTCTTTAATGAGAGTAAAGCCCAAGTTATGCTTCCGCGTCGACACAACGCAAGGGGGCTTGCGGACCCCTTACGTCCTTGAGGACCCCCCTTACGTCCAACGCAAGGGCCTGACGTGTACCTCCCAAAAATCCTAGACGTGCGTTGAGGTGACGCAACACCAACGCAACACCAATGCAGTGGCATTGGCTGTGATTGGTCCACTAACTACATCCGCTGGAGACCGCCATCCGGTTTCCACTCATAAACACCGCCATTTAAACTTTTAAAAGGCTACTTTTATTGTTTGCACCTTGTTTTATTGTTTGCACCTTGTCGCTTTTGCACAAAGAAATAAAACACCAAGTTCTGAAAAATTGTGGATGTTTAAAGCCGGAAAGTAAACAAATAGGCTATAACGAGGCTAACGACGATATACGTCAAGAGTCTCGGTCGGTCGGTCAGTCTTTACAAAAAACATAGCGCCCTTTACCGGTGTGGCATTAAATTGCATTTCGACACGTAAACCCAACGCAGAACCATCGCGGTCTCCCAGCAACTGCGTGGCCGTTGCGTGATCACTACGCGGAAGCATAATCAGGGCTTAATGCTTCAATAGTTCAATGTGGCCTGGGGTGAGACCTACAGTTTCAGTCGACAACATAGATGATATATGAGGACGGATCTGATGGTCTGGTCTCTGATGCCGTAGATGAGAGCGGTTAGACATCTGGGGAAAAGGGTTAAACACATAAAAAATACTACGGATTCGTACCATTGATAACCTGTCAGTGGTTTTTGAGATGGCAGCAACCAAAGGGTTGTGTATAGTTGAACAGAGACTGAGGGCCAGCTGCAACAAATGCAGCAGCAGTGTGTTACGAGCCTTACAAGCTGAACCCCATTAATATTGTGATTTAATTATAACAGCAACAAAATGAATCCCACACAATTTGCATTCTTCGAAAAATAAAACTATCTCATTGTTTAATTGCAGTGATGTCTTTTGAGTTCAGGATATGTCAGCGTTATTCTACAAGCAGACAGTAGGTAAAGAAATTGGCTCAGTGCCATCTGCATGGTGTCTGCACAAAGGAGGTTAAACAGAAGAATGTAACGGGAGGTCTCACGAAACAACAATTTACTCCTCAAAGTGAATAACATGATCCCGTTAATGAAGAGAAACACACAGCATGTCAATGTAATTGGAGCAGAAAACAACATAATTTCCAATGTTTCCCATTTCTGCTGTTCAACAGTGATGTTCATCTGAAATTAAGTTTCATACAATAAAATAGACATTGATGGGAGCCACATGAATTTGAGATGGGATATATTTTCAACCACTTTGAATCAATTTGAATAATCTGTATTTATTATGTAAGATGTTCAAACCCCATTAATATTGTGATTTAATTATAACAGCAACAAAATGAATCCCACTCAATTTGCATTCTTCGAAAAATAAAACTATCCCATTGTTTAATTGCAGTGATGTCTTTTGAGTTCACATGCAATACAGACATGTATCCACATTCATTTTCCCAGGGCTGACGGCTAGCATGTTGTATGCAATGCCTGACTCCATATGAGCATAGCTGGTCTGCAGGGTTAAGTTGTCCCTCCATGCATCTAAACAGCTAAATCATCACACCCACTTTGCATGATATCATCACACAAACATGGCAGACCTTCCAACTCTACACATTCAGTATGTGTAAACAAGCAGTAATGGGTGATGTAATCGTTTCCAAGTTATTTCTCCATTCCCTAATCCATGTCCTCCTATTTCCCTTTGTGAACATGACAAGAGCATTATTCTAATTAGGAATAATGTATGTGGATCTTAACTTTCAGGATTTTGTGGTTCGTACTTCAAGACAATACATTTTATATGGACAATAAAAGTGTACCACTTTTAAGCTACTAGAAATTTGGCTTAAATAGTATAAATACATAAACAGTATAAAAGAGAAAATAGAATCCAAAAAAATCTGAGTGAAAATATATTCTTTGAACTATTCATAAACAGCTTGTTATGGGTATTGTATTCCAGTGATACTCTCATTGTCAAATATCTTATGATGATATTATAAAAAAACCTTTGATTACTTTTGATTTAATAAAATATGGTAAGAATCGGCTCAACAACCAATTAGAAATATTTGAATATGGTTGATGGAAAATTAAGTATCGTAGCTGATACAGCTAATATGAAATAATTTAGAATAAATTGAGCCAGTAATGCACCTTATTACTTATATATTGCTGGAAACGTATCTGGTTCCTCTGATCTTTATCTTGATTCACTGCTGTGGTTTAATCTCTTACAACCTGAAATTAAAGATACGTCAGGTTAGAGAAAGTGGGTTGCAGGTAAGTAGGAATAGATTAATGATGGAACAGCCTTTTGTCCACAGCTGGGTCTGATGATAGGTCAAATAGTTAAAAATAAGTACTGCGCTTTCGTGTCATTTCTAACCCAAAATTTGTGGTTATTGATGACTAACTACCATTTCAATGAGATTTTAAAGAAATGCAAAAACTGGTACAGTTCTCTATTCTTATAAGCCTGCATGTAATTATCTTGGGTTGAGGTCACATTAAAATATGGTATATACTATGTAAATACTTGAAACATGTGAAGTTCATATTCGGTTTAATAGCGGATAAAATTACAAATTAAACACTCAAGAATATTTACATTAACATGAATTTAAATCACACCGACTGTTGAATATCAAACAAAAATCAAGCCTTAAAGGACCTGTTTATAGACAGTACATTTACACTAATTGAAGATGTTGTTTATTGAGTTCCTTGACTTTTGTTCCTTCCCATGTTTGCAACAGAAGTATTTGTACATATGAATATCAAACACCCCCCTTTTTTAAAATTCCGAACAGTAAAAAACACATTTAACATTGCAAACAAAAATGTCCACACATATTTTGCTATATTTCAATTATTACTATAAAACACCTACGCATTTTTGAGAACTACAGTTTTATTGAACAACATAGATGATACATGAAGTTAGATCTGATGGCCTTGTCTTTGATGCCATAGATGAGAGCACTCAGACATCTGGGGAAAAGGATGAAACACACATAAAGCATACTTTGGATTCGTACCATTGATAACCTGTCAGTGGTTTTTGAGATGGCAGTAACCAAGGGGCTGTATAAAGTTGAACAGAGACTGAGGGCCAGCTGCAACAAATGCAGCAGCAGTGTGTTACGAGCCTTACAAGCTGAAGCTTTGTCTGTGGAGGCTGACCTGGCTGCTATCATCACAGCAACAAAAGAGGAAGTGACTGCCACACTAGCTGATACAAACACAATTGAAGTGTACACCTTTTCATAATCATCAGACATTCGGCCAAGAAGTATTCTTTCCTTGGTACAAAAATCATTCATCTGCAGACTCACCATGTCCTGAAATGGGTAATCTAACATTAAAATAACTTGTATGAGTATATTTAGCGAGCTGAAGGCCCAAATCACAATAATAGCCAGTGCTGTGTTTCTGATGGTAATAATGGTAGCATGTCTCAGTGGGTAGCACACGGCCACATATCTCTCCAGAGACATCACCGCCAGCGTGAGAGGGGAGACTACATTTGTGAGATCAGCAAGCATGGCAAAAACACCACATACTGGATATGTCAGTGTTATTCTACAAGCAGACAGTAGGTAAAGTAATTGGCTCAGTGCCATCTGTATGGTGTCTGCACAAAGGAGGTTAAACAAAAGAATGTAACGGGAGGTCTCACGAAACACCAATTTACTCCTCAAAGTGAATAACATGATCCCGTTAATTAAGAGAAACACACAGCATGGCACTGTAATTGGAGCAGAAAACAACATAATTTCCAGTATTCCCCGTTTCGGCGGTTCAACAGTGATGTTCATCTGAAATGAAGTTTCATACAACATAGTATAACCAATTATGGGAGCCACTTGAAATTGAGATGAGCATCTTTCTATCCACATTTCAATGACCTGAAATAGCATTTCAGACCTTCCAACTCTATTGGATCCTAATTTAAGTACAACACAGAAACAAAATGAATCTTGCACAAATTGCATCCTCAGTAAAAATTCCATTGTTTTCACAGTGATGTCTATTGAGTTCACATGCAAAACAGAAAGTGACCCACATGCATTAATTTACCCAGTGACGATTAACATGTTGGATGCCATACCTGACTCCACGTGAGCAGAACTGGTCTGCAGGGTTTGTCTGGCATCACATGCATTTTAAGAACTCAATCCTCACACCCACTTCACGTGATATCATCACACATTTAACATGGCAACTGGATCTGTAATGGGTGATGTAATCGTTTCAAATGTATTTCTCTATACCCTAGTCCATGTCATCATATTTCTCTTTGTGGATATGACACGAGTGGTTTTCTGATTTAGGAAAAAAAATTAGGAATATATAATTAGTCAGGATTTTGTGGTTCGTATGTAATTTATTTTGTCTATGAAAACTTATCATTTTTAAACAAATGGTACCTCCAATTAAAATAGCACCAGCTAACAAAACTCCTTTAAGCTAAATACCTTTTAACGACTGTAAAACATGGACATGAGATTCAGTCACATTCAATCAGTCAATCAATCAACTTTAATTGCCAGACTCATGGTCCATTACACATACAAATACATACAGCAACACATACACAAACACAATTAAAAAAGACAATTATGCCAGTGTTTCCACATGGGGTGACTGGTATCGCAGTCCAGGATTTGACATCAGCATAATAATAAAATGTCATGAACCATTCAGTCAGCAGATACATTTGTACATCAAATTTATCAACAGTGCATGAATTGTGTTGACTCCTACCATACAGAATAGTTCACTTGCACTGATCCACCTTGGTTTTTTGAGCAGTATCATCATAGGCAACTTGAAATTTCGGGAGGCTAGACTTTTTAAACTTGGTCCACAAGGGGGCAGTATACTGAGGAGTACAGTATGCCTTAAACAGGCTCATCTTTACATTATCTGAGCACTAGTGGAATTTCCTAACCAGCATGTTAGCTTGTGCATATAACATGTGGCGCTGCCTAATGTCATCATCATCACATTTGATCTGTGATGATGTGACCCAGACATTTAGTTTTGTGGCTTACAGTTAAAGCTTGCCCTACAGATTAAAATAGCATGCATGTATTTGACATATTTGACACCATACTCAGTACTGTATATTCAGCATCTGTTGAAATCCAGCACTGCTAGGAGAAAAGCTAGCTAAATCATCAGCATACATAAGATGATTTACCAGGGTATTGCCAACCAAGACAGGCCCCTCTCTGGCCCTACCTGCCAGGACCCAGGCCTTGTATGCATTCTTAGCTTCAGCATGATGAGAATCCACATGCTAATTCCACCCTGGCATGATGCGCTGACTCTTATTAGAGTAAGTAAAGCATGGCCTAGTGGCCTCATACTTAGCTCCTAGAATACAATTATACTTACAGAGGTCCTTACAGTGAGAGCTATCATTACAATTCATATCAGAGCACAAATTTGCATCTCTGGGTAGATATACATCACCTAAAAGACCATCAGTTCTTCCATAGTATAACATCACATCTTCATTTGTGAGCACAATCAAGTAACATGACAAAAGGGACATGCTCAGACATGGATGCCTCATATACAATATCCATTGATATTAAAATAGCACGAGCATCAGCAGTACCTCACTTATGTAAGAGTAGCTTTCTGCAGGTATGAGCTTTTGGCTAGATAGTGCAAGATTATTATCATCACAAAACTGATGGATATGATTCAAAAACAAGGAACCTTTGTCTGACAGGTCATCATTTACTTTATAGTTATTTGTGGACAGATTGTCAGAAATAAAAGAATTATAGGCAAGTCTATTCAAGTATTCATCTTCATTTTGTTGTGTCTCATATGGTGTGTACACATTGAGGATGGTTAACTCTTCGTTATTCATTCTTATCTGTGCAACAATACACCAGTCAGCTTCAAGCCTAATGAAATGTATCATAGTGTCCAGCTTTTTGTGCCAAATGGTGGCCAAGCCCCCTGCTATCCTTCCTCTCACTATTCCTATAGATATCAGTAGTGGACTCACCAGCCCCATGGAAATGGTCACTGAAAGAGTTCAAATTTCCTAGGTCCTGTTTAGATAAAAAAAAAAGTTTCTTGTAGACATAAAATGTCAGAACTTTGCAGCAGCTTGTCAACTACAGCACATCGTGCTTTGTCTCCTGCGTTGTTGCCCAGACATAGCCCATGACAGTTATATGATCCAACCTGCATAAAGTTTAATTGAGCAGTGTGGCTGCAGCCTCAATCGATACTCTAGCACTGAGTGATGCAGAGAGAGACCTAATTGTGCTAGCCTCCGACCCGTCCGCTTTGCCTGGTCATAATATCGCCTCAGAACAGAACCTTCTGTCCAGAGCTCTGGATTGTACATTTCCTCAACTTCATTGTACTGTGCAGACACTTGAAACAAGCTATATCTGTTTCCCGCCGTGACAATGGGCCCTAGTTTCGTGGCGCAGCACAGGGTGGCGCAGGGTGGCGGAGCCGGCGTAATGCAAGTTTCGACCCCCGCAGCCTTGCGCACGGTCAGTTTGGCAGTTTGGTGGTTCGCCTGCGCCAAGATGGGTGTGGCGGCGCAGTAGGGGGAGGCGTCACTGATTCAGCTTGGTGCAGCGGAAGTTTCGTGGCAAAAAGCCTCGCCGAGACTTTGCCAAAAGCCCGCCAGCTCCAACCTAGTCTACTCTTGGCGTAAGGCGCAAGGCGCAAATAAAGTCCATTCATTCAAGGCGAATTACAGCTGGCGGAGTGGAAGTTTGGCTGACCGCAACTAATTGAATAAACACGTGAATTTATATTTATATAGATTTTACCGTCACATCTGACGTCAGATCAAAGGCGGATTGTCATGATCTGTGTTTCTGTTATGATCTGTGTTCTTTTTCCTTGGTTTTGATTTCCTGTTTTATTTTGTCCTCGTTGTGATTCCCTGTCTCGTACTTCCTGGTCCTTGTTGTTTCCGCTGTCTTGACTTCCCCTCCCTCTCGTGTTGATTACCATGCCTGCCCTGATGTGTTTCACCTGTCCCTCGTCAGCTCCCTGCCTCCCTGTGTATATAGTCTGTGTGTTTCACCTGTCTCTTGTCGGATCATTGTCGCTGTCGCTGTCGTCTGTCGTTGTCACTGCATGTCACTCTGTCTGCTGCCCCACGTCTCGTCCTTGGATTTGTTTGTTTCTGCCTCCCGTGTCCCTTCGTGTTTTGGTTCCTGTTTAGTAAGTGTTTCTTTGATAGTCGTTTTCGCCCTCGTGGTCTCCTTTGTTTGATACTTTGTTTGAGTCTTAGTTTTTGGTTTGTATTTCGTTTATTATTAAAATAAAACCCTTTTTCACTGCATTTGGGTCCTCACCTCCTGCTTCCTAGCCAAACCGTGACACGGATTGCACGCGTAACGGAAACTCAGCCTCTCAGACCAAAACATCTCCCTCTCTCTCTCCTGTTTTTCATATCTATCCACTGCTAATAAAATGCGTCTAAAAAATATTTAAAATTTCTGAGGTCTGAGGTCTCGCGCCTCGGCAGCCTGTTATCCGTGGAGAGACGCGCAACTTTGCCGCGAGCTGGAATCGGAGTACATATTTTAAGGTAGTGCATAATAATATAAATTAAGTCAACTTTATTTGTATACCACAAACAATAGGAGGTGCAAACAAAAAAAATGGGACTCGCCAAACAAGTATTGTTACTGATTGACAATTTGATTTCATTTTGGATAAAATTTGACCAGAAATGCTATGCTTTATTCCCGAGAACATGTTTCTTGAACGTGTTAAGATATTAAGGCAACAAATTAACTTCAATGTATTATGTTGAGCTTATAAATATTCCAGAAAGAATGTTACTGTTGCAAGATGAGACCACATTTTATTATTTTGTAATTATTGATTTAAAACACATAGACATTTAATATCATATATATATATATCAAATAAAATGCTTTCATTCATTTTCTGTTTAAAATGTTAAGTTATTTACCTGTGTCCCAAATCAATATAGTATCTCTTTAATGAGAGTAAAGCCCAAGTTATGCTTCCGCGTCGACACAACGCAAGGGGGCTTGCGGACCCCCTACGTCCTTGAGGACCCCCCTTACGTCCAACGCAAGGGCCTGACGTGTACCTCCCAAAAATCCTAGACGTGCGTTGAGGCGACGCAACACCAACGCAACACCAACGCAGCGGCATTGGCTGTGATTGGTCCGCTAACTACATCCGCTGGAGACCGCTATCCGGTTTCCACTCATAAACACCGCCATTTAAACTTTTAAAAGGCTACTTTTATTGTTTGCACCTTGTTTTATTGTTTGCACCTTGTTCTATTGTTTGCACCTTGTCGCTTTTGCACAAAGAAATAAAACACCAAGTTCTGAAAAATTGTGGACGTTTAAAGCCGGAAAGTAAACAAATAGGCTATAACAAGGCTAACGACGATATACGTCAAGAGTCTCGGTCGGTCGGTCAGTCTTTACAAAAAACATAGCGCCCTTTACCGGTGTGGCATTAAATTGCATTTCGACACGTAAACCCAACGCAGAACCATCACGGTCTCCCAGCAACTGCGTGGCCATTGCGTGGCCGTTGCATGATCACTACGCGGAAGCATAATCAGGGCTTAATGCTTCGATAGTTCAATGTGGCCTGGGGTGAGACCTACAGTTTTAGTCGACAACATAGATGATATATGAGGACGGATCTGATGGTCTGGTCTCTGATGCCGTAGATGAGAGCGGTTAGACATCTGGGGAAAAGGGTTAAACACATAAAAAATACTACGGATTCGTACCATTGATAACCTGTCAGTGGTTTTTGAGATGGCAGCAACCAAAGGGTTGTGTATAGTTGAACAGAGACTGAGGGCCAGCTGCAACAAATGCAGCAGCAGTGTGTTACGAGCCTTACAAGCTGAAGCTTTGTCTGTGGAGGCTGACCTGGCTGCTATCACCACAGCAACAAAAGAGGAAGTGACTGTCACACTAGCTGATACAAACACAATTGAAGTGAACACCTTTTCATAATCATCAGACATTCGGCCAAGAAGTATTCTTTCCTTGGCACAAAAATCTTTCATCTGCAGACTCACCATGTCCTGAAATGGGTAATCTAACATTAAAATAACTCGTATGAGTATATTAAGTGAGCTGCATGCCCAAATCACAATAATAGCCAGTACTGTGTTTCTGATGGTAATAATGGTAGCATGTCTCAGTGGGTAGCACACAGCCACATATCTCTCCAGAGACATCACCACCAGCGTGAGAGGGGAGATTGTAGTTGTGAGAGCAGCAAGCATGGCAAGAACACCACATACAGGATATGTCAGTGTTATTCTACAAGCAGCCAGTAGGTAAAGTAATTGACTCTGTGCCATCTGCATGGTGTCTGCACAAAGGAGGTTAAACAGAAGAATGTAACGGGAGGTCTCACGAAACACCAATTTACTCCTCAAAGTGAATAACATGATCCCGTTAATGAAGAGAAACACACAGCACATCAATGTAATTGGAGCAGTAAACAACATAAGTTTCAGTATTCCCAGTTTCTGCTGTTCAACAGTGATGTTCATCTGAAATTAAGTTTCATACAACATAGTATAGCCAATTATGGGAGCCACTTGAAATTGAGATGAGCATCTTTCTATCCACATTTAAATTACCTGAAATAGCATTTCAGACCTTCCAACTCTATTGAATCCATATTTAAGTACAACACAGAAACAAAATGAATCTTGCGCAAATTGTGCTCTCAGAAAAGTAAAAATCCCATTGTTTTCACAGTGATGTTTATTGAGTTCACAGGCAAAACAGAAAGTGACCCACATGCATTAATTTACCCAGTGACGGTTAACATGTTGGATGCCATACCTGACTCCCCGTGAGCAGAACTGGTCTGCAGGGTTTAGTTGTCCCCCCATGCATCTAAACAGCTAAATCATCACACCCACTTTGCATGATATCATCACACAAACATGGCAGACCTTCCAACTCTACACATTCAGTATGTGTAAACAAGCAGTAATGGGTGATGTCATCGTTTCCAAGTTATTTCTCCATTCCCTAATCCATGTCCTCCTATTTCCCTTTGTGAACATGACAAGAGCATTATTCTAATTAGGAATAATGTATGTGGATCTTAACTTTCAGGATTTTGTGGTTCGTACTTCAAGACAATACATTTTATATGGACAATAAAAGTGTACCACTTTTAAGCTACTAGAAATTTGGCTTAAATAGTATAAATACATAAACAGTATAAAAGTGAAAATAGAATCCAAAAAAATCTGAGTGAAAATATATTCTTTGAACTATTCATAAACAGCTTGTTATGGGTATTGTATTCCAGTGATACTCTCATTGTCAAATATCTTATGATGATATTATAAAAAAACCTTTGATTACTTTTGATTTAATAAAATATGGTAAGAATCGGCTCAACAACCAATTAGAAATATTTTAATATGGTTGATGGAAAATTAAGTATCGTAGCTGATACAGCTAATATGAAATAATTTAGAATAAATTGAGCCAGTAATGCACCTTATTACTTATATATTGCTGGAAACGTATCTGGTTCCTCTGATCTTTATCTTGATTCACTGCTGTGGTTTAATCTCTTACAACCTGAAATTAAAGATACGTCAGGTTAGAGAAAGTGGGTTGCAGGTAAGTAGGAATAGATTAATGATGGAACAGCCTTTTGTCCACAGCTGGGTCTGATGATAGGTCAAATAGTTAAAAATAAGTACTGCGCTTTCGTGTCATTTCTAACCCAAAATTTGTGGTTATTGATGACTGACTACCATTTCAATGAGATTTTAAAGAAATGCAAAAACTGGTACAGTTCTCGATTCATATAAACCTGCATGTAATTATCTTGGGTTGAGGTCACATTAAAATATGGTATATACTATGTAAATACTTGAAACATGTGAAGTTCATATTCGGTTTAATAGCGGATAAAATTACAAATTAAACACTCAAGAATATTTACATTAACATGAATTTAAATCACACCGACTGTTGAATATCAAACAAAAATCAAGCCTTAAAGGACCTGTTTATAGACAGTACATTTACACTAATTGAAGATGTTGTTTATTGAGTTCCTTGACTTTTGTTCCTTCCCATGTTTGCAACAGAAGTATTTGTACATATGAATATCAAACACCAACACTGTATCCCCCCTTTTTTTAAATTCCGAACAGTAAAAAACACATTCAACATGGCAAACAAAAATGTCCACACATATTTTGCTATATTTCAATTATTACTATAAAACACCTACGCATTTTCGAGACCTACAGTTTTATTGAACAACATAGATGATACATGAAGTTAGATCTGATGGTCTGGTCTTTGATGCCATAGATGAGAGCACTCAGACATCTGGGGAAAAGGATGAAACACACATGAAGCATACTATGGATTCGTACCATTGATAACCTGTCAGTGGTTTTTGAGATGGCAGTAACCAAGGGGCTTTGTAAAGTTGAACAGAGACTGAGGACCAACTGCAACAAATGCAGCAGCAGTGTGTTACGAGCCTTACAAGCTGAAGCTTTGTCTGTGGAGGCTGACCTGGCTGCTATCATCACAGCAACAAAAGAGGAAGTGACTGCCACACTAGCTGATACAAACACAATTGAAGTGGACACCTTTTCATAATCATCAGACATTCGGCCAAGAAGTATTCTTTCCGTGGTACAAAAATCTTTCATCTGCAGACTCACTATGTCCTGAAATGGGTAATCTAACATTAAAATAACTTGTATGAGTATATTAAGTGAGCTGAAGGCCCAAATCACAATAATAGCCAGTGCTGTGTTTCTGATGGTAATAATGGTAGCGTGTCTCAGTGGGTAGCACACAGCCACATATCTCTCCAGAGACATCACCACCAGCGTGAGAGGGGAGATTGTAGTTGTGAGAGCAGCAAGCATGGCAAAAACACCACATACAGGATATGTCAGTGTTATTCTACAAGCAGCCAGTAGGTAAAGTAATTGGCTCAGTGCCATCTGCATGGTGTCTGCACAAAGGAGGTTAAACAGAAGAATGTAACGGGAGGTCTCACGAAACACCAATTTACTCCTCAAAGTGAATAACATGATCCCGTTAATTAAGAGAAACACACAGCACGTCAATGTAATTGGAGCAGTAAACAACATAATTTCCAGTATTCCCAGTTTCTGCTGTTCAACAGTGATGTTCATCTGAAATGAAGTTTCATACAACATATTACAGCCAATTATAGGAGCCACTTGAAATCGAGATGGGCATCTTTCTATCCACATTTAAATTACCTGAAATAGCATTTCAGACCTTCCAACTCTATTGGATCCTTATTTAAGTACAACACAGAAACAAAATGAATCTTGCACAAATTGCACTCTCAGTTTCACAGTGATGTCTATTGAGTTCACAGGCAAAACAGAAAGTGACCCAGTGACGGTTAACATGTTGGATGCCATACCTGACTCCATGTGAGCAGAACTGGTCTGCAGGGTTTGTCTGGCATCACATGCATTTTAAGAACTCAATCCTCACACCCACTTCACGTGATATCATCACACATGGCAACTGGATCTGTAATGGGTGATGTAATCATTTCAAATGTATTTCTCTATACCAGGGGTGTCAAACTGATCCAGTAAAGGGCCATGTGGCTGCAGGTTTTCATTCCAACCAAGCAAGAACACACCTGATCCAACCAATCAAGGTGTGAAGGCAAATCAGGTAGGTGAATAAGTCAAGTCAGGTGTGTTCTTGCTTGGTTGGAATGAAAACCTGCAGCCACACGGCCCTTTACTGGATCAGTTTGACACCCCTGCTCTATACCCTAGTCCATGTCATCATATTTCTCTTTGTGGATATGACACGAGTGGTTTTCTGATTTAGAAAAATTAGGAATATATAATTGGGGGTCAAGCAGCGAAGCTGCGAGACACCCTATAGTGATTCTGGGCCCTAGTTTCGTGGCGCAGCGCAGGGCGGCGCAGGGTGGCGGAGCCGGCGCAATGCAAGTTTCGACCCGCGCAGCCTTGCGCACGGTCAGTTTGGCAGTTTGGTGGATCGCCTGCGCCAAGATGGGTGTGGCGGTGCAGCAGGGGGAGGCGTCACAGATTCAGCTTGGCGTAGCGGAAGTTTCGTGGCAAAAAGCCTCGCCGAGACTGCGCTGAAAGCTCGCCAGCTCCAACCTGGTCTACTCTCGGCGCAAGGCGTAAATAAAGTCCATTCATTCAAGGCGAATCACAGCTGGCGGAGTGGAAGTTTGGCTGACCGGCGCGCAGTGCGCACACGTCACCGAGACCTCACAGGCAGGTTTCCACAGTTCCAGGCACATTTAAATGCAATAAATAATCACAACAAACACTATTTAATGCAACTAATTGAATCAACAGGTGAATTTATATCTATATAGATTGTCCCGTCATATCTGACGTCAGATCAAAGGCGGATGGCACGCGTAACGGAAACTCAGCCTCTCGGACCAAAACATCTCCCTCTCTCTCTCCTGTTTTTTATAATATGGGCATTATTATGATACGCGCGCACAGCGCGTGATGCGCGTGGTGGGAGCGGCGGCGCTGCTTCTGTCATCGGGTTGTCAAGTGACGGAACTTGCACTGAACCTCCCCTAACGCATTAAAGGAGAGGAGAGGAGCTCATTTGATTAGTGAAGATCTGAATCGGCTGTGTTAATCCCAGTCCACGCCTCGTCTCCCACTCACGCCTTCTTCTCCTCCCTCTTTCCCACTTGCGCGGGTGGGAGTGACGGGAGGTGTGCCTGCGCGAGCCTGCGCGGTGCACGAAACTTGCAAAGTCCAGGCGGACACACCCCGTCGGCGTGGCGCAGGTGCGCTGAGAGTTGACTGTGCCTGGTCTACGAAACTAGGGCCCTCTATGTTTTCTTATTACTTGGGGGTCAAGCAGCGAAGCTGCGAGACACCCTATAGTGATTCTATGTTTTCTTATTATTATTCCTCTGCCATTGAAGTCTATGGCAGCCCATAGAACGCCTTGGTAAAAAGTGCTGAAATTTGGCTGAATGTTTCGGACCACTGTACTGACCACTCACACTCATTTACGGACCTCTAAACCCAGCCGTCTAGCGCCACCAACGGGTCAAAATTTGGCCGAAAATTGAACCGCTTGGTCAAAAGTTGTGAAATTCAGCGCACAGATTCGGGACTGTTCCATGATCACTCTCACCAATTAACAGAACTCTATGCCCAGCACTCTAGCACCACCAATGGGTGAAAGTTGGACATGCATTCCTGACGTGGACCTCGACTCGTGCATCTGATTTTCATAAGTGAGGTAGCGTTGTAATCCTTGGATCAACCCAAGTTAAATGATACATGGCCCGTCACTTCCGGCCATATTGGACCTCCGCCATATTGGATTATCTCAGAAAGCTTTAAAATCTTCACAGGTCACAAAGTTCGTTCAATTCGCTCGAAAATTGACACAGATGATCTTAAGACCAATCCGCACAAAAGTTAATTCAAAGATTTTTCAATTTCAAGTTTATTCTCCTGTGAGAGGCAATTGAAAATGGCGGCAAAGCCGCCAAACAGGAAGTGGGCTGACGTCTCACAGATGCTTTGACTCAACGTAGCCAAACTTGGTACCTGAAGTCAAGACACTGGCTGTATCGAAACCGCATACTATACTGCTAGTACGTACTGATTTGGCCAAAATGTAGTATGCAGTATGCAAACAAAAGCAAAATCTGCAGTATGCGAAAAGTTCCCGGATGTCGTACTGATTCGGAGAATATTTCCAGTATGCATCCGACCAGTCTACTCTGCCTACTGTTTCCCACAATGCAATGCGCTGGAGCCTGGATAAATCGAGTAATGGCGGAGCAAGAGAGCGTTTCCAGGGGAATACAAACGCCGGAGCAGTACGGCGTTTAAAGACTGCTCAACTGCGAGGAACCTGGGTGTTATCCTCGATGACCAACTATCCTGCACCCCCAACATCACTGCTGTGGCCTGATCCTGCAGATTTGCCCTCTACAACATCCGCAGGATTCGGACCCTTCTCACAAAGGATGCAACGCAACTCTTGGTCCAAGCACTGGTCATCTCCCGCCTTGACTACTGCAACTCTCTCCTGGCCGGACTCCCGGCCTCTGCGATTAAACCATTGCAGCGTATCCAGAACGCTGCAGCACGTCTTATCTTCAATCTACCCAAATTCTCCCATGTGACCCCCCTCCTCCGTGACCTCCACTGGCTCCCTGTTGCAGCACGCATCCAATTCAAGACGATGACACTGGCCTTCAGGGCCATAAATGGAACGGCACCCATCTACCTTCAAACACTGGTCAAACCTCATGCCCCGAAGCGAGCACTTCGCTCCTCTACTTCAGCTGGCCGGCTGGTACCACCATCGCTGAAATCAAACAAATGTCGCTCAGCAAAGTCCAGACTCTTCTCTGTTCTGGCGCCTCAGTGGTGGAACGAACTCCCGACTAATGTCAGGACAGCTGAGTCATTTGCCATTTTCCGAAAAAGGCTCAAGACTCACCTGTTCAGACTTCATCTCGACTAGCATGACCCCCCCCCCCCCCATAAAAAAAAACCCTTACCTATAGCACTCTGATCGTAGCACTGTTGCTCTTGAACTACTAGTTTACTCAGATGAGGACCTAACACTTGTTCTATTTTTAGCTCTTACTTTATCGGCAATGATTCGTTGTGGTTTCCTTGTTTCCTTCTTTTGACAAATGTACTTATTGTAAGTCGCTTTGGACAAAAGCGTCTGCTAAATGACCTAAATGTAAATGTAAATGTCTGGCGGATCGAGGGCACTCTGTCAACTCTCACGCTCCTCCCCCACGACCACCGAGCCCTTTGAAATCCCTTAGATCACACCACCTTTGAAATGCGGGTCCGATGTTGACTCTCGTTTTATCACGGGCACCATCACAATCTTTCTTTTTTCCTTCTTTTCCACCGGTGTTTTCTTTTCCTTGATTGTTTTGGACCTCCTCGTTTCACTTTTTAACCGAGGAATTAGAAGCTTGTACCTACTTCCCTCCGCCTCCCCCCCTGTGATAGTCGTACGACCCGAGGGAAGAGGGACGCTGTGTGCACGAACACAGCCCTGCGTGCAGATTGGACAGGAAGACCCGGGCTATGTTGATATTTTGCAAAACAAACAGGCGTAGAGGCAGGCTTTTTTTTTAAAACCTGGATGATTTATGTTGTTCTATCGGAGCATAGTGTTGGCTTCGGTGAATATGATCAAAGAAATGTTGCCGACTGGCACTTTAAATGGTCACCTCACAGTGAGAGGGTCCCGGGTTCTATTCCTGGGTTGGGTTCGGGTTCCTTCTGTGTGGACCCTCGCGACCCTGAATACAGGATAAGCGGTAGACGATGGATGGAATGCATTTAAATGCTTTATTCCTAAGAACATGTTGTTTCTTGAACATGTTCTGATATTAAGGTAACAAAGTTAACTTCAATGTATTATGTTGACATAAACGATGCAGGAAGAATATGAATTACTGTTGCAAGATGAGACCACATTTATTTTATTTTTTTGTAATTATTGATTTAAAACCCATATCGACTTTAAATATCATATGGACATCAAATTATTTTAGTCACATTCTATATTTAAAATGTTCACTTATTGACCTGTGTCCCAAATCAATACAGTACATGTGTACAGAGTATGTTTCAATGATTCAAT
The DNA here is from genome assembly GCF_963514095.1 of Eutrigla gurnardus. Taxonomy (NCBI): domain Eukaryota; kingdom Metazoa; phylum Chordata; class Actinopteri; order Perciformes; family Triglidae; genus Eutrigla; species Eutrigla gurnardus. Next base: position 21,042,208 of record NC_139938.1, read on the forward strand.
GTGGCCTAGAATGAGACCTACAGTTTTAGTCGACAACATAGATGGTATATGAGGAGGGATCTGATGGTCTGGTCTCTGATGCCGTAGATGAGAGCGGTTAGACATCTGGGGAAAAGGATGAAACACACATAAAGAATACTGTGGATTCGTAACATTGATAACCTGTCAGTGTTTCTTGTGATGGCAGTAACCAAGGGGTTGTGTATAGTTGAACAGAGACTGAGGACCAGCTGCAACAAATGCAGCAGCAGTGTGTTACGAGCCTTACAAGCTGAAGCTTTGTCTGTGGAGGCTGACCTGGCTGCTATCATCACAGCCACAAAAGAGGAAGTGACTGCCACACTAGCTGATACAAACACAATAGAATTGTACACCTTCTCATAATCATCTGACAATCGACCAACCTGCATGTTTTCCTTCATACAAAAATCTTTCATCTGCAGATTTTCCATGTCTTTAAATGAATAATCTAACAGTAGAAGAACTTGTGTTAGTACATTTACTGAGCTGAAGGCCCAAATCACAATAATTGCCACTGCTGTGTTTCTGATGGTAATGATGGTAGCATGTCTCAGTGGGTAGCACACGGCCACATATCTCTCCAGAGACATCACCACCAGTGTGAGGGGGGATATGTCTTTTGTGAGAGTAGCAAGCATGGCAAGAACACCACATACAGGATATGTCAGCCTTACACTACAAGCAGCCAGTAGGTAAAGTAATTGGCTCAGTGCCATCTGCATGGTGTCTGCACAAAGGAGGTTAAACAGAAGAATGTAACGGGAGGTCTCACGAAACACCAATTTACTTCTCAAAGTGAATAACATGATCCCGTTAATTAAGAGAAACACACAGCATGGCACTGTAATTAGAGCAGAAAACAACATCATTTCCAGTATTCCCCGTTTCTGCTGTTCAAAAGTGATGTTCATTTGAGATGAAGTTTCATACAACATAATTCAGCCAATTATGGGAGCCACTTGAAATCGAGATGGGTATTTTTCAATGTCCAAAAATTCAGTCTAAAAAAATTCAACGTCAAAAAATTCACTGTAAAAAGAACCACACTCAACATCCGGGTCACCAGGGAGAAGCAATCTATCCCTGTCTCAATTCAGCCAACGTTCAGCCAATCACGTTACGCTCCATTGGTCATGTGACACCCACCCAGGTCGGCCATGGCCACAAACGCAGGTGATGGTGCGTGTATTCGAAATGCAATACTAACGTACTGCCTACTACACACTCAACGTGTATGTACTGCATACTGCCTACTAAATGAACGTTTGAGTATGCTGTTACCCTCAGACTGTTCACATGGAAGTATAAACATCTCATACTACATTTTCTTTTTAACTTTATTGACGTCTCATCCTCATGTAGGGGTGGGCGATACACCGAAAATGTACCGATACCGAAATTTACGACGACAACCGACGTCATTTTGCCCATGTCGGTATATTCGGTTTAAAAAAGAAAAGTTGTTTTTTTCTTGTTTGGCTGTGTGTAGGTAGGCTACCAGTATGTTCATGTCCCTTTAAGACGCTCGGCTGTACTGTACTACGTATACAGCGTGTGCAGTCACGTGACTCCACCCCATCCAGTCTGTAACAAGAAGGGAAAGTGTGGGTGAGACGAAAATGGAGCCCGCCGGTTTAAACGATGAAGCGGCTGCTGCCGCGGCAGCCGAAGTAAAAGTGCGTGTCCACAGGCAGCGGTGTTTCCCCGCGTCCCATTCATTGTCTATGTGAAAAGCTGTGCAATGCATTCTGGTAGCGTCGCGGCGAATGTCGAGAGACGGCGCGCGAGTTGGCCGCTCCTCATTTGCCTAAAGTTGAAGTCGAATCTACTTTATGCTAATCAGAGGCGCCGGGCTCGACTCGCCGCCTCGGGAACGCTCGCGAGCGCTCGCAAAAATGTGTTGTTTAAAGGAGAGCGCCTGTCAATCATCCTCTAGTGGCAGCCCACCAAGCGTGCAATACTGGGAAGCGGCGCGCCCACACGCGTTTAAAATCGCCCGTGGACACGTACCTTAAAATCTGGTCGAGGAGGAGGAGCACCTCGTTCCCAAAAGAAATGCGTCATCGATCGTTTGGCAACATTTTGGGTTCAGCGAGGACGATGTCGATCAGAAAAATGTGAAATGTAAACTGTGCCTAAAGACTGCCTTTGCACAAGTCATTGTTTACTTTTCCAGTGGCAAATGTGAAATTAATTTTGTTTACAAGGGATGCAACTTGTTTCTCCCGTTATAGAGAACCTGATTACTCCATATTTTGAATTTGTTTATAGAGACTGTATTTTTAATACTTTGTTGTTTTATACTACCAAATAAATAATATAAATCTTAACTACAGTGTAGTTTTACAGTCCTTTAAAGTGGCATTTTTTTAGGCGTGGGAGGGGGGGGGGGGTTACTTATCGTTCATTTATCGTTATCGAGGTGAGTTCCTCAATATATCGTGATATTGATTTGAGGTCATATCGCCCAGCCCTATCCTCATCTTCTCTCACGTAACGGAATCGATTACGTTAGCAGTTCTAGCTCCCGTTTAATGGAAATTACTTATCAAAATAGAAAGCATGATTACTATTACACTTCATTAAATATTTCTAAATATTTATTAAGTCAAACTACCATTGTCAAATGTTTTCTAGTTTATTATATATGTGCGCTCCCACGCTTTCCCACTCTTCATCTTACCTGAGTAGCTGCTTTCACTCACCATCAATCGTGACTATTAAGCAGCTTTTATTGATAATTTATTGTCCGTTCATAGATCGTATTAAGGCTCATTTATGCTTCCATTTCGTGCGTAAATAGAGACGTGCGTTATCAACGTTTTAAACGTCGCTGCCTGCCTGCATGCTTTCATGTGTCCTCTATGTTGGAATGGACGTTGGGCAAAACATCCTCTAGAGGGCGTCGTTCACATTAAAACGTTACTCCAATAAAGTTTAAAAAAAAATAAGTTTATCACAACAACAAACATGGCGACTGGACAATGGAGGAGATAACGATCCCGCAGGCAGCGTTGTAGACGGCAGTGGTCTGTGAGACCACTGAATACATCCCGAGTGTGGACGGAGACTTCCAGTCATTGGTTTTACCGATGAGAGAAATTGACGACGAATGTCATTTTCAGTATATCAGGATGTCCGTCGGGGCTTTCGACAACTGGCTTCGCCGGGTGGCTGCTCACATTAAACATGGGAACTCGCACAATTCACCGGTGACACTGGCTGAGCGACTAGCTGTCACCATTCGCTTCCTCGCGTCAGGGATCAGTCATTTTTAAAACGTTTTTTAATTTGTGTATGCTATTCACGGCACTTTCTGTGTACAATGCCCGCCACTGCCCCCACGATTTCCGTTGGATCTGCAACGTTTGGTCCGTATCGGTACGCATCCGCAAGCTTGCAGGATACGGACAGAAATACAGACGAAATGTACGCAGAGAACAGACAGAAGGCTCCGTCCGTATGCGTGTCTAGTAGAGGTGTAACGATTTATTCGATTAATCAATGAATCGATTGTCAGTCCTATAGATTCTACTAAATCGATCTGCTACAATAAATAAATAGAATGAATCGTTTTGGCTTCACCAATAATTGATATAAATGCATTTAATCGGATTAATCGTGATTCTTACTTATGATTAATGTTTTAATATGTTTAAGACACTCTCTCCCCTGCCAGCATGTAGTCTACTGAAAATGTTCAAAATAACTGAGCATATTTTAATTACATTTTTGTATTCAGCATAAAATATTATGCAGGTTTACTTTTTTATAGAATAAATATGTTATTTTTTCACATTTCAGAAGAATACAAATAGTCTCACTCGCATTATTGCATGTTTATTTCATGGATATAGAATTTTGGTTACAAGTTACTGAATTGAATCGTGGTTTACGGAATCGAATCGAATCGTTACAAAAAAAAGAAATTGTCCTTGAATCGAATCGCCAACAACTGTATCGTTAATCGAATCGAATCGCTGTGAACCCAAAGATTAGAGACTAGACACCCCTAGTGTCTAGCGTAGAGCATAAATGAGCCTTTATACCTCTGACGTGGGACACCAGCACTTTCACCACGGAGACGACGGAGGCAATCGGCCCGACGGAGGAGGAACATTTCATCACTCTGAAGTAAGTAATATGACTTATCTGGTTTAAATAAGTTCCTTTATTATTTGATCATCAATAGACATGCATATGCATGCATAAACAAAATCAACAGACATGTAGGCTAATATAAGTCATTTAATAATATCATGGATGAGTTTGGTGGGATAAAAAAACAAGTAGTGGCCTATTAGTGAATCATTTATTAGACAAATAATCCATGTTATTTCTACAATGCAATACGTGAACGATAAGAAGAAATGAGTAGTTTATCAACAAATGAATAGGAAAACATTCAGAATAAATGTAATATCTCATGTTTTCTGTTACAGGTTGGTACCAGAGGGCCGTACTGCAGGTCAATCCTCATGTTCCCCCGCTGGGCCTCTACTTTGGGTAACAGGATTTAAGGAAGGACCTCCGTCTTTCAAGGCATTCCATGGAGAACCTCGTCCACTGCATTGCTAACAGAACAGATGGGTTCGATGTCCATAGTTCCACGGTTGTGATGGCGATGAAGCCAACGAGCCACTCCAGCAGTCCTGGGACATCTTCAGAGGCTCCAGCAGTCCTGGGACATCCTCAGAGGCTCCAGCAGTCCTGGGACATCCTCAGAGACTCCAGCAGTCCTGGGACATTCTCAGAGACTCCAGCAGTCCTGGGACATCCTCAGAGGCACCAGCAGTCCTGGGACATCCTCAGAGGCTCCAGCAGTCCCGGGACATCCTCTGAGGCTCCAGCAGTCCTGGGATATCCTCAGAGGCTCCAGCAGTCCCGGGACATCCTCTGAGGCTCCAGCAGTCCTGGGATATCCTCAGAGCCTCCAGCAGTCCTGGGACATCCTCAGAGGCTCTTAGCTGCAGCGTCTGCTCCAAATGTCCAGATCCCTGTGTTGCAGGAACATGATTATTGTTGATCTTTTATTTTTGTTTATCAGCAGTTTATAGGTAATACCACACAGTATAAGCTTTTACAAATGTTTCCTGTTAAATGTTTTACGATTATATCTGATGTTCTGTATAAATCTAAATAATAAATATCTGAATATATATTATTGTTGACTCATGTTTCCTCTTATGGCCTGCAGGTCTATTTCCCTCCTGCTCTGGAGACCCTGCTGCAGTGGTTGGCATCATGGCTGAGGAGATGGGGTGTAGTGGGGTAATAGCAGGTCTTTGCTCCATCACCTCATCCATGACAACAAACACTTCCAGTTTACAGCAGTGACCTCTCCTCCCTCAGGGCTGACACCTTCAGTTCATACAAACAACATATACAAACACTTCTCATAATCATTGTTTAGATCAACTATTCACCACTAGTCATATATTATAATATGTACTGTAATACTTTACAACATGGGATCATCTTAATGGACTCTGATGTTTTAATACATTGTAGATATTACCAAGCACTGACTTTGACTGGTTATTTATAAGAAAGATAACTTCATCTTTTTTCTTTTATGCTGTAGTGTTCAACACTTTAAACTGCTTCCAACTCACCTTGTATTTCTGCTCCACCTTCCCTCCATCCCATGTTCTTTAATAAACATCCTGTATGAAGATTAGCAAGTTGAAACAGAAACGTTTCAGGTAGACATCTCAGGAGAGCAGTATATCTCCCATCTATATATGCTGGTGTTCAACCTTATATCATTGAGAAGCTAAATATGCAACAGCAGAACTTAAACGGACCGCGTTATTAAAAGAAAATTATAATTAGTAAATATGTAACCACGGTTTAAGATAAGCACTATCTTCTTAGTTAACGTCGCAAAAAACGGCACATTTGCCTCTACGCTCGCTAACCTATGTGGTAAATTACCGTCAGTAAGCTAGCCGGCTAGCAGGACCTTCGATTCGTAACGTTATCATACAATTCCAACAACACTAAAGTAACGTTCATTATCAATATGATTTAAAAGTCAGCTGAAAACATAAAAATCGTGTTTCGGCATTTCTCACGTACACAATTCACATACCATTGTATGTAGACGCACTACGTACTCAAATATACGTCACATTTTAGTAGGACGTTAGTATGGCATTTCGAACACAGCCCGAGTCTGAATACTCTAACATTGCAAGTCTCGTAGGCTCATCAAGATTCTCGGCAGGTTTGAGTCAACCGATCCCATACGCCATTGCAACTACTCAGTACTCTTGCGCGAGATTTGCATTGTTTTGGCAACGGGCTGCTGTTTAGCTGTAAGCAATCGTTGCTATGTTGTAACATAGTCATACATATGAACATAACAGCTTCATGGATTTATTACGGACATGATGACTGCACTGCTCGATCATTTCTTTATGGATACAAAATCAAAACTACAAGGAAAACGTTTATTTCTTCCTTTCTGCGGTGACTGGGAGGGACGAGCGCATGCTCGGCAATCTACTGCTAATGCTAACATCTCATGTGGATGACATCAAGTCCAGCTTCCAACTCTTTTTACCAGAGTCCATTATGGAAATTATACTGATGACAAACCTGGAGGGGAGGCGTGTGTTTGCTGACACATGGAAAGCATTGAACCAGGTAGACATCTGTCAGGATCACTTGGCTCGAGTAGAGCTGACATAACAAAGGGAGGCCACGCTGATTATAAAGATGGAACGATTATTTATTTAAAGTGCTAAATGCAAAACCTCATCAATAAGGGGAAGCCAAAACAAAAGTGTAGTGCATATCAGTAGATGTAATATAACGCAAAGTGAGGTAAAGATGAGGAGCGAAGCTGCAGCCAGCCCTTCCCCGTCAGGCCATCGCAGTAGTGAGAGAGCCCGAGCCGACGGGAAAGGCGTCTTTTATCTCCAGCTCAATCAGCCCAGTCATTAGCCTGGCAGACAGCTCCCCCTAGTGACGATAGAAGGAACACGGACACGGAACACGGATAATCATGACACGCCAAGCAAGACAGGTAGAGGGGCACATCCAGCACGGCAAAGCTGGGCGTGACATCACTCCCCCCTAAAAGACAGAGGCCCATATTAACGGGACTCTCTATCTACCCAACAATCCCAAATCACCAAAACACAATGAGTAAATTCTAACCAAATAATAAATTCACACTGGAAGACTCATACACTCTATTGGGCACATTCACCCATTTAACCGTGCGGACACACCTATTACAAGCCATCACCAACACCGGCCATCCTCTCCACCCGATCTGCAACCCATCATACCACCAAGCAGATCCTACGGAAGCAACTTAAGGGGGACAGACAAGACAAAGAAACGGATGGAACAATAACATTACATTGACTCATCCGGGGCCCGAGAAAGCGCATCCGCTAGCACATTCTCAGCGCCACGGATGTGTCTAATGGACAGTCGGTATGGCTGCAAGAAAAGCGCCCAACGCATGAGACGCTGGTTAGCGTTCTGTAGAGACGAGAGGAATGTGAGGGGGTTGTGGTCTGTATAAACCACAACAGGATGAATACCTCCCCCCACATAAACCTCAAAATGTTGGAGCCCCCAGATCAAAGCCAGTGCCTCCTTCTCGATTGTTGAATAATTAAGCTGATGACGATTAAATTTGCGTGAAAAGTAACACACAGGACGCTCAATATCCTGTGTATCCTTTTGTATGAGAACTGCGCCAGCCCCCACAAGACTTGCGTCCACTTGCAATTGAAAAGGCTCATCTAACTTGGGAGCAGCCAAGACCGGCGCAGAGCTCAACAAATTTTTTGCATTTTCAAACGCTTGCTGACAATCAGCAGACCAAACAAACTTCACTGAACTCTTCAACAAATTGGTAAGAGGGGCCACAACGGTAGAAAAATTACAACAGAAATTGCGATAATACCCAATCATGCCTAGGAAACGCATTATTTCTTTTTTAGTAGTTGGGGGAGGAAACTTGTCTATGGCTAAAACTTTAGCCCTGACAGTCCGAACCTGCCCCTGTCCGACCACTTTGCCTAAATAGACTACGGTGGCCTGGGCAAGCTCGCACTTTGCAAGGTTCACTGTGAGCGTCGCTGCCGCCAACTGCTCAAACAGCAAACGAATGCGATCCAAGTGTGTGTCCCATGTATCTGCATAAGAAACTACATCGTCAAGGTAAACCGCACAACCTTCTAACCCTGCAACAACGTAATTCATGAGGCGTTGGAATGACGATGGAGCATTACGAAGGCCAAAACTCATGCGGGTGTATTGATACAAACCCGAAGGTGTGATGAATGCAGATATCTCCTGCGCCCTAGGCGTGAGCGCTACCTGATAATACCCTTTTAATAAATCAAATTTACTGACATAACGTGCACTGCCAACCTGATCAACACAGTCTTCAATACGCGGTAGTGGAAAAGAGTCTGCCTTAGTCACAGCATTCAGCTTTCTATAATCTGTACAAAACCTGAAGGTGTTGTCCGATTTCTTAACTAGCAGGCATGGAGATGCCCAGCTCGAATACGATGGTTTCGCTAAACCATTATCAAGTAGATATTGTACACCTTCATCCAAGCTCTTTCGTTTGTCTGGAGAAACACGATAGAACCTCTGACGAATCGGTTTTGAATCCCCCACATCTATGTCGTGTTCTATAAGATCGGTACAGGTTGGCGTGTCCGAAAACAAAGACGAAAACTCAGAAATTAAAGACTTCAACTCAACACTTTGCCCCTTGTCCAAATGTCCAAACAGACTGTCCAACTTAGCCAATGTCTCTGTGTTGTTTAACCGAGCCTGCAGGATCGCATCATCTGGACCTCGCACGTCATCCTCAGCTGCCACCTGCGAGACATCAGGCACGCCCTCCCCAAAAGCGAGCGCCACAGGACTAGCCGCACTTATCTCACCCACCACCTGCAATGGTGAGGAATAATACGGTTTTAGTAGGTTGACATGACAGTGTTGTTTTTTCTTCCTGCGCTCAGGAGTAGACACCACATAGTTAATCTCTGAGATTTTACGCAGGAAAGTGAAAGGACCAGAGTATTTCGCCCCAAATGGCGAACCCAGAATGGGCAGCAGTGCAAGCACTTGGTCACCAGGGCTGAACACTCTAGCCACCGCCCTACGATCATACAATCGTTTCATTTTTGTCTGAGCCACACCCAAATGTTCAGTAGCCAATTTCCCAGCCAACGACAATCTCCGGCGAAAACCATATACATAGTCAGCCAAATTCCCAGGTGGCTCCTCACCACCATCCAAATCACTGCCCAACACTGACAAAAATGTGCGTACTTTGTGACCAAAAACCAATTCATTTGGGCTAAAACCCGTGCTGTCCTGTACGACTGCACGCGCCGCCAGTAACAACCAAGGCATCCCATCCTCCCAATCTCGTTTAAGTTCCACACAATAAGCGCGCAACAACGCTTTCAGGGTGCCATGGAAACGTTCAAGAACCCCCTGGCTTTGAGCATGATACGCGCTACTCAGATTGTGCTTTATGCGCAGTTGTTTTAATGCCGCTCGGAACGTCTGGGAAGTAAAGTTTGACCCTCGATCACTTTGAATTACTTTGGGTAACCCAAAAATGGATATGAACTGAGACAGAGCTTTAACAACTGATCTCGTTGTTATTGTTCGTAAAGCATAGGCCGCAGGGTAACGCGTGGCTTGGCACATCACAGTGAACACATACACATTTCCAGACTTCGACGGGGGCAACGGACCCACACAATCGATCACCAAGTGTTCAAACGGCGTGCCCACGGACTGGATGGGTTGTAGCGGCGCAGGTTTAATCGACACATTTGGTTTCCCTGCCAGTTGACAAGCATGACAAGCTTTAACGTACCCCGCTACATCTCTTTTAATACGCGGCCAATAGAAATGCTGTAACACACGATTATAGGTCTTTCTCACCCCAAAATGTCCAGACGCGTCCCCGTGCGCAGTTTTCAACACCACATCACGGTACTCTACAGGCATCACCACCTGCAACACCTGATCTGCCACACCCGTATCTCCATGAGGTGACCACCTACGCACCAATAATCCATTCTGGATCGAATACCCATGCTCGGCTTGATCCGTACCAGAGGCAAATGCAAAATACTTCTCAAGACTTGGATCATTCTTCTGTGCTCCAATTATCTCACTGGAAGACAATGGTGCTGGTAACTCTGGGACACACACTTTAGCTGCACCAGTCTTGGATACATCAGAAGACTTCTCTGTCTGCGCACGAGCCATCGCTCGCGTCACAGCGCAGGCAGTGAACACCTCTGGGAAATCCAGAAGACATTTGTCCGGCTCTGCTGGTGCTATAGTTACTGATTTTACCACCGGAAAAGGACATGACTCCTCAGGCCATACACAATCCCCCCCCAAATTATTTCCAATAATCAGGTCAACATCATCTACAGGCAGAGTCGGACGTACAGCGATAATCACTTCGCCATTCACAAATCCAGACTGTAACTTAATTTTGTGCAATGGCACTGGAAACGGATGAAGGCCAATTCCCCGAATCAAAACACAGCTCCCAGTGTCCGACAAAGAGGAGAAAGGCAAAGACGATTGACATATAAAACTCTCAGATGATCCTGTGTCACGCAGTATTTTTACTGGCACTATACGATCATCCCCCATCATTGACACAAACCCCTCTGTAATGAAGGGAGCATAGTTAGACACGGTTGCTCCTTTAGGTTTATCATCCATCTTCTTTACATCCTGTACATTAGACTGCTCGTGAACAGTCTTCGTAGCCTTCAACTGAAACACATTTGCCTTTCGTTCATTTCCCAAATGCGCAGCACGAATCGAAGCCACACAGCCGACGTCCTTGACTTCCCTATTAATTGCTGTAAACCTACTCTTTCTGCGAGCAAGCAAAGCTGGACAATCCATTTTCCAATGGCCCAATTGCCAACAATAATTACATTTATTGTCCTCTTCACTTTTGCTATAAGGCACAGAATCCAACCTTCCAGGAGGACCCACATTTCCACGAACCACCTGCGCATCAACGTCGCAGTGATCTCTGCGGTGGTCGCGGTCATCTCTGCGATTGTCATACCGTTGCGAGTAGTCTCGTACATAGGCTAATTGATTCTTATGAGTCAACACATAGCCATCAGCGAGGACAGCAGCCTCGGCTGCTGTCTTCACTTTATGCTCGTTAAGATATGTAACAATGCGTTCTGGCACTATGTTTTTGAACTGTTCCAACATCACTAAATTACGCAAGCCATCGAATTCAACAACACCCTCTGCAGTGAGCCAGCGATTGAAAAGATTTGCGAGCTCCCTGGCTACCTCCGAATGAGTTTGCCTTTAAAAATTTTCTTAAAGTGCGAAAACGCTGTCTGTATGCTTCTGGAACAAGTTCATAGCACTTCAGCACAGCCTCTTTCACTTTTTCATAACTTCTCCTTTCTTCAAAAGACAAAGCCACAAACGCTTCTTGTGCGCGGCCAATTAGAACAGTCTGTAACAGCAGAGTTTTATCCTCGCTACTCCAATCTTGATTTGCAGCAACATTTTCAAATAATGAAAAGAAGACATCGGGATCACGCTCATTGAACTTTGGAAGGAACTTAATCATACTTCCCAAGCCTGAATGCTGGCCGGCACTGCCTCTACCCTCAGCTTCCAACTTAAGCCTGGTGCGCTCAAGCTCTCGAGCTTGTTCTTGTTCATGCTCGGTATGCTTAAGCCGCTCCATCTCAAGCAATCGATCTTTCTCTCTTTCGAAAGCCTCGATTCTCCTCTGCTCTAACTCTTGCACCACCACCCATTTCTTATGTTCCCTCTCTTGTTCGATATCTAATCTCCTTTGTTCTAACTGCATTTGCAAAAGTTCTTTTTGCTCATCAAACGTTAGTTGACTCATGTTGGACAATGGTTGGTCAGGCACCGTCAATGGCGTTGGCTCTACAGGTGTACCCCCAGACAATACCTGTTTCTCCTTTAAACGCTCCCGAATGAAATCCACTAACTGATCTTTATTAGACCTCTTTGGAACGGTCACCTCAATCTCATAATAATCTGCTATACAAAACAACTGCTCTTTTGTCAACGCTACCAATAAACTCTCTGATGGAGCAGCCAAAAAGTCATCATATCCACTCATTATACAAGCTCACAAACTATCCAATCACATGATCAATGTACATAATCCAAAAGCAGAACTAACCATCGGTCTTCCAGTACTTATCCAATTATCTAACCACATAGCCCAAACAAAACAAAAGATATAATGCAAAGTGAAATCAAATCACGCAGAAGAGCAGACCAATTAGAGCCTCCCCCTAACCATTCACCCCCACTACTATAAACTATCTTCGCACTGAGTCCGAGGACCAGGATGATTACATCATTTCCTCACCAAACGCTGCTGAAGCCCGTACCGTCCCGACAGGCCAATGCGGTCGGTTCTCCACAGCGGTGCCCTGGCCCAGAAACAGTGACACAGCAGCCTATAAACCCAGCGCGGAAGCGCTCTAGAATGGGGATGACAATGGCTCCAAATGACTGATCGCTCCACTACGAGAAAAGCATTCCCCCTTTCAAAAAAAAAACTATATGTGGCTAAATGAAAGCTCCCCAATTTTCCTCAAAACCAAGCTTAACCAAAGGATAACCAGCGCTGATCTCCCCAAATCAAACAATCGGCGTTCAGAAGCCGGTAGACCCAAACCACGCCTACCCCGACTTCAATCACAAAAAATAATCGCCGATCACGTGACTACACCGCACACAGCTGTTGAGTGGAAATTAGAGTAAACCTACCAAATTACCACCAAACCCAGGGTTACAATACGGCCGGACGAGCCCCCATTATGTCAGGATCACTTGGCTCGAGTAGAGCTGACATAACAAAGGGAGGCCACGCTGATTATAAAGATGGAACGATTATTTATTTAAAGTGCTAAATGCAAAACCTTATCAGTAAGGGGAAGCCAAAACAAAAGTGTAGTGCATATCAGTAGATGTAATATAACGCAAAGTGAGGTAAAGATGAGGAGCGAAGCTGCAGCCAGCCCTTCCCCGTCAGGCCATCGCAGTAGTGAGAGAGCCCGAGCCGACGGGAAAGGCGTCTTTTATCTCCAGCTCAATCAGCCCAGTCATTAGCCTGGCAGACAGCTCCCCCTAGTGACGATAGAAGGAACACGGACACGGAACACGGATAATCATGACACGCCAAGCAAGACAGGTAGAGGGGCACATCCAGCACGGCAAAGCTGGGCGTGACAACATCCAAGCCTACATGGGTCTGTTGATTTTAGTAGGAGTATATCGGTCCAACAATGAGTCTGTGGGATGTGGAGTCAGGGAGGCCTATATTCTGGTCAACTATGTCCCTGCAACAGTTTCATGTCGACTCACAAGTTATCCGATTGGATGACAGAACTTCACAACCTTTCCGACCTTGCCTACGTTTGCAAGGCGCATTCCGACCTGATTGCAAAATGCCAATCCTGTGTGTGAAGACACACACACACACACACACACATGGATGATGTGTTTATGCTGATGTTCTGATGTTTTGTGAATTTGGTCTCTGTTTTGATTTTTTGATTTTTTTTACAGTACACGCAAATTTTGGAATAAAGTGTACAGTTTCAATATTCACTGCAGTTATTCATGTAAACCAGTAGTCTGAGACATTGTTAACAGCTTAAAGGGGTGTAAAATCAAATTTGGTGATGATCAGTGTTTTTTGTGTTAATGTAAGAGCAGTTAAAACAGGAAACGAACACGACACAAAGGTTAAGGTAATAAAGTTAACTTCAATGTATTATGTTGACATCATAAATAATGCAGGAAGAATATGAAGTACTGTTGCAAGATGAGACCACATTTATTTTATTTTTAATTATTAATTTAAAACCCATATCGACTTTAAATAAATGGACATCAAATAAATTATTTTAGTCATATTCTATATTTAAAATGTTAAGTTTTTGACCTGTGTCCCAAATCAATACAGTACATGTGTACAGAGTATGTTTCAATGATTCAATGTGGCCTAGAATGAGACCTACAGTTTTAGTCGACAACATAGATGGTATATGAGGAGGGATCTGATGGTCTGGTCTCTGATGCCGTAGATGAGAGCGGTTAGACATCTGGGGAAAAGGGTTAAACACACATAAAGAACACTACGGATTCGTATCATTGATAACCTGTCAGTGTTTCTTGTGATGGCAGTAACCAAGGGGTTGTGTATAGTTGAACAGAGACTGAGGGCCAGCTGCAACAAATGCAGCAGCAGTGTGTTACGAGCCTTACAAGCTGACGCTTTGTCTGTGGAGGCTGACCTGGCTGCTATCATCACAGCAACAAAAGAGGAAGTAACTGCCACACTAGCTAATACAAACACAATAGAATAGTACACCTTGTCATAATCATCTGACAATCGGCCAAGCTGCATGTTTTCCTTCATACAAAAATCTTTCATCTGCAGATTTTCCATGTCTTTAAATGAATAATCTAACAGTAGAAGAACTTGTGTTAGTACATTTACTGAGCTGAAGGCCCAAATCACTATAATAGCCACTGCCGTGTTTCTGATGGTAATGATGGTAGCATGTCTCAGTGGGTAGCACACAGCTACATATCTCTCCAGAGACATCACCACCAATGTGAGGGGGGATATGTCTTTTGTGAGATCAGCAAGCATGGCAAGAACACCACATACAGGATATGTCAGCCTTACACTACAAGCAGCCAGTAGGTAAAGTAATTGGCTCAGTGCCATCTGCATGGTGTCTGCACAAAGGAGGTTAAACAGAAGAATGTAACGGGAGGTCTCACAAAACACCAATTTACTCCTCAAAGTGAATAACATGATCGCATTAATTAAGAGAAACACACAGCATGGCACTGTAATTGGAGCAGAAAACAACATAATTTCCAGTATTCCCCGTTTCTGCTGTTCAAAAGTGATGTTCATTTGAGATGAAGTTTCATACAACATAATTCAGCCAATTATGCCACTTGAAATCGAGATGGGTATTTTCTATCTACATTCAAGTAACCTTAAATAGCATTGAAGTCCTTCCAACTCTATTGGATCCTTGTTATTCAAGTATAACACAGAAACAAAATTATCTTACACAACTTGCCCTATCAGAAAAGTAAAAACCCCATTGTTTAGGCAGTGATGTCTATTGAGTTCACATGCAAAACAGAAAGTTATCCAAATGCGTTTCCCCGATGATGGTTGGCATGTTGGCTGCCGTGCCTGACTCCATGTGAGCAGAACTGGTCTGCAGGGTTTGTCTGGCATCACATGCATGTTAAGAAATCAATCCTCACACCCACTTCACGTGATATCATCACACATAAACTTGGCAACTGGATCTGTGAAAAACAGTAATGGATGATGTAATCGTTTCAAAGTTATTTCTCTATACGCTAGTCCATGTCATCATATTTTGGTTTGTGAACATGACGAGTGTTTTTCTGATTTGGAAAAAAAGGATTTTGTGGTTCGTACTTCTTTTTTTTTAATGTAATACATTTTGTCTATGAAAATGTATAATTTTTAAACAAATGGAAGCTCCAATTAGAACAGTGTGAATACATATGGCCTCATGAATAATGTTGAGTTTAAATATGATAGAAAAATCAAGTTACACTTTATTTTAAGCACTCTCTTTCTTCATTGGAAACGTTTTGTTCTCTAATGTCTTTTATGCATTTTAATTATCAAGAAGATGATTTTGTTCCTATCAAAAATGTCAATCGGGACTACAGTAATGAATGTTCTAATTGTATGGTTTAGTTACGTTTATAAGCAGACAATCATTTCAAGATATGCATTTTATATTTACAAACATGTTTTGCTCAATCTTAAAAAATCTATCATCGTCAACCGCTTGATCCAGGGTTTGGTCGCGGGGGCAACAGCTCCAGCAAGGGACCCCAAACTTCCCTTTCCCGGGCCACATAAGCAAACTCTGACTGGGGCATCTCAAGGCGTTTCAAGGCCAGTCTGGAGATATAGGGCCCTAGTTTCGTAGACCAGGCGCAGTCAGCATTCAGCGCACCTGCGCTACGCCGACGGGGTGTGTCCGCCTGGACTTTGCAAGTTTCGTGCACCGCGCAGGCTCGCGCAGGCACACCTCCCGTCTCGCCCACCCGCGCAAGTGGAAAGAGGGAGGAGAAGCAGGCGTGAGTGGGAGACGAGGAGGAGACGAGGAGGAGACGAGGCGTGGACTGGGATTAATACAGCCGATTCAGATCTTCACCAATCAAATGAGCTCCTCTCCTCACCTTTAATGCGTAAGGGGAGGTTCAGTGCAAGATCCGTCACTTGACAACCCGATGACAGAAGCAGCGCCGCCGCTCCCACCACGCGCATCACGCGCTGTGCGCGTGTATCATAATAATAACAATGCCGATATTATAAAAAACAGGAGAGAGAGAGGGAGATGTTTTGGTCCGAGAGGCTGAGTTTCCGTTATGCGTGCCATCCGCCTTTGATCTGACGTCAGATGTGACGGGACAATCTATAAAGATATAAATTCACGTGTTGATTCAATTAGTTGCATTAAATATTGTTTGTTGTGATTGCATTTAAATGTGCCTGGAACTGTGGAAACCTGCCTGTGAGGCCTCAGTGACGTGTACGCACTGCGCGCCGTCAGCCAAACTTCCACTCCGCCAGCTGTGATTCGCATTGAATGAATGGACTTTATTTACGCCTTGCGCCGAAAGTAGACCAGGTTGGAGCTGGCGAGCTTTCAGCGCAGTCTCGGCGAGGCTTTTTGCCACGAAACTTCCGCTACGCCAAGCTGAATCTGTGACGCCTCCCCCTGCTGCGCCGCCACACCCATCTTGGCGCAGCGATCCACCAAACTGCCAAACTGCGAAACTTGCATTACGCCGGCTCCGCCACCCTGCGCCGCCCTGCGCTGCGCCACGAAACTAGGGCCCATAATCACTCCACCTAGTCCTGTGCAGTGTTGGGAGTAACGCGTTACAAAAGTAATGCATTACTGTAATGCATTACTGTAATGCATTACGTTTTGCTGTAACGCGGTAATGTAAGGCATTACAAAAAAAAAATGGTAATATTTTACTCGGTACAATTCTCAGTAACGCGCGTTACAATGCATTTTAAACCCGAAATCAATTGGTGTGTTGTTTTTATACAAATTTGCCAAAAGTGTGAAAGCCGGTCCGTGTAACGCTACACTATGTTAATTCATCGCTGTTCTTAGCAGGCTCCATGAGCTGGACACGGAGCGGCTCCCGGTCAGTCAGAGCGCAGCCGACCCGGCACACCGAGGATCAACAGCTGAGGGGCGGCAGCGAAGCCGGAGGCTCCGATTCTCCCCGTCGGTTTTTAACCGCTTTTATGTCCGCGTCATAACGCTTTAGGTGCGTGTTTAAAACAGTCGGTTTACTTCAAAACGCGAGCGTCAGACGCTGTCAGAGCTTTTATGAACAGTGTTTTAGAGCTCCCCTAAATGTCTCAGGTAGGCTTTCAGGTAATTTCGCAGCATAACACAGCGCCTTCAGGGTCATTAAAAAAGTCATACGGCAAATCTGGAATGAAAAATGGCACTGTTATTTCATCCCTGAATCCCGTTCATGAACACAATATCTAATATCAGTTAACGAGTCGTTTTCCGTTTCTCGTTTTCCGTTTTTACGAATAACGGGATACGAGTCATTTTCCGTTTTTCGTTCTTTTATTTTGAAGCGAAACACATCACATCCTGCTGTGTAATGAGCTGCATTGAACACAAGAAGATCTATTGAGAACAAAAAAATCCATATTTCCTTTTATTTTGGCGAAAAGTAATGCAAAAGTAATGTAAAAGTAGTGTAATGCCTTACAATTCAAAGACAGTAATATTGTAATGTAACTAATTACTTTGAAATGACAGTAACAAGTAATAAATAATGCATTACGCTTTTGAAGTAACTTGCCCAACACTGGTCCTGTGTCTTCATCATGGCCTCCCCCAGCTGGTTGTCCCTGTACCACCTCAGCTGTCTCCTTTTGATGCAAAGGAGCACCCTATCTCTAAGGGAGACGTCAGCCACCCTCCTCAGGAAACTCGTTTTGGCCGCATGTACCCGCGATCTAGTTCTTTCAGTCGTGACCCATCTCTCATGACCATAGGTGAGGGTAGGAACGAAGATTGACCGGTAGATCATTAGCTTTGCCTTCCGGCTCAGCTCTCTTTTCGTCACAATGGTGACGGTACAGCAAATACCGCCCCCGCTGCTCCAATTGTCTGGCCAATCTCACGTTCCATTGTCCCCTCACTCACGAACAAGAACATGAGGTACTTGAACTCCTTCACTTGGGGTAAGGACTAATTCCCTACCCGGAGCAGGCAGTTCATTGGTTTTCGGCTGAGAACCTTGGCATCAGATTTAGAGGTGCTGATCCTCATCCGGACCACTTCACATTCGGCTGCGAACCGATCCAGTGAGTGCTGGAGGTCACAAACCAATGATGCCAGCAGGACCACATCATCTGCAAAAAGTAGCGATGAGATCTGCAGCATACCGTACTGCAAACCCTCCTCCTTCTGACTACGCCTCAATATCTTGTCCATGACTATCACAAATAGGATTGGTGATGAAGCGAAGCCTTGGCGGAGGCCAATCCCCACTGGAGGGTAAGTTCGACTTACTGCTGGGTACACGAACACCGCTCTTGCTTTGGGAGTACAGAGATTGGATGGCCCTAAGAAGTGACACCCTCACCCCATACTCCCACAGCATCGCTCTCAAAATCTTCCGGGGTGTCATGACTGTGGGTTTTTGATGTTTTGGTTTCTGGGGTTTTTTTGCAGTCATTCTGTCTTGTGTTGTCACACATTTTTCTTGTCTTGTCTATGTCATGACTGTGGGTTTTTGTAGTGTTGGTTTCCTGTTTTATTTTGTACTCCTTCTGTCTCGTGTTGTCACATGCTTTGCTTCCGGTTTTAGTTTCCCTCATGTTTCGTCTCGCAGCTGTGTCTCATTGTCTCGTCAGCCTTGCCTCTCGTTCTCTCCTATCACCATAGCCTGCCCTTGTGTTTCCACACCTGTCTGTCGTCGACCTTATCAGCCCTGGTGTTTTTGGTCTATCTGTTTCTGTTCTATCTTTCTCAGTCGTCTGTTTTATCCTGGGTGTGTCCACCACCTGATCTGTCCTGCCTATGTCCTGGTCTTTGTCTGGATTATTGTTTGTGAGTTTTGTCCATGGGTCTTTGTTTTTTGATAGTGTTTTTGCCCTTGTGGCCTCCCTGAGTTTTTTGGATGTTTTTGGTTAGTTTTTTTTATAGTGTTTTTGCCCCTGTGGTCTCCCTGAGTTTTTGGACTTTTTATTTTTGTCATCTTATTACTATTATTATTCCACAACATACATGTAGACTGGATGGACATAGTCCCAGGCCCCCTCCAGGACCCTCGCAAGAGTAGCAAGTGGTCCCTTGAGTAAAGAGGTAAAGATAATGTTTGCATCCTCAACTAAAGAAAACTGAATTACTTAATATCTCAATAAATATCTATGCTATCTGCATCTGGAAACACCCTGCGGATACGAAGTACCACATGGGCTAGAATCATGACTCGTACCCTCTGCCCAAGGAAGCCCTAGCACCAGCTCACAAATCTCCTTTAGGCTAAATTTCTTTAAATGTAAAACATGGACATGATATTCAGTCACATTCTACTCATGAAGACATTTATCTGTGCCTCTAGGGCTGGGCGATATGGCCTTTTATTAATACCGCAATATTTTTAGGCCATGTCATGATACACGATATCTCGATATTTTTCCTCAGCCTTGAATTAACACTTTGATACATGCAATCACACCAGTATGATGATTCTATATGTCTACATTAAAATATTCTTGTTCATACTGCATTAATATATGCTAATTTTAAACTTTCATGCAAAAAAGGGTAAATCACAACTAAGTCAAAGTTAACAAAACTGTATTTATTAAACAGTGAGTGGTACAAACATAAAATTGTCATTTCAAAACAGAAAGTGCACGTTTTTTGCAAAACTGTCACAGAGACAACATTTCAAAACAAGAAATTAGTGCACTTTTGTGCATGCTGTAACTCACATGGCATTTCAAAACACAAAATTGAAGTGCTGTTTTTGTACATTATGCCACTACAATATTTTAAAACAAATAAAGTGCCTTTTTGTGCATGTTATCACTAAGATGACATTTCAAAACAACACTGAATTAAAGTGAGCAGTAGCAGCAGTGAGCGAGCAGCCGCTGCCCCCCTGCGCAGACCAGACAAGTATTTCTCTGCGACGGTTGACAAGCCCCTCTGCTCAGCTGTTGTTATTTTTTTCATTTTGTTTGTTTGTTTTCATCTCTCTACTCTGTTTAGACCGCGACCCTGAATACAGGATAAGCGGTAGAAAATGGATGGATGGATGGATGGATGGATGGATACTCTGTTTAGATACACAAATATGATCACATTTTCAATCGTGGTATTTTATTTTCAATTGATCGGATCGTCTCGTGTCTCTTTGTGTGACTTCCAGTCAATTTTCAAATTGTGACCAAACTGTAAACTTCAACTACTGATTCATTGACAATAAAGTCTTTACAGTAATTTTAAAATGTGTCTTGTCTTATATTACTCAATTATAGTCAGGAACACTGTATAATGTCTTACTTAGAGATATTCATTTTTATAAACACAATTCATAAACAAACAACTTACTGCTGTTTTCCCCTTATGTGTAAAGCACCATAGTCAGCGATATACTGAGTACATTTTGGAGTGAGAAGACATTCAGGCAGACAGGTTCCAACCCAGAATGTTCCACCATGTATGCAACCTTTTCCTCCAGCTGCTGCATCCATCTTGTACCCAAGTGTGAATCATGGTTATCATCATGTTATGTGAATAATAATCTAATCAGACAACTTGGTCTAACAAACAATAACATTACCTGTGGTGTCTCCATTGTTGGGGTTGTAGCAGGAGCAGATTTGGTTATCAACAGTTAACTATCAATATCAATATGATTATCGGTATTAATAATTATTTTTAATATATTATCATGATATAATCATGAATAAACGGGGCACCACCCTGGGATCAGGGAAAAGATAACAATCATCGTGATCATTGGCATGGAAGCATAAAAACAATCGAACAATTAAGAAGGGCGTGAAATTCAAGCACTAGCCTTCACAACCTGCCGTTATCCAGTGACATATACACAACAAGCACAAGAGACCGCTAGCTATAATATAATAAGATTTATTAAAATCAGTAATAATGATCACAATCAATAACACTGCAATTAACAAAGCCTTATTACCTAACTACCTAACATACAAAACTAAGCTAAACAGAAGGAGAGACACACGTGGAGTGTGTGCGTATGTGTGTGCGTGCGTGCGTGTCGAGAGAGAGAGAGAGAGAGAGAGGGAGAGATGGCTATGTGCGGCCACCAGATGGAGCTATTCCTCACAGCGTTCAGGGGCGGAGCCACTGATGTCCGATGGGGTAGCGAGAGAGAGAGAGAGGTGGAGCTATTCCTCGCAGCGTTCAGGGGCGGAGCCACTGATGTCCGATGGAGTAGCGAGAGAGAGAGAGAAAGAGAGAGATAGCCGTATGTAGCCACCAGATGTAGCTATGTCCCTAGCGTCCGCCGGGAACAGCTGGCTTAGGACACGTGTGTGCGGCGTGTATGTGTGTGTGTGTGTTAGCGGGACACAAACAAAGAGAGAGAGAATGCGCGAGCGATATTCTGAGGCACAGAAGCCGTGCCGCTATCACCCGGGCGCGCGTGAATGAACTGGCGTTTATTCCGCGAGACCGGTCTTTTAACTGATAGTAGAGGCTTTCTGAGCTTGCGAATATGGCGGAGGTTAGTCGGAAACACTGTTACAGAAATCAACCCAGCTGCGTGGGTACACGATCAGCATTCACATACAGCAGCACATGAACCAACGGACTCGGCGGTCCGCGATCAGAACTTAAAACACATTAACAAGAATTACAAGCATGTCCTACACTATCGAATCTCTGCTTCTGCCCAGACAAATAGCCTCTTACTTTTGTCGATGTGAGATGCGTCGATGTGAGGGTTTCGTCCCGTGCGGTGATGGCGTTCCTTGACGCCGGCAACGGACAGTAGTTCGTGGGCGCTCGTTCAGCGCCGGATCCAATTGGTTGAAGAAAACCGTTAGTTATTCTTCCTTCTGCAGGGAAATGATGAATCGCGGGGCTCGGCGATTTAGTCAGCTGATTTCAGACAAAGACGGGTCGAGTTATCCGTTCTGCTGGCAGCTGGGACGAAGAAAGTTTTTCTTCTTACCGCGGGGAACGGGAGAGTCGCGCTGTCGCGGTGGTCTCCTCGGGATCCAAAATGATAAACAAAAGAAAAATAAAACGAGTAGAGAAAAAGAGGGGTAAAACAGTCTGTTGCTCGTCCAGTGAGTTTGGGGGAAAGACTGCGGCCTAGGACAAAGGAAAACGTTGCAGACGTAATGTTCACCTCCTGGTGTAACGCGAGTTACTTTGGAGAGAGGAGGTTCTTCTTGTGACGCCGGGATTTATAGCTCACGGCTGGTCCGGGGGACCCCCTGGAGTCCCATGCAGTTGCCAGCCAATAGGGCACCAGTTGTGTGACGTCAGATCTCACGACCAGGTGGAGGTGACACTAAAATGGTGGTTGTAGTTTTTTATCTCCTTTGTCCCATTGTCTGGCCGCATTGTGTAGGCTTTGTAGGCCGCATTGTGTAGTCCTAACGGTTAGGTCCCAACACCATGCAGCATACATTTTCAGTGTTTGAAGGCATTGTTGCACAATTCCCACATGTGCACCTAGACAAATAAAGTGAATAATTTGAGCATTTCCACAATAACATTTTTGTGAATATGGTAACCTGATGGACTTTGCTGACAAGCTGAAGTGGAAAAGCAGTAAGCTTCATGTTTGAATTTGGCAACCTTAAGTTTGTAACCTAATGTTGAGATGGAGCACAATCATGTACAGAACACAGCACACAGCCTATTATTCACAATTCAGCCTATAATTCAGCACATAATTCTGGAGGACGACGATGATACTGACCAAAATCTGTTTGTTGTATTGTAGGGAATCAGGTGTTTAATCGTGTGTAAATGTTCGTCAAGCAGTATGTCTGGAAAGAATTTCTGCAATTGTTTTGCGGTCACACAATTGTTGACATTTGCAATGCAGTCCGGTCTATAACACACCAGTTGGTATGACTTGAGAGTGCTCTTGGGAGTGTTCACTCTGAACTTTAGAAAACACTGTCTCCACATGAATCTTCATTCCACCCACGCCATAGACGAAAAGAGTTATTTCTTTACTTATGGGGTTCAGTCTGATTGCATCCTTGTGGTTTATGTGATCAGTGTATGAGGAAAAGTCTATTAAGGTATTAAAGATTTTCTGTTCGGCATTACCTGTGACCTTGAGAAGAATCATAATGACTGGCAACTCTTGCAATCCAATTTCCACTAGTAGACCTGACTAATCTTTTATAGTGCTGAAGGTTTTTGATGTAGTGTTAGAGAATGCATTTCGACATTGCTTTACCAACTCTAGCAAAAGTTTGCGAAAGAACATTATACTTCTTCTTACCTTTATCTTACTCTGGACCAAGTCGGATCTTTTCCTGACCTGTTCTGCTTCTGTAAATATTTAAGCTCTTACACTCAATATGTATGTCACTATAGTGCATTTTTACACATTTCATGATCAAATATCTCATAATATAATTTCAATCTTTATAGTATTAAGATATTCATATGATTAATTAATTAATTAATACTATTACATAAACAGATAATGTAACATCAAATTGCACAACCTCTTCAAACAACACATCTTTCTCTTTTGAGCCTATAACATGCTTCAGTTAACATACACAACAAATTACCAGACATTAATTATTTAACCATGCTTGATACTCATAAACCAGAATGTGACTCAAAGTTATGAATTCTTTCCTTTTCTCATCACCACTCGCATCTTTCCACTTGACAAACATCACTACATTCACATACAAATATTATGGTTGAAGTAAGAAGCCAGCATCTTACCGGCTGTCTCTCCGGATTTTGTAGATGTTTGTATTAGTCCTGTGCAATTTTCCAGACAGATCGCAAAACAGCAATGTTGCCTACCACAAATGTTTTCCCTGCGTATATTAGCGTGGTGATTACATCTATGGATCTGTTTTATTTCATGGACTTTCGCGCCATTTTTAAGTGGCTCGGGCAGCGCTTAGTTTATATGCATTTCTTATCCCTCTGAAGCCCAATATTTTGTAAAACTGTAGTTTGACCTCTTGGATGAGAGGAGGAATGTGTCTTCAAAAACCTAAAGCAAGTCCAGTTGCCTACGATAAAGCTTTAGTGTAGCAAAATCTGCTTGGAATTTAATTTTAAAAATGCTTACTTCATATTCATATTCATGTTTAAAATTAAAAAAGAGAAATTGTTTTGGCTCAAATTAATACAGTACATCTCTTAAATGAGAGTTTTGCTTCAATCGTTCAATGTGGCCTAGAGTGAGACCCACAGTTTTAGTGGACCACATAGATGGTATATGAGGAGGGATCTGATGGTCTGGTCTCTGATGCCGTAGATGAGAGCACTTAGACATCTGGGGAAAAGGGTTAAACACACATAAAGAACACTACGGATTCGTATCATTGTTAACCAGTCAGTGTTTTTTGAGATGGCAGTAACCAAGGGGTTGTGTATAGTTGAACAGAGACTGAGGGCCAGCTGCAACAAATGCAGCAGCAGTGTGTTACGAGCCTTACAAGCTGAAGCTTTGTCTGTGGAGGCTGACCTGGCTGCTATCATCACAGCAACAAAAGAGGAAGTGACTGCCACACTAGCTGATACAAACACAATAGAATTGTACACCTTGTCATAATCATCTGACAATCGACCAAGCTGTATTCTTTCCTTGGCACAAAATTCTTTCATCTGCAGACTCGCCATGTCTTGAAATGGATAATCTAACAGTAGAAGAACTTGTATGAGTATATTAAGTGAGCTGCATGCCCAAATCACAATAATAGCCACTGCTGTGTTTCTGATGGTAATAATGGTAGCATGTCTCAGTGGGTAGCACACGGCCACATATCTCTCCAGAGACATCACCACCAGTGTTAGAGGGGAGATTACATTTGTGAGATCAGTAAGCATGGAAAAAACACAACATACAGGATATGTCAGCCTTACACTACAAGCAGCCAGTAGGTAAAGTAATTGGCTCAGTGCCATCTGCATGGTGTCTGCACAAAGGAGGTTAAACAGAAGAATGTAACGGGAGGTCTCACAAAACACCAATTTACTCCTCAAAGTGAATAACATGATCGCATTAATTAACAGAAACACACAGCATGGCACTGTAATTGGAGCAGAAAACAACATAATTTCCAGTATTCCCCGTTTCTGCTGTTCAAAAGTGATGTTCATTTGAGATGAAGTTTCATACAACATAATTCAGCCAATTATGGGAGCCACTTGAAATCGAGATGGGTATTTTCTATCTACATTCAAGTAACCTTAAATAGCATTGAAGTCCTTCCAACTCTATTGGATCCTTGTTATTCAAGTATAACACAGAAACAAAATTATCTTACACAACTTGCCCTATCAGAAAAGTAAAAATCCCATTGTTTAGGCAGTGATGTCTATTGAGTTCACATGCAAAACAGAAATTTATCCAAATGCGGTGATGGTTGGCATGTTGGCTGCCGTGCCTGACTCCATGTGAGCAGAACTGGTCTGCAGGGTTTGTCAGATGCATTTTAAGAAATCAACCCTCACACCCACTTCACGTGATATCATCACACATAAACATGGCAACTGGATCTGTGAAAAACAGTAATGGGTGATGTAATGGTTTCAAAGTTATTTCTCTATACCCTAGTCCATGTCATCATATTTTCATTTGTGGATATGACACGAGTATGGAAGTAATTCTGTGCCATCAGTTTGACTATGAATTTCTATGATTGACATTTTTTAGTATCAAAATCAGACATTGAAGTTTAAAAACCATCAAATTTCTAGCACTGAAAAAAAATCAGTATGAAAAAAATCAACATCTCAAAAAAATTCAGTGTAAAAAAAATTCAATTCCTAAAAGAAATTCAGTCTAAAAAAATTCAATGTCAAAAAATTCAGTCTAAAAAAATTCAACGTCAAAAAATTCACTGTAAAAAGAACCACACTCAACATCCGGGTCACCAGGGAGAAGCAATCTATCCCTGTCTCAATTCAGCCAATGTTCAGCCAATCACGTTACGCTCCATTGGTCATGTGACACCCACCCAGGTCGGCCATGGCCACAAACGCAGGTGATGGTGCGTGTATTCGAAATGCAATACTAACGTACTGCCTACTACACACTCAACGTGTATGTACTGCATACTGCCTACTAAATGAACGTTTGAGTATGCTGTTACCCTCAGACTGTTCACATGGAAGTATAACATCTCATACTACATTTTCTTTTTAACTTTATTGACGTCTCATCCTCATCTTCTCTCACTTAACGGAATCGATTACGTTAGCAGTTCTAGCTCCCGTTTAATGGAAATTACTTATCAAAATAGAAAGCATGATTACTATTACACTTCATTAAATATTTCTAAATATTTATTAAGTCAAACTACCATTGTCAAATGTTTTCTAGTTTATTATATATGTGCGCTCCCACGCTTTCCCACTCTTCATCTTACCTGAGTAGCTGCTTTCACTCACCATCAATCGTGACTATTAAGCAGCTTTTATCGATCATTAATTGTCCGTTCATAGATCGTATTAAGGCTCATTTATGCTTCCATTTCGTGCGTAAATAGAGACGTGCGTTATCAACGTTTTAAACGTCGCTGCCTGCCTGCATGCTTTCATGCGTCCTCTATGTTGGAATGGACGTTGGGCAAAACATCCTCTAGAGGGCGTCGTTCACATTAAAACGTTACTCCAATAAAGTTTAAAAAAAATAAGTTTATCACAACAACAAACATGGCGACTGGACAATGGAGGAGATAACGATCCTGCATCTATTGAGAGGGAGGCAAAATCGCAGGCAGCGTTGTAGACGGCGGTGGTCTGTGAGACCACTGAATACATCCCGAGTGTGGACGGAGACTTCCAGTCATTGGTTTTATTGATGAGAGAAATTGACGACGAATGTCATTTTCAGTATATCAGGATGTCCGTCGGGGCTTTCGACAACTGGCTTCGCCGGGTGGCTGCTCACATTAAACATGGGAACTCGCACAATTCACCGGTGACACCGGCTGAGCGACTAGCGGTCACCATTCACTTCCTCGCGTCAGGGATCAGTCATTTTTAAAACGTTTTTTAATTTGTGTATGCTATTCACGGCACTTTCTGTGTACAATGCCCGACACTGCCCCCACGATTTCCGTTGGATCTGCAACGTTTGGTCCGTATCGGTACGCATCCGCAAGCTTGCAGGATACGGACAGAAATACGGACGAAATGTACGCAGAGAACAGACAGAAGGCTCCGTCCGTATGCGTGTCTAGTAGAGGTGTAACGATTTATTCGATTAACCAATGAATCGATTGTCAGTCCTATAGATTCTACTAAATCGATCTGCTACAATAAATAAATAGAATTAATCATTTTGGCTTCACCAATAATCGATATAAATGCATTTAATCGGATTAATCGCAACTCTCTCCCCTGCCAGCATGTAGTCTACTGAAAATGTTAAAAAAATAACTGAGCATATTTTAATTACATTTTTGTATTTAGCATAAAATATTATGCAGGTTTACTTTTTTATAGAATAAATATGTTATTTTTTCACATTTCAGAAGAATACAAATAGTCTCACTCGCATTATTGCATGTTTATTTCATGGATATAGAATTTCGGTTACAAGTTACTCAATCGAATCGTGGTTTACGGAATCGAATCGAATCGTTACAAAAAAAAGAAATTGTCCTTGAATCGAATCGCCAACTACTGTATCGTTAATCGAATCGAATCGAAGTGAACCCAAAGATTAGAGACTAGACACCCCTAGTGTCTAGCGTAGAGCATAAATGAGCCTTTATACCTCTGACCGTGGGACACCAGCACTTTCACCACGGAGACGACGGAGGCAATCGGCCCGACGGAGGAGGAACATTTCATCACTCTGAAGTAAGTAATATGACTTATCTGGTTTAAATAAGTTCCTTTATTATTTGATCATCAATAGACATGCATATGCATGCATAAACAAAATCAACAGACATGTAGGCTAATATAAGTCATTTAATAATATCATGGATGAGTTTGGTGGGATAAAAAAACAAGTAGTGGGCTATTAGTGAATCATTTATTAGACAAATAATCCATGTTATTTCTACAGGTTGCAATACGTGAACGATAAGAAGAAATGAGTAGTTTATCAACAAATGAATAGGAAAACATTCAGAATAAATGTAATATCTCATGTTTTCTGTTACAGGTTGGTACCAGAGGGCCGTACTGCAGGTCAATCCTCATGTTCCCCCGCTGGGCCTCTACTTTGGGTAACAGGATTTAAGGAAGGACCTCCGTCTTTCAAGGCATTCCATGGAGAACCTCGTCCACTGCATTGCTAAAAGAACATATGGGTTCCATGTCCATAGTTCCACGGTTGTGATGGCGACGAAGCCAACGAGCCACTCCAGCAGTCCTGGGACATCTTCAGAGGCTCCAGCAGTCCTGGGACATCCTCAGAGGCTCCAGCAGTCCTGGGATATCCTCAGAGGCTCCAGCAGTCCTGGGACATCCTCAGAGGCTCCAGCAGTCCCGGGATATCCTCAGAGGCTCCAGCAGTCCTGGGATATCCTCAGAGGCTCCAGCAGTCCTGGGACATCCTCAGAGCCTCCAGCAGTCCTGGGACATCCTCAGAGGCTCCAGCAGTCCCAGGATATCCTCTGAGGCTCCAGCAGTCCTGGGTTATCCTCAGAGGCTCCAGCAGTCCCGGGACATCCTCTGAGGCTCCAGCAGTCCTGGGACATCCTCAGAGGCTCCAGCAGTCCTGGGATATCCTCAGAGGCTCCAGCAGTCCTGGGATATCCTCAGAGGCTCCAGCAGTCCTGGGACATCCTCAGAGCCTCCAGCAGTCCTGGGACATCCTCAGAGGCTCGTAGCTGCAGCGTCTGCTCCAAATGTCCAGATCCCTGTGTTGCAGGAACATGATTATTGTTGAGGTTTTATTTTTGTTTATCAGTAGTGCAGTTTATAGGTAATACCACACAGTATAAGCTTTTACAAATGTTTCCTGTTAAATGTTTTACGATTATATCTGATGTTCTGTATAAATCTAATAATAAATATCTGAATATATATTATTGTTGACTCATGTTTCCTCTTATGGCCTGCAGGTATATTTCCCTCCTGCTCTGGAGGAGAGACCCTGCTGCAGTGGTTGGCATCATGGCTGAGGAGATGGGGTGTAGTGGGGTAATAGCAGGTCTTTGCTCCATCACCTCATCCATGACAACAAACACTTCCAGTTTACAGCAGTGACCTCTCCTCCCTCAGGGCTGACACCTTCAGTTCATACAAACAACATATACAAACACTTCTCATAATCATTGTTTAGATCAACTATTCACCACTAGTCATATATTATAATATGTACTGTAATACTTTACAACATGGGATCATCTTAATGGACTCTGATGTTTTAATACATTGTAGATATTACCAAGCACTGACTTTGACTGGTTATTTATAAGAAAGATAACTTCATCTTTTTTCTTTTATGCTGTAGTGTTCAACACTTTAAACTGCTTCCAACTCACCTTGTATTTCTGCTCCACCTTCCCTCCATCCCATGTTCTTTAATAAACATCCTGTATGAAGATTAGCAAGTTGAAACAGAAACGTTTCAGGTAGACATCTCAGGAGAGCAGTATATCTCCCATCTATATATGCTGGTGTTCAACCTTATATCATTGAGAAGCTAAATATGCAACAGCAGAATTTAAACGGAGCCCTGCATATGAGAATTACAACATTAAAATACATGTTCTTACATGAAGCCTTTTACTGCAGCATTCCTCCTGCTGGTGAACTTCTCCTTGTTCCCTCCAACAAATGAGGCACTCTGTGTTTTCATCCGTCCCTTTAACGAACAACGATGCACCGCGTTATTAAAAGAAAATTATAATTAGTAAATATGTAACCACGGTTTAAGATGAGCACTATCTTCTTAGTTAACGTCGCAAAAAACTACACATTTGCCGCTACGCTCGCTAACCTATGTGGTAAATTACCGTCAGTAAGCTAGCCGGCTAGCAGGACCTTCGATTTGTAACGTTATCGTACAATTCCAACAACACTAAAGTAACGTTCATTATCAATATGATTTAAAAGTCAGCTGAAAACATAAAAATCGTGTTAGGTTATACTTACATGTGTACGCAGTTTGTGTCGAGCTGTCGCCAGAATCACAGCATTCGTCCGCCATTATCTAAAAAGTTTCAGAAGTCAGACGAGCCGCGATGCATTTTGGGGAAGTTGAGTAGATCTAGCAAGGTCCGCTGCAATGCAGTATACATCCCGGCATTTCTCACGTACACAATTCACATACCATTGTATGTAGACGCACTACATACTCAAATATACGTCACATTTTAGTACGAGTAGGACGTTAGTATGGCATTTCGAACACAGCCCGAGTCTGAATACTCTAACATTGCAAGTCTCGTAGGCTCATCAAGATTCTCGGCAGGTTTGAGTCAACCGATCCCATACGCCAGGGGTGTCCAAACTACGGCCCGCGGGCCAACTGCGGCCTGCGGTCCAGTTTTTATTGGCCCGCAGCAAATTCTGAAAATATAATTGAATATGGCCCGCACAAGAAGCTTGAGCTCAACTCTGTTGCACTTCTCAGTTTCAACACTAGATGGAGCCAGCCACGGAAACGGTGCTTCTCCACTAAGCAAAATTAAGCAAAGAAAAACTTTTACCGCGAGTCACCAGAAATGGCAGCACCGAAGAAACGCAAAATAGCAAGTGAGTGTAGAAGATTTCAAACACGGTGGGAAAATGAATATTTCTTCAAAGAAATCAACGGAAAGTGTGTCTGTTTGATTTGCAATGAAGATATTTCTGTGATGAAAGAGTATAATGTCCGTCGGCACTATGAGACCAAGCATCAGAGCTACACATCGTACACCGGTGCCGAACGAACACAGAAAGTCAAGCAAATGGCAGCTAGCCTGCAAGCTCAACAACAGTTTTTTTTTCGTGCTAACAAAATACAGGAAAACGCCACAACAGCAAGCTATGAAGTCGCTAAACTTATTGCCCAGCACGGCAAACCGTTCTCAGACGGTGATTTCATAAAGCAGTGCCTCATCAAAGTCACAGAAATAATGTGCCCGGAAAAAGTGCAGGATTTCAACAACGTGAGCTTATCCAGAAATACAGTGGTGCGGAGAATCGAGGACTTGTCAGCTAACTTGAAACTTCAGCTGAGAGACAAAGCTTGTGCTTTTGATTTCTACTCAATAGCATGCGATGAGAGCACAGATGCCACAGACACCGCGCAGCTGTTAATTTTTTTGCGGGGAGTAGATGATAATTTTTGCTGTACGGAGGAGCTGCTTGATATGATGAGTCTAAAAGGCACAACGACGGGTAGAGATATTTTTGAAGCTGTGTCAGAGGCAGTTGAAAAGATGGGACTTCAATGGGACAAGCTCTGTGGAGTAACAACGGATGGAGCTCCGGCCATGACGGGCGAGCGCAAAGGAATGGCATCGATGGTGTGCGCAAAGGTAAAAGAGAGCGGAGGTGAGGCTGTTAGGATGCACTGTATAATCCACCAAGAAGCACTGTGTGCCAAGACTGTCCAGCTGGGTGATGTGATGAACACTGTTGTAAAAACTGTCAACATAATTCGAGCTAGAGGACTGTACCACAGAGAATTTCAAGCTTTCCTATCTGATGTGGATGCTGAATACGGGGATGTGCTCTACCACTCTGATGTGCGCTGGCTCAGCCGCGGCTCTGTGCTGCAGCGGTTTTATTCGCTGAGATCAGAAATCGACCAGTTTTTGAAAGACAAGGGCCGACCTCTTCATGAACTGAGTGACCCTCTGTGGCTGGCAGGCCTGGCATTTTTAGTTGATCTTACTCATCATCTGAATACACTGAACAAGAACCTACAAGGCAAAGAACAGCTGGTGCCACACCTGTATGCGCACATGAAAGCCTTCTGTGTAAAGCTCCGCCTGTTTGAGACACAACTACGAAGCTTTAATGCTGCACACTTCCCTGCGCTGTCCGAAATCAATTCTGCTTTTCCAAAGGCCGACCTTTCTGCTAAAAAGGAGAAATATGTGTCTGTGATTGCATCTCTCGTGACAGAATTCAACCAGCGTTTCCAAGATTTTTCTGTCATTGAAAAACAAATCAAGCTGTTCTCGACCCCCTTCCTGGTGGATGCAGAAGAAGTGGAAGAGAGTCTGCAGTTAGAACTGATTGAAATGCAATGTGATGATTCTCTGAAGAGTCAACATCAGCTTCTCTCCCTCCCTGACTTCTATCAGAGTTTGGATAATGCCAAGTTTCCTCTGATGAGACGCCACGCAAAAAGAATGATGAGCCTGTTCGGCTCAACATACATATGTGAACAAACATTTTCTCTGTTAAATCAGAACAAAAGCAGACTGAGAACCAGAATGACTGATAGCCATCTCTGTGAAGTCCTTCGTGTCTCAACCACCAAACTTTCTCCTGACATGTCAGCCATCCTTCAATCCAAAGGACAGCATCACTGCTCCCACTGAGTGCAATGTTCTTCACATTATAGGTGAGTTAGAAATACACACAGTATTCATGTGTAAATATGTCACCTCTAGTGTGTGGCCCGGCCCTTTGTTTATTTTTCTGTATTTGGCCCTCACTAAAAAAACTTTGGACACCCCTGCCATACGCCATTGCAACTACTCAGTACTCTTGCGCGAGACTTGCATTGTTTTGGCAACGGGCTGCTGTTTAGCTGTAAGCAATCGTTGCTATGTTGTAACATAGTCATACATATGAACACATCAACACATTGGACATCCAAGCCTACATGGGTCTGTTGATTTTAGTACGAGTATATCGGTCCAACAATGAGTCTGTGGGATGTGGAGTCAGGGAGGCCTATATTCTGGTCAACTATGTCCCTGCAACAGTTTCATGTCCACTCACAAGTTATCCGATTGGATGACAGAACTTCACAACCTTTCCGACCTTGCCTACGTTTGCAAGGCGCATTCCGACCTGATTGCAAAATGCCAATCCTGTGTGTGAAGACACACACACACACACACACCCCACACACACACACACATGGATGATGTGTTTATGCTGATGTTCTGATGTTTTGTGAATTTGGTCTCTGTTTTGATTTTTTGATTTTTTTTACAGTACATGCAAATTTTGGAATAAAGTGTACAATTTCAATATTCACTGCAGTTATTCATGTAAACCAGTAGTCTGAGACATTGTTAACAGCTTAAAGGGGTGTAAAATCAAATTTGGTGATGATCAGTGTTTTTTGTGTTAATGTAAGAGCAGTTAAAACAGGAAACGAACACGACACAAAGGTTAAGGTAATAAAGTTAACTTCAATGTATTATGTTGACATCATAAATAATGCAGGAAGAATATGAAGTACTGTTGCAAGATGAGACCACATTTATTTTATTTTTAATTATTAATTCAAAACCCATATCGACTTTAAATAAATGGACATCAAATAAATTATTTTAGTCATATTCTATATTTAAAATGTTAAGTTTTTGACCTGTGTCCCAAATCAATACAGTACATGTGTACAGAGTATGTTTCAATGATTCAATGTGGCCTAGAATGAGACCTACAGTTTTAGTCGACAACATAGATGGTATATGAGGAGGGATCTGATGGTCTGGTCTCTGATGCCGTAGATGAGAGCGGTTAGACATCTGGGGAAAAGGATGATGCACACATAAAGAATACTGTGGATTCGTAACATTGATAACCTGTCAGTGTTTCTTGTGATGGCAGTAACCAAGGGGTTGTGTATAGTTGAACAGAGACTGAGGGCCAGCTGCAACAAATGCAGCAGCAGTGTGTTACGAGCCTTACAAGCTGAAGCTTTGTCTGTGGAGGCTGACCTGGCTGCTATCATCACAGCAACAAAAGAGGAAGTGACTGCCACACTAGCTGATACAAACACAATAGAATTGTACACCTTGTCATAATCATCTGACAATCGACCAAGCTGTATTCTTTCCTTGGCACAAAATTCTTTCATCTGCAGACTCGCCATGTCTTGAAATGGATAATCTAACAGTAGAAGAACTTGTATGAGTATATTAAGTGAGCTGCATGCCCAAATCACAATAATAGCCACTGCTGTGTTTCTGATGGTAATGATGCTAGCATGTCTCAGTGGGTAGCACACGGCCACATATCTCTCCAGAGACATCACCACCAGTGTTAGAGGGGAGATTACATTTGTGAGATCAGCAAGCATGGCAAGAACACCACATACTGGATATGTCAGTGTTATTCTACAAGCAGACAGTAGGTAAAGTAATTGGCTCAGTGCCATCTGCATGGTGTCTGCAAAAAGGAGGTTAAACAGAAGAATGTAACGGGAGGTCTCACAAAACACCAATTTACTCCTCAAAGTGAATAACATAATCCCGTTAATTAAGAGAAACACACAGCATGGCACTGTAATTGGAGCAGAAAACAACATCATTTCCAGTATTCCCCGTTTCTGCTGTTCAAAAGTGATGTTCATTTGAGATGAAGTTTCATACAACATAATTCAGCCAATTATGCCACTTGAAATCGAGATGGGTATTTTCTATCTACATTCAAGTAACCTTAAATAGCATTGAAGTCCTTCCAACTCTATTGGATCCTTGTTATTCAAGTATAACACAGAAACAAAATTATCTTACACAACTTGCCCTATCAGAAAAGTAAAAACCCCATTGTTTAGGCAGTGATGTCTATTGAGTTCACATGCAAAACAGAAAGTTATCCAAATGCGTTTCCCCGATGATGGTTGGCATGTTGGCTGCCGTGCCTGACTCCATGTGAGCAGAACTGGTCTGCAGGGTTTGTCTGGCATCACATGCATTTTAAGAAATCAATCCTCACACCCACTTCACGTGATATCATCACACATAAACTTGGCAACTGGATCTGTGAAAAACAGTAATGGATGATGTAATCGTTTCAAAGTTATTTCTCTATACGCTAGTCCATGTCATCATATTTTGGTTTGTGAACATGACGAGTGTTTTTCTGATTTGGAAAAAAAGGATTTTTTGGTTCGTACTTCTTTTTTTTAATGTAATACATTTTGTCTACGAAAACGTATAATTTTTAAACAAATGGAAGCTCCAATTAGAACAGTGTGAATACATATGGCCTCAGGAAAAATTTTGGGTTTAAATATGATAGAGAAATCAAGTTACACATTTTATTTTAAGCACTCTCTTTCATCATTGGAAACGTTTTGTTCTCTAATGTCTTTTATGCATTTTAATTATCAAGAAGATTATTTTGTTCCTATCAAAAATGTCAATCGGGACTACAGTAATGAATGTTCTAATTGTATGGTTTAGTTACGTTTATAAGCAGACAATCATTTCAAGATATGCATTTTATATTTACAAACATGTTTTGCTCAATCTTAAAAAATCAATCATCGTCAACCGCTTGATCCAGGGTTTGGTCGCGGGGGCAACAGCTCCAGCAAGGGACCCCAAACTTCCCTTTCCCGGGCCACATAAGCAAACTCTGACCGGGGCATCTCAAGGCGTTTCAAGGCCAGTCTGGAGATATAGGGCCCTAGTTTTGTAGACCAGGCGCAGTCAGCATTCAGCGCACCTGCGCCACGCCGACGGGGTGTGTCCGCCTGGACTTTGCAAGTTTCGTGCACCGCGCAGGTTCGCGCAGGCACACCTCCCGTCTCGCCCACCCGCGCAAGTGGGAAAGAGGGAGGAGAAGAAGGCGTGAGTGGGAGACGAGGAGGAGACGAGGCGTGGACTGGAATTAATACAGCCGATTCAGATCTTCACCAATCAAATGAGATCCTCTCCTCACCTTTAATGCGTTAGGGGAGGTTCAGTGCAAGATCCGTCACTTGACAACCCGATGACAGAAGCAGCGCCGCCGCTCCCACCTCGCGCATCACGCGCTGTGCATGCGTATCATAATAATAACAATGCCGATATTATAAAAAACAGGAGAGAGAGAGGGAGATGTTTTGGTCCGAGAGGCTGAGTTTCCGTTACGCGTGCCATCCGCCTTTGATCTGACGTCAGATTTGACGGGACAATCTATATAGATATAAATTCACGTGTTGATTCAATTAGTTGCATTAAATAGTGTTTGTTGTGATTATTTATTGCATTTAAATGTGCCTGGAACTGTGGAAACCTGCCTGTGAGGCCTCGGTGACGTGTGCGCACTGCGCGCCGTCAGCCAAACTTCCACTCCGCCAGCTGTGATTCGCATTGAATGAATGGACTTTATTTACGCCTTGCGCCGAGAGTAGACCAGGTTGGAGCTGGCGAGCTTTCAGTGCAGTCTCGGCGAGGCTTTTTGCCACGAAACTTCCGCTACGCCAAGCTGAATCTGTGACGCCTCCCCCTGCTGCGCCGCCACACCCATCTTGGCGCAGCGATCCACCAAACTGCCAAACTGACCGTGCGCAAGGCTGCGCGGGTCGAAACTTGCATTACGCCGGCTCCGCCACCCTGCGCCGCCCTGCGCTGCGCCACGAAACTAGGGCCCATAATCACTCCACCTAGTCCTGTGCAGTGTTGGGAGTAACGCGTTACAAAAGTAATGCATTACTGTAATGCATTACGTTTTGCTGTAACGCGGTAATGTAAGGCATTAGAAAAAAAAAAATGGTAATATTTTACTCGGTACAATTCTCAGTAACACGCGTTACAATGCATTTTAAACCCGAAATCAATTGGTGTGTTGTTTTTATACAAATTTGCCAAAAGTGTGAAAGCCGGTCCGTGTAACGCTACACTATGTTAATTCATCGCTGTTCTTAGCAGGCTCCATGAGCTGGACACGGAGCGGCTCCCGGTCAGTCAGAGCGCAGCCGACCCGGCACACCGAGGATCAACAGCTGAGGGGCGGCGGCGAAGCCGGAGGCTCCGATTCAGGTAATTTCGCAACATAACACAGCGCCTTCAGGGTCATTAAAAAAGTCATACGGCAAATCTGGAATGAAAAATGGCACTGTTATTTCATCCCTGAATCCCGTTCATGAACACAATATCTAATATCAGTTAACGAGTCGTTTTCCGTTTCTCGTTTTCCGTTTTTACGAATAACGGGATACGAGTCATTTTCCGTTTTTCGTTCTTTTATTTTGAAGCGAAACACATCACATCCTGCTGTGTAATGAGCTGCATTGAACACAAGAAGATCTATTGAGAACAAAAAAATCCATATTTCCTTTTATTTTGGCGAAAAGTAATGCAAAAGTAATGTAAAAGTAGTGTAATGCCTTACAATTCAAAGACAGTAATATTGTAATGTAACTAATTACTTTGAAATGACAGTAACAAGTAATAAATAATGCATTACGCTTTTGAAGTAACTTGCCCAACACTGGTCCTGTGTCTTCATCATGGCCTCCCCCAGCTGGTTGTCCCTGTACCACCTCAGCTGTCTCCTTTTGATGCAAAGGAGCACCCTATCTCTAAGGGAGACGTCAGCCACCCTCCTCAGGAAACTCGTTTTGGCCGCATGTACCCGCGATCTAGTTCTTTCAGTCGTGACCCATCTCTCATGACCATAGGTGAGGGTAGGAACGAAGATTGACTGGTAGATCATTAGCTTTGCCTTCCGGCTCAGCTCTCTTTTCGTCACAATGGTGACGGTACAGCAAATACCGCTCCCGCTGCTCCAATTGTCTGGCCAATCTCACGTTCCATTGTCCCCTCACTCACGAACAAGAACATGAGGTACTTGAACTCCTTCACTTGGGGTAAGGACTAATTCCCTACCCGGAGCAGGCAGTTCATTGGTTTTCGGCTGAGAACCTTGGCATCAGATTTAGAGGTGCTGATCCTCATCCGGACCACTTCACATTCGGCTGCGAACCGATCCAGTGAGTGCTGGAGGTCACAAACCAATGATGCCAGCAGGACCACATCATCTGCAAAAAGTAGTGATGAGATCTGCAGCATACTGTACTGCAAACCCTCCTCCTTCTGACTACGCCTCAATATCTTGTCCATGACTATCACAAATAGGATTGGTGATGAAGCGAAGCCTTGGCGGAGGCCAATCCCCACTGGAGGGTAAGTTCGACTTACTGCTGGGTACACGCACACCGCTCTTGCTTTGGGAGTACAGAGATTGGATGGCCCTAAGAAGTGACACCCTCACCCCATACTCCCACAGCATCTCTCTCAAAATCTTCCGGGGTGTCATGACTGTGTGTTTTTGATGTTTTGGTTTCTGGGTTTTTTTTGCAGTCATTCTGTCTTGTGTTGTCACACATTTTTCTTGTCTTGTCTATGTCATGACTGTGGGTTTTTGTAGTGTTGGTTTCCTGTTTTATTTTGTACTCCTTCTGTCTCGTGTTGTCACATGCTTTGCTTCCGGTTTTAGTTTCCCTCATTTTTCGTCTCGCAGCTGTGTCTCATTGTCTCGTCAGCCTTGCCTCTCGTTCTCTCCTATCACCATAGCCTGCCCTTGTGTTTCCACACCTGTCTGTCGTCGACCTTATCAGCCCTGGTGTTTTTGGTCTATCTGTTTCTGTTCTATCTTTCTCAGTCGTCTGTTTTATCCTGGGTGTGTCCACCACCTGATCTGTCCTGCCTATGTCCTGGTCTTTGTCTGGATTATTGTTTGTGAGTTTTGTCCACGGGTCTTTGTTTTTTGATAGTGTTTTTGCCCCTGTGGTCTCCCTGAGTTTTTGGACTTTTTATTTTTGTCATCTTATTATTATTATTATTATTATTCCACAACATACATGTAGACTGGATGGACATAGTCCCAGGTCCCCTCCAGGACCCTCGCAAGAGTAGCAAGTGGTCCCTTGAGTAAAGAGGTAAAGATAATGTTTGCATCCTCAACTAAAGAAAACTGAATGACTTAATATCTCAATAAATATCTATGCTATCTGCATCTGGAAACACCCTGCGGATACGAAGTACCACATGGGCTAGAATCATGACTCGTACCCTCTGCCCAAGGAAGCCCTAGCACCAGCTCACAAATCTCCTTTAGGCTAAATTTCTTTAAATGTAAAACATGGACGTGATATTCAGTCACATTCTACTCATGAAGACATTTATCTGTGCCTCTAGGGCTGGGCGATATGGCCTTTTATTAATACCGCAATATTTTTAGGCCATGTCATGATACACGATATATATCTCGATATTTTTCCTCAGCCTTGAATTAACACTTTGATGCATGCAATCACACCAGTATGATGATTCTATATGTCTACATTAAAATATTCTTGTTCATACTGCATTAATATATGCTAATTTTAAACTTTCATGCAAAAAAGGGGAAATCACAACTAAGTCAAAGTTAACAAAACTGTATTTATTAAACAGTGAGTGACACAAACATAAAATTGTCATTTCAAAACAGAAAGTGCACGTTT
This sequence comes from Eutrigla gurnardus, assembly GCF_963514095.1. Classification (NCBI taxonomy): domain Eukaryota; kingdom Metazoa; phylum Chordata; class Actinopteri; order Perciformes; family Triglidae; genus Eutrigla; species Eutrigla gurnardus. The sequence goes on from NC_139938.1 coordinate 21,081,934, forward strand.
TTTGCAAAACTGTCACAGAGACAACATTTCAAAACAAGAAATTAGTGCACTTTTGTGCATGCTGTAACTCACATGGCATTTCAAAACACAAAATTGAAGTGCTGTTTTTGTACATTATGCCACTACAATATTTTAAAACAAATAAAGTGCCTTTTTGTGCATGTTGTCACTAAGATGACATTTCAAAACAACACTGAATTAAAGTGAGCAGTAGCAGCAGTGAGCGAGCAGCCGCTGCCCCCCTGCGCAGACCAGACAAGTATTTCTCTGCGACGGTTGACAAGCCCCTCTGCTCAGCTGTTGTTATTTTTTTCATTTTGTTTGTTTGTTTTCATCTCTCTACTCTGTTTAGACCGCGACCCTGAATACAGGATAAGCGGTAGAAAATGGATGGATGGATGGATGGATGGATACTCTGTTTAGATACACAAATATGATCACATTTTCAATCGTGGTATTTTATTTTTAATTGATCGGATCGTCTCGTGTCTCTTTGTGTGACTTCCAGTCAATTTTCAAATTGTGACCAAACTGTAAACTTCAACTACTGATTGATTGACAATAAAGTCTTTACAGTAATTTTAAAATGTGTCTTATCTTATATTACTCAATTATAGTCAGGAACACTGTATAATGTCTTACTTAGAGATATTCATTTTTATAAACACAATTCATAAACAAACAACTTACTGCTGTTTTCCCCTTATGTGTAAAGCACCATAGTCAGCGATATACTGAGTACATTTTGGAGTGAGAAGACATTCAGGCAGACAGGTTCCAACCCAGAATGTTCCACCATGTATGCAACCTTTTCCTCCAGCTGCTGCATCCATCTTGTACCCAAGTGTGAATCATGGTTATCATCATGTTATGTGAATAATAATCTAATCAGACAACTTGGTGTAACAAACAATAACATTACCTGTGGTGTCTCCATTGTTGGGGTTGTAGCAGGAGCAGATTTGGTTATCAACAGTTAACTATCAATATCAATATGATTATCGGTATTAATAATTATTTTTAATATATTATCATGATATAATCATGAATAAACGGGGCACCACCCTGGGATCAGGGAAAAGATAACAATCATCGTGATCATTGGCATGGAAGCATAAAAACAATCGAACAATTAAGAAGGGCGTGAAATTCAAGCACTAGCCTTCACAACCTGCTGTTATCCAGTGACATATACACAACAAGCACAAGAGACCGCTAGCTATAATATAATAAGATTTATTAAAATCAGTAATAATGATCACAATCAATAACACTGCAATTAACAAAGCCTTATTACCTAACTACCTAACATACAAAACTAAGCTAAACAGAAGGAGAGACACACGTGGAGTGTGTGCGTATGTGTGTGCGTGCGTGCGTGTGCGTGCGTGTCGAGAGAGAGAGAGAGAGAGGGAGAGATGGCTATGTGCGGCCACCAGATGGAGCTATTCCTCACAGCGTTCAGGGGCGGAGCCACTGATGTCCGATGGGGTAGCGAGAGAGAGAGAGAGGTGGAGCTATTCCTCGCAGCGTTCAGGGGCGGAGCCACTGACGTCCGATGGAGTAGCGAGAGAGAGAGAGAGATAGCCGTATGTAGCCACCAGATGTAGCTATGTCCCTAGCGTCCGCCGGGAACAGCTGGCTTAGGACACGTGTGTGTGTGTGTTAGCGGGACACAAACAAAGAGAGAGAGAATGCGCGAGCGATATTCTGAGGCACAGAAGCCGTGCCGCTATCACCCGGGCGCGCGTGAATGAACTGGCGTTTATTCCGCGAGACCGGTCTTTTAACTGATAGTAGAGGCTTTCTGAGCTTGCGAATATGGCGGAGGTTAGTCGGAAACACTGTTACAGAAATCAACCCAGCTGCGTGGGTACACGATCAGCATTCACATACAGCAGCACATGAACCAACGGACTCGGCGGTCCGCGATCAGAACTTAAAACACATTAACAAGAATTACAAGCATGTCCTACACTATCGAATCTCTGCTTCTGCCCAGACAAATAGCCTCTTACTTTTGTCGATGTGAGATGCGTCGATGTGAGGGTTTCGTCCCGTGCGGTGATGGCGTTCCTTGACGCCGGCAACGGACAGTAGTTCGTGGGCGCTCGTTCAGCGCCGGATCCAATTGGTTGAAGAAAACCGTTAGTTATTCTTCCTTCTGCAGGGAAATGATGAATCGCGGGGCTCGGCGATTTAGTCAGCTGATTTCAGACAAAGACGGGTCGAGTTATCCGTTCTGCTGGCAGCTGGGACGAAGAAAGTTTTTCTTCTTACCGCGGGGAACGGGAGAGTCGCGCTGTCGCGGTGGTCTCCTCGGGATCCAAAATGATAAACAAAAGAAAAATAAAACGAGTAGAGAAAAAGAGGGGTAAAACAGTCTGTTGCTCGTCCAGCGAGTTTGGGGGAAAGACTGCGGCCTAGGACAAAGGAAAACGTTGCAGACGTAATGTTCACCTCCTGGTGTAACGCAAGTTACTTTGGAGAGAGGAGGTTCTTCTGGTGACGCCGGGATTTATAGCTCACAGCTGGTCCGGGGGACCCCCTGGAGTCCCATGCAGTTGCCAGCCAATAGGGCACCAGTTGTGTGACGTCAGATCTCACGACCAGGTGGAGGTGACACTGAAATGGTGGTTGTAGTTTTTTATCTCCTTTGTCCCATTGTCTGGCCGCATTGTGTAGGCTTTGTAGGCCGCATTGTGTAGTCCTAACGGTTAGGTCCCAACACCATGCAGCATACATTTTCAGTGTTTGAAGGCATTGTTGCACAATTCCCACATGTGCACCTAGACAAATAAAGTGAATAATTTGAGCATTTCCACAATAACATTTTTGTGAATATGGTAACCTGATGGACTTTGCTGACAAGCTGAAGTGGAAAAGCAGTAAGCTTCATGTTTGAATTTGGCAACCTTAAGTTTGTAACCTAATGTTGAGATGGAGCACAATCATGTACAGAACACAGCACACAGCCTATTATTCACAATTCAGCCTATAATTCAGCACATAATTCTGGAGGACGACGATGATACTGACCAAAATCTGTTTGTTGTATTGTAGGGAATCAGGTGTTTAATCGTGTGTAAATGTTCGTCAAGCAGTATGTCTGGAAAGAATTTCTGCAATTGTTTTGCGGTCACACAATTGTTGACATTTGCAATGCAGTCCGGTCTATAACACACCAGTTGGTATGACTTGAGAGTGCTCTTGGGAGTGTTCACTCTGAACTTTAGAAAACACTGTCTCCACATGAATCTTCATTCCACCCACGCCATAGACGAAAAGAGTTATTTCTTTACTTATGGGGTTCAGTCTGATTGCATCCTTGTGGTTTATGTGATCAGTGTATGAGGAAAAGTCTATTAAGGTATTAAAGATTTTCTGTTCGGCATTACCTGTGACCTTGAGAAGAATCATAATGACTGGCAACTCTTGCAATCCAATTTCCACTAGTAGACCTGACTAATCTTTTATAGTACTGAAGGTTTTTGATGTAGTGTTAGAGAATGCATTTCGACATTGCTTTGCCAACTCTAGCAAAAGTTTGCGAAAGAACATTATACTTCTTCTTACCTTTGTCTTACTCTGGACCAAGTCGGATCTTTTCCTGACCTGTTCTGCTTCTGTAAATATTTAAGCTCTTACACTCAATATGTATGTCACTATAGTGCATTTTTACACATTTCATGATCAAATATCTCATAATATAATTTCAATCTTTATAGTATTAAGATATTCATATGATTAATTAATTAATTAATACTATTACATAAACAGATAATGTAACATCAAATTGCACAACCTCTTCAAACAACACATCTTTCTCTTTTGAGCCTATAACATGCTTCAGTTAACATACACAACAAATTACCAGACATTAATTATTTAACCATGCTTGATACTCATAAACCAGAATGTGACTCAAAGTTATGAATTCTTTCCTTTTCTCATCACCACTCGCATCTTTCCACTTGACAAACATCACTACATTCACATACAAATATTATGGTTGAAGTAAGAAGCCAGCATCTTACCGGCTGTCTCTCCGGATTTTGTAGATGTTTGTATTAGTCCTGTGCAATTTTCCAGACAGATCGCAAAACAGCAATGTTGCCTACCACAAATGTTTTCCCTGCGTATATTAGCGTGGTGATTACATCTATGGATCTGTTTTATTTCATGGACTTTCGCGCCATTTTTAAGTGGCTCGGGCAGCGCTTAGTTTATATGCATTTCTTATCCCTCTGAAGCCCAATATTTTGTAAAACTGTAGTTTGACCTCTTGGATGAGAGGAGGAATGTGTCTTCAAAAACCTAAAGCAAGTCCAGTTGCCTGCGATAAAGCTTTAGTGTAGCAAAATCTGCTTGGAATTTAATTTTAAAAATGCTTACTTCATATTCATATTCATGTTTAAAATTAAAAAAGAGAAATTGTTTTGGCTCAAATTAATGCAGTACATCTCTTAAATGAGAGTTTTGCTTCAATCGTTCAATGTGGCCTTGAGACCCACAGTTTTAGTCGACCACATAGATGGTATATGAGGAGGGATCTGATGGTCTGGTCTCTGATGCCGTAGATGAGAGCACTTAGACATCTGGGGAAAAGGGTTAAACACACATAAAGAACACTACGGATTCGTATCAGTGTTAACCTGTCAGTGTTTTTTGAGATGGCAGTAACCAAGGGGTTGTGTATAGTTGAACAGAGACTGAGGGCCAGCTGCAACAAATGCAGCAGCAGTGTGTTACGAGCCTTACAAGCTGAAGCTTTGTCTGTGGAGGCTGACCTGGCTGCTATCATCACAGCAACAAAAGAGGAAGTGACTGCCACACTAGCTGATACAAACACAATAGAATTGTACACCTTGTCGTAATCATCTGACAATCGACCAAGCTGTATTCTTTCCTTGGCACAAAATTCTTTCATCTGCAGACTCGCCATGTCTTGAAATGGATAATCTAACAGTAGAAGAACTTGTATGAGTACATTAAGTGAGCTGCATGCCCAAATCACAATAATAGCCACTGCTGTGTTTCTGATGGTAATAATGGTAGCGTGTCTCAGTGGGTAGCACACGGCCACATATCTCTCCAGAGACATCACCACCAGTGTTAGAGGGGAGATTACATTTGTGAGATCAGTAAGCATGGAAAAAACACAACATACTGGATATGTCAGTGTTATTCTACAAGCAGCCAGTAGGTAAAGTAATTGGCTCAGTGCCATCTGCATGGTGTCTGCACAAAGGAGGTTAAACAGAAGAATGTAACGGGAGGTCTCACGAAACACCAATTTACTCCTCAAAGTGAATAACATAATCCCGTTAATTAAGAGAAACACACAGCATGACACTGTAATTGGAGCAGAAAACAACATCATTTCCAGTATTCCCCATTTCTGCTGTTCAAAAGTGATGTTCATTTGAGATGAAGTTTCATACAACATAATTCAGCCAATTATGGGAGCCACTTGAAATCGAGATGGGTATTTTCTATCTACATTCAAGTAACCTTAAATAGCATTGAAGTCCTTCCAACTCTATTGGATCCTTGTTATTCAAGTATAACACAGAAACAAAATTATCTTACACAACTTGCCCTATCAGAAAAGTAAAAATCCCATTGTTTAGGCAGTGATGTCTATTGAGTTCACATGCAAAACAGAAAGTTATCCAAATGCGGTGATGGTTGGCATGTTGGTTGCCGTGCCTGACTCCATGTGAGCAGAACTGGTCTGCAGGGTTTGTCAGATGCATTTTAAGAAATCAACCCTCACACCCACTTCACGTGATATCATCACACATAAACATGGCAACTGGATCTGTGAAAAACAGTAATGGGTGATGTAATGGTTTCAAAGTTATTTCTCTATACCCTAGTCCATGTCATCATATTTTCATTTGTGGATATGACACGAGTATGGAAGTAATTCTGTGCCATCAGTTTGACTATGAATTTCTATGATTGACATTTTTTAGTATCAAAATCAGACATTGAAGTTTAAAAACCATCAAATTTCTAGCACTGAAAAAAAATCAGTATGAAAAAAATCAACATCTCAAAAAAATTCAGTGTAAAAAAAATTCAATTCCTAAAAGAAATTCAGTCTAAAAAAATTCAATGTCAAAAAATTCAGTCTAAAAAAATTCAACATCAAAAAATTCACTGTAAAAAGAACCACACTCAACATCCGGGTCACCAGGGAGAAGCAATCTATCCCTGTCTCAATTCAGCCAATGTTCAGCCAATCACGTTACGCTCCATTGGTCATGTGACACCCACCCAGGTCGGCCATGGCCACAAACGCAGGTGATGGTGCGTGTATTCTAAATGCAATACTAACGTACTGCCTACTACACACTCAACGTGTATGTACTGCATACTGCCTACTAAATGAACGTTTGAGTATGCTGTTACCCTCAGACTGTTCACATGGAAGTATACACATCTCATACTACATTTTCTTTTTAACTTTATTGACGTCTCATCCTCATCTTCTCTCACGTAACGGAATCGATTACGTTAGCAGTTCTAGCTCCCGTTTAATGGAAATTACTTATCAAAATAGAAAGCATGATGACTATTACACTTCATTAAATATTTCTAAATATTTATTAAGTCAAACTACCATTGTCAAATGTTTTCTAGTTTATTATATATGTGCGCTCCCACGCTTTCCCACTCTTCATCTTACCTGAGTAGCTGCTTTCACTCACCATCAATCGTGACTATTAAGCAGCTTTTATCGATCATTAATTGTCCGTTCATAGATCGTATTAAGGCTCATTTATGCTTCCATTTCGTGCGTAAATAGAGACGTGCGTTATCAACGTTTTAAACGTCGCTGCCTGCCTGCATGCTTTCATGTGTCCTCTATGTTGGAATGGACGTTGGGCAAAACATCCTCTAGAGGGCGTCGTTCACATTAAAACGTTACTCCAATAAAGTTTAAAAAAAATAAGTTTATCACAACAACAAACATGGCGACTGGACAATGGAGGAGATAACGATCCTGCATCTATTGAGAGGGAGGCAAAATCGCAGGCAGCGTTGTAGACGGCGGTGGTCTGTGAGACCACTGAATATATCCCGAGTGTGGACGGAGACTTCCAGTCATTGGTTTTACCGATGAGAGAAATTGACGACGAATGTCATTTTCAGTATATCAGGATGTCCGTCGGGGCTTTCGACAACTGGCTTCGCCGGGTGGCTGCTCACATTAAACATGGGAACTCGCACAATTCACCGGTGACACCGGCTGAGCGACTAGCGGTCACCATTCGCTTCCTCACGTCAGGGATCAGTCATTTTTAAAACGTTTTTTAATTTGTGTATGCTATTCACGGCACTTTCTGTGTACAATGCCCGACACTGCCCCCACGATTTCCGTTGGATCTGCAACGTTTGGTCCGTATCGGTACGCATCCGCAAGCTTGCAGGATACGGACAGAAATACGGACGAAATGTACGCAGAGAACGGACGGAGCCTTCTGTCCGTTCTATGGTGTTGTGCTGAACTGTAAGACTGTTTTGCCAAATGATCTTAGAGTTTTGAGAATGTAATTTCTGTTTCAAGAAATGAGCCAAACCAATGGAGAAAAACTGTAATATGATTAAGACACTCTCTCCCCTGCCAGCATGTAGTCTACTGAAAATGTTCAAAATAACTGAGCATATTTTAATTACATTTTTGTATTCAACATAAAATATTATGCAGGTTTACTTTTTTATAGAATAAATATGTTATTTTTTCACATTTCAGAAGAATACAAATAGTCTCACTCGCATTATTGCATGTTTATTTCATGGATATAGAATTTTGGTTACAAGTTATGAATTGTCCTTGAATCGAATCGCCAACTACTGTATCGTTAATCGAATCGAAATGAACCCAAAGATTAGAGACTAGACACCCCTAGTGTCTAGCGTAGAGCATAAATGAGCCTTTATACCTCTGACCGTGGGACACCAGCACTTTCACCACGGAGACGACGGAGGCAATCGGCCCGACGGAGGAGGAACATTTCATCACTCTGAAGTAAGTAATATGACTTATCTGGTTTAAATAAGTTCCTTTATTATTTGATCATCAATAGACATGCATATGCATGCATAAACAAAATCAACAGACATGTAGGCTAATATAAGTCATTTAATAATATCATGGATGAGTTTGGTGGGATAAAAAAACAAGTAGTGGCCTATTAGTGAATCATTTATTAGACAAATAATCCATGTTATTTCTACAGGTTGCAATACGTGAACGATAAGAAGAAATGAGTAGTTTATCAACAAATGAATAGGAAAACATTCAGAATAAATGTAATATCTCATGTTTTCTGTTACAGGTTGGTACCAGAGGGCCGTACTGCAGGTCAATCCTCATGTTCCCCCGCTGGGCCTCTACTTTGGGTAACAGGATTTAAGGAAGGACCTCCGTCTTTCAAGGCATTCCATGGAGAACCTCGTCCACTGCATTGCTAACAGAACATATGGGTTGCATGTCCATAGTTCCACGGTTGTGATGGCGATGAAGCCAACGAGCCACTCCAGCAGTCCTGGGACATCTTCAGAGGCTCCAGCAGTCCTGGGATATCCTCAGAGACTCCAGCAGTCCTGGGATATCCTCAGAGACTCCAGCAGTCCTGGGACATCCTCAGAGGCACCAGCAGTCCTGGGACATCCTCAGAGGCTCCAGCAGTCCCGGGACATCCTCAGAGGCTCCAGCAGTCCTGGGATATCCTCAGAGGCTCCAGCAGTCCTGGGACATCCTCAGAGGCTCGTAGCTGCAGCGTCTGCTCCAAATGTCCAGATCCCTGTGTTGCAGGAACATGATTATTGTTGATCTTTTATTTTTGTTTATCAGTAGTGCAGTTTATAAGTAATACCACACAGTATAAGCTTTTACAAATGTTTCCTGTTAAATGTTTTACGATTATATCTGATGTTCTGTATAAATCTAAATAATAAATATCTGAATATATATTATTGTTGACTCATGTTTCCTCTTATGGCCTGCAGGTCTATTTCCCTCCTGCTCTGGAGGAGAGACCCTGCTGCAGTGGTTGGCATCATGGCTGAGGAGATGGGGTGTAGTGGGGTAATAGCAGGTCTTTGCTCCATCACCTCATCCATGACAACAAACACTTCCAGTTTACAGCAGTGACCTCTCCTCCCTCAGGGCTGACACCTTCAGTTCATACAAACAACATATACAAACACTTCTCATAATCATTGTTTAGATCAACTATTCACCACTAGTCATATATTATAATATGTACTGTAATACTTTACAACATGGGATCATCTTAATGGACTCTGATGTTTTAATACATTGTAGATATTACCAAGCACTGACTTTGACTGGTTATTTATAAGAAAGATAACTTCATCTTTTTTCTTTTATGCTGTAGTGTTCAACACTTTAAACTGCTTCCAACTCACCTTGTATTTCTGCTCCACCTTCCCTCCATCCCATGTTCTTTAATAAACATCCTGTATGAAGATTAGCAAGTTGAAACAGAAATGTTTCAGGTAGACATCTCAGGAGAGCAGTATATCTCCCATCTATATATGCTGGTGTTCAACCTTATATCATTGAGAAGCTAAATATGCAACAGCAGAACTTAAACGGAGCCCTGTATATGAGAATTACAACATTAAAATACATGTTCTTACATGAAGCCTCTTACTGCAGCATTCCTCCTGCTGGTGAACTTCTCCTTGTTCCCTCCACCAAATGAGGCACTCGGTGTTTTCATCCATCCCTTTAACGAACAACGATGCACCGCGTTATTAAAAGAAAATTATAATTAGTAAATATGTAACCACGGTTTAAGATAAGCACTATCTTCTTAGTTAACGTCGCAAAAAACGGCACATTTGCCGCTACGCTCGCTAACCTATGTGGTAAATTACCGTCAGTAAGCTAGCCGGCTAGCAGGACCTTCGATTCGTAACGTTATCGTACAATTCCAACAACACTAAAGTAACGTTCATTATCAATATGATTTAAAAGTCAGCTGAAAACATAAAAATCGTGTTGGGTTATACTTACATGTGTACGCGGTTTGTGTCGAGCTGTCGCCAGAATCACAGCATTCGTCCGCCATTATCTAAAAAGTTTCAGAAGTCAGACGAGCCGCGATGCATTTTGGGGAAGTTGAGTAGATCTAGCAAGGTCCGCTGCATTGGCAAGAATTTCTGCTGAAATTCTTGCCAATGCAGTATACATCCCGGCATTTCTCACGTACACAATTCACGTACCATTGTATGTAGACGCACTACGTACTCAAATATACGTCACATTTTAGTACGAGTAGGACGTTAGTATGGCATTTCGAACACAGCCCGAGTCTGAATACTCTAACATTGCAAGTCTCATAGGCTCATCAAGATTCTCGGCAGGTTTGAGTCAACCGATCCCATACGCCATTGCAACTACTCAGTACTCTTGCGCGAGACTTGCATTGTTTTGGCAACGGGCTGCTGTTTAGCTGTAAGCAATCGTTGCTATGTTGTAACATAGTCATACATATGGACATAACAGCTTCATGGATTTATTACGGACATGACGACTGCACTGCTCGATCATTTCTTTATGGATACAAAATCAAAACTACAAGGAAAACGTTTATTTCTTCCTTTCTGCGGTGACTGGGAGGGACGAGCGCGTGCTCGGCAATCTACTGCTAATGTCTACGGGGTGATTTGAGGTGAGTAACTCCATGCAAAAACACATATTTATTCATTTAGTCATTTCACCACACTATTTGAGCTAAACGAGCGCTGTTGTGTCTCTTAAGGACCCAACCTGTGTTTTATTGGTCTTGGAATTATTTTCTGAGGCTCAGAAAAGCAGATAAAACTTGCCCCTATGGGTTAGCATTGGAGCGAGTCTGGAAGGCTGCCAGGCAGGTACAGATCTCGGGCTAGGCACGTACATTTTTGTCTGTTTTTTTGCTTCTGAAAAGTCGGGATGACCCTGGGGACAACGGAAATGGGGTGAAAAATGACCAGATTTCTCCTTTAACCTTTCTGTCGTGTTCGGGTCAAATCTGACCGATTTCCTACTTTCATCAATCATAAATATTGTGTTTTACATTTTATTGTCTCAAGGCCTTATGATATCCTCCACACTAGGCATTTGAACATATACAATTGATGATCACCACTTTCGTTGAATTTTGAGTGGTTAAATCAACTTTGTAACACCTGTGGTGTTCCCGGTCAAAAATGACCGCCATAGGAAATTAATGGGTGACCCTAGTTTGTGTTCATCCATCAGATAGTATACAACCACAAATCCACCACTACACACACACACACACACACACACACACACAAACACACTACAACCCACGTGAAACCCTTTCAGACTGAATAATTAGGTGTCTCCTCTTCTCACCTCTTTCCTACACGTATGTGCCTCTCCCCTACGTGAACCACACTTTTTGATACAAAATGCATCATATCTTCACACAGACCACCTATATAAAGCTTTATTTGTGTACTGCTGTCATTTTACTCTGAACACAATGAGTAGGCGCCTGATAAGACGATTTTCTACCAGAGAGGCTCTTGACCTTTTTTTTTCAAACTGATGAAGAAGGTATTAAAGTTGAACCGGAAATAGAGGAGGATGTCTCAGAAATAGAAGACAACATTGATCCTGATTTTGACCCAGACCATTGTGAGACCGACCAGTCAACAGATGGTGAGGAAGAGGCCCCTGAGGAAGAGGAACCTGGGGAAGAGGCACCTGAGGAAGAGGAACCTGAGTAAGAGGCACCTAAGATGACATTCCAGTCCAAGGATGGCAACATGCTCTGGTATTCATCCACCCAGGACAGAGGAGGCAGAGCAAGAGTTTAGGATATTGTTAGGATGACGCCAGGGCCAACACGGAACGCAACATCTCATGTGGATGACATCAAGTCCAGCTTCCAATTCTTTTTACCAGAGTCCATTATGGAAATTATACTGATGACAAACGTGGAGGGGAGGCGTGTGTTTGCAGACACATGGAAAGCATTGAACCAGGTAGACATCCAAGCCTACATGGGTCTGTTGATTTTAGTAGGAGTATATCGGTCCAACAATGAGTCTGTGGGATGTGGAGTCAGGGAGGCCTATATTCTGGTCAACTATGTCCCTGCAACAGTTTCATGTCCACTCACAAGTTATCCGATTTGATGACAGAACTTCACAACCTTTCCGACCTTGCCTACGTTTGCAAGGCGCATTCCGACCTGATTGCAAAATGCCAATCCTGTGTGTGAAGACATACACACACACACACCCCCCACACACACACACACATGGATGATGTGTTTATGCTGATGTTCTGATGTTTTGTGAATTTGGTCTCTGTTTTGATTTTTTGATTTTTTTTACAGTACATGCAAATTTTGGAATAAAGTGTACAATTTCAATATTCACTGCAGTTATTCATGTAAACCAGTAGTCTGAGACATTGTTAACAGCTTAAAGGGGTGTAAAATCAAATTTGGTGATGATCAGTGTTTTTTGTGTTAATGTAAGAGCAGTTAAAACAGGAAACGAACACGACACAAAGGTTAAGGTAATAAAGTTAACTTCAATGTATTATGTTGACATCATAAATAATGCAGGAAGAATATGAAGTACTGTTGCAAGATGAGACCACATTTATTTTATTTTTAATTATTAATTCAAAACCCATATCGACTTTAAATAAATGGACATCAAATAAATTATTTTAGTCATATTCTATATTTAAAATGTTAAGTTTTTGACCTGTGTCCCAAATCAATACAGTACATGTGTACAGAGTATGTTTCAATGATTCAATGTGGCCTAGAATGAGACCTACAGTTTTAGTCGACAACATAGATGGTATATGAGGAGGGATCTGATGGTCTGGTCTCTGATGCCGTAGATGAGAGCGGTTAGACATCTGGGGAAAAGGATGATGCACACATAAAGAACACTTTGGATTCGTATCATTGATAACCTGTCAGTGTTTCTTGTGATGGCAGTAACCAAGGGGTTGTGTATAGTTGAACAGAGACTGAGGGCCAGCTGCAACAAATGCAGCAGCAGTGTGTTACGAGCCTTACAAGCTGAAGCTTTGTCTGTGGAGGCTGACCTGGCTGCTATCATCACAGCAACAAAAGAGGAAGTGACTGCCACACTAGCTGATACAAACACAATAGAATTGTACACCTTGTCATAATCATCTGACAATCGACCAAGCTGTATTCTTTCCTTGGCACAAAATTCTTTCATCTGCAGACTCGCCATGTCTTGAAATGGATAATCTAACAGTAGAAGAACTTGTATGAGTATATTAAGTGAGCTGCATGCCCAAATCACAATAATAGCCACTGCTGTGTTTCTGATGGTAATGATGCTAGCATGTCTCAGTGGGTAGCACACGGCCACATATCTCTCCAGAGACATCACCACCAGTGTTAGAGGGGAGATTACATTTGTGAGATCAGCAAGCATGGCAAGAACACCACATACAGGATATGTCAGCCTTACACTACAAGCAGACAGTAGGTAAAGTAATTGGCTCAGTGCCATCTGCATGGTGTCTGCACAAAGGAGGTTAAACAGAAGAATGTAACGGGAGGTCTCACAAAACACCAATTTACTCCTCAAAGTGAATAACATAATCCCGTTAATTAAGAGAAACACACAGCATGGCACTGTAATTGGAGCAGAAAACAACATCATTTCCAGTATTCCCCGTTTCTGCTGTTCAAAAGTGATGTTCATTTGAGATGAAGTTTCATACAACATAATTCAGCCAATTATGGGAGCCACTTGAAATCGAGATGGGTATTTTCTATCTACATTCAAGTAACCTTAAATAGCATTGAAGTCCTTCCAACTCTATTGGATCCTTGTTATTCAAGTATAACACAGAAACAAAATTATCTTACACAACTTGCCCTATCAGAAAAGTAAAAACCCCATTGTTTAGGCAGTGATGTCTATTGAGTTCACATGCAAAACAGAAAGTTATCCAAATGCGTTTCCCCGATGATGGTTGGCATGTTGGCTGCCGTGCCTGACTCCATGTGAGCAGAACTGGTCTGCAGGGTTTGTCTGGCATCACATGCATGTTAAGAAATCAATCCTCACACCCACTTCACGTGATATCATCACACATAAACTTGGCAACTGGATCTGTGAAAAACAGTAATGGATGATGTAATCGTTTCAAAGTTATTTCTCTATACGCTAGTCCATGTCATCATATTTTGGTTTGTGAACATGACGAGTGTTTTTCTGATTTGGAAAAAAAGGATTTTGTGGTTCGTACTTCTTTTTTTTTAATGTAATACATTTTGTCTATGAAAACGTATCATTTTTAAACAAATGGAAGCTCCAATTAGAACAGTGTGAATACATATGGCCTCATGAAAAATTTGGGGTTTAAATATGATAGAGAAATCAAGTTACACATTTTATTTTAAGCACTCTCTTTCATCATTGGAAACGTTTTGTTCTCTAATGTCTTTTATGCATTTTAATTATCAAGAAGATTATTTTGTTCCTATCAAAAATGTCAATCGGGACTACAGTAATGAATGTTCTAATTGTATGGTTTAGTTACGTTTATAAGCAGACAATCATTTCAAGATATGCATTTTATATTTACAAACATGTTTTGCTCAATCTTAAAAAATCAATCATCGTCAACCGCTTGATCCAGGGTTTGGTCCCGGGGGCAACAGCTCCAGCAAGGGACCCCAAACTTCCCTTTCCCGGGCCACATAAGCAAACTCTGACTGGGGCATCTCAAGGCGTTTCAAGGCCAGTCTGGAGATATAGGGCCCTAGTTTCGTAGACCAGGCGCAGTCAGCATTCAGCGCACCTGCGCCACGCCGACGGGGTGTGTCCGCCTGGACTTTGCAAGTTTCGTGCACCGCGCAGGCTCGCGCAGGCACACCTCCCGTCTCGCCCACCCGCGCAAGTGGAAAGAGGGAGGAGAAGCAGGCGTGAGTGGGAGACGAGGAGGAGACGAGGAGGAGACGAGGCGTGGACTGGGATTAATACAGCCGATTCAGATCTTCACCAATCAAATGAGCTCCTCTCCTCACCTTTAATGCGTAAGGGGAGGTTCAGTGCAAGTTCCGTCACTTGACAACCCGATGACAGGCGTATCATAATAATAACAATGCCGATATTATAAAAAACAGGAGAGAGAGAGGGAGATGTTTTGGTCCGAGAGGCTGAGTTTCCGTTATGCGTGCCATCCGCCTTTGATCTGACGTCAGATGTGACGGGACAATCTATATAGATATAAATTCACGTGTTGATTCAATTAGTTGCATTAAATAGTGTTTGTTGTGATTATGTATTGCATTTAAATGTGCCTGGAACTGTGGAAACCTGCCTGTGAGGCCTCGGTGATGTGTGCGCACTGCGCGCCGTCAGCCAAACCTCCACTCCGCCAGCTGTGATTCGCATTGAATGAATGGACTTTATTTACGCCTTGCGCCGAAAGTAGACCAGGTTGGAGCTGGCGAGCTTTCAGCGCAGTCTCGGCGAGGCTTTTTGCCATGAAACTTCCGCTACGCCAAGCTGAATCTGTGACGCCTCCCCCTGCTGCGCCGCCACACCCATCTTGGCGCAGCGATCCACCAAACTGCCAAACTGACCGTGCGCAAGGCTGCGCGGGTCGAAACTTGCATTACGCCGGCTCCGCCACCCTGCGCCGCCCTGCGCTGCGCCACGAAACTAGGGCCCGTTCATGAACACAATATCTAATATCAGTTAACGAGTCGTTTTCCGTTTCTCGTTTTCCGTTTTTACGAATAACGGGATACGAGTCATTTTCCGTTTTTCGTTCTTTTATTTTGAAGCGAAACACATCACATCCTGCTGTGTAATGAGCTGCATTGAACACAAGAAGATCTATTGAGAACAAAAAAATCCATATTTCCTTTTATTTTGGCGAAAAGTAATGCAAAAGTAATGTAAAAGTAGTGTAATGCCTTACAATTCAAAGACAGTAATATTGTAATGTAACTAATTACTTTGAAATGACAGTAACAAGTAATAAATAATGCATTACGCTTTTGAAGTAACTTGCCCAACACTGGTCCTGTGTCTTCATCATGGCCTCCCCCAGCTGGTTGTCCCTGTACCACCTCAGCTGTCTCCTTTTGATGCAAAGGAGCACCCTATCTCTAAGGGAGACGTCAGCCACCCTCCTCAGGAAACTCGTTTTGGCCGCATGTACCCGCGATCTAGTTCTTTCAGTCGTGACCCATCTCTCATGACCATAGGTGAGGGTAGGAACGAAGATTGACCGGTAGATCATTAGCTTTGCCTTCCGGCTCAGCTCTCTTTTCGTCACAATGGTGACGGTACAGCAAATACCGCCCCCGCTGCTCCAATTGTCTGGCCAATCTCACGTTCCATTGTCCCCTCACTCACGAACAAGAACATGAGGTACTTGAACTCCTTCACTTGGGGTAAGGACTAATTCCCTACCCGGAGCAGGCAGTTCATTGGTTTTCGGCTGAGAACCTTGGCATCAGATTTAGAGGTGCTGATCCTCATCCGGACCACTTCACATTCGGCTGCGAACCGATCCAGTGAGTGCTGGAGGTCACAAACCAATGATGCCAGCAGGACCACATCATCTGCAAAAAGTAGCGATGAGATCTGCAGCATACCGTACTGCAAACCCTCCTCCTTCTGACTACGCCTCAATATCTTGTCCATGACTATCACAAATAGGATTGGTGATGAAGCGAAGCCTTGGCGGAGGCCAATCCCCACTGGAGGGTAAGTTCGACTTACTGCTGGGTACACGAACACCGCTCTTGCTTTGGGAGTACAGAGATTGGATGGCCCTAAGAAGTGACACCCTCACCCCATACTCCCACAGCATCTCTCTCAAAATCTTCCGGGGTGTCATGACTGTGTGTTTTTGATGTTTTGGTTTCTGTGTTTTTTTGGTAGTCATTCTGTCTTGTGTTGTCACACATTTTTCTTGTCTTGTCTATGTCATGACTGTGGGTTTTTGTAGTGTTGGTTTCCTGTTTTATTTTGTACTCCTTCTGTCTCGTGTTGTCACATGCTTTGCTTCCGGTTTTAGTTTCCCTCATTTTTCGTCTCGCAGCTGTGTCTCATTGTCTCGTCAGCCTTGCCTCTCGTTCTCTCCTATCACCATAGCCTGCCCTTGTGTTTCCACACCTGTCTGTCGTCGACCTTATCAGCCCTGGTGTTTTTGGTCTATCTGTTTCTGTTCTATCTTTCTCAGTCGTCTGTTTTATCCTGGGTGTGTCCACCACCTGATCTGTCCTGCCTATGTCCTGGTCTTTGTCTGGATTATTGTTTGTGAGTTTTGTCCACGGGTCTTTGTTTTTTGATAGTGTTTTTGCCCTTGTGGCCTCCCTGAGTTTTTTGGATGTTTTTGGTTAGTTTTTTTTATAGTGTTTTTGCCCCTGTGGTCTCCCTGAGTTTTTGGACTTTTTATTTTTGTCATCTTATTATTATTATTATTCCACAACATACATGTAGACTGGATGGACATAGTCCCAGGCCCCCTCCAGGACCCTCGCAAGAGTAGCAAGTGGTCCCTTGAGTAAAGAGGTAAAGATAATGTTTGCATCCTCAACTAAAGAAAACTGAATTACTTAATATCTCAATAAATATCTATGCTATCTGCATCTGGAAACACCCTGCGGATACGAAGTACCACATGGGCTAGAATCATGACTCGTACCCTCTGCCCAAGGAAGCCCTAGCACCAGCTCACAAATCTCCTTTAGGCTAAATTTCTTTAAATGTAAAACATGGACATGATATTCAGTCACATTCTACTCATGAAGACATTTATCTGTGCCTCTAGGGCTGGGCGATATGGCCTTTTATTAATACCGCAATATTTTTAGGCCACGTCATGATACACGATATATATCTCGATATTTTTCCTCAGCCTTGAATTAACACTTTGATGCATGCAATCACACCAGTATGATGATTCTATATGTCTACATTAAAATATTCTTGTTCATACTGCATTAATATATGCTAATTTTAAACTTTCATGCAAAAAAGGGTAAATCACAACTAAGTCAAAGTTAACAAAACTGTATTTATTAAACAGTGAGTGGCACAAACATAAAATTGTCATTTCAAAACAGAAAGTGCACGTTTTTTGCAAAACTGTCACAGAGACAACATTTCAAAACAAGAAATTAGTGCACTTTTGTGCATGCTGTAACTCACATGGCATTTCAAAACACAAAATTGAAGTGCTGTTTTTGTACATTATGCCACTACAATATTTTAAAACAAATAAAGTGCCTTTTTGTGCATGTTGTCACTAAGATGACATTTCAAAACAACACTGAATTAAAGTGAGCAGTAGCAGCAGTGAGCGAGCAGCCGCTGCCCCCCTGCGCAGACCAGACAAGTATTTCTCTGCGACGGTTGACAAGCCCCTCTGCTCAGCTGTTGTTATTTTTTTCATTTTGTTTGTTTGTTTTCATCTCTCTACTCTGTTTAGACCGCGACCCTGAATACAGGATAAGCGGTAGAAAATGGATGGATGGATGGATGGATGGATACTCTGTTTAGATACACAAATATGATCACATTTTCAATCGTGGTATTTTATTTTTAATTGATCGGATCGTCTCGTGTCTCTTTGTGTGACTTCCAGTCAATTTTCAAATTGTGACCAAACTGTAAACTTCAACTACTGATTGATTGACAATAAAGTCTTTACAGTAATTTTAAAATGTGTCTTGTCTTATATTACTCAATTATAGTCAGGAACACTGTATAATGTCTTACTTAGAGATATTCATTTTTATAAACACAATTCATAAACAAACAACTTACTGCTGTTTTCCCCTTATGTGTAAAGCACCATAGTCAGCGATATACTGAGTACATTTTGGAGTGAGAAGACATTCAGGCAGACAGGTTCCAACCCAGAATGTTCCACCATGTATGCAACCTTTTCCTCCAGCTGCTGCATCCATCTTGTACCCAAGTGTGAATCATGGTTATCATCATGTTATGTGAATAATAATCTAATCAGACAACTTGGTCTAACAAACAATAACATTACCTGTGGTGTCTCCATTGTTGGGGTTGTAGCAGGAGCAGATTTGGTTATCAACAGTTAACTATCAATATCAATATGATTATCGGTATTAATAATTATTTTTAATATATTATCATGATATAATCATGAATAAACGGGGCACCACCCTGGGATCAGGGAAAAGATAACAATCATCGTGATCATTGGCATGGAAGCATAAAAACAATCGAACAATTAAGAAGGGCGTGAAATTCAAGCACTAGCCTTCACAACCTGCTGTTATCCAGTGACATATACACAACAAGCACAAGAGACCGCTAGCTATAATATAATAAGATTTATTAAAATCAGTAATAATGATCACAATCAATAACACTGCAATTAACAAAGCCTTATTACCTAACTACCTAACATACAAAACTAAGCTAAACAGAAGGAGAGACACACGTGGAGTGTGTGCGTATGTGTGTGCGTGCGTGCGTGTCGAGAGAGAGAGAGAGAGAGAGGGAGAGATGGCTATGTGCGGCCACCAGATGGAGCTATTCCTCACAGCGTTCAGGGGCGGAGCCACTGATGTCCGATGGGGTAGCGAGAGAGAGAGAGAGAGAGAGAGGTGGAGCTATTCCTCGCAGCGTTCAGGGGCGGAGCCACTGATGTCCGATGGAGTAGCGAGAGAGAGAGAGAAAGAGAGAGATAGCCGTATGTAGCCACCAGATGTAGCTATGTCCCTAGCGTCCGCCGGGAACAGCTGGCTTAGGACACGTGTGTGCGGCGTGTATGTGTGTGTGTGTGTTAGCGGGACACAAACAAAGAGAGAGAGAATGCGCGAGCGATATTCTGAGGCACAGAAGCCGTGCCGCTATCACCCGGGCGCGCGTGAATGAACTGGCGTTTATTCCGCGAGACCGGTCTTTTAACTGATAGTAGAGGCTTTCTGAGCTTGCGAATATGGCGGAGGTTAGTCGGAAACACTGTTACAGAAATCAACCCAGCTGCGTGGGTACACGATCAGCATTCACATACAGCAGCACATGAACCAACGGACTCGGCGGTCCGCGATCAGAACTTAAAACACATTAACAAGAATTACAAGCATGTCCTACACTATCGAATCTCTGCTTCTGCCCAGACAAATAGCCTCTTACTTTTGTCGATGTGAGATGCGTCGATGTGAGGGTTTCGTCCCGTGCGGTGATGGCGTTCCTTGACGCCGGCAACGGACAGTAGTTCGTGGGCGCTCGTTCAGCGCCGGATCCAATTGGTTGAAGAAAACCGTTAGTTATTCTTCCTTCTGCAGGGAAATGATGAATCGCGGGGCTCGGCGATTTAGTCAGCTGATTTCAGACAAAGACGGGTCGAGTTATCCGTTCTGCTGGCAGCTGGGACGAAGAAAGTTTTTCTTCTTACCGCGGGGAACGGGAGAGTCGCGCTGTCGCGGTGGTCTCCTCGGGATCCAAAATGATAAACAAAAGAAAAATAAAACGAGTAGAGAAAAAGAGGGGTAAAACAGTCTGTTGCTCGTCCAGTGAGTTTGGGGGAAAGACTGCGGCCTAGGACAAAGGAAAACGTTGCAGACGTAATGTTCACCTCCTGGTGTAACGCGAGTTACTTTGGAGAGAGGAGGTTCTTCTTGTGACGCCGGGATTTATAGCTCACGGCTGGTCCGGGGGACCCCCTGGAGTCCCATGCAGTTGCCAGCCAATAGGGCACCAGTTGTGTGACGTCAGATCTCACGACCAGGTGGAGGTGACACTAAAATGGTGGTTGTAGTTTTTTATCTCCTTTGTCCCATTGTCTGGCCGCATTGTGTAGGCTTTGTAGGCCGCATTGTGTAGTCCTAACGGTTAGGTCCCAACACCATGCAGCATACATTTTCAGTGTTTGAAGGCATTGTTGCACAATTCCCACATGTGCACCTAGACAAATAAAGTGAATAATTTGAGCATTTCCACAATAACATTTTTGTGAATATGGTAACCTGATGGACTTTGCTGACAAGCTGAAGTGGAAAAGCAGTAAGCTTCATGTTTGAATTTGGCAACCTTAAGTTTGTAACCTAATGTTGAGATGGAGCACAATCATGTACAGAACACAGCACACAGCCTATTATTCACAATTCAGCCTATAATTCAGCACATAATTCTGGAGGACGACGATGATACTGACCAAAATCTGTTTGTTGTATTGTAGGGAATCAGGTGTTTAATCGTGTGTAAATGTTCGTCAAGCAGTATGTCTGGAAAGAATTTCTGCAATTGTTTTGCGGTCACACAATTGTTGACATTTGCAATGCAGTCCGGTCTATAACACACCAGTTGGTATGACTTGAGAGTGCTCTTGGGAGTGTTCACTCTGAACTTTAGAAAACACTGTCTCCACATGAATCTTCATTCCACCCACGCCATAGACGAAAAGAGTTATTTCTTTACTTATGGGGTTCAGTCTGATTGCATCCTTGTGGTTTATGTGATCAGTGTATGAGGAAAAGTCTATTAAGGTATTAAAGATTTTCTGTTCGGCATTACCTGTGACCTTGAGAAGAATCATAATGACTGGCAACTCTTGCAATCCAATTTCCACTAGTAGACCTGACTAATCTTTTATAGTGCTGAAGGTTTTTGATGTAGTGTTAGAGAATGCATTTCGACATTGCTTTACCAACTCTAGCAAAAGTTTGCGAAAGAACATTATACTTCTTCTTACCTTTATCTTACTCTGGACCAAGTCGGATCTTTTCCTGACCTGTTCTGCTTCTGTAAATATTTAAGCTCTTACACTCAATATGTATGTCACTATAGTGCATTTTTACACATTTCATGATCAAATATCTCATAATATAATTTCAATCTTTATAGTATTAAGATATTCATATGATTAATTAATTAATTAATACTATTACATAAACAGATAATGTAACATCAAATTGCACAACCTCTTCAAACAACACATCTTTCTCTTTTGAGCCTATAACATGCTTCAGTTAACATACACAACAAATTACCAGACATTAATTATTTAACCATGCTTGATACTCATAAACCAGAATGTGACTCAAAGTTATGAATTCTTTCCTTTTCTCATCACCACTCGCATCTTTCCACTTGACAAACATCACTACATTCACATACAAATATTATGGTTGAAGTAAGAAGCCAGCATCTTACCGGCTGTCTCTCCGGATTTTGTAGATGTTTGTATTAGTCCTGTGCAATTTTCCAGACAGATCGCAAAACAGCAATGTTGCCTACCACAAATGTTTTCCCTGCGTATATTAGCGTGGTGATTACATCTATGGATCTGTTTTATTTCATGGACTTTCGCGCCATTTTTAAGTGGCTCGGGCAGCGCTTAGTTTATATGCATTTCTTATCCCTCTGAAGCCCAATATTTTGTAAAACTGTAGTTTGACCTCTTGGATGAGAGGAGGAATGTGTCTTCAAAAACCTAAAGCAAGTCCAGTTGCCTACGATAAAGCTTTAGTGTAGCAAAATCTGCTTGGAATTTAATTTTAAAAATGCTTACTTCATATTCATATTCATGTTTAAAATTAAAAAAGAGAAATTGTTTTGGCTCAAATTAATACAGTACATCTCTTAAATGAGAGTTTTGCTTCAATCGTTCAATGTGGCCTAGAGTGAGACCCACAGTTTTAGTGGACCACATAGATGGTATATGAGGAGGGATCTGATGGTCTGGTCTCTGATGCCGTAGATGAGAGCACTTAGACATCTGGGGAAAAGGGTTAAACACACATAAAGAACACTACGGATTCGTATCATTGTTAACCAGTCAGTGTTTTTTGAGATGGCAGTAACCAAGGGGTTGTGTATAGTTGAACAGAGACTGAGGGCCAGCTGCAACAAATGCAGCAGCAGTGTGTTACGAGCCTTACAAGCTGAAGCTTTGTCTGTGGAGGCTGACCTGGCTGCTATCATCACAGCAACAAAAGAGGAAGTGACTGCCACACTAGCTGATACAAACACAATAGAATTGTACACCTTGTCATAATCATCTGACAATCGACCAAGCTGTATTCTTTCCTTGGCACAAAATTCTTTCATCTGCAGACTCGCCATGTCTTGAAATGGATAATCTAACAGTAGAAGAACTTGTATGAGTATATTAAGTGAGCTGCATGCCCAAATCACAATAATAGCCACTGCTGTGTTTCTGATGGTAATAATGGTAGCATGTCTCAGTGGGTAGCACACGGCCACATATCTCTCCAGAGACATCACCACCAGTGTTAGAGGGGAGATTACATTTGTGAGATCAGTAAGCATGGAAAAAACACAACATACAGGATATGTCAGCCTTACACTACAAGCAGCCAGTAGGTAAAGTAATTGGCTCAGTGCCATCTGCATGGTGTCTGCACAAAGGAGGTTAAACAGAAGAATGTAACGGGAGGTCTCACAAAACACCAATTTACTCCTCAAAGTGAATAACATGATCGCATTAATTAAGAGAAACACACAGCATGGCACTGTAATTGGAGCAGAAAACAACATAATTTCCAGTATTCCCCGTTTCTGCTGTTCAAAAGTGATGTTCATTTGAGATGAAGTTTCATACAACATAATTCAGCCAATTATGGGAGCCACTTGAAATCGAGATGGGTATTTTCTATCTACATTCAAGTAACCTTAAATAGCATTGAAGTCCTTCCAACTCTATTGGATCCTTGTTATTCAAGTATAACACAGAAACAAAATTATCTTACACAACTTGCCCTATCAGAAAAGTAAAAATCCCATTGTTTAGGCAGTGATGTCTATTGAGTTCACATGCAAAACAGAAAGTTATCCAAATGCGGTGATGGTTGGCATGTTGGTTGCCGTGCCTGACTCCATGTGAGCAGAACTGGTCTGCAGGGTTTGTCAGATGCATTTTAAGAAATCAACCCTCACACCCACTTCACGTGATATCATCACACATAAACATGGCAACTGGATCTGTGAAAAACAGTAATGGGTGATGTAATGGTTTCAAAGTTATTTCTCTATACCCTAGTCCATGTCATCATATTTTCATTTGTGGATATGACACGAGTATGGAAGTAATTCTGTGCCATCAGTTTGACTATGAATTTCTATGATTGACATTTTTTAGTATCAAAATCAGACATTGAAGTTTAAAAACCATCAAATTTCTAGCACTGAAAAAAAATCAGTATGAAAAAAATCAACATCTCAAAAAAATTCAGTGTAAAAAAAATTCAATTCCTAAAAGAAATTCAGTCTAAAAAAATTCAATGTCAAAAAATTCAGTCTAAAAAAATTCAACATCAAAAAATTCACTGTAAAAAGAACCACACTCAACATCCGGGTCACCAGGGAGAAGCAATCTATCCCTGTCTCAATTCAGCCAATGTTCAGCCAATCACGTTACGCTCCATTGGTCATGTGACACCCACCCAGGTCGGCCATGGACACAAACGCAGGTGATGGTGCGTGTATTCGAAATGCAATACTAACGTACTGCCTACTACACACTCAACGTGTATGTACTGCATACTGCCTACTAAATGAACGTTTGAGTATGCTGTTACCCTCAGACTGTTCACATGGAAGTATACACATCTCATACTACATTTTCTTTTTAACTTTATTGACGTCTCATCCTCATCTTCTCTCACGTAACGGAATCGATTACGTTAGCAGTTCTAGCTCCCGTTTAATGGAAATTACTTATCAAAATAGAAAGCATGATTACTATTACACTTCATTAAATATTTCTAAATATTTATTAAGTCAAACTACCATTGTCAAATGTTTTCTAGTTTATTATATATGTGCGCTCCCACGCTTTCCCACTCTTCATCTTACCTGAGTAGCTGCTTTCACTCACCATCAATCGTGACTATTAAGCAGCTTTTATCGATCATTAATTGTCCGTTCATAGATCGTATTAAGGCTCATTTATGCTTCCATTTCGTGCGTAAATAGAGACGTGCGTTATCAACGTTTTAAACGTCGCTGCCTGCCTGCATGCTTTCATGCGTCCTCTATGTTGGAATGGACGTTGGGCAAAACATCCTCTAGAGGGCGTCGTTCACATTAAAACGTTACTCCAATAAAGTTTAAAAAAAATAAGTTTATCACAACAACAAACATGGCGACTGGACAATGGAGGAGATAACGATCCTGCATCTATTGAGAGGGAGACAAAATCGCAGGCAGCGTTGTAGACGGCGGTGGTCTGTGAGACCACTGAATACATCCCGAGTGTGGACGGAGACTTCCAGTCATTGGTTTTATTGATGAGAGAAATTGACGACGAATGTCATTTTCAGTATATCAGGATGTCCGTCGGGGCTTTCGACAACTGGCTTCGCCGGGTGGCTGCTCACATTAAACATGGGAACTCGCACAATTCACCGGTGACACCGGCTGAGCGACTAGCGGTCACCATTCACTTCCTCGCGTCAGGGATCAGTCATTTTTAAAACGTTTTTTAATTTGTGTATGCTATTCACGGCACTTTCTGTGTACAATGCCCGACACTGCCCCCACGATTTCCGTTGGATCTGCAACGTTTGGTCCGTATCGGTACGCATCCGCAAGCTTGCAGGATACGGACAGAAATACGGACGAAATGTACGCAGAGAACAGACAGAAGGCTCCGTCCGTATGCGTGTCTAGTAGAGGTGTAACGATTTATTCGATTAACCAATGAATCGATTGTCAGTCCTATAGATTCTACTAAATCGATCTGCTACAATAAATAAATAGAATTAATCATTTTGGCTTCACCAATAATCGATATAAATGCATTTAATCGGATTAATCGCAACTCTCTCCCCTGCCAGCATGTAGTCTACTGAAAATGTTAAAAAAATAACTGAGCATATTTTAATTACATTTTTGTATTTAGCATAAAATATTATGCAGGTTTACTTTTTTATAGAATAAATATGTTATTTTTTCACATTTCAGAAGAATACAAATAGTCTCACTCGCATTATTGCATGTTTATTTCATGGATATAGAATTTTGGTTACAAGTTACTCAATCGAATCGTGGTTTACGGAATCGAATCGAATCGTTACAAAAAAAAGAAATTGTCCTTGAATCGAATCGCCAACTACTGTATCGTTAATCGAATCGAATCGAAGTGAACCCAAAGATTAGAGACTAGACACCCCTAGTGTCTAGCGTAGAGCATAAATGAGCCTTTATACCTCTGACCGTGGGACACCTGCACTTTCACCACGGAGACGACGGAGGCAATCGGCCCGACGGAGGAGGAACATTTCATCACTCTGAAGTAAGTAATATGACTTATCTGGTTTAAATAAGTTCCTTTATTATTTGATCATCAATAGACATGCATATGCATGCATAAACAAAATCAACAGACATGTAGGCTAATATAAGTCATTTAATAATATCATGGATGAGTTTGGTGGGATAAAAAAACAAGTAGTGGCCTATTAGTGAATCATTTATTAGACAAATAATCCATGTTATTTCTACAGGTTGCAATACGTGAACGATAAGAAGAAATGAGTAGTTTATCAACAAATGAATAGGAAAACATTCAGAATAAATGTAATATCTCATGTTTTCTGTTACAGGTTGGTACCAGAGGGCCGTACTGCAGGTCAATCCTCATGTTCCCCCGCTGGGCCTCTACTTTGGGTAACAGGATTTAAGGAAGGACCTCCGTCTTTCAAGGCATTCCATGGAGAACCTCGTCCACTGCATTGCTAAAAGAACATATGGGTTCCATGTCCATAGTTCCACGGTTGTGATGGCGACGAAGCCAACGAGCCACTCCAGCAGTCCTGGGACATCTTCAGAGGCTCCAGCAGTCCTGGGACATCCTCAGAGGCTCCAGCAGTCCTGGGACATCCTCAGAGGCTCCAGCAGTCCCAGGATATCCTCTGAGGCTCCAGCAGTCCTGGGTTATCCTCAGAGGCTCCAGCAGTCCCGGGACATCCTCTGAGGCTCCAGCAGTCCTGGGACATCCTCAGAGGCTCCAGCAGTCCTGGGATATCCTCAGAGGCTCCAGCAGTCCTGGGATATCCTCAGAGGCTCCAGCAGTCCTGGGACATCCTCAGAGGCTCGTAGCTGCAGCGTCTGCTCCAAATGTCCAGATCCCTGTGTTGCAGGAACATGATTATTGTTGAGGTTTTATTTTTGTTTATCAGTAGTGCAGTTTATAGGTAATACCACACAGTATAAGCTTTTACAAATGTTTCCTGTTAAATGTTTTACGATTATATCTGATGTTCTGTATAAATCTAATAATAAATATCTGAATATATATTATTGTTGACTCATGTTTCCTCTTATGGCCTGCAGGTATATTTCCCTCCTGCTCTGGAGGAGAGACCCTGCTGCAGTGGTTGGCATCATGGCTGAGGAGATGGGGTGTAGTGGGGTAATAGCAGGTCTTTGCTCCATCACCTCATCCATGACAACAAACACTTCCAGTTTACAGCAGTGACCTCTCCTCCCTCAGGGCTGACACCTTCAGTTCATACAAACAACATATACAAACACTTCTCATAATCATTGTTTAGATCAACTACTCACCACTAGTCATATATTATAATATGTACTGTAATACTTTACAACATGGGATCATCTTAATGGACTCTGATGTTTTAATACATTGTAGATATTACCAAGCACTGACTTTGACTGGTTATTTATAAGAAAGATAACTTCATCTTTTTTCTTTTATGCTGTAGTGTTCAACACTTTAAACTGCTTCCAACTCACCTTGTATTTCTGCTCCACCTTCCCTCCATCCCATGTTCTTTAATAAACATCCTGTATGAAGATTAGCAAGTTGAAACAGAAACGTTTCAGGTAGACATCTCAGGAGAGCAGTATATCTCCCATCTATATATGCTGGTGTTCAACCTTATATCATTGAGAAGCTAAATATGCAACAGCAGAACTTAAACGGAGCCCTGCATATGAGAATTACAACATTAAAATACATGTTCTTATATGAAGCCTCTTACTGCAGCATTCCTCCTGCTGGTGAACTTCCCCTTGTTCCCTCCACCAAATGAGGCACTCTGTGTTTTGATTTTTCCCTTTAACGAACAACGATGCACCGCGTTATTAAAAGAAAATTATAATTAGTAAATATGTAACCACGGTTTAAGATAAGCACTATCTTCTTAGTTAACGTCGCAAAAAACTGCACATTTGCCGCTACGCTCGCAAACCTATGTGGTAAATTACCGTCAGTAAGCTAGCCGGCTAGCAGGACCTTCGATTCGTAACGTTATCATACAATTCCAACAACACTAAAGTAACGTTCATTATCAATATGATTTAAAAGTCAGCTGAAAACATAAAAAGTGTTAGGTTATACTTACATGTGTACGCGGTTTGTGTCGAGCTGTCGCCAGAATCACAGCATTCGTCCGCCATTATCTAAAAAGTTTCAGAAGTCAGACGAGCCGCGATGCATTTTGGGGAAGTTGAGTAGATCTAGCAAGGTCCGCTGCATTGGCAAGAATTTCCGCTGAAATTCTTGCCAATGCAGTATACATCCCGGCATTTCTCACGTACACAATTCACATACCATTGTATGTAGACGCACTACGTACTCAAATATACGTCACATTTTAGTAGGACGTTAGTATGGCATTTCGAACACAGCCCGAGTCTGAATACTCTAACATTGCAAGTCTCGTAGGCTCATCAAGATTCTCGGCAGGTTTGAGTCAACCGATCCCATACGCCATTGCAACTACTCAGTACTCTTGCGCGAGATTTGCATTGTTTTGGCAACGGGCTGCTGTTTAGCTGTAAGCAATCGTTGCTATGTTGTAACATAGTCATACATATGAACATAACAGCTTCATGGATTTATTACGGACATGATGACTGCACTGCTCGATCATTTCTTTATGGATACAAAATCAAAACTACAAGGAAAACGTTTATTTCTTCCTTTCTGCGGTGACTGGGAGGGACGAGCGCATGCTCGGCAATCTACTGCTAATGCTAACATCTCATGTGGATGACATCAAGTCCAGCTTCCAACTCTTTTTACCAGAGTCCATTATGGAAATTATACTGATGACAAACCTGGAGGGGAGGCGTGTGTTTGCTGACACATGGAAAGCATTGAACCAGGTAGACATCTGTCAGGATCACTTGGCTCGAGTAGAGCTGACATAACAAAGGGAGGCCACGCTGATTATAAAGATGGAACGATTATTTATTTAAAGTGCTAAATGCAAAACCTTATCAGTAAGGGGAAGCCAAAACAAAAGTGTAGTGCATATCAGTAGATGTAATATAACGCAAAGTGAGGTAAAGATGAGGAGCGAAGCTGCAGCCAGCCCTTCCCCGTCAGGCCATCGCAGTAGTGAGAGAGCCCGAGCCGACGGGAAAGGCGTCTTTTATCTCCAGCTCAATCAGCCCAGTCATTAGCCTGGCAGACAGCTCCCCCTAGTGACGATAGAAGGAACACGGACACGGAACACGGATAATCATGACACGCCAAGCAAGACAGGTAGAGGGGCACATCCAGCACGGCAAAGCTGGGCGTGACATCACTCCCCCCTAAAAGACAGAGGCCCATATTAACGGGACTCTCTATCTACCCAACAATCCCAAATCACCAAAACACAATGAGTAAATTCTAACCAAATAATAAATTCACACTGGAAGACTCATACACTCTATTGGGCACATTCACCCATTTAACCGTGCGGACACACCTATTACAAGCCATCACCAACACCGGCCATCCTCTCCACCCGATCTGCAACCCATCATACCACCAAGCAGATCCTACGGAAGCAACTTAAGGGGGACAGACAAGACAAAGAAACGGATGGAACAATAACATTACATTGACTCATCCGGGGCCCGAGAAAGCGCATCCGCTAGCACATTCTCAGCGCCACGGATGTGTCTAATGGACAGTCGGTATGGCTGCAAGAAAAGCGCCCAACGCATGAGACGCTGGTTAGCGTTCTGTAGAGACGAGAGGAATGTGAGGGGGTTGTGGTCTGTATAAACCACAACAGGATGAATACCTCCCCCCACATAAACCTCAAAATGTTGGAGCCCCCAGATCAAAGCCAGTGCCTCCTTCTCGATTGTTGAATAATTAAGCTGATGACGATTAAATTTGCGTGAAAAGTAACACACAGGACGCTCAATATCCTGTGTATCCTTTTGTATGAGAACTGCGCCAGCCCCCACAAGACTTGCGTCCACTTGCAATTGAAAAGGCTCATCTAACTTGGGAGCAGCCAAGACCGGCGCAGAGCTCAACAAATTTTTTGCATTTTCAAACGCTTGCTGACAATCAGCAGACCAAACAAACTTCACTGAACTCTTCAACAAATTGGTAAGAGGGGCCAGAACGGTAGAAAAATTACAACAGAAATTGCGATAATACCCAATCATGCCTAGGAAACGCATTATTTCTTTTTTAGTAGTTGGGGGAGGAAACTTGTCTATGGCTAAAACTTTAGCCCTGACAGTCCGAACCTGCCCCTGTCCGACCACTTTGCCTAAATAGACTACGGTGGCCTGGGCAAGCTTGCACTTTGCAAGGTTCACTGTGAGCGTCGCTGCCGCCAACTGCTCAAACAGCAAACGAATGCGATCCAAGTGTGTGTCCCATGTATCTGCATAAGAAACTACATCGTCAAGGTAAACCGCACAACCTTCTAACCCTGCAACAACGTAATTCATGAGGCGTTGAAATGACGATGGAGCATTACGAAGGCCAAAACTCATGCGGGTGTATTGATACAAACCCGAAGGTGTGATGAATGCAGATATCTCCTGCGCCCTAGGCGTGAGCGCTACCTGATAATACCCTTTTAATAAATCAAATTTACTGACATAACGTGCACTGCCAACCTGATCAACACAGTCTTCAATACGCGGTAGTGGAAAAGAGTCTGCCTTAGTCACAGCATTCACCTTTCTATAATCTGTACAAAACCTGAAGGTGTTGTCCGATTTCTTAACTAGCAGGCATGGAGATGCCCAGCTCGAATACGATGGTTTCGCTAAACCATTATCAAGTAGATATTGTACACCTTCATCCAAGCTCTTTCGTTTGTCTGGAGAAACACGATAGAACCTCTGACGAATCGGTTTTGAATCCCCCACATCTATGTCGTGTTCTATAAGATCGGTACAAGTTGGCGTGTCCGAAAACAAAGACGAAAACTCAGAAATTAAAGACTTCAACTCAACACTTTGCCCCTTGTCCAAATGTCCCAACAGACTGTCCAACTTAGCCAATGTCTCTGTGTTGTTTAACCGAGCCTGCAGGATCGCATCATCTGGACCTCGCACGTCATCCTCAGCTGCCACCTGCGAGACATCAGGCACGCCCTCCCCAAAAGCGAGCGCCACAGGACTAGCCGCACTTATCTCACCCACCACCTGCAATGGTGAGGAATAATACGGTTTTAGTAGGTTGACATGACAGTGTTGTTTTTTCTTCCTGCGCTCAGGAGTAGACACCACATAGTTAATCTCTGAGATTTTACGCAGGACAGTGAAAGGACCAGAGTATTTCGCCCCAAATGGCGAACCCAGAATGGGCAGCAGTGCAAGCACTTGGTCACCAGGGCTGAACACTCTAGCCACCGCCCTACGATCATACAATCGTTTCATTTTTGTCTGAGCCACACCCAAATGTTCAGTAGCCAATTTCCCAGCCAACGACAATCTCCGGCGAAAACCATATACATAGTCAGCCAAATTCCCAGGTGGCTCCTCACCACCATCCAAATCACTGCCCAACACTGACAAAAATCTGCGTACTTTGTGACCAAAAACCAATTCATTTGGGCTAAAACCTGTGCTGTCCTGTACGACTGCACGCGCCGCCAGTAACAACCAAGGCATCCCATCCTCCCAATCTCGTTTAAGTTCCACACAATAAGCGCGCAACAACGCTTTCAGGGTGCCATGGAAACGTTCAAGAACCCCCTGGCTTTGAGCATGATACGCGCTACTCAGATTGTGCTTTATGCGCAGTTGTTTTAATGCCGCTCGGAACGTCTGGGAAGTAAAGTTTGACCCTCGATCACTTTGAATTACTTTGGGTAACCCAAAAATGGATATGAACTGAGACAGAGCTTTAACAACTGATCTCGTTGTTATTGTTCGTAAAGCATAGGCCGCAGGGTAACGCGTGGCTTGGCACATCACAGTGAACAGATACACATTTCCAGACTTCGACGGGGGCAACGGACCCACACAATCGATCACCAAGTGTTCAAACGGCGTGCCCACGGACTGGATGGGTTGTAGCGGCGCAGGTTTAATCGACACATTTGGTTTCCCTGCCAGCTGACAAGCATGACAAGCTTTAACGTACCCCGCTACATCTCTTTTAATACGCGGCCAATAGAAATGCTGTAACACACGATTATAGGTCTTTCTCACCCCAAAATGTCCAGACGCGTCCCCGTGCGCAGTTTTCAACACCACATTACGGTACTCTACAGGCATCACCACCTGCAACACCTGATCTGCCACACCCGTATCTCCATGAGGTGACCACCTACGCACCAATAATCCATTCTGGATCGAATACCCATGCTCGGCTTGATCCGTACCAGAGGCAAATGCAAAATACTTCTCAAGACTAGGATCATTCTTCTGTGCTCCAATTATCTCACTGGAAGACAATGGTGCTGGTAACTCTGGGACACACACTTTAGCTGCACCAGTCTTGGATACATCAGAAGACTTCTCTGTCTGCGCACGAGCCATCGCTCGCGTCACAGCGCAGGCAGTGAACACCTCTGGGAAATCCAGAAGACATTTGTCCGGCTCTGCTGGTGCTATAGTTACTGATTTTACCACCGGAAAAGGACATGACTCCTCAGGCCATACACAATCCCCCCCAAAATTATTTCCAATAATCAGGTCAACATCATCTACAGGCAGAGTCGGACGTACAGCGATAATCACTTCGCCATTCACAAATCCAGACTGTAACTTAATTTTGTGCAATGGCACTGGAAACGGATGAAGGCCAATTCCCCGAATCAAAACACAGCTCCCAGTGTCCGACAAAGAGGAGAAAGGCAAAGACGATTGACATATAAAACTCTCAGATGATCCTGTGTCACGCAGTATTTTTACTGGCACTATACGATCATCCCCCATCATTGACACAAACCTCTCTGTAATGAAGGGAGCATAGTTAGACACGGTTGTTCCTTTAGGTTTATCATCCATCTTCTTTACATCCTGTACATTAGACTGCTCGTGAACAGTCTTCGTAGCCTTCAACTGAAACACATTTGCCTTTCGTTCATTTCCCAAATGCGCAGCACGAATCGAAGCCACACAGCCGACGTCCTTGACTTCCCTATTAATTGCTGTAAACCTACTCTTTCTGCGAGCAAGCAAAGCTGGACAATCCATTTTCCAATGGCCCAATTGCCAACAATAATTACATTTATTGTCCTCTTCACTTTTGCTATAAGGCACAGAATCCAACCTTCCAGGAGGACCCACATTTCCACGAACCACCTGCGCATCAACGTCGCGGTGATCTCTGCGGTGGTCGCGGTCATCTCTGCGATTGTCATACCGTTGCGAGTAGTCTCGTACATAGGCTAATTGATTCTTATTAGTCAACACATAGCCATCAGCGAGGACAGCAGCCTCGGCTGCTGTCTTCACTTTATGCTCGTTAAGATATGTAACAATGCGTTCTGGCACTATGTTTTTGAACTGTTCCAACATCACTAAATTACGCAAGCCATCGAATTCAACAACACCCCCTGCAGTGAGCCAGCGATTGAAAAGATTTGCGAGCTCCCTGGCTACCTCCGAATGAGTTTGCCTTTCGAATTTTCTTAAATTGCGAAAACGCTGTCTGTATGCTTCTGGAACAAGTTCATAGCACTTCAGCACAGCCTCTTTCACTTTTTCATAACTTCTCCTTTCTTCAAAAGACAAAGCCACAAACGCTTCTTGTGCGCGGCCAATTAGAACAGTCTGTAACAGCAGAGTTTTATCCTCGCTACTCCAATCTTGATTTGCAGCAACATTTTCAAATAATGAAAAGAAGACATCGGGATCACGCTCATTGAACTTTGGAAGGAACTTAATCATACTTCCCAAGCCTGAATGCTGGCCGGCACTGCCTCTACCCTCAGCTTCCAACTTAAGCCTGGTGCGCTCAAGCTCTCGAGCTTGTTCTTGTTCATGCTCGGTATGCTTAAGCCGCTCCATCTCAAGCAATCGATCTTTCTCTCTTTCGAAAGCCTCGATTCTCCTCTGCTCTAACTCTTGCACCACCACCCATTTCTTATGTTCCCTCTCTTGTTCGATATCTAATCTCCTTTGTTCTAACTGCATTTGCAAAAGTTATTTTTGCTCATCAAACGTTAGTTGACTCATGTTGGACAATGGTTGGTCAGGCACCGTCAATGGCGTTGGCTCTACAGGTGTACCCCCAGACAATACCTGTTTCTCCTTTAAACGCTCCCGAATGAAATCCACTAACTGATCTTTATTAGACCTCTTTGGAACGGTCACCTCAATCTCATAATAATCTGCTATTCAAAACAACTGCTCTTTTGTCAACGCTACCAATAAACTCTCTGATGGAGCAGCCAAAAAGTCATCATATCCACTCATTATACAAGCTCACAAACTATCCAATCACATGATCAATGTACATAATCCAAAAGCAGAACTAACCATCGGTCTTCCAGTACTTATCCAATAATCTAACCACATAGCCCAAACAAAACAAAAGATATAATGCAAAGTGAAATCAAATCACGCAGAAGAGCAGACCAATTAGAGCCCTCCCCCTAACCATTCACCCCCACTACTATAAACTATCTTCGCACTGAGTCCGAGGACCAGGATGATTACATCATTTCCTCACCAAACGCTGCTGAAGCCCGTACCGTCCCGACAGAAGCCAATGCGGTCGGTTCTCCACAGCGGTGCCCTGGCCCAGAAACAGTGACACAGCAGCCTATAAACCCAGCGCGGAAGCGCTCTAGAATGGGGATGACAATGGCTCCAAATGACTGATCGCTCCACTACGAGAAAAGCTTTCCCCCTTTCAAAAAAAAAACTATATGTGGCTAAATGAAAGCTCCCCAATTTTCCTCAAAACCAAGCTTAACCAAAGGATAACCAGCGCTGATCTCCCCAAATCAAACAATCGGCGTTCAGAAGCCGGTAGACCCAAACCACGCCTACCCCGACTTCAATCACAAAAAATAATCGCCGATCACGTGACTACACCGCACACAGCTGTTGAGTGGAAATTAGAGTAAACCTACCAAATTACCACCAAACCCAGGGTTACAATACGGCCGGACGAGCCCCCATTATGTCAGGATCACTTGGCTCGAGTAGAGCTGACATAACAAAGGGAGGCCACGCTGATTATAAAGATGGAACGATTATTTATTTAAAGTGCTAAATGCAAAACCTTATCAGTAAGGGGAAGCCAAAACAAAAGTGTAGTGCATATCAGTAGATGTAATATAACGCAAAGTGAGGTAAAGATGAGGAGCGAAGCTGCAGCCAGCCCTTCCCCGTCAGGCCATCGCAGTAGTGAGAGAGCCCGAGCCGACGGGAAAGGCGTCTTTTATCTCCAGCTCAATCAGCCCAGTCATTAGCCTGGCAGACAGCTCCCCCTAGTGACGATAGAAGGAACACGGACACGGAACACGGATAATCATGACACGCCAAGCAAGACAGGTAGAGGGGCACATCCAGCACGGCAAAGCTGGGCGTGACAACATCCAAGCCTACATGGGTCTGTTGATTTTAGTAGGAGTATATCGGTCCAACAATGAGTCTGTGGGATGTGGAGTCAGGGAGGCCTATATTCTGGTCAACTATGTCCCTGCAACAGTTTCATGTCGACTCACAAGTTATCCGATTGGATGACAGAACTTCACAACCTTTCCGACCTTGCCTACGTTTGCAAGGCGCATTCCGACCTGATTGCAAAATGCCAATCCTGTGTGTGAAGACACACACACACACACACACACACACACACACACACACACACATGGATGATGTGTTTATGCTGATGTTCTGATGTTTTGTGAATTTGGTCTCTGTTTTGATTTTTTGATTTTTTTTACAGTACACGGAAATTTTGGAATAAAGTGTACAATTTCAATATTCACTGCAGTTATTCATGTAAACCAGTAGTCTGAGACATTGTTAACAGCTTAAAGGGGTGTAAAATCAAATTTGGTGATGATCAGTGTTTTTTGTGTTAATGTAAGAGCAGTTAAAACAGGAAACGAACACGACACAAAGGTTAAGGTAATAAAGTTAACTTCAATGTATTATGTTGACATCATAAATAATGCAGGAAGAATATGAAGTACTGTTGCAAGATGAGACCACATTTATTTTATTTTTAATTATTAATTTAAAACCCATATCGACTTTAAATAAATGGACATCAAATAAATTATTTTAGTCATATTCTATATTTAAAATGTTAAGTTTTTGACCTGTGTCCCAAATCAATACAGTACATGTGTACAGAGTATGTTTCAATGATTCAATGTGGCCTAGAATGAGACCTACAGTTTTAGTCGACAACATAGATGGTATATGAGGAGGGATCTGATGGTCTGGTCTCTGATGCCGTAGATGAGAGCGGTTAGACATCTGGGGAAAAGGATGAAACACACATAAAGAATACTGTGGATTCGTAACATTGATAACCTGTCAGTGTTTCTTGTGATGGCAGTAACCAAGGGGTTGTGTATAGTTGAACAGAGACTGAGGGCCAGCTGCAACAAATGCAGCAGCAGTGTGTTACGAGCCTTACAAGCTGAAGCTTTGTCTGTGGAGGCTGACCTGGCTGCTATCATCACAGCCACAAAAGAGGAAGTGACTGCCACACTAGCTGATACAAACACAATAGAATAGTACACCTTGTCATAATCATCAGACATTCGGCCAAGCTGCATGGTTTCCTTCATACAAAAATCTTTTATCTGCAGATTTTCCATGTCTTTAAATGAATAATCTAACAGTAGAAGAACTTGTGTTAGTACATTTACTGAGCTGAAGGCCCAAATCACAATAATAGCCACTGCCGTGTTTCTGGTGGTAATGATGGTAGCGTGTCTCAGTGGGTAGCACACGGCCACATATCTCTCCAGAGACATCACCACCAGTGTGAGGGGGGATATGTCTTTTGTGAGATCAGCAAGCATGACAAGAACACCACATACAGGATATGTCAGCCTTACACTACAAGCAGCCAGTAGGTAAAGTAATTGGCTCAGTGCCATCTGCATGGTGTCTGCACAAAGGAGGTTAAACAGAAGAATGTAACGGGAGGTCTCACAAAACACCAATTTACTCCTCAAAGTGAATAACATGATCCCGTTAATTAAGAGAAACACACAGCATGGCACTGTAATTGGAGCAGAAAACAACATCATTTCCAGTATTCCCCGTTTCTGCTGTTCAAAAGTGATGTTCATTTGAGATGAAGTTTCATACAACATAATTCAGCCAATTATGCCACTTGAAATCGAGATGGGTATTTTCTATCTACATTCAAGTAACCTTAAATAGCATTGAAGTCCTTCCAACTCTATTGGATCCTTGTTATTCAAGTGTAACACAGAAACAAAATTATCTTACACAACTTGCCCTATCAGAAAAGTAAAAACCCCATTGTTTAGGCAGTGATGTCTATTGAGTTCACATGCAAAACAGAAAGTTATCCAAATGCGTTTCCCCGATGATGGTTGGCATGTTGGCTGCCGTGCCTGACTCCATGTGAGCAGAACTGGTCTGCAGGGTTTGTCTGGCATCACATGCATGTTAAGAAATCAATCCTCACACCCACTTCACGTGATATCATCACACATAAACTTGGCAACTGGATCTGTGAAAAACAGTAATGGATGATGTAATCGTTTCAAAGTTATTTCTCTATACGCTAGTCCATGTCATCATATTTTGGTTTGTGAACATGACGAGTGTTTTTCTGATTTGGAAAAAAAGGATTTTGTGGTTCGTACTTCTTTTTTTTTAATGTAATACATTTTGTCTATGAAAACGTATAATTTTTAAACAAATGGAAGCTCCAATTAGAACAGTGTGAATACATTATTTATTTATCAATTATTTTGTTCCTATCAAAAATGTCAATCGGGACGACAGTAATCCATCCATCCATCCATTGTCTACCGCTTATCCTGTATTCAGGGTCGCGGGGGGGCTGGAGCCAATCCCAGCTGTCATTGGGTGAAGGCAGGGTGACTACAGTAATGAATGTTCTAATTGTATGGTTTAGTTACGTTTATAAGCAGACAATCATTTCAAGATATGCATTTTATATTTACAAACATGTTTTGCTCAATCTTAAAAAATCAATCATCGTCAACCGCTTGATCCAGGGTTTGGTCGCGGGGGCAACAGCTCCAGCAAGGGACCCCAAACTTCCCTTTCCCGGGCCACATAAGCAAACTCTGACTGGGGCATCTCAAGGCGTTTCAAGGCCAGTCTGGAGATATAGGGCCCTAGTTTCGTAGACCAGGCGCAGTCAGCATTCAGCGCACCTGCGCTACGCCGACGGGGTGTGTCCGCCTGGACTTTGCAAGTTTCGTGCACCGCGCAGGCTCGCGCAGGCACACCTCCCGTCTCGCCCACCCGCGCAAGTGGAAAGAGGGAGGAGAAGCAGGCGTGAGTGGGAGACGAGGAGGAGACGAGGAGGAGACGAGGCGTGGACTGGGATTAACACAGCCGATTCAGATCTTCACCAATCAAATGAGCTCCTCTCCTCACCTTTAATGCGTAAGGGGAGGTTCAGTGCAAGATCCGTCACTTGACAACCCAATGACAGAAGCAGCGCCGCCGCTCCCACCACGCGCATCACGCGCTGTACGCGCGTATCATAATAATAACAATGCCGATATTATAAAAAACAGGAGAGAGAGAGGGAGATGTTTTGGTCCGAGAGGCTGAGTTTCCGTTACGCGTGCCATCCGCCTTTGATCTGACGTCAGATATGACGGGACAATCTATATAGATATAAATTCACGTGTTGATTCAATTAGTTGCATTAAATGGTGTTTGTTGTGATTATTTATTGCATTTAAATGTGCCTGGAACTGTGGAAACCTGCCTGTGAGGCCTCGGTGACGTGTGCGCACTGCGCGCCGTCAGCCAAACTTCCACTCCGCCAGCTGTGATTCGCATTGAATGAATGGACTTTATTTACGCCTTGCGCCGAAAGTAGACCAGGTTGGAGCTGGCGAGCTTTCAGCGCAGTCTCGGCGAGGCTTTTTGCCATGAAACTTCCGCTACGCCAAGCTGAATCTGTGACGCCTCCCCCTGCTGCGCCGCCACACCCATCTTGGCGCAGCGATCCACCAAACTGCCAAACTGACCGTGCGCAAGGCTGCGCGGGTCGAAACTTGCATTACGCCGGCTCCGCCACCCTGCGCCGCCCTGCGCTGCGCCACGAAACTAGGGCCCATAATCACTCCACCTAGTCCTGTGCAGTGTTGGGAGTAACGCGTTACAAATGCATGCATGTGCACAATGCATTACTGTAATGCATTACTGTAATGCATTACGTTTTGCTGTAACGCGGTAATGTAAGGCATTACAAAAAAAAAATGGTAATATTTTACTCGGTACAATTCTCAGTAACGCGCTTTACAATGCATTTTAAACCCGAAATCAATTGGTGTGTTGTTTTTATACAAATTTGCCAAAAGTGTGAAAGCCGGTCCGTGTAACGCTACACTATGTTAATTCATCGCTGTTCTTAGCAGGCTCCTTGAGCTGGACACGGAGCGGCTCCCGGTCAGTCAGAGCGCAGCCGACCCGGCACACCGAGGATCAACAGCTGAGGGGCGGCAGCGAAGCCGGAGGCTCCGATTCTCCCCGTCGGTTTTTAACCGCTTTTATGTCCGCGTCATAACGCTTTAGGTGCGTGTTTAAAACAGTCGGTTTACTTCAAAACGCGAGCGTCAGACGCTGTCAGTGCGTTTATGAACAGTGTTTTAGAGCTCCCCTAAATGTCTCAGGTAGGCTTTCAGGTAATTTCGCAGCATAACACAGCGCCTTCAGGGTCATTAAAAAAGTCATACGGCAAATCTGGAATGAAAAATGGCACTGTTATTTCATCCCCGAATCCCGTTCATGAACACAATATCTAATATCAGTTAACGAGTCGTTTTCCGTTTCTCGTTTTCCGTTTTTACGAATAACGGGATACGAGTCATTTTCCGTTCTTTTATTTTGAAGCGAAACACATCACATCCTGCTGTGTAATGAGCTGCATTGAACACAAGAAGATCTATTGAGAACAAAAAAATCCATATTTCCTTTTATTTTGGCGAAAAGTAATGCAAAAGTAATGTAAAAGTAGTGTAATGCCTTACAATTCAAAGACAGTAATATTGTAATGTAACTAATTACTTTGAAATGACAGTAACAAGTAATAAATAATGCATTACGCTTTTGAAGTAACTTGCCCAACACTGGTCCTGTGTCTTCATCATGGCCTCCCCCAGCTGGTTGTCCCTGTACCACCTCAGCTGTCTCCTTTTGATGCAAAGGAGCACCCTATCTCTAAGGGAGACGTCAGCCACCCTCCTCAGGAAACTCGTTTTGGCCGCATGTACCCGCGATCTAGTTCTTTCAGTCGTGACCCATCTCTCATGACCATAGGTGAGGGTAGGAACGAAGATTGACCGGTAGATCATTAGCTTTGCCTTCCGGCTCAGCTCTCTTTTCGTCACAATGGTGACGGTACAGCAAATACCGCCCCCGCTGCTCCAATTGTCTGGCCAATCTCACGTTCCATTGTCCCCTCACTCACGAACAAGAACATGAGGTACTTGAACTCCTTCACTTGGGGTAAGGACTAATTCCCTACCCGGAGCAGGCAGTTCATTGGTTTTCGGCTGAGAACCTTGGCATCAGATTTAGAGGTGCTGATCCTCATCCGGACCACTTCACATTCGGCTGCGAACCGATCCAGTGAGTGCTGGAGGTCACAAACCAATGATGCCAGCAGGACCACATCATCTGCAAAAAGTAGCGATGAGATCTGCAGCATACCGTACTGCAAACCCTCCTCCTTCTGACTACGCCTCAATATCTTGTCCATGACTATCACAAATAGGATTGGTGATGAAGCGAAGCCTTGGCGGAGGCCAATCCCCACTGGAGGGTAAGTTCGACTTACTGCTGGGTACACGAACACCGCTCTTGCTTTGGGAGTACAGAGATTGGATGGCCCTAAGAAGTGACACCCTCACCCCATACTCCCACAGCATCTCTCTCAAAATCTTCCGGGGTGTCATGACTGTGTGTTTTTGATGTTTTGGTTTCTGGGTTTTTTTGGTAGTCATTCTGTCTTGTGTTGTCACACATTTTTCTTGTCTTGTCTATGTCATGACTGTGGGTTTTTGTAGTGTTGGTTTCCTGTTTTATTTTGTACTCCTTCTGTCTCGTGTTGTCACATGCTTTGCTTCCGGTTTTAGTTTCCCTCATTTTTCGTCTCGCAGCTGTGTCTCATTGTCTCGTCAGCCTTGCCTCTCGTTCTCTCCTATCACCATAGCCTGCCCTTGTGTTTCCACACCTGTCTGTCGTCGACCTTATCAGCCCTGGTGTTTTTGGTCTATCTGTTTCTGTTCTATCTTTCTCAGTCGTCTGTTTTATCCTGGGTGTGTCCACCACCTGATCTGTCCTGCCTATGTCCTGGTCTTTGTCTGGATTATTGTTTGTGAGTTTTGTCCACGGGTCTTTGTTTTTTGATAGTGTTTTTGCCCTTGTGGCCTCCCTGAGTTTTTTGGATGTTTTTGGTTAGTTTTTTTTATAGTGTTTTTGCCCCTGTGGTCTCCCTGAGTTTTTGGACTTTTTATTTTTGTCATCTTATTATTATTATTATTCCACAACATACATGTAGACTGGATGGACATAGTCCCAGGCCCCCTCCAGGACCCTCGCAAGAGTAGCAAGTGGTCCCTTGAGTAAAGAGGTAAAGATAATGTTTGCATCCTCAACTAAAGAAAACTGAATTACTTAATATCTCAATAAATATCTATGCTATCTGCATCTGGAAACACCCTGCGGATACGAAGTACCACATGGGCTAGAATCATGACTCGTACCCTCTGCCCAAGGAAGCCCTAGCACCAGCTCACAAATCTCCTTTAGGCTAAATTTCTTTAAATGTAAAACATGGACATGATATTCAGTCACATTCTACTCATGAAGACATTTATCTGTGCCTCTAGGGCTGGGCGATATGGCCTTTTATTAATACCGCAATATTTTTAGGCCATGTCATGATACACGATATATATCTCGATATTTTTCCTCAGCCTTGAATTAACACTTTGATGCATGCAATCACACCAGTATGATGATTCTATATGTCTACATTAAAATATTCTTGTTCATACTGCATTAATATATGCTAATTTTAAACTTTCATGCAAAAAAGGGGAAATCACAACTAAGTCAAAGTTAACAAAACTGTATTTATTAAACAGTGAGTGGCACAAACATAAAATTGTCATTTCAAAACAGAAAGTGCACGTTTTTTGCAAAACTGTCACAGAGACAACATTTCAAAACAAGAAATTAGTGCACTTTTGTGCATGCTGTAACTCACATGGCATTTCAAAACACAAAATTGAAGTGCTGTTTTTGTACATTATGCCACTACAATATTTTAAAACAAATAAAGTGCCTTTTTGTGCATGTTGTCACTAAGATGACATTTCAAAACAACACTGAATTAAAGTGAGCAGTAGCAGCAGTGAGCGAGCAGCCGCTGCCCCCCTGCGCAGACCAGACAAGTATTTCTCTGCGACGGTTGACAAGCCCCTCTGCTCAGCTGTTGTTATTTTTTTCATTTTGTTTGTTTGTTTTCATCTCTCTACTCTGTTTAGACCGCGACCCTGAATACAGGATAAGCGGTAGAAAATGGATGGATGGATGGATGGATGGATACTCTGTTTAGATACACAAATATGATCACATTTTCAATCGTGGTATTTTATTTTTAATTGATCGGATCGTCTCGTGTCTCTTTGTGTGACTTCCAGTCAATTTTCAAATTGTGACCAAACTGTAAACTTCAACTACTGATTGATTGACAATAAAGTCTTTACAGTAATTTTAAAATGTGTCTTATCTTATATTACTCAATTATAGTCAGGAACACTGTATAATGTCTTACTTAGAGATATTCATTTTTATAAACACAATTCATAAACAAACAACTTACTGCTGTTTTCCCCTTATGTGTAAAGCACCATAGTCAGCGATATACTGAGTACATTTTGGAGTGAGAAGACATTCAGGCAGACAGGTTCCAACCCAGAATGTTCCACCATGTATGCAACCTTTTCCTCCAGCTGCTGCATCCATCTTGTACCCAAGTGTGAATCATGGTTATCATCATGTTATGTGAATAATAATCTAATCAGACAACTTGGTGTAACAAACAATAACATTACCTGTGGTGTCTCCATTGTTGGGGTTGTAGCAGGAGCAGATTTGGTTATCAACAGTTAACTATCAATATCAATATGATTATCGGTATTAATAATTATTTTTAATATATTATCATGATATAATCATGAATAAACGGGGCACCACCCTGGGATCAGGGAAAAGATAACAATCATCGTGATCATTGGCATGGAAGCATAAAAACAATCTAACAATTAAGAAGGGCGTGAAATTCAAGCACTAGCCTTCACAACCTGCTGTTATCCAGTGACGTATACACAACAAGCACAAGAGACCGCTAGCTATAATATAATAAGATTTATTAAAATCAGTAATAATGATCACAATCAATAACACTGCAATTAACAAAGCCTTATTACCTAACTACCTAACATACAAAACTAAGCTAAACAGAAGGAGAGACACACGTGGAGTGTGTGCGTATGTGTGTGCGTGCGTGCGTGTGCGTGCGTGTCGAGAGAGAGAGAGAGAGAGAGAGAGGGAGAGATGGCTATGTGCGGCCACCAGATGGAGCTATTCCTCACAGCGTTCAGGGGCGGAGCCACTGATGTCCGATGGGGTAGCGAGAGAGAGAGAGAGGTGGAGCTATTCCTCGCAGCGTTCAGGGGCGGAGCCACTGACGTCCGATGGAGTAGCGAGAGAGAGAGAGAGATAGCCGTATGTAGCCACCAGATGTAGCTATGTCCCTAGCGTCCGCCGGGAACAGCTGGCTTAGGACACGTGTGTGTGTGTGTTAGCGGGACACAAACAAAGAGAGAGAGAATGCGCGAGCGATATCCGGAGGGACAGAAAGCCGTGCTGCTATCACCCGGGCGCGCGTGAATGAACTGGCGTTTATTCCGCGAGACCGGTCTTTTAACTGATAGTAGAGGCTTTCTGAGCTTGCGAATATGGCGGAGGTTAGTCGGAAACACTGTTACAGAAATCAACCCAGCTGCGTGGGTACACGATCAGCATTCACATACAGCAGCACATGAACCAACGGACTCGGCGGTCCGCGATCAGAACTTAAAACCCATTAACAAGAATTACAAGCATGTCCTACACTATCGAATCTCTGCTTCTGCCCAGACAAATAGCCTCTTACTTTTGTCGATGTGAGATGCGTCGATGTGAGGGTTTCGTCCCGTGCGGTGATGG
Organism: Eutrigla gurnardus; assembly: GCF_963514095.1. Classification (NCBI taxonomy): domain Eukaryota; kingdom Metazoa; phylum Chordata; class Actinopteri; order Perciformes; family Triglidae; genus Eutrigla; species Eutrigla gurnardus. Next base: position 21,126,637 of record NC_139938.1, read on the forward strand.
CGTTCCTTGACGCCGGCAACGGACAGTAGTTCGTGGGCGCTCGTTCAGCGCCGGATCCAATTGGTTGAAGAAAACCGTTAGTTATTCTTCCTTCTGCAGGGAAATGATGAATCGCGGGGCTCGGCGATTTAGTCAGCTGATTTCAGACAAAGACGGGTCGAGTTATCCGTTCTGCTGGCAGCTGGGACGAAGAAAGTTTTTCTTCTTACCGCGGGGAACGGGAGAGTCGCGCTGTCGCGGTGGTCTCCTCGGGATCCAAAATGATAAACAAAAGAAAAATAAAACGAGTAGAGAAAAAGAGGGGTAAAACAGTCTGTTGCTCGTCCAGCGAGTTTGGGGGAAAGACTGCGGCCTAGGACAAAGGAAAACGTTGCAGACGTAATGTTCACCTCCTGGTGTAACGCAAGTTACTTTGGAGAGAGGAGGTTCTTCTGGTGACGCCGGGATTTATAGCTCACAGCTGGTCCGGGGGACCCCCTGGAGTCCCATGCAGTTGCCAGCCAATAGGGCACCAGTTGTGTGACGTCAGATCTCACGACCAGGTGGAGGTGACACTGAAATGGTGGTTGTAGTTTTTTATCTCCTTTGACCCATTGTCTGGCCGCATTGTGTAGGCTTTGTAGGCCGCATTGTGTAGTCCTAACGGTTAGGTCCCAACACCATGCAGCATACATTTTCAGTGTTTGAAGGCATTGTTGCACAATTCCCACATGTGCACCTAGACAAATAAAGTGAATAATTTGAGCATTTCCACAATAACATTTTTGTGAATATGGTAACCTGATGGACTTTGCTGACAAGCTGAAGTGGAAAAGCAGTAAGCTTCATGTTTGAATTTGGCAACCTTAAGTTTGTAACCTAATGTTGAGATGGAGCACAATCATGTACAGAACACAGCACACAGCCTATTATTCACAATTCAGCCTATAATTCAGCACATAATTCTGGAGGACGACGATGATACTGACCAAAATCTGTTTGTTGTATTGTAGGGAATCAGGTGTTTAATCGTGTGTAAATGTTCGTCAAGCAGTATGTCTGGAAAGAATTTCTGCAATTGTTTTGCGGTCACACAATTGTTGACATTTGCAATGCAGTCCGGTCTATAACACACCAGTTGGTATGACTTGAGAGTGCTCTTGGGAGTGTTCACTCTGAACTTTAGAAAACACTGTCTCCACATGAATCTTCATTCCACCCACGCCATAGACGAAAAGAGTTATTTCTTTACTTATGGGGTTCAGTCTGATTGCATCCTTGTGGTTTATGTGATCAGTGTATGAGGAAAAGTCTATTAAGGTATTAAAGATTTTCTGTTCGGCATTACCTGTGACCTTGAGAAGAATCATAATGACTGGCAACTCTTGCAATCCAATTTCCACTAGTAGACCTGACTAATCTTTTATAGTGCTGAAGGTTTTTGATGTAGTGTTAGAGAATGCATTTCGACATTGCTTTACCAACTCTAGCAAAAGTTTGCGAAAGAACATTATACTTCTTCTTACCTTTATCTTACTCTGGACCAAGTCGGATCTTTTCCTGACCTGTTCTGCTTATATATGTGCGCTCCCACGCTTTCCCACTCTTCATCTTACCTGAGTAGCTGCTTTCACTCACCATCAATCGTGACTATTAAGCAGCTTTTATCGATCATTAATTGTCCGTTCATAGATCGTATTAAGGCTTTTAAAACATAAAAATCGTGTTAGGTTATACTTACATGTGTACGCGGTTTGTGTCGAGCTGTCGCCAGAATCACAGCATTCGTCCGCCATTATCTAAAAAGTTTCAGAAGTCAGACGAGCCATGATGCATTTTGGGGAAGTTGAGTAGATCTAGCAAGGTCCGCTGCATTGGCAAGAATTTCCGCTGAAATTCTTGCCAATGCAGTATACATCCCGGCATTTCTCACGTACACAATTCACGTACCATTGTATGTAGACGCACTACATACTCAAATATACGTCACATTTTAGTACGAGTAGGACGTTAGTATGGCATTTCGAACACAGCCCGAGTCTGAATACTCTAACATTGCAAGTCTCGTAGGCTCATCAAGATTCTCGGCAGGTTTGAGTCAACCGATCCCATACGCCATTGCAACTACTCAGTACTCTTGCGCGAGACTTGCATTGTTTTGGCAACGGGCTGCTGTTTAGCTGTAAGCAATCGTTGCTATGTTGTAACATAGTCATACATATGAACACATCAACACATTGGACATCCAAGCCTACATGGGTCTGTTGATTTTAGTAGGAGTATATCGGTCCAACAATGAGTCTGTGGGATGTGGAGTCAGGGAGGCCTATATTCTGGTCAACTATGTCCCTGCAACAGTTTCATGTCCACTCACAAGTTATCCGATTGGATGACAGAACTTCACAACCTTTCCGACCTTGCCTACGTTTGCAAGGCGCATTCCGACCTGATTGCAAAATGCCAATCCTGTGTGTGAAGACACACACACACACACACACCCCCCCCCACACACACACACATGGATGATGTGTTTATGCTGATGTTCTGATGTTTTGTGAATTTGGTCTCTGTTTTGATTTTTTTATTTTTTTTACAGTACATGCAAATTTTGGAATAAAGTGTACAGTTTCAATATTCACTGCAGTTATTCATGTAAACCAGTAGTCTGAGACATTGTTAACAGCTTAAAGGGGTGTAAAATCAAATTTGGTGATGATCAGTGTTTTTTGTGTTAATGTAAGAGCAGTTAAAACAGGAAACGAACACGACACAAAGGTTAAGGTAATAAAGTTAACTTCAATGTATTATGTTGACATCATAAATAATGCAGGAAGAATATGAAGTACTGTTGCAAGATGAGACCACATTTATTTTATTTTTAATTATTAATTCAAAACCCATATCGACTTTAAATAAATGGACATCAAATAAATTATTTTAGTCATATTCTATATTTAAAATGTTAAGTTTTTGACCTGTGTCCCAAATCAATACAGTACATGTGTACAGAGTATGTTTCAATGATTCAATGTGGCCTAGAATGAGACCTACAGTTTTAGTCGACAACATAGATGGTATATGAGGAGGGATCTGATGGTCTGGTCTCTGATGCCGTAGATGAGAGCGGTTAGACATCTGGGGAAAAGGATGATGCACACATAAAGAACACTATGGATTCGTAACATTGATAACCTGTCAGTGTTTCTTGTGATGGCAGTAACCAAGGGGTTGTGTATAGTTGAACAGAGACTGAGGGCCAGCTGCAACAAATGCAGCAGCAGTGTGTTACGAGCCTTACAAGCTGAAGCTTTGTCTGTGGAGGCTGACCTGGCTGCTATCATCACAGCAACAAAAGAGGAAGTGACTGCCACACTAGCTGATACAAACACAATAGAATTGTACACCTTGTCATAATCATCTGACAATCGACCAAGCTGTATTCTTTCCTTGGCACAAAATTCTTTCATCTGCAGACTCGCCATGTCTTGAAATGGATAATCTAACAGTAGAAGAACTTGTATGAGTATATTAAGTGAGCTGCATGCCCAAATCACAATAATAGCCACTGCTGTGTTTCTGATGGTAATGATGCTAGCATGTCTCAGTGGGTAGCACACGGCCACATATCTCTCCAGAGACATCACCACCAGTGTTAGAGGGGAGATTACATTTGTGAGATCAGCAAGCATGGCAAGAACACCACATACTGGATATGTCAGCCTTACACTACAAGCAGACAGTAGGTAAAGTAATTGGCTCAGTGCCATCTGCATGGTGTCTGCACAAAGGAGGTTAAACAGAAGAATGTAACGGGAGGTCTCACAAAACACCAATTTACTCCTCAAAGTGAATAACATGATCCCGTTAATTAAGAGAAACACACAGCATGGCACTGTAATTGGAGCAGAAAACAACATAATTTCCAGTATTCCCCGTTTCTGCTGTTCAAAAGTGATATTCATTTGAGATGAAGTTTCATACAACATAATTCAGCCAATTATGCCACTTGAAATCGAGATGGGTATTTTCTATCTACATTCAAGTAACCTTAAATAGCATTGAAGTCCTTCCAACTCTATTGGATCCTTGTTATTCAAGTATAACACAGAAACAAAATTATCTTACACAACTTGCCCTATCAGAAAAGTAAAAACCCCATTGTTTAGGCAGTGATGTCTATTGAGTTCACATGCAAAACAGAAAGTTATCCAAATGCGTTTCCCCGATGATGGTTGGCATGTTGGCTGCCGTGCCTGACTCCATGTGAGCAGAACTGGTCTGCAGGGTTTGTCTGGCATCACATGCATTTTAAGAAATCAATCCTCACACCCACTTCACGTGATATCATCACACATAAACTTGGCAACTGGATCTGTGAAAAACAGTAATGGATGATGTAATCGTTTCAAAGTTATTTCTCTATACGCTAGTCCATGTCATCATATTTTGGTTTGTGAACATGACGAGTGTTTTTCTGATTTGGAAAAAAAGGATTTTTTGGTTCGTACTTCTTTTTTTTAATGTAATACATTTTGTCTACGAAAACGTATAATTTTTAAACAAATGGAAGCTCCAATTAGAACAGTGTGAATACATATGGCCTCAGGAAAAATTTTGGGTTTAAATATGATAGATAAATCAAGTTACACATTTTATTTTAAGCACTCTCTTTCATCATTGGAAACGTTTTGTTCTCTAATGTCTTTTATGCATTTTAATTATCAAGAAGATTATTTTGTTCCTATCAAAAATGTCAATTGGGACTACAGTAATGAATGTTCTAATTGTATGGTTTAGTTACGTTTATAAGCAGACAATCATTTCAAGATATGCATTTTATATTTACAAACATGTTTTGCTCAATCTTAAAAAATCAATCATCGTCAACCGCTTGATCCAGGGTTTGGTCGCGGGGGCAACAGCTCCAGCAAGGGACCCCAAACTTCCCTTTCCCGGGCCACATAAGCAAACTCTGACCGGGGCATCTCAAGGCGTTTCAAGGCCAGTCTGGAGATATAGGGCCCTAGTTTCGTAGACCAGGCGCAGTCAGCATTCAGCGCACCTGCGCCACGCCGACGGGGTGTGTCCGCCTGGACTTTGCAAGTTTCGTGCACCGCGCAGGCTCGCGCAGGCACACCTCCCGTCTCGCCCACCCGCGCAAGTGGGAAAGAGGGAGGAGAAGAAGGCGTGAGTGGGAGACGAGGCGTGGACTGGAATTAATACAGCCGATTCAGATCTTCACCAATCAAATGAGCTCCTCTCCTCACCTTTAATGCGTAAGGGGAGGTTCAGTGCAAGTTCCGTCACTTGACAACCCGATGACAGAAGCAGCGCCGCCGCTCCCACCTCGCGCATCACGCGCTGTGCATGCGTATCATAATAATAACAATGCCGATATTATAAAAAACAGGAGAGAGAGAGGGAGATGTTTTGGTCCGAGAGGCTGAGTTTCCGTTACGCGTGCCATCCGCCTTTGATCTGACGTCAGATGTGACGGGACAATCTATATAGATATAAATTCACGTGTTGATTCAATTACTTGCATTAAATAGTGTTTGTTGTGATTATTTATTGCATTTAAATGTGCCTGGAACTGTGGAAACCTGCCTGTGAGGCCTCGGTGACGTGTGCGCACTGCGCGCCGTCAGCCAAACTTCCACTCCGCCAGCTGTGATTCGCATTGAATGAATGGACTTTACTTCCGCTACGCCAAGCTGAATCTGTGACGCCTCCCCCTGCTGCGCCGCCACACCCATCTTGGCGCAGCGATCCACCAAACTGCCAAACTGACCGTGCGCAAGGCTGTGCGGGTCGAAACTTGCATTACGCCGGCTCCGCCACCCTGCGCCGCCCTGCGCTGCGCCACGAAACTAGGGCCCATAATCACTCCACCTAGTCCTGTGCAGTGTTGGGAGTAACGCGTTGCAAAAGTAATGCATTACTGTAATGCATTACGTTTTGCTGTAACGCGGTAATGTAAGGCATTACAAAAAAAAAAATGGTAATATTTTACTCGGTACAATTCTCAGTAACACGCGTTACAATGCATTTTAAACCCGAAATCAATTGGTGTGTTGTTTTTATACAAATTTGCCAAAAGTGTGAAAGCCGGTCCGTGTAACGCTACACTATGTTAATTAATCGCTGTTCTTAGCAGGCTCCATGAGCTGGACACGGAGCGGCTCCCGGTCAGTCAGAGCGCAGCCGACCCGGCACACCGAGGATCAACAGCTGAGGGGCGGCAGCGAAGCCGGAGGCTCCGATTCTCCCCGTCGGTTTTTAACCGCTTTTATGTCCGCGTCATAACGCTTTAGGTGCGTGTTTAAAACAGTCGGTTTACTTCAAAACGCGAGCGTCAGACGCTGTCAGTGCGTTTATGAACAGTGTTTTAGAGCTCCCCTAAATGTCTCAGGTAGGCTTTCAGGTAATTTCGCAGCATAACACAGCGCCTTCAGGGTCATTAAAAAAGTCATACGGCAAATCTGGAATGAAAAATGGCACTGTTATTTCATCCCCGAATCCCGTTCATGAACACAATATCTAATATCAGTTAACGAGTCGTTTTCCGTTTCTCGTTTTCCGTTTTTACGAATAACGGGATACGAGTCATTTTCCGTTTTTCGTTCTTTTATTTTGAAGCGAAACACATCACATCCTGCTGTGTAATGAGCTGCATTGAACACAAGAAGATCTATTGAGAACAAAAAAATCCATATTTCCTTTTATTTTGGCGAAAAGTAATGCAAAAGTAATGTAAAAGTAGTGTAATGCCTTACAATTCAAAGACAGTAATATTGTAATGTAACTAATTACTTTGAAATGACAGTAACAAGTAATAAATAATGCATTACGCTTTTGAAGTAACTTGCCCAACACTGGTCCTGTGTCTTCATCATGGCCTCCCCCAGCTGGTTGTCCCTGTACCACCTCAGCTGTCTCCTTTTGATGCAAAGGAGCACCCTATCTCTAAGGGAGACGTCAGCCACCCTCCTCAGGAAACTCGTTTTGGCCGCATGTACCCGCGATCTAGTTCTTTCAGTCGTGACCCATCTCTCATGACCATAGGTGAGGGTAGGAACGAAGATTGACCGGTAGATCATTAGCTTTGCCTTCCGGCTCAGCTCTCTTTTCGTCACAATGGTGACGGTACAGCAAATACCGCCCCCGCTGCTCCAATTGTCTGGCCAATCTCACGTTCCATTGTCCCCTCACTCACGAACAAGAACATGAGGTACTTGAACTCCTTCACTTGGGGTAAGGACTAATTCCCTACCCGGAGCAGGCAGTTCATTGGTTTTCGGCTGAGAACCTTGGCATCAGATTTAGAGGTGCTGATCCTCATCCGGACCACTTCACATTCGGCTGCGAACCGATCCAGTGAGTGCTGGAGGTCACAAACCAATGATGCCAGCAGGACCACATCATCTGCAAAAAGTAGCGATGAGATCTGCAGCATACCGTACTGCAAACCCTCCTCCTTCTGACTACGCCTCAATATCTTGTCCATGACTATCACAAATAGGATTGGTGATGAAGCGAAGCCTTGGCGGAGGCCAATCCCCACTGGAGGGTAAGTTCGACTTACTGCTGGGTACACGAACACCGCTCTTGCTTTGGGAGTACAGAGATTGGATGGCCCTAAGAAGTGACACCCTCACCCCATACTCCCACAGCATCTCTCTCAAAATCTTCCGGGGTGTCATGACTGTGTGTTTTTGATGTTTTGGTTTCTGGGTTTTTTTGGTAGTCATTCTGTCTTGTGTTGTCACACATTTTTCTTGTCTTGTCTATGTCATGACTGTGGGTTTTTGTAGTGTTGGTTTCCTGTTTTATTTTGTACTCCTTCTGTCTCGTGTTGTCACATGCTTTGCTTCCGGTTTTAGTTTCCCTCATTTTTCGTCTCGCAGCTGTGTCTCATTGTCTCGTCAGCCTTGCCTCTCGTTCTCTCCTATCACCATAGCCTGCCCTTGTGTTTCCACACCTGTCTGTCGTCGACCTTATCAGCCCTGGTGTTTTTGGTCTATCTGTTTCTGTTCTATCTTTCTCAGTCGTCTGTTTTATCCTGGGTGTGTCCACCACCTGATCTGTCCTGCCTATGTCCTGGTCTTTGTCTGGATTATTGTTTGTGAGTTTTGTCCACGGGTCTTTGTTTTTTGATAGTGTTTTTGCCCTTGTGGCCTCCCTGAGTTTTTTGGATGTTTTTGGTTAGTTTTTTTTATAGTGTTTTTGCCCCTGTGGTCTCCCTGAGTTTTTGGACTTTTTATTTTTGTCATCTTATTATTATTATTATTCCACAACATACATGTAGACTGGATGGACATAGTCCCAGGCCCCCTCCAGGACCCTCGCAAGAGTAGCAAGTGGTCCCTTGAGTAAAGAGGTAAAGATAATGTTTGCATCCTCAACTAAAGAAAACTGAATTACTTAATATCTCAATAAATATCTATGCTATCTGCATCTGGAAACACCCTGCGGATACGAAGTACCACATGGGCTAGAATCATGACTCGTACCCTCTGCCCAAGGAAGCCCTAGCACCAGCTCACAAATCTCCTTTAGGCTAAATTTCTTTAAATGTAAAACATGGACATGATATTCAGTCACATTCTACTCATGAAGACATTTATCTGTGCCTCTAGGGCTGGGCGATATGGCCTTTTATTAATACCGCAATATTTTTAGGCCATGTCATGATACACGATATATATCTCGATATTTTTCCTCAGCCTTGAATTAACACTTTGATGCATGCAATCACACCAGTATGATGATTCTATATGTCTACATTAAAATATTCTTGTTCATACTGCATTAATATATGCTAATTTTAAACTTTCATGCAAAAAAGGGGAAATCACAACTAAGTCAAAGTTAACAAAACTGTATTTATTAAACAGTGAGTGGCACAAACATAAAATTGTCATTTCAAAACAGAAAGTGCACGTTTTTTGCAAAACTGTCACAGAGACAACATTTCAAAACAAGAAATTAGTGCACTTTTGTGCATGCTGTAACTCACATGGCATTTCAAAACACAAAATTGAAGTGCTGTTTTTGTACATTATGCCACTACAATATTTTAAAACAAATAAAGTGCCTTTTTGTGCATGTTGTCACTAAGATGACATTTCAAAACAACACTGAATTAAAGTGAGCAGTAGCAGCAGTGAGCGAGCAGCCGCTGCCCCCCTGCGCAGACCAGACAAGTATTTCTCTGCGACGGTTGACAAGCCCCTCTGCTCAGCTGTTGTTATTTTTTTCATTTTGTTTGTTTGTTTTCATCTCTCTACTCTGTTTAGACCGCGACCCTGAATACAGGATAAGCGGTAGAAAATGGATGGATGGATGGATGGATGGATACTCTGTTTAGATACACAAATATGATCACATTTTCAATCGTGGTATTTTATTTTTAATTGATCGGATCGTCTCGTGTCTCTTTGTGTGACTTCCAGTCAATTTTCAAATTGTGACCAAACTGTAAACTTCAACTACTGATTGATTGACAATAAAGTCTTTACAGTAATTTTAAAATGTGTCTTATCTTATATTACTCAATTATAGTCAGGAACACTGTATAATGTCTTACTTAGAGATATTCATTTTTATAAACACAATTCATAAACAAACAACTTACTGCTGTTTTCCCCTTATGTGTAAAGCACCATAGTCAGCGATATACTGAGTACATTTTGGAGTGAGAAGACATTCAGGCAGACAGGTTCCAACCCAGAATGTTCCACCATGTATGCAACCTTTTCCTCCAGCTGCTGCATCCATCTTGTACCCAAGTGTGAATCATGGTTATCATCATGTTATGTGAATAATAATCTAATCAGACAACTTGGTGTAACAAACAATAACATTACCTGTGGTGTCTCCATTGTTGGGGTTGTAGCAGGAGCAGATTTGGTTATCAACAGTTAACTATCAATATCAATATGATTATCGGTATTAATAATTATTTTTAATATATTATCATGATATAATCATGAATAAACGGGGCACCACCCTGGGATCAGGGAAAAGATAACAATCATCGTGATCATTGGCATGGAAGCATAAAAACAATCTAACAATTAAGAAGGGCGTGAAATTCAAGCACTAGCCTTCACAACCTGCTGTTATCCAGTGACATATACACAACAAGCACAAGAGACCGCTAGCTATAATATAATAAGATTTATTAAAATCAGTAATAATGATCACAATCAATAACACTGCAATTAACAAAGCCTTATTACCTAACTACCTAACATACAAAACTAAGCTAAACAGAAGGAGAGACACACGTGGAGTGTGTGCGTGCGTGCGTGTGCGTGCGTGTCGAGAGAGAGAGAGAGAGAGAGAGAGGGAGAGATGGCTATGTGCGGCCACCAGATGGAGCTATTCCTCACAGCGTTCAGGGGCGGAGCCACTGATGTCCGATGGGGTAGCGAGAGAGAGAGAGAGGTGGAGCTATTCCTCGCAGCGTTCAGGGGCGGAGCCACTGACGTCCGATGGAGTAGCGAGAGAGAGAGAGAGATAGCCGTATGTAGCCACCAGATGTAGCTATGTCCCTAGCGTCCGCCGGGAACAGCTGGCTTAGGACACGTGTGTGTGTGTGTTAGCGGGACACAAACAAAGAGAGAGAGAATGCGCGAGCGATATCCGGAGGGACAGAAAGCCGTGCTGCTATCACCCGGGCGCGCGTGAATGAACTGGCGTTTATTCCGCGAGACCGGTCTTTTAACTGATAGTAGAGGCTTTCTGAGCTTGCGAATATGGCGGAGGTTAGTCGGAAACACTGTTACAGAAATCAACCCAGCTGCGTGGGTACACGATCAGCATTCACATACAGCAGCACATGAACCAACGGACTCGGCGGTCCGCGATCAGAACTTAAAACACATTAACAAGAATTACAAGCATGTCCTACACTATCGAATCTCTGCTTCTGCCCAGACAAATAGCCTCTTACTTTTGTCGATGTGAGATGCGTCGATGTGAGGGTTTCGTCCCGTGCGGTGATGGCGTTCCTTGACGCCGGCAACGGACAGTAGTTCGTGGGCGCTCGTTCAGCGCCGGATCCAATTGGTTGAAGAAAACCGTTAGTTATTCTTCCTTCTGCAGGGAAATGATGAATCGCGGGGCTCGGCGATTTAGTCAGCTGATTTCAGACAAAGACGGGTCGAGTTATCCGTTCTGCTGGCAGCTGGGACGAAGAAAGTTTTTCTTCTTACCGCGGGGAACGGGAGAGTCGCGCTGTCGCGGTGGTCTCCTCGGGATCCAAAATGATAAACAAAAGAAAAATAAAACGAGTAGAGAAAAAGAGGGGTAAAACAGTCTGTTGCTCGTCCAGCGAGTTTGGGGGAAAGACTGCGGCCTAGGACAAAGGAAAACGTTGCAGACGTAATGTTCACCTCCTGGTGTAACGCAAGTTACTTTGGAGAGAGGAGGTTCTTCTGGTGACGCCGGGATTTATAGCTCACGGCTGGTCCGGGGGACCCCCTGGAGTCCCATGCAGTTGCCAGCCAATAGGGCACCAGTTGTGTGACGTCAGATCTCACGACCAGGTGGAGGTGACACTGAAATGGTGGTTGTAGTTTTTTATCTCCTTTGACCCATTGTCTGGCCGCATTGTGTAGGCTTTGTAGGCCGCATTGTGTAGTCCTAACGGTTAGGTCCCAACACCATGCAGCATACATTTTCAGTGTTTGAAGGCATTGTTGCACAATTCCCACATGTGCACCTAGACAAATAAAGTGAATAATTTGAGCATTTCCACAATAACATTTTTGTGAATATGGTAACCTGATGGACTTTGCTGACAAGCTGAAGTGGAAAAGCAGTAAGCTTCATGTTTGAATTTGGCAACCTTAAGTTTGTAACCTAATGTTGAGATGGAGCACAATCATGTACAGAACACAGCACACAGCCTATTATTCACAATTCAGCCTATAATTCAGCACATAATTCTGGAGGACGACGATGATACTGACCAAAATCTGTTTGTTGTATTGTAGGGAATCAGGTGTTTAATCGTGTGTAAATGTTCGTCAAGCAGTATGTCTGGAAAGAATTTCTGCAATTGTTTTGCGGTCACACAATTGTTGACATTTGCAATGCAGTCCGGTCTATAACACACCAGTTGGTATGACTTGAGAGTGCTCTTGGGAGTGTTCACTCTGAACTTTAGAAAACACTGTCTCCACATGAATCTTCATTCCACCCACGCCATAGACGAAAAGAGTTATTTCTTTACTTATGGGGTTCAGTCTGATTGCATCCTTGTGGTTTATGTGATCAGTGTATGAGGAAAAGTCTATTAAGGTATTAAAGATTTTCTGTTCGGCATTACCTGTGACCTTGAGAAGAATCATAATGACTGGCAACTCTTGCAATCCAATTTCCACTAGTAGACCTGACTAATCTTTTATAGTGCTGAAGGTTTTTGATGTAGTGTTAGAGAATGCATTTCGACATTGCTTTACCAACTCTAGCAAAAGTTTGCGAAAGAACATTATACTTCTTCTTACCTTTATCTTACTCTGGACCAAGTCGGATCTTTTCCTGACCTGTTCTGCTTCTGTAAATATTTAAGCTCTTACACTCAATATGTATGTCACTATAGTGCATTTTTACACATTTCATGATCAAATATCTCATAATATAATTTCAATCTTTATAGTATTAAGATATTCATATGATTAATTAATTAATTAATACTATTACATAAACAGATAATGTAACATCAAATTGCACAACCTCTTCAAACAACACATCTTTCTCTTTTGAGCCTATAACATGCTTCAGTTAACATACACAACAAATTACCAGACATTAATTATTTAACCATGCTTGATACTCATAAACCAGAATGTGACTCAAAGTTATGAATTCTTTCCTTTTCTCATCACCACTCGCATCTTTCCACTTGACAAACATCACTACATTCACATACAAATATTATGGTTGAAGTAAGAAGCCAGCATCTTACCGGCTGTCTCTCCGGATTTTGTAGATGTTTGTATTAGTCCTGTGCAATTTTCCAGACAGATCGCAAAACAGCAATGTTGCCTACCACAAATGTTTTCCCTGCGTATATTAGCGTGGTGATTACATCTATGGATCTGTTTTATTTCATGGACTTTCGCGCCATTTTTAAGTGGCTTGGGCACCGCTTAGTTTATATGCATTTCTTATCCCTCTGAAGCCCAATATTTTTGTAAAACTGTAGTTTGACCTCTTGGATGAGAGGAGGAATGTGTCTTCAAAAACCTAAAGCAAGTCCAGTTGCCTACGATAAAGCTTTAGTGTAGCAAAATCTGCTTGGAATTTAATTTTAAAAATGCTTACTTCATATTCATATTCATGTTTAAAATTAAAAAAGAGAAATTGTTTTGGCTCAAATTAATACAGTACATCTCTTAAATGAGAGTTTTGCTTCAATCGTTCAATGTGGCCTAGAGTGAGACCCACAGTTTTAGTGGACCACATAGATGGTATATGAGGAGGGATCTGATGGTCTGGTCTCTGATGCCGTAGATGAGAGCACTTAGACATCTGGGGAAAAGGGTTAAACACACATAAAGAACACTACGGATTCGTATCATTGTTAACCAGTCAGTGTTTTTTGAGATGGCAGTAACCAAGGGGTTGTGTATAGTTGAACAGAGACTGAGGGCCAGCTGCAACAAATGCAGCAGCAGTGTGTTACGAGCCTTACAAGCTGAAGCTTTGTCTGTGGAGGCTGACCTGGCTGCTATCATCACAGCAACAAAAGAGGAAGTGACTGCCACACTAGCTGATACAAACACAATAGAATTGTACACCTTGTCATAATCATCTGACAATCGACCAAGCTGTATTCTTTCCTTGGCACAAAATTCTTTCATCTGCAGACTCGCCATGTCTTGAAATGGATAATCTAACAGTAGAAGAACTTGTATGAGTATATTAAGTGAGCTGCATGCCCAAATCACAATAATAGCCACTGCTGTGTTTCTGATGGTAATAATGGTAGCATGTCTCAGTGGGTAGCACACGGCCACATATCTCTCCAGAGACATCACCACCAGTGTTAGAGGGGAGATTACATTTGTAGATCAGTAAGCATGGAAAAAACACAACATACAGGATATGTCAGCCTTACACTACAAGCAGCCAGTAGGTAAAGTAATTGGCTCAGTGCCATCTGCATGGTGTCTGCACAAAGGAGGTTAAACAGAAGAATGTAACGGGAGGTCTCACAAAACACCAATTTACTCCTCAAAGTGAATAACATGATCGCATTAATTAAGAGAAACACACAGCATGGCACTGTAATTGGAGCAGAAAACAACATAATTTCCAGTATTCCCCGTTTCTGCTGTTCAAAAGTGATGTTCATTTGAGATGAAGTTTCATACAACATAATTCAGCCAATTATGGGAGCCACTTGAAATCGAGATGGGTATTTTCTATCTACATTCAAGTAACCTTAAATAGCATTGAAGTCCTTCCAACTCTATTGGATCCTTGTTATTCAAGTATAACACAGAAACAAAATTATCTTACACAACTTGCCCTATCAGAAAAGTAAAAATCCCATTGTTTAGGCAGTGATGTCTATTGAGTTCACATGCAAAACAGAAATTTATCCAAATGCGGTGATGGTTGGCATGTTGGCTGCCGTGCCTGACTCCATGTGAGCAGAACTGGTCTGCAGGGTTTGTCAGATGCATTTTAAGAAATCAACCCTCACACCCACTTCACGTGATATCATCACACATAAACATGGCAACTGGATCTGTGAAAAACAGTAATGGGTGATGTAATGGTTTCAAAGTTATTTCTCTATACCCTAGTCCATGTCATCATATTTTCATTTGTGGATATGACACGAGTATGGAAGTAATTCTGTGCCATCAGTTTGACTATGAATTTCTATGATTGACATTTTTTAGTATCAAAATCAGACATTGAAGTTTAAAAACCATCAAATTTCTAGCACTGAAAAAAAATCAGTATGAAAAAAATCAACATCTCAAAAAAATTCAGTGTAAAAAAAATTCAATTCCTAAAAGAAATTCAGTCTAAAAAAATTCAATGTCAAAAAATTCAGTCTAAAAAAATTCAACGTCAAAAAATTCACTGTAAAAAGAACCACACTCAACATCCGGGTCACCAGGGAGAAGCAATCTATCCCTGTCTCAATTCAGCCAATGTTCAGCCAATCACGTTACGCTCCATTGGTCATGTGACACCCACCCAGGTCGGCCATGGCCACAAACGCAGGTGATGGTGCGTGTATTCGAAATGCAATACTAACGTACTGCCTACTACACACTCAACGTGTATGTACTGCATACTGCCTACTAAATGAACGTTTGAGTATGCTGTTACCCTCAGACTGTTCACATGGAAGTATAACATCTCATACTACATTTTCTTTTTAACTTTATTGACGTCTCATCCTCATCTTCTCTCACTTAACGGAATCGATTACGTTAGCAGTTCTAGCTCCCGTTTAATGGAAATTACTTATCAAAATAGAAAGCATGATTACTATTACACTTCATTCAATATTTCTAAATATTTATTAAGTCAAACTACCATTGTCAAATGTTTTCTAGTTTATTATATATGCGCGCTCCCACGCTTTCCCACTCTTCATCTTACCTGAGTAGCTGCTTTCACTCACCATCAATCGTGACTATTAAGCAGCTTTTATCGATCATTAATTGTCCGTTCATAGATCATATTAAGGCTCATTTATGCTTCCATTTCGTGCGTAAATAGAGACGTGCGTTATCAACGTTTTAAACGTCGCTGCCTGCCTGCATGCTTTCTATGTTGGAATGGACGTTGGGCAAAACATCCTCTAGAGGGCGTCGTTCACATTAAAACGTTACTCCAATAAAGTTTAAAAAAAATAAGTTTATCACAACAACAAACATGGCGACTGGACAATGGAGGAGATAATGATCCTGCATCTATTGAGAGGGAGGCAAAATCGCAGGCAGCGTTGTAGACGGCGGTGGTCTGTGAGACCACTGAATACATCCCGAGTGTGGACGGAGACTTCCAGTCATTGGTTTTACCGATGAGAGAAATTGACGACGAATGTCATTTTCAGTATATCAGGATGTCCGTCGGGGCTTTCGACAACTGGCTTCGCCGGGTGGCTGCTCACATTAAACATGGGAACTCGCACAATTCACCGGTGACACTGGCTGAGCGACTAGCGGTCACCATTCGCTTCCTCGCGTCAGGGATCAGTCATTTTTAATGACTGATCCCTGTATGCTGTATGCTATTCACGGCACTTTCTGTGTACAATGCCCGACACTGCCCCCACGATTTCCGTTGGATCTGCAACGTTTGGTCCGTATCGGTACGCATCCGCAAGCTTGCAGGATACGGACAGAAATACAGACGAAATGTACGCAGAGAACAGACAGAAGGCTCCGTCCGTATGCGTGTCTAGTAGAGGTGTAACGATTTATTCGATTAATCAATGAATCGATTGTCAGTCCTATAGATTCTACTAAATCGATCTGCTACAATAAATAAATAGAATGAATCGTTTTGGCTTCACCAATAATCGATATAAATGCATTTAATCGGATTAATCGTGATTCTTACTTATGATTAATGTTTTAATATGTTTAAGACACTTTCTCCCCTGCCAGCATGTAGTCTACTGAAAATGTTAAAAAAATAACTGAGCATATTTTAATTACATTTTTGTATTTAGCATAAAATATTATGCAGGTTTACTTTTTTATAGAATAAATATGTTATTTTTTCACATTTCAGAAGAATACAAATAGTCTCACTCGCATTATTGCATGTTTATTTCATGGATATAGAATTTCGAATCGTGGTTTACGGAATCGAATCGTTACAAAAAAAAGAAATTGTCCTTGAATCGAATCGCCAACTACTGTATCGTTAATCGAATCGAATCGCTGTGAACCCAAAGATTAGAGACTAGACACCCCTAGTGTCTAGCGTAGAGCATAAATGAGCCTTTATACCTCTGACGTGGGACACCAGCACTTTCACCACGGAGACGACGGAGGCAATCGGCCCGACGGAGGAGGAACATTTCATCACTCTGAAGTAAGTAATATGACTTATCTGGTTTAAATAAGTTCCTTTATTATTTGATCATCAATAGACATGCATATGCATGCATAAACAAAATCAACAGACATGTAGGCTAATATAAGTCATTTAATAATATCATGGATGAGTTTGGTGGGATAAAAAAACAAGTAGTGGCCTATTAGTGAATCATTTATTAGACAAATAATCCATGTTATTTCTACAGGTTGCAATACGTGAACGATAAGAAGAAATGAGTAGTTTATCAACAAATGAATAGGAAAACATTCAGAATAAATGTAATATCTCATGTTTTCTGTTACAGGTTGGTACCAGAGGGCCGTACTGCAGGTCAATCCTCATGTTCCCCCGCTGGGCCTCTACTTTGGGTAACAGGATTTAAGGAAGGACCTCTGTCTTTCAAGGCATTCCATGGAGAACCTCGTCCACTGCATTGCTAACAGAACATATGGGTTCCATGTCCATAGTTCCACGGTTGTGATGGCGATGAAGCCAACGAGCCACTCCAGCAGTCCTGGGACATCTTCAGAGGCTCCAGCAGTCCTGGGACATCCTCAGAGGCAACAGCAGTCCTGGGACATCCTCAGAAACTCCAGCAGTCCTGGGACATCCTCTGAGGCTACAGCAGTCCTGGGACATCCTCAGAGGCTCCAGCAGTCCTGGGACATTCTCAGAGACTCCAGCAGTCCTGGGACATCCTCAGAGGCACCAGCAGTCCTGGGATATCCTCAGAAACTCCAGCAGTCCTGGGACATCCTCTGAGGCTACAGCAGTCCTGGGACATCCTCAGAGGCTCCAGCAGTCCTGGGATATCCTCAGAGGCTCCAGCAGTCCTGGGACATCCTCAGAGGCTCCAGCAGTCCTGGGACATCCTCAGAGGCTCGTAGCTGCAGCGTCTGCTCCAAATGTCCAGATCCCTGTGTTGCAGGAACATGATTATTGTTGAGGTTTTATTTTTGTTTATCAGTAGTGCAGTTTATAGGTAATACCACACAGTATAAGCTTTTACAAATGTTTCCTGTTAAATGTTTTACGATTATATCTGATGTTCTGTATAAATCTAAATAATAAATATCTGAATATATATTATTGTTGACTCATGTTTCCTCTTATGGCCTGCAGGTCTATTTCCCTCCTGCTCTGGAGGAGAGACCCTGCTGCAGTGGTTGGCATCATGGCTGAGGAGATGGGGTGTAGTGGGGTAATAGCAGGTCTTTGCTCCATCACCTCATCCATGACAACAAACACTTCCAGTTTACAGCAGTGACCTCTCCTCCCTCAGGGCTGACACCTTCAGTTCATACAAACAACATATACACTTCTCATAATCATTGTTTAGATCAACTATTCACCACTAGTCATATATTATAATATGTACTGTAATACTTTACAACATGGGATCATCTTAATGGACTCTGATGTTTTAATACATTGTAGATATTACCCAGCACTGACTTTGACTGGTTATTTATAAGAAAGATAACTTCATCTTTTTTCTTTTATGCTGTAGTGTTCAACACTTTAAACTGCTTCCAACTCACCTTGTATTTCTGCTCCACCTTCCCTCCATCCCATGTTCTTTAATAAACATCCTGTATGAAGATTAGCAAGTTGAAACAGAAATGTTTCAGGTAGACATCTCAGGAGAGCAGTATATCTCCCATCTATATATGCTGGTGTTCAACCTTATATCATTGAGAAGCTAAATATGCAACAGCAGAACTTAAACGGAGCCCTGCATATGAGAATTAGAACATTAAAATACATGTTCTTATATGAAGCCTCTTACTGCAGCATTCCTCCTGCTGGTGAACTTCTCCTTGTTCCCTCCACCAAATGAGGCACTCTGTGTTTTCATTTTTCCCTTTAACGAACAACGATGCACCGCGTTATTAAAAGAAAATTATAATTAGTAAATATGTAACCACGGTTTAAGATAAGCACTATCTTCTTAGTTAACGTCGCAAAAAACGGCACATTTGCCGCTACGCTCGCTAACCTATGTGGTAAATTACCGTCAGTAAGCTAGCCGGCTAGCAGGACCTTCGATTCGTAACGTTATCATACAATTCCAACAACACTAAAGTAACGTTCATTATCAATATGATTTAAAAGTCAGCTGAAAACATAAAAATCGTGTTAGGTTATACTTACATGTGTACGCGGTTTGTGTCGAGCTGTCGCCAGAATCACAGCATTCGTCCGCCATTATCTAAAAAGTTTCAGAAGTCAGACGAGCCGCGATGCATTTTGGGGAAGTTGAGTAGATCTAGCAAGGTCCGCTGCATTGGCAAGAATTTCCGCTGAAATTCTTGCCAATGCAGTATACATCCCGGCATTTCTCACGTACACAATTCACATACCATTGTATGTAGACGCACTACGTACTCAAATATACGTCACATTTTAGTAGGACGTTAGTATGGCATTTCGAACACAGCCCGAGTCTGAATACTCTAACATTGCAAGTCTCGTAGGCTCATCAAGATTCTCGGCAGGTTTGAGTCAACCGATCCCATACGCCATTGCAACTACTCAGTACTCTTGCGCGAGACTTGCATTGTTTTGGCAACGGGCTGCTGTTTAGCTGTAAGCAATCGTTGCTATGTTGTAACATAGTCATACATATGAACATAACAGCTTCATGGATTTATTACGGACATGATGATTGCACTGCTCGATCATTTCTTTATGGATACAAAATCAAAACTACAAGGAAAACGTTTATTTCTTCCTTTCTGCGGTGACTGGGAGGGACGAGCGCATGCTCGGCAATCTACTGCTAATGCTAACATCTCTTGTGGATGACATCAAGTCCAGCTTCCAACTCTTTTTACCAGAGTCCATTATGGAAATTATACTGATGACAAACCTGGAGGGGAGGCGTGTGTTTGCTGACACATGGAAAGCATTGAACCAGGTAGACATCTGTCAGGATCACTTGGCTCGAGTAGAGCTGACATAACAAAGGGAGGCCACGCTGATTATAAAGATGGAACGATTATTTATTTAAAGTGCTAAATGCAAAACCTTATCAGTAAGGGGAAGCCAAAACAAAAGTGTAGTGCATATCAGTAGATGTAATATAACGCAAAGTGAGGTAAAGATGAGGAGCGAAGCTGCAGCCAGCCCTTCCCCGTCAGGCCATCGCAGTAGTGAGAGAGCCCGAGCCGACGGGAAAGGCGTCTTTTATCTCCAGCTCAATCAGCCCAGTCATTAGCCTGGCAGACAGCTCCCCCTAGTGACGATAGAAGGAACACGGACACGGAACACGGATAATCATGACACGCCAAGCAAGACAGGTAGAGGGGCACATCCAGCACGGCAAAGCTGGGCGTGACATCACTCCCCCCTAAAAGACAGAGGCCCATATTAACGGGACTCTCTATCTACCCAACAATCCCAAATCACCAAAACACAATGAGTAAATTCTAACCAAATAATAAATTCACACTGGAAGACTCATACACTCTATTGGGCACATTCACCCATTTAACCGTGCGGACACACCTATTACAAGCCATCACCAACACCGGCCATCCTCTCCACCCGATCTGCAACCCATCATACCACCAAGCAGATCCTACGGAAGCAACTTAAGGGGGACAGACAAGACAAAGAAACGGATGGAACAATAACATTACATTGACTCATCCGGGGCCCGAGAAAGCGCATCCGCTAGCACATTCTCAGCGCCACGGATGTGTCTAATGGACAGTCGGTATGGCTGCAAGAAAAGCGCCCAACGCATGAGACGCTGGTTAGCGTTCTGTAGAGACGAGAGGAATGTGAGGGGGTTGTGGTCTGTATAAACCACAACAGGATGAATACCTCCCCCCACATAAACCTCAAAATGTTGGAGCCCCCAGATCAAAGCCAGTGCCTCCTTCTCGATTGTTGAATAATTAAGCTGATGACGATTAAATTTGCGTGAAAAGTAACACACAGGACGCTCAATATCCTGTGTATCCTTTTGTATGAGAACTGCGCCAGCCCCCACAAGACTTGCGTCCACTTGCAATTGAAAAGGCTCATCTAACTTGGGAGCAGCCAAGACCGGCGCAGAGCTCAACAAATTTTTTGCATTTTCAAACGCTTGCTGACAATCAGCAGACCAAACAAACTTCACTGAACTCTTCAACAAATTGGTAAGAGGGGCCACAACGGTAGAAAAATTACAACAGAAATTGCGATAATACCCAATCATGCCTAGGAAACGCATTATTTCTTTTTTAGTAGTTGGGGGAGGAAACTTGTCTATGGCTAAAACTTTAGCCCTGACAGTCCGAACCTGCCCCTGTCCGACCACTTTGCCTAAATAGACTACGGTGGCCTGGGCAAGCTCGCACTTTGCAAGGTTCACTGTGAGCGTCGCTGCCGCCAACTGCTCAAACAGCAAACGAATGCGATCCAAGTGTGTGTCCCATGTATCTGCATAAGAAACTACATCGTCAAGGTAAACCGCACAACCTTCTAACCCTGCAACAACGTAATTCATGAGGCGTTGAAATGACGATGGAGCATTACGAAGGCCAAAACTCATGCGGGTGTATTGATACAAACCCGAAGGTGTGATGAATGCAGATATCTCCTGCGCCCTAGGCGTGAGCGCTACCTGATAATACCCTTTTAATAAATCAAATTTACTGACATAACGTGCACTGCCAACCTGATCAACACAGTCTTCAATACGCGGTAGTGGAAAAGAGTCTGCCTTAGTCACAGCATTCACCTTTCTATAATCTGTACAAAACCTGAAGGTGTTGTCCGATTTCTTAACTAGCAGGCATGGAGATGCCCAGCTCGAATACGATGGTTTCGCTAAACCATTATCAAGTAGATATTGTACACCTTCATCCAAGCTCTTTCGTTTGTCTGGAGAAACACGATAGAACCTCTGACGAATCGGTTTTGAATCCCCCACATCTATGTCGTGTTCTATAAGATCGGTACAAGTTGGCGTGTCCGAAAACAAAGACGAAAACTCAGAAATTAAAGACTTCAACTCAACACTTTGCCCCTTGTCCAAATGTCCCAACAGACTGTCCAACTTAGCCAATGTCTCTGTGTTGTTTAACCGAGCCTGCAGGATCGCATCATCTGGACCTCGCACGTCATCCTCAGCTGCCACCTGCGAGACATCAGGCACGCCCTCCCCAAAAGCGAGCGCCACAGGACTAGCCGCACTTATCTCACCCACCACCTGCAATGGTGAGGAATAATACGGTTTTAGTAGGTTGACATGACAGTGTTGTTTTTTCTTCCTGCGCTCAGGAGTAGACACCACATAGTTAATCTCTGAGATTTTACGCAGGACAGTGAAAGGACCAGAGTATTTCGCCCCAAATGGCGAACCCAGAATGGGCAGCAGTGCAAGCACTTGGTCACCAGGGCTGAACACTCTAGCCACCGCCCTACGATCATACAATCGTTTCATTTTTGTCTGAGCCACACCCAAATGTTCAGTAGCCAATTTCCCAGCCAACGACAATCTCCGGCGAAAACCATATACATAGTCAGCCAAATTCCCAGGTGGCTCCTCACCACCATCCAAATCACTGCCCAACACTGACAAAAATCTGCGTACTTTGTGACCAAAAACCAATTCATTTGGGCTAAAACCTGTGCTGTCCTGTACGACTGCACGCGCCGCCAGTAACAACCAAGGCATCCCATCCTCCCAATCTCGTTTAAGTTCCACACAATAAGCGCGCAACAACGCTTTCAGGGTGCCATGGAAACGTTCAAGAACCCCCTGGCTTTGAGCATGATACGCGCTACTCAGATTGTGCTTTATGCGCAGTTGTTTTAATGCCGCTCGGAACGTCTGGGAAGTAAAGTTTGACCCTCGATCACTTTGAATTACTTTGGGTAACCCAAAAATGGATATGAACTGAGACAGAGCTTTAACAACTGATCTCGTTGTTATTGTTCGTAAAGCATAGGCCGCAGGGTAACGCGTGGCTTGGCACATCACAGTGAACAGATACACATTTCCAGACTTCGACGGGGGCAACGGACCCACACAATCGATCACCAAGTGTTCAAACGGCGTGCCCACGGACTGGATGGGTTGTAGCGGCGCAGGTTTAATCGACACATTTGGTTTCCCTGCCAGTTGACAAGCATGACAAGCTTTAACGTACCCCGCTACATCTCTTTTAATACGCGGCCAATAGAAATGCTGTAACACACGATTATAGGTCTTTCTCACCCCAAAATGTCCAGACGCGTCCCCGTGCGCAGTTTTCAACACCACATCACGGTACTCTACAGGCATCACCACCTGCAACACCTGATCTGCCACACCCGTATCTCCATGAGGTGACCACCTACGCACCAATAATCCATTCTGGATCGAATACCCATGCTCGGCTTGATCCGTACCAGAGGCAAATGCAAAATACTTCTCAAGACTTGGATCATTCTTCTGTGCTCCAATTATCTCACTGGAAGACAATGGTGCTGGTAACTCTGGGACACACACTTTAGCTGCACCAGTCTTGGATACATCAGAAGACTTCTCTGTCTGCGCACGAGCCATCGCTCGTGTCACAGCGCAGGCAGTGAACACCTGCCTTGACATTTGTCCGGCTCTGCTGGTGCTATAGTTACTGATTTTACCACCTAACCCTAACCCATACACAATCCCCCCCCAAATTATTTCCAATAATCAGGTCAACATCATCTACAGGCAGAGTCGGACGTACAGCGATAACCACTTCGCCATTCACAAATCCAGACTGTAACTTAATTTTGTGCAATGGCACTGGAAACGGATGAAGGCCAATTCCCCGAATCAAAACACAGCTCCCAGTGTCCGACAAAGAGGAGAAAGGCAAAGACGATTGACATAAAAACTCTCAGATGATCCTGTGTCACGCAGTATTTTTACTGGCACTATACGATCATCCCCCATCATTGACACAAACCCCTCTGTAATGAAGGGAGCATAGTTAGACACGGTTGTTCCTTTAGGTTTATCATCCATCTTCTTTACATCCTGTACATTAGACTGCTCGTGAACAGTCTTCGTAGCCTTCAACTGAAACACATTTGCCTTTCGTTCATTTCCCAAATGCGCAGCACGAATCGAAGCCACACAGCCGACGTCCTTGACTTCCCTATTAATTGCTGTAAACCTACTCTTTCTGCGAGCAAGCAAAGCTGGACAATCCATTTTCCAATGGCCCAATTGCCAACAATAATTACATTTATTGTCCTCTTCACTTTTGCTATAAGGCACAGAATCCAACCTTCCAGGAGGACCCACATTTCCACGAACCACCTGCGCATCAACGTCGCAGTGATCTCTGCGGTGGTCGCGGTCATCTCTGCGATTGTCATACCGTTGCGAGTAGTCTCGTACATAGGCTAATTGATTCTTATGAGTCAACACATAGCCATCAGCGAGGACAGCAGCCTCGGCTGCTGTCTTCACTTTATGCTCGTTAAGATATGTAACAATGCGTTCTGGCACTATGTTTTTGAACTGTTCCAACATCACTAAATTACGCAAGCCATCGAATTCAACAACACCCTCTGCAGTGAGCCAGCGATTGAAAAGATTTGCGAGCTCCCTGGCTACCTCCGAATGAGTTTGCCTTTCGAATTTTCTTAAATTGCGAAAACGCTGTCTGTATGCTTCTGGAACAAGTTCATAGCACTTCAGCACAGCCTCTTTCACTTTTTCATAACTTCTCCTTTCTTCAAAAGACAAAGCCACAAACGCTTCTTGTGCGCGGCCAATTAGAACAGTCTGTAACAGCAGAGTTTTATCCTCGCTACTCCAATCTTGATTTGCAGCAACATTTTCAAATAATGAAAAGAAGACATCGGGATCACGCTCATTGAACTTTGGAAGGAACTTAATCATACTTCCCAAGCCTGAATGCTGGCCGGCACTGCCTCTACCCTCAGCTTCCAACTTAAGCCTGGTGCGCTCAAGCTCTCGAGCTTGTTCTTGTTCATGCTCGGTATGCTTAAGCCGCTCCATCTCAAGCAATCGATCTTTCTCTCTTTCGAAAGCCTCGATTCTCCTCTGCTCTAACTCTTGCACCACCACCCATTTCTTATGTTCCCTCTCTTGTTCGATATCTAATCTCCTTTGTTCTAACTGCATTTGCAAAAGTTATTTTTGCTCATCAAACGTTAGTTGACTCATGTTGGACAATGGTTGGTCAGGCACCGTCAATGGCGTTGGCTCTACAGGTGTACCCCCAGACAATACCTGTTTCTCCTTTAAACGCTCCCGAATGAAATCCACTAACTGATCTTTATTAGACCTCTTTGGAACGGTCACCTCAATCTCATAATAATCTGCTATACAAAACAACTGCTCTTTTGTCAAGGCTACCAATAAACACTCTGATGGAGCAGCCAAAAAGTCATCATATCCACTCATTATACAAGCTCACAAACTATCCAATCACATGATCAATGTACATAATCCAAAAGCAGAACTAACCATCGGTCTTCCAGTACTTATCCAATAATCTAACCACATAGCCCAAACAAAACAAAAGATATAATGCAAAGTGAAATCAAATCACGCAGAAGAGCAGACCAATTAGAGCCTCCCCCTAACCATTCACCCCCACTACTATAAACTATCTTCGCACTGAGTCCGAGGACCAGGATGATTACATCATTTCCTCACCAAACGCTGCTGAAGCCCGTACCGTCCCGACAGGCCAATGCGGTCGGTTCTCCACAGCGGTGACCTGGCCCAGAAACAGTGACACAGCAGCCTATAAACCCAGCGCGGAAGCGCTCTAGAATGGGGATGACAATGGCTCCAAATGACTGATCGCTCCACTACGAGAAAAGCATTCCCCCTTTCAAAAAAAAAACTATGGCTAAATGAAAGCTCCCCAATTTTCCTCAAAACCAAGCTTAACCAAAGGATAACCAGCGCTGATCTCCCCAAATCAAACAATCGGCGTTCAGAAGCCGGTAGACCCAAACCACGCCTACCCCGACTTCAATCACAAAAAATAATCGCCGATCACGTGACTACACCGCACACAGCTGTTGAGTGGAAATTAGAGTAAACCTACCAAATTACCACCAAACCCAGGGTTACAATACGGCCCCCATTATGTCAGGATCACTTGGCTCGAGTAGAGCTGACATAACAAAGGGAGGCCACGCTGATTATAAAGATGGAACGATTATTTATTTAAAGTGCTAAATGCAAAACCTTATCAGTAAGGGGAAGCCAAAACAAAAGTGTAGTGCATATCAGTAGATGTAATATAACGCAAAGTGAGGTAAAGATGAGGAGCGAAGCTGCAGCCAGCCCTTCCCCGTCAGGCCATCGCAGTAGTGAGAGAGCCCGAGCCGACGGGAAAGGCGTCTTTTATCTCCAGCTCAATCAGCCCAGTCATTAGCCTGGCAGACAGCTCCCCCTAGTGACGATAGAAGGAACACGGACACGGAACACGGATAATCATGACACGCCAAGCAAGACAGGTAGAGGGGCACATCCAGCACGGCAAAGCTGGGCGTGACAACATCCAAGCCTACATGGGTCTGTTGATTTTAGTAGGAGTATATCGGTCCAACAATGAGTCTGTGGGATGTGGAGTCAGGGAGGCCTATATTCTGGTCAACTATGTCCCTGCAACAGTTTCATGTCGACTCACAAGTTATCCGATTGGATGACAGAACTTCACAACCTTTCCGACCTTGCCTACGTTTGCAAGGCGCATTCCGACCTGATTGCAAAATGCCAATCCTGTGTGTGAAGACACACACACACACACACACACACACACACACATGGATGATGTGTTTATGCTGATGTTCTGATGTTTTGTGAATTTGGTCTCTGTTTTGATTTTTTTTTTTTTTTTACAGTACACGCAAATTTTGGAATAAAGTGTACAGTTTCAATATTCACTGCAGTTATTCATGTAAACCAGTAGTCTGAGACATTGTTAACAGCTTAAAGGGGTGTAAAATCAAATTTGGTGATGATCAGTGTTTTTTGTGTTAATGTAAGAGCAGTTAAAACAGGAAACGAACACGACACAAAGGTTAAGGTAATAAAGTTAACTTCAATGTATTATGTTGACATCATAAATAATGCAGGAAGAATATGAAGTACTGTTGCAAGATGAGACCACATTTATTTTATTTTTAATTATTAATTTAAAACCCATATCGACTTTAAATAAATGGACATCAAATAAATTATTTTAGTCATATTCTATATTTAAAATGTTAAGTTTTTGACCTGTGTCCCAAATCAATACAGTACATGTGTACAGAGTATGTTTCAATGATTCAATGTGGCCTAGAATGAGACCTACAGTTTTAGTCGACAACATAGATGGTATATGAGGAGGGATCTGATGGTCTGGTCTCTGATGCCGTAGATGAGAGCGGTTAGACATCTGGGGAAAAGGGTTAAACACACATAAAGAACACTACGGATTCGTATCATTGATAACCTGTCAGTGTTTCTTGTGATGGCAGTAACCAAGGGGTTGTGTATAGTTGAACAGAGACTGAGGGCCAGCTGCAACAAATGCAGCAGCAGTGTGTTACGAGCCTTACAAGCTGACGCTTTGTCTGTGGAGGCTGACCTGGCTGCTATCATCACAGCAACAAAAGAGGAAGTAACTGCCACACTAGCTAATACAAACACAATAGAATAGTACACCTTGTCATAATCATCTGACAATCGGCCAAGCTGCATGTTTTCCTTCATACAAAAATCTTTCATCTGCAGATTTTCCATGTCTTTAAATGAATAATCTAACAGTAGAAGAACTTGTGTTAGTACATTTACTGAGCTGAAGGCCCAAATCACAATAATAGCCACTGCCGTGTTTCTGATGGTAATGATGGTAGCATGTCTCAGTGGGTAGCACACAGCTACATATCTCTCCAGAGCCATCACCACCAATGTGAGGGGGGATATGTCTTTTGTGAGATCAGCAAGCATGGCAAGAACACCACATACAGGATATGTCAGCCTTACACTACAAGCAGCCAGTAGGTAAAGTAATTGGCTCAGTGCCATCTGCATGGTGTCTGCACAAAGGAGGTTAAACAGAAGAATGTAACGGGAGGTCTCACAAAACACCAATTTACTCCTCAAAGTGAATAACATGATCGCATTAATTAAGAGAAACACACAGCATGGCACTGTAATTGGAGCAGAAAACAACATAATTTCCAGTATTCCCCGTTTCTGCTGTTCAAAAGTGATGTTCATTTGAGATGAAGTTTCATACAACATAATTCAGCCAATTATGCCACTTGAAATCGAGATGGGTATTTTCTATCTACATTCAAGTAACCTTAAATAGCATTGAAGTCCTTCCAACTCTATTGGATCCTTGTTATTCAAGTATAACACAGAAACAAAATTATCTTACACAACTTGCCCTATCAGAAAAGTAAAAACCCCATTGTTTAGGCAGTGATGTCTATTGAGTTCACATGCAAAACAGAAAGTTATCCAAATGCGTTTCCCCGATGATGGTTGGCATGTTGGCTGCCGTGCCTGACTCCATGTGAGCAGAACTGGTCTGCAGGGTTTGTCTGGCATCACATGCATGTTAAGAAATCAATCCTCACACCCACTTCACGTGATATCATCACACATAAACTTGGCAACTGGATCTGTGAAAAACAGTAATGGATGATGTAATCGTTTCAAAGTTATTTCTCTATACGCTAGTCCATGTCATCATATTTTGGTTTGTGAACATGACGAGTGTTTTTCTGATTTGGAAAAAAAGGATTTTGTGGTTCGTACTTCTTTTTTTTTAATGTAATACATTTTGTCTATGAAAACGTATCATTTTTAAACAAATGGAAGCTCCAATTAGAACAGTGTGAATACATATGGCCTCATGAATAATGTTGAGTTTAAATATGATAGAAAAATCAAGTTACACTTTATTTTAAGCACTCTCTTTCTTCATTGGAAACGTTTTGTTCTCTAATGTCTTTTATGCATTTTAATTATCAAGAAGATGATTTTGTTCCTATCAAAAATGTCAATCGGGACTACAGTAATGAATGTTCTAATTGTATTGTTTAGTTACGTTTATAAGCAGACAATCATTTCAAGATATGCATTTTATATTTACAAACATGTTTTGCTCAATCTTAAAAAATCTATCATCGTCAACCGCTTGATCCAGGGTTTGGTCGCGGGGGCAACAGCTCCAGCAAGGGACCCCAAACTTCCCTTTCCCGGGCCACATAAGCAAACTCTGACTGGGGCATCTCAAGGCGTTTCAAGGCCAGTCTGGAGATATAGGGCCCTAGTTTCGTAGACCAGGCGCAGTCAGCATTCAGCGCACCTGCGCTACGCCGACGGGGTGTGTCCGCCTGGACTTTGCAAGTTTCGTGCACCGCGCAGGCTCGCGCAGGCACACCTCCCGTCTCGCCCACCCGCGCAAGTGGAAAGAGGGAGGAGAAGCAGGCGTGAGTGGGAGAGGAGGAGGAGACGAGGAGGAGACGAGGCGTGGACTGGGATTAATACAGCCGAATCAGATCTTCACCAATCAAATGAGCTCCTCTCCTCACCTTTAATGCGTAAGGGGAGGTTCAGTGCAAGATCCGTCACTTGACAACCCGATGACAGAAGCAGCGCCGCCGCTCCCACCACGCGCATCACGCGCTGTGCGCGCGTATCATAATAATAACAATGCCGATATTATAAAAAACAGGAGAGAGAGAGGGAGATGTTTTGGTCCGAGAGGCTGAGTTTCCGTTATGCGTGCCATCCGCCTTTGATCTGACGTCAGATGTGACGGGACAATCTATAAAGATATAAATTCACGTGTTGATTCAATTAGTTGCATTAAATAGTGTTTGTTGTGATTATTTATTGCATTTAAATGTGCCTTGAACTGTGGAAACCTGCCTGTGAGGCCTCAGTGACGTGTACGCACTGCGCGCCGTCAGCCAAACTTCCACTCCGCCAGCTGTGATTCGCATTGAATGAATGGACTTTATTTACGCCTTGCGCCGAAAGTAGACCAGGTTGGAGCTGGCGAGCTTTCAGCGCAGTCTCGGCGAGGCTTTTTGCCACGAAACTTCCGCTACGCCAAGCTGAAT
The DNA here is from genome assembly GCF_963514095.1 of Eutrigla gurnardus. NCBI lineage: Eukaryota > Metazoa > Chordata > Actinopteri > Perciformes > Triglidae > Eutrigla > Eutrigla gurnardus. Next base: position 21,156,796 of record NC_139938.1, read on the forward strand.
CTGTGACGCCTCCCCCTGCTGCACCGCCACACCCATCTTGGCGCAGGCGATCCACCAAACTGCCAAACTGCGAAACTTGCATTACGCCGGCTCCGCCACCCTGCGCCGCCCTGCGCTGCGCCACGAAACTAGGGCCCATAATCACTCCACCTAGTCCTGTGCAGTGTTGGGAGTAACGCGTTACAAAAGTAATGCATTACTGTAATGCATTACTGTAATGCATTACGTTTTGCTGTAACGCGGTAATGTAAGGCATTACAAAAAAAAAATGGTAATATTTTACTCGGTACAATTCTCAGTAACGCGCGTTACAATGCATTTTAAACCCGAAATCAATTGGTGTGTTGTTTTTATACAAATTTGCCAAAAGTGTGAAAGCCGGTCCGTGTAACGCTACACTATGTTAATTCATCGCTGTTCTTAGCAGGCTCCATGAGCTGGACACGGAGCGGCTCCCGGTCAGTCAGAGCGCAGCCGACCCGGCACACCGAGGATCAACAGCTGAGGGGCGGCAGCGAAGCCGGAGGCTCCGATTCTCCCCGTCGGTTTTTAACCGCTTTTATGTCCGCGTCATAACGCTTTAGGTGCGTGTTTAAAACAGTCGGTTTACTTCAAAACGCGAGCGTCAGACGCTGTCAGAGCTTTTATGAACAGTGTTTTAGAGCTCCCCTAAATGTCTCAGGTAGGCTTTCAGGTAATTTCGCAGCATAACACAGCGCCTTCAGGGTCATTAAAAAAGTCATACGGCAAATCTGGAATGAAAAATGGCACTGTTATTTCATCCCCGAATCCCGTTCATGAACACAATATCTAATATCAGTTAACGAGTCGTTTTCCGTTTCTCGTTTTCCGTTTTTACGAATAACGGGATACGAGTCATTTTCCGTTTTTCGTTCTTTTATTTTGAAGCGAAACACATCACATGCTGCTGTGTAATGAGCTGCATTGAACACAAGAAGATCTATTGAGAACAAAAAAATCCATATTTCCTTTTATTTTGGCGAAAAGTAATGCAAAAGTAATGTAAAAGTAGTGTAATGCCTTACAATTCAAAGACAGTAATATTGTAATGTAACTAATTACTTTGAAATGACAGTAACAAGTAATAAATAATGCATTACGCTTTTGAAGTAACTTGCCCAACACTGGTCCTGTGTCTTCATCATGGCCTCCCCCAGCTGGTTGTCCCTGTACCACCTCAGCTGTCTCCTTTTGATGCAAAGGAGCACCCTATCTCTAAGGGAGACGTCAGCCACCCTCCTCAGGAAACTCGTTTTGGCCGCATGTACCCGCGATCTAGTTCTTTCAGTCGTGACCCATCTCTCATGACCATAGGTGAGGGTAGGAACGAAGATTGACCGGTAGATCATTAGCTTTGCCTTCCGGCTCAGCTCTCTTTTCGTCACAATGGTGACGGTACAGCAAATACCGCCCCCGCTGCTCCAATTGTCTGGCCAATCTCACGTTCCATTGTCCCCTCACTCACGAACAAGAACATGAGGTACTTGAACTCCTTCACTTGGGGTAAGGACTAATTCCCTACCCGGAGCAGGCAGTTCATTGGTTTTCGGCTGAGAACCTTGGCATCAGATTTAGAGGTGCTGATCCTCATCCGGACCACTTCACATTCGGCTGCGAACCGATCCAGTGAGTGCTGGAGGTCACAAACCAATGATGCCAGCAGGACCACATCATCTGCAAAAAGTAGCGATGAGATCTGCAGCATACCGTACTGCAAACCCTCCTCCTTCTGACTACGCCTCAATATCTTGTCCATGACTATCACAAATAGGATTGGTGATGAAGCGAAGCCTTGGCGGAGGCCAATCCCCACTGGAGGGTAAGTTCGACTTACTGCTGGGTACACGAACACCGCTCTTGCTTTGGGAGTACAGAGATTGGATGGCCCTAAGAAGTGACACCCTCACCCCATACTCCCACAGCATCGCTCTCAAAATCTTCCGGGGTGTCATGACTGTGGGTTGCAGTCATTCTGTCTTGTGTTGTCACACATTTTTCTTGTCTTGTCTATGTCATGACTGTGGGTTTTTGTAGTGTTGGTTTCCTGTTTTATTTTGTACTCCTTCTGTCTCGTGTTGTCACATGCTTTGCTTCCGGTTTTAGTTTCCCTCATTTTTCGTCTCGCAGCTGTGTCTCATTGTCTCGTCAGCCTTGCCTCTCGTTCTCTCCTATCACCATAGCCTGCCCTTGTGTTTCCACACCTGTCTGTCGTCGACCTTATCAGCCCTGGTGTTTTTGGTCTATCTGTTTCTGTTCTATCTTTCTCAGTCGTCTGTTTTATCCTGGGTGTGTCCACCACCTGATCTGTCCTGCCTATGTCCTGGTCTTTGTCTGGATTATTGTTTGTGAGTTTTGTCCACGGGTCTTTGTTTTTTGATAGTGTTTTTGCCCTTGTGGCCTCCCTGAGTTTTTTGGATGTTTTTGGTTAGTTTTTTTTATAGTGTTTTTGCCCCTGTGGTCTCCCTGAGTTTTTGGACTTTTTATTTTTGTCATCTTATTATTATTATTATTCCACAACATACATGTAGACTGGATGGACATATTCCCAGGCCCCCTCCAGGACCCTCGCAAGAGTAGCAAGTGGTCCCTTGAGTAAAGAGGTAAAGATAATGTTTGCATCCTCAACTAAAGAAAACTGAATTACTTAATATCTCAATAAATATCTATGCTATCTGCATCTGGAAACACCCTGCGGATACGAAGTACCACATGGGCTAGAATCATGACTCGTACCCTCTGCCCAAGGAAGCCCTAGCACCAGCTCACAAATCTCCTTTAGGCTAAATTTCTTTAAATGTAAAACATGGACATGATATTCAGTCACATTCTACTCATGAAGACATTTATCTGTGCCTCTAGGGCTGGGCGATATGGCCTTTTATTAATACCGCAATATTTTTAGGCCATGTCATGATACACGATATCTCGATATTTTTCCTCAGCCTTGAATTAACACTTTGATACATGCAATCACACCAGTATGATGATTCTATATGTCTACATTAAAATATTCTTGTTCATACTGCATTAATATATGCTAATTTTAAACTTTCATGCAAAAAAGGGTAAATCACAACTAAGTCAAAGTTAACAAAACTGTATTTATTAAACAGTGAGTGGTACAAACATAAAATTGTCATTTCAAAACAGAAAGTGCACGTTTTTTGCAAAACTGTCACAGAGACAACATTTCAAAACAAGAAATTAGTGCACTTTTGTGCATGCTGTAACTCACATGGCATTTCAAAACACAAAATTGAAGTGCTGTTTTTGTACATTATGCCACTACAATATTTTAAAACAAATAAAGTGCCTTTTTGTGCATGTTATCACTAAGATGACATTTCAAAACAACACTGAATTAAAGTGAGCAGTAGCAGCAGTGAGCGAGCAGCCGCTGCCCCCCTGCGCAGACCAGACAAGTATTTCTCTGCGACGGTTGACAAGCCCCTCTGCTCAGCTGTTGTTATTTTTTTCATTTTGTTTGTTTGTTTTCATCTCTCTACTCTGTTTAGACCGCGACCCTGAATACAGGATAAGCGGTAGAAAATGGATGGATGGATGGATGGATGGATGGATACTCTGTTTAGATACACAAATATGATCACATTTTCAATCGTGGTATTTTATTTTCAATTGATCGGATCGTCTCGTGTCTCTTTGTGTGACTTCCAGTCAATTTTCAAATTGTGACCAAACTGTAAACTTCAACTACTGATTCATTGACAATAAAGTCTTTACAGTAATTTTAAAATGTGTCTTGTCTTATATTACTCAATTATAGTCAGGAACACTGTATAATGTCTTACTTAGAGATATTCATTTTTATAAACACAATTCATAAACAAACAACTTACTGCTGTTTTCCCCTTATGTGTAAAGCACCATAGTCAGCGATATACTGAGTACATTTTGGAGTGAGAAGACATTCAGGCAGACAGGTTCCAACCCAGAATGTTCCACCATGTATGCAACCTTTTCCTCCAGCTGCTGCATCCATCTTGTACCCAAGTGTGAATCATGGTTATCATCATGTTATGTGAATAATAATCTAATCAGACAACTTGGTGTAACAAACAATAACATTACCTGTGGTGTCTCCATTGTTGGGGTTGTAGCAGGAGCAGATTTTGTTATCAACAGTTAACTATCAATATCAATATGATTATCGGTATTAATAATTATTTTTAATATATTATCATGATATAATCATGAATAAACGGGGCACCACCCTGGGATCAGGGAAAAGATAACAATCATCGTGATCATTGGCATGGAAGCATAAAAACAATCGAACAATTAAGAAGGGCGTGAAATTCAAGCACTAGCCTTCACAACCTGCTGTTATCCAGTGACATATACACAACAAGCACAAGAGACCGCTAGCTATAATATAATAAGATTTATTAAAATCAGTAATAATGATCACAATCAATAACACTGCAATTAACAAAGCCTTATTACCTAACTACCTAACATACAAAACTAAGCTAAACAGAAGGAGAGACACACGTGGAGTGTGTGCGTATGTGTGTGCGTGCGTGCGTGTCGAGAGAGAGAGAGAGAGAGAGAGAGAGAGAGGGAGAGATGGCTATGTGCGGCCACCAGCTGGAGCTATTCCTCACAGCGTTCAGGGGCGGAGCCACTGATGTCCGATGGGGTAGCGAGAGAGAGAGAGAGGTGGAGCTATTCCTCGCAGCGTTCAGGGGCGGAGCCACTGACGTCCGATGGAGTAGCGAGAGAGAGAGAGAAAGAGAGAGATAGCCGTATGTAGCCACCAGATGTAACTATGTCCCTAGCGTCCGCCGGGAACAGCTGGCTTAGGACACGTGTGTGCGGCGTGTATGTGTGTGTGTGTGTTAGCGGGACACAAACAAAGAGAGAGAGAATGCGCGAGCGATATTCTGAGGCACAGAAGCCATGCCGCTATCACCCGGGCGCGCGTGAATTAACTGGCGTTTATTCCGCGAGACCGGTCTTTTAACTGATAGTAGAGGCTTTCTGAGCTTGCGAATATGGCGGAGGTTAGTCGGAAACACTGTTACAGAAATCAACCCAGCTGCGTGGGTACACGATCAGCATTCACATACAGCAGCACATGAACCAACGGACTCGGCGGTCCGCGATCAGAACTTAAAACACATTAACAAGAATTACAAGCATGTCCTACACTATCGAATCTCTGCTTCTGCCCAGACAAATAGCCTCTTACTTTTGTCGATGTGAGATGCGTCGATGTGAGGGTTTCGTCCCGTGCGGTGATGGCGTTCCTTGACGCCGGCAACGGACAGTAGTTCGTGGGCGCTCGTTCAGCGCCGGATCCAATTGGTTGAAGAAAACCGTTAGTTATTCTTCCTTCTGCAGGGAAATGATGAATCGCGGGGCTCAGCGATTTAGTCAGCTGATTTCAGACAAAGACGGGTCGAGTTATCCGTTCTGCTGGCAGCTGGGACGAAGAAAGTTTTTCTTCTTACCGCGGGGAACGGGAGAGTCGCGCTGTCGCGGTGGTCTCCTCGGGATCCAAAATGATAAACAAAAGAAAAATAAAACGAGTAGAGAAAAAGAGGGGAAAACAGTCTGTTGCTCGTCCAGCGAGTTTGGGGGAAAGACTGCGGCCTAGGACAAAGGAAAACGTTGCAGACGTAATGTTCACCTCCTGGTGTAACGCGAGTTACTTTGGAGAGAGGAGGTTCTTCTGGTGACGCCGGGATTTATAGCTCACGGCTGGTCCGGGGGACCCCCTGGAGTCCCATGCAGTTGCCAGCCAATAGGGCACCAGTTGTGTGACGTCAGATCTCGCGACCAGGTGGAGGTGACACTAAAATGGTGGTTGTAGTTTTTTATCTCCTTTGTCCCATTGTCTGGCCGCATTGTGTAGGCTTTGTAGGCCGCATTGTGTAGTCCTAACGGTTAGGTCCCAACACCATGCAGCATACATTTTCAGTGTTTGAAGGCATTGTTGCACAATTCCCACATGTGCACCTAGACAAATAAAGTGAATAATTTGAGCATTTCCACAATAACATTTTTGTGAATATGGTAACCTGATGGACTTTGCTGACAAGCTGAAGTGGAAAAGCAGTAAGCTTCATGTTTGAATTTGGCAACCTTAAGTTTGTAACCTAATGTTGAGATGGAGCACAATCATGTACAGAACACAGCACACAGCCTATTATTCACAATTCAGCCTATAATTCAGCACATAATTCTGGAGGACGACGATGATACTGACCAAAATCTGTTTGTTGTATTGTAGGGAATCAGGTGTTTAATCGTGTGTAAATGTTCGTCAAGCAGTATGTCTGGAAAGAATTTCTGCAATTGTTTTGCGGTCACACAATTGTTGACATTTGCAATGCAGTCCGGTCTATAACACACCAGTTGGTATGACTTGAGAGTGCTCTTGGGAGTGTTCACTCTGAACTTTAGAAAACACTGTCTCCACATGAATCTTCATTCCACCCACGCCATAGACGAAAAGAGTTATTTCTTTACTTATGGGGTTCAGTCTGATTGCATCCTTGTGGTTTATGTGATCAGTGTATGAGGAAAAGTCTATTAAGGTATTAAAGATTTTCTGTTCGGCATTACCTGTGACCTTGAGAAGAATCATAATGACTGGCAACTCTTGCAATCCAATTTCCACTAGTAGACCTGACTAATCTTTTATAGTGCTGAAGGTTTTTGATGTAGTGTTTGAGAATGCATTTCGACATTGCTTTGCCAACTCTAGCAAAAGTTTGCGAAAGAACATTATACTTCTTCTTACCTTTATCTTACTCTGGACCAAGTCGGATCTTTTCCTGACCTGTTCTGCTTCTGTAAATATTTAAGCTCTTACACTCAATATGTATGTCACTATAGTGCATTTTTACACATTTCATGATCAAATATCTCATAATATAATTTCAATCTTTATAGTATTAAAATATTCATATGATTAATTAATTAATTAATACTATTACATAAACAGATAATGTAACATCAAATTGCACAACCTCTTCAAACAACACATCTTTCTCTTTTGAGCCTATAACATGCTTCAGTTAACATACACAACAAATTACCAGTCATTAATTATTTAACCATGCTTGATACTCATAAACCAGAATGTGACTCCATCCATCCATCCATTTTCTTCCGCTTATCCAGTACCGGGTCGCGGGGGCAGCTGCCTGAGCAGGGACGCCCAGACTTCCCTCTCCCCGGACACTTCCCCTAGCTCCTCCGGGAGGACCCCAAGGCGTTCCCAGGCCAGCCGGGTGACATAGTCACTCCAGCGTGTCCTGGGTCTTCCTCGGGGTCTCCTCCCGGTGGGGCATGCCTGGAACACCTCCCGAGGGAGGCGTCCAGGGGGCATCCGATGCAGATGCCCGAGCCACCTCAACTGGCTCCTCTCGATGTGGAGGAGCAGCGGCTCTACTCCGAGCTCCCCCCGTGTGACGGAGCTCCTCACCCTATCTCTAAGGGAGCGCCCCGCCACCCTGCGGAGGAAGCTCATTTCGGCCGCTTGTATCCGGGATCTTATTCTTTCGGTCATGACCCAAAGTTCATGACCATAGGTGAGGGTAGGAACGTAGATTGACCGGTAAACCGAGAGCTTCGCCTTTCGGCTTAGCTCTCTCTTTACCACGACGGACCGATACAGCGACCGCATTACTGCAGCCGCTGCACCGATCCGCCTGTCAATCTCGCGTTCCATCCTTCCCTCACTCGTGAACAAGACCCCAAGATACTTAAACTCCTCCACTTGAGGCAGGAACTCCCCCCCGACCTGGAGGGAGCAAGCCACCTTTTTCCGGTCGAGAACCATGGCCTCAGATTTGGAGGTGCTAATCCTCATCCCGGCTGCTTCACACTCGGCTGCAAACCGCCCCAGGACATGCTGGAGGTCCTGGCTCGAAGGAGCCAACAAGACCACATCGTCCGCAAAAAGCAGGGATGAAATCCAGTGGCTCCCGAACCAGATCCCCTCCGGCCCACGGCTGCGCCTAGAAATCCTGTCCATAAAAATAATGAACAGGACCGGTGACAAAGGGCAGCCCTGCCGGAGTCCAACATGCACCTGGAACAGGTCTGACTTACTGCCGGCAATGCGAACCAAGCTCCTGCTCCGGTCATACAGGGACCGAACAGCCCTTAGCAGAGGGCCCCCGACCCCGTACTCCCGAAGTACCTCCCACAGAATGCCACGAGGGACACGGTCGAATGCCTTCTCCAAGTCCACAAAACACATGTGGACTGGTTGGGCAAACTCCCATGAACCCTCAAGCACCCTGCGGAGGGTATAGAGCTGGTCCAGTGTTCCACGGCCAGGACGAAAACCGCATTGTTCCTCCTGAATCCGAGGTTCGACTATCGGCCTAATTCTCCTCTCCAGCACCCTGGAATAGACTTTCCCGGGGAGGCTGAGAAGTGTGATCCCCCGATAGTTGGAACACACCCTCCGGTCCCCCTTTTTGAATAGAGGGACCACCACCCCGGTCTGCCAGTCCAGAGGCACTGTCCCCGACTGCCACGCGATGTTGCAGAGACGTGTCAACCAAGACAGCCCCACAACATCCAGAGACTTGAGGTACTCAGGGTGGATCTCATCCAACCCCGGTGCCTTGCCACCGGGGAGCTTCTTAACTACCTCGGTGACTTCAGCCCGTGTAATGGGTGGATGAACCTCTGAGTCTCCAGCCTCTGCTTCCCCAATGGGAGACGTGTCAGTGGGGTTGAGGAGATCCTCGAAGTATTCCTTCCACCGCCCGACGATATCCCCAGTCGAAGTCAGCAGCTCCCCACCTCCACCGTAAACAGTGTTGGTGGAGGGCTGCTTCCCCTTCCTAAGGCGCCGGATGGTTTGCCAGAATTTCCTCCAGGCCGACCGATAGTCCTCCTCCATGGCCTCCCCGAACTCTTCCCAGACCCGAACTTTTGCTTCAGCGACCACCCGTGCTGCAGCACGCTTGGCCTGCCGGTACCCATCAGCTGCCTCGGGAGTCCCCCAAGCCAACCAGGTTCGGTAGGACTCCTTCTTCAGCTTGACAGCATCCCTTACTTCCGGTGTCCACCACCGGGTTCGGGGATTGCCACCACGACAGGCACCGGAGACCTTACGGCCACAGCTTCGAACAGCCGCGTCAACAATGGAGGCAGAGAACAAGGTCCATTCGGACTCAATGTCCCCAGCCTCCCTCGGGATCTGGTCAAAGCTCTCCCGGAGGTGGGAGTTGAAGACCTCCCTGACAGAGGGTTCCACCAGACGTTCCCAGCAGACCCTCACAACGCGTTTAGGTCTGCCAAGTCTGTCCAGCTTCCTCCCCTGCCAGCGGATCCAACTCACCACCAGGTGGTGATCAGTTGACAGCTCAGCCCCTCTCTTCACCCGAGTGTCCAAAACATACGGCCGGAGGTCAGATGACACAACCACGAAGTCGATCATTGACCTCCGGCCTAGGGTGTCCTGGTGCCATGTGCACTGATGGACACCCTTATGTTTGAACATGGTGTTCGTTATGGACAAACCGTGACCAGCACAGAAGTCCAATAACAGAACCCCACTCGGGTTCTGATCGGGGAGGCCGTCCCTCCCAATCACGCCCCTCCAGGTAACACTGTCGTTGCCCACGTGAGCGTTGAAGTCCCCCAGTAAAACAATGGAGTCCCCGGTTGGAGCACTCTCAAGTACCCCTCCCAAGGACTCCAAGAAGGCCGGGTACTCTGCACTGCCGTTTGGCCCATAGGCCGAAACAACAGTGAGAGACCTATCCCCGACCCGAAGGCGCAGGGAAACGACCCTCTCGTTCACCGGGGAAAACTCCAACACATGGCGGCCGAGCTGGGGGGCTATGAGCAAGCCCACACCAGCTCGGCGCCTTTCACCGCGGGCAACTCCAGAGTAGAAGAGAGTCCAGCCTCTCTCAAGGAGTTGGGTTCCAGAGCCCAGACTGTGCGTGGAGGTGAGCCCGACTACCTGTAGCCGGTAGCGCTCTACCTCCCGCACTAGCTCAGGCTCTTTACCCCCCAGTGAGGTGACATTCCATGTCCCCATGGCTAGAGTCACCGTCCGGGGATTGGGTCGCCGGGGCACCCGCCCAGGACAGCCACCCAAATCCCACCGCACCGGCCCCTTCTGAACCCTCCTGCGGGTGGTGGGCCTACAGGAGGGCGGGCCCACGTCGCTCTTTCGGGCTGTGCCCGGCCGGGTCCCGTGGGCACAGACCCGGCCACCAGGCGCTCGCCTGCGAGCCCCAACCCCGGGCCTGGCTCCAGGGTGGGGCCCCGGTGACGCCAATCCGGGCGACGTGAACGTCCTCGATTTTAGCTTCTTCATTAAGGGCTTTGGAACCGCTCTTAGTCTGACCTGTCACCTAGGACCTGTTTGCCTTGGGAGACCCTACCAGGGGCATTAAGCCCCGGACAACATAGCTCCTAGGATCATTCAGGTGCTCAAACCCCTCCACCACGATAAGGTGTCGGTTCAAGGAGGGGCTGTGTGAATGTGACTCAAAGTTATGAATTCTTTCCTTTTCTCATCACCACTCGCATCTTTCCACTTGACAAACATCACTACATTCACATACAAATATTATGGTTGAAGTAAGAAGCCAGCATCTTACCGGCTGTCTCTCCGGATTTTGTAGATGTTTGTATTAGTCCTGTGCAATTTTCCAGACAGATCGCAAAACAGCAATGTTGCCTACCACAAATGTTTTCCCTGCGTATATTAGCGTGGTGATTACATCTATGGATCTGTTTTATTTCATGGACTTTCGCGCCATTTTTAAGTGGCTCGGGCAGCGCTTAGTTTATATGCATTTCTTATCCCTCTGAAGCCCAATATTTTGTAAAACTGTAGTTTGACCTCTTGGATGAGAGGAGGAATGTGTCTTCAAAAAGCTAAAGCAAGTCCAGTTGCCTGCGATAAAGCTTTAGTGTAGCAAAATCTGCTTGGAATTTAATTTTAAAAATGCTTACTTCATATTCATATTCATGTTTAAAATTAAAAAAGAAAAATTGTTTTGGCTCAAATTAATACAGTACATCTCTTAAATGAGAGTTTTGCTTCAATCGTTCAATGTGGCCTTGAGACCCACAGTTTTAGTCGACCACATAGATGGTATATGAGGAGGGATCTGATGGTCTGGTCTCTGATGCCGTAGATGAGAGCACTTAGACATCTGGGGAAAAGGGTTAAACACACATAAAGAACACTACGGATTCGTATCAGTGTTAACCTGTCAGTGTTTTTTGAGATGGCAGTAACCAAGGGGTTGTGTATAGTTGAACAGAGACTGAGGGCCAGCTGCAACAAATGCAGCAGCAGTGTGTTACGAGCCTTACAAGCTGAAGCTTTGTCTGTGGAGGCTGACCTGGCTGCTATCATCACAGCAACAAAAGAGGAAGTGACTGCCACACTAGCTGATACAAACACAATAGAATTGTACACCTTGTCGTAATCATCTGACAATCGACCAAGCTGTATTCTTTCCTTGGCACAAAATTCTTTCATCTGCAGACTCGCCATGTCTTGAAATGGATAATCTAGCAGTAGAAGAACTTGTATGAGTACATTAAGTGAGCTGCATGCCCAAATCACAATAATAGCCACTGCTGTGTTTCTGATGGTAATGATGCTAGCATGTCTCAGTGGGTAGCACACGGCCACATATCTCTCCAGAGACATCACCACCAGTGTTAGAGGGGAGATTACATTTGTGAGATCAGTAAGCATGGAAAAAACACAACATACTGGATATGTCAGTGTTATTCTACAAGCAGCCAGTAGGTAAAGTAATTGGCTCAGTGCCATCTGCATGGTGTCTGCACAAAGGAGGTTAAACAAAAGAATGTAACGGGAGGTCTCACAAAACACCAATTTACTCCTCAAAGTGAATAACATGATCCCGTTAATTAAGAGAAACACACAGCATGACACTGTAATTGGAGCAGAAAACAACATCATTTCCAGTATTCCCCATTTCTGCTGTTCAAAAGTGATGTTCATCTGAAATGAAGTTTCATACAACATAATTCAGCCAATTATGGGAGCCACTTGAAATCGAGATGGGTATTTTCTATCTACATTCAAGTAACCTTAAATAGCATTGAAGTCCTTCCAACTCTATTGGATCCTTGTTATTCAAGTATAACACAGAAACAAAATTATCTTACACAACTTGCCCTATCAGAAAAGTAAAAATCCCATTGTTTAGGCAGTGATGTCTATTGAGTTCACATGCAAAACAGAAAGTTATCCAAATGCGGTGATGGTTGGCATGTTGGCTGCCGTGCCTGACTCCATGTGAGCAGAACTGGTCTGCAGGGTTTGTCAGATGCATTTTAAGAAATCAATCCTCACACCCACTTCACGTGATATCATCACACATAAACTTGGCAACTGGATCTGTGAAAAACAGTAATGGGTGATGTAATGGTTTCAAAGTTATTTCTCTAAAACCCTAGTCCATGTCATCATATTTTCATTTGTGGATATGACACGAGTATGGAAGTAATTCTGTGCCATCAGTTTGACTATGAATTTCTATGATTGACATTTTTTAGTATCAAAATCAGACATTGAAGTTTAAAAACCATCAAATTTCTAGCACTGAAAAAAAATCAGTATGAAAAAAATCAACATCTCAAAAAAATTCAGTGTAAAAAAAATTCAATTCCTAAAAGAAATTCAGTCTAAAAAAATTAAATGTCAAAAAATTCAGTCTAAAAAAATCAATCACGTTACGTTAATCACTGCATTGCTAACAGAACAGATGGGTTCCATGTCCATAGTTCCACGGTTGTGATGGCGACGAAGCCAACGAGCCACTCCAGCAGTCCTGGGACATCTTCAGAGGCTCCAGCAGTCCTGGGACATCTTCAGAGGCTCCAGCAGTCCTGGGACATCCTCAGAGGCTCCAGCAGTCCTGGGACATTCTCAGAGACTCCAGCAGTCCTGGGACATCCTCAGAGGCTCCAGCAGTCCCGGGACATCCTCTGAGGCTCCAGCAGTCCTGGGACATCCTCTGAGGCTCCAGCAGTCCTGGGATATCCTCAGAGGCTCCAGCAGTCCTGGGATATCCTCAGAGGCTCCAGCAGTCCTGGGACATCCTCAGAGGCTTGTAGCTGCAGCGTCTGCTCCAAATGTCCAGATCCCTGTGTTGCAGGAACATGATTATTGTTGATCTTTTATTTTTGTTTATCAGTAGTGCAGTTTATAGGTAATACCACACAGTATAAGCTTTTACAAATGTTTCCTGTTAAATGTTTTACGATTATATCTGATGTTCTGTATAAATCTAAATAATAAATATCTGAATATATATTATTGTTGACTCATGTTTCCTCTTATGGCCTGCAGGTCTATTTCCCTCCTGCTCTGGAGGAGAGACCCTGCTGCAGTGGTTGGCATCATGGCTGAGGAGATGGGGTGTAGTGGGGTAATAGCAGGTCTTTGCTCCATCACCTCATCCATGACAACAAACACTTCCAGTTTACAGCAGTGACCTCTCCTCCCTCAGGGCTGACACCTTCAGTTCATACAAACAACATATACAAACACTTCTCATAATCATTGTTTAGATCAACTACTCACCACTAGTCATATATTATAATATGTACTGTAATACTTTACAACATGGGATCATCTTAATGGACTCTGATGTTTTAATACATTGTAGATATTACCCAGCACTGACTTTGACTGGTTATTTATAAGAAAGATAACTTCATCTTTTTTCTTTTATGCTGTAGTGTTCAACACTTTAAACTGCTTCCAACTCACCTTGTATTTCTGCTCCACCTTCCCTCCATCCCATGTTCTTTAATAAACATCCTGTATGAAGATTAGCAAGTTGAAACAGAAACGTTTCAGGTAGACATCTCAGGAGAGCAGTATATCTCCCATCTATATGCTGGTGTTCAACCTTATATCATTGAGAAGCTAAATATGCAACAGCAGAACTTAAACGGAGCCCTGCATATGAGAATTACAACATTAAAATACATGTTCTTATATGAAGCCTCTTACTGCAGCATTCCTCCTGCTGGTGAACTTCTCCTTGTTCCCTCCACCAAATGAGGCACTCTGTGTTTTCATTTTTCCCTTTAACGAACAACGATGCACCGCGTTATTAAAAGAAAATTCTAATTAGTAAATATGTAACCACGGTTTAAGATGAGCACTATCTTCTTAGTTAACGTCGCAAAAAACTACACATTTGCCGCTACGCTCGCTAACCTATGTGGTAAATTACCGTCAGTAAGCTAGCCGGCTAGCAGGACCTTCGATTCGTAACGTTATCGTACAATTCCAACAACACTAAAGTAACGTTCATTATCAATATGATTTAAAAGTCAGCTGAAAACATAAAAATCGTGTTAGGTTATACTTACATGTGTACGCAGTTTGTGTCGAGCTGTCGCCAGAATCACAGCATTCGTCCGCCATTATCTAAAAAGTTTCAGAAGTCAGACGAGCCGCGATGCATTTTGGGGAAGTTGAGTAGATCTAGCAAGGTCCGCTGCATTGGCAAGAATTTCCGCTGAAATTCTTGCCAATGCAGTATACATCCCGGCATTTCTCACGTACACAATTCACGTACCATTGTATGTAGACGCACTACATACTCAAATATACGTCACATTTTAGTACGAGTAGGACGTTAGTATGGCATTTCGAACACAGCCCGAGTCTGAATACTCTAACATTGCAAGTCTCGTAGGCTCATCAAGATTCTCGGCAGGTTTGAGTCAACCGATCCCATACGCCAGGGGTGTCCAAACTACAGCCCGCGGGCCAACTGCGGCCTGCGGTCCAGTTTTTATTGGCCCGCAGCAAATTCTGAAAATATAATTGAATATGGCCCGCACAAGAAGCTTGAGCTCAACTCTGTTGCACTTCTCAGTTTCAACACTAGATGGAGCCAGCCACGGAAACGGTGCTTCTCCACTAAGCAAAATTAAGCAAAGAAAAACTTTTACCGCGAGTCACCAGAAATGGCAGCACCGAAGAAACGCAAAATAGCAAGTGAGTGTAGAAGATTTCAAACACGGTGGGAAAATGAATATTTCTTCAAAGAAATCAACGGAAAGTGTGTCTGTTTGATTTGCAATGAAGATATTTCTGTGATGAAAGAGTATAATGTCCGTCGGCACTATGAGACCAAGCATCAGAGCTACACATCGTACACCGGTGCCGAACGAACACAGAAAGTCAAGCAAATGGCAGCTAGCCTGCAAGCTCAACAACAGTTTTTTTTTCGTGCTAACAAAATACAGGAAAACGCCACAACAGCAAGCTATGAAGTCGCTAAACTTATTGCCCAGCACGGCAAACCGTTCTCAGACGGTGATTTCATAAAGCAGTGCCTCATCAAAGTCACAGAAATAATGTGCCCGGAAAAAGTGCAGGATTTCAACAACGTGAGCTTATCCAGAAATACAGTGGTGCGGAGAATCGAGGACTTGTCAGCTAACTTGAAACTTCAGCTGAGAGACAAAGCTTGTGCTTTTGATTTCTACTCAATAGCATGCGATGAGAGCACAGATGCCACAGACACCGCGCAGCTGTTAATTTTTTTGCGGGGAGTAGATGATAATTTTTGCTGTACGGAGGAGCTGCTTGATATGATGAGCCTAAAAGGCACAACGACGGGTAGAGATATTTTTGAAGCTGTGTCAGAGGCAGTTGAAAAGATGGGACTTCAATGGGACAAGCTCTGTGGAGTAACAACGGATGGAGCTCCGGCCATGACGGGCGAGCGCAAAGGAATGGCATCGATGGTGTGCGCAAAGGTAAAAGAGAGCGGAGGTGAGGCTGTTAGGATGCACTGTATAATCCACCAAGAAGCACTGTGTGCCAAGACTGTCCAGCTGGGCGATGTGATGAACACTGTTGTAAAAACTGTCAACATAATTCGAGCTAGAGGACTGTACCACAGAGAATTTCAAGCTTTCCTATCTGATGTGGATGCTGAATACGGGGATGTGCTCTACCACTCTGATGTGCGCTGGCTCAGCCGCGGCTCTGTGCTGCAGCGGTTTTATTCGCTGAGATCAGAAATCGACCAGTTTTTGAAAGACAAGGGCCGACCTCTTCATGAACTGAGTGACCCTCTGTGGCTGGCAGACCTGGCATTTTTAGTTGATCTTACTCATCATCTGAATACACTGAACAAGAACCTACAAGGCAAAGAACAGCTGGTGCCACACCTGTATGCGCACATGAAAGCCTTCTGTGTAAAGCTCCGCCTGTTTGAGACACAACTACGAAGCTTTAATGCTGCACACTTCCCTGCGCTGTCTGAAATCAAGTCTGCTTTTCCAAAGGCCGACCTTTCTGCTAAAAAGGAGAAATATGTGTCTGTGATTGCATCTCTCGTGACAGAATTCAACCAGCGTTTCCAAGATTTTTCTGTCATTGAAAAACAAATCAAGCTGTTCTCGACCCCCTTCCTGGTGGATGCAGAAGAAGTGGAAGAGAGTCTGCAGTTAGAACTGATTGAAATGCAATGTGATGATTCTCTGAAGAGTCAACATCAGCTTCTCTCCCTCCCTGACTTCTATCAGAGTTTGGATAATGCCAAGTTTCCTCTGATGAGACGCCACGCAAAAAGAATGATGAGCCTGTTCGGCTCAACATACATATGTGAACAAACATTTTCTCTGTTAAATCAGAACAAAAGCAGACTGAGAACCAGAATGACTGATAGCCATCTCTGTGAAGTCCTTCGTGTCTCAACCACCAAACTTTCTCCTGACATGTCAGCCATCCTTCAATCCAAAGGACAGCATCACTGCTCCCACTGAGTGCAATGTTCTTCAGATTATAGGTGAGTTAGAAATACACACAGTATTCATGTGTAAATATGTCACCTCTAGTGTGTGGCCCGGCCCTTTGTTTATTTTTCTGTATTTGGCCCTCACTAAAAAAACTTTGGACACCCCTGCCATACGCCATTGCAACTACTCAGTACTCTTGCGCGAGACTTGCATTGTTTTGGCAACGGGCTGCTGTTTAGCTGTAAGCAATCGTTGCTATGTTGTAACATAGTCATACATATGAACACATCAACACATTGGACATCCAAGCCTACATGGGTCTGTTGATTTTAGTAGGAGTATATCGGTCCAACAATGAGTCTGTGGGATGTGGAGTCAGGGAGGCCTATATTCTGGTCAACTATGTCCCTGCAACAGTTTCATGTCCACTCACAAGTTATCCGATTGGATGACAGAACTTCACAACCTTTCCGACCTTGCCTACGTTTGCAAGGCGCATTCCGACCTGATTGCAAAATGCCAATCCTGTGTGTGAAGACACACACACACACACACACCCCACACACACACATGGATGATGTGTTTATGCTGATGTTCTGATGTTTTGTGAATTTGGTCTCTGTTTTGATTTTTTGATTTTTTTTACAGTACACGGAAATTTTGGAATAAAGTGTACAATTTCAATATTCACTGCAGTTATTCATGTAAACCAGTAGTCTGAGACATTGTTAAAAGCTTAAAGGGGTGTAAAATCAAATTTGGTCATGATCAGTGTTTTTTGTGTTAATGTAAGAGCAGTTAAAACAGGAAACGAACACGACACAAAGGTTAAGGTAATAAAGTTAACTTCAATGTATTATGTTGACATCATAAATAATGCAGGAAGAATATGAAGTACTGTTGCAAGATGAGACCACATTTATTTTATTTTTAATTATTAATTCAAAACCCATATCGACTTTAAATAAATGGACATCAAATAAATTATTTTAGTCATATTCTATATTTAAAATGTTAAGTTTTTGACCTGTGTCCCAAATCAATACAGTACATGTGTACAGAGTATGTTTCAATGATTCAATGTGGCCTAGAATGAGACCTACAGTTTTAGTCGACAACATAGATGGTATATGAGGAGGGATCTGATGGTCTGGTCTCTGATGCCGTAGATGAGAGCGGTTAGACATCTGGGGAAAAGGATGATGCACACATAAAGAACACTATGGATTCGTAACATTGATAACCTGTCAGTGTTTCTTGTGATGGCAGTAACCAAGGGGTTGTGTATAGTTGAACAGAGACTGAGGGCCAGCTGCAACAAATGCAGCAGCAGTGTGTTACGAGCCTTACAAGCTGACGCTTTGTCTGTGGAGGCTGACCTGGCTGCTATCATCACAGCAACAAAAGAGGAAGTGACTGCCACACTAGCTGATACAAACACAATAGAATTGTACACCTTGTCATAATCATCTGACAATCGACCAAGCTGTATTCTTTCCTTGGCACAAAATTCTTTCATCTGCAGACTCGCCATGTCTTGAAATGGATAATCTAACAGTAGAAGAACTTGTATGAGTATATTAAGTGAGCTGCATGCCCAAATCACAATAATAGCCACTGCTGTGTTTCTGATGGTAATGATGCTAGCATGTCTCAGTGGGTAGCACACGGCCACATATCTCTCCAGAGACATCACCACCAGTGTTAGAGGGGAGATTACATTTGTGAGATCAGCAAGCATGGCAAGAACACCACATACAGGATATGTCAGCCTTACACTACAAGCAGACAGTAGGTAAAGTAATTGGCTCAGTGCCATCTGCATGGTGTCTGCAAAAAGGAGGTTAAACAGAAGAATGTAACGGGAGGTCTCACAAAACACCAATTTACTCCTCAAAGTGAATAACATGATCCCGTTAATGAAGAGAAACACACAGCATGTCACTGTAATTGGAGCAGAAAACAACATCATTTCCAGTATTCCCCGTTTCTGCTGTTCAAAAGTGATGTTCATCTGAAATGAAGTTTCATACAACATAATTCAGCCAATTATGCCACTTGAAATCGAGATGGGTATTTTCTATCTACATTCAAGTAACCTTAAATAGCATTGAAGTCCTTCCAACTCTATTGGATCCTTGTTATTCAAGTATAACACAGAAACAAAATTATCTTACACAACTTGCCCTATCAGAAAAGTAAAAACCCCATTGTTTAGGCAGTGATGTCTATTGAGTTCACATGCAAAACAGAAAGTTATCCAAATGCGTTTCCCCGATGATGGTTGGCATGTTGGCTGCCGTGCCTGACTCCATGTGAGCAGAACTGGTCTGCAGGGTTTGTCTGGCATCACATGCATTTTAAGAAATCAATCCTCACACCCACTTCACGTGATATCATCACACATAAACTTGGCAACTGGATCTGTGAAAAACAGTAATGGATGATGTAATCGTTTCAAAGTTATTTCTCTATACGCTAGTCCATGTCATCATATTTTGGTTTGTGAACATGACGAGTGTTTTTCTGATTTGGAAAAAAAGGATTTTTTGGTTCGTACTTCTTTTTTTTAATGTAATACATTTTGTCTACGAAAACGTATAATTTTTAAACAAATGGAAGCTCCAATTAGAACAGTGTGAATACATATGGCCTCAGGAAAAATTTTGGGTTTAAATATGATAGAGAAATCAAGTTACACATTTTATTTTAAGCACTCTCTTTCATCATTGGAAACGTTTTGTTCTCTAATGTCTTTTATGCATTTTAATTATCAAGAAGATTATTTTGTTCCTATCAAAAATGTCAATCGGGACTACAGTAATGAATGTTCTAATTGTATGGTTTAGTTACGTTTATAAGCAGACAATCATTTCAAGATATGCATTTTATATTTACAAACATGTTTTGCTCAATCTTAAAAAATCAATCATCGTCAACCGCTTGATCCAGGGTTTGGTCGCGGGGGCAACAGCTCCAGCAAGGGACCCCAAACTTCCCTTTCCCGGGCCACATAAGCAAACTCTGACCGGGGCATCTCAAGGCGTTTCAAGGCCAGTCTGGAGATATAGGGCCCTAGTTTCGTAGACCAGGCGCAGTCAGCATTCAGCGCACCTGCGCCACGCCGACGGGGTGTGTCCGCCTGGACTTTGCAAGTTTCGTGCACCGCGCAGGTTCGCGCAGGCACACCTCCCGTCTCGCCCACCCGCGCAAGTGGGAAAGAGGGAGGAGAAGAAGGCGTGAGTGGGAGACGAGGAGGAGACGAGGCGTGGACTGGAATTAATACAGCCGATTCAGATCTTCACCAATCAAATGAGCTCCTCTCCTCACCTTTAATGCGCAAGGGGAGGTTCAGTGCAAGATCCGTCACTTGACAACCCGATGACAGAAGCAGCGCCGCCGCTCCCACCTCGCGCATCACGCGCTGTGCATGCGTATCATAATAATAACAATGCCGATATTATAAAAAACAGGAGAGAGAGAGGGAGATGTTTTGGTCCGAGAGGCTGAGTTTCCGTTACGCGTGCCATCCGCCTTTGATCTGACGTCAGATGTGACGGGACAATCTATATAGATATAAATTCACGTGTTGATTCAATTAGTTGCATTAAATAGTGTTTGTTGTGATTATTTATTGCATTTAAATGTGCCTGGAACTGTGGAAACCTGCCTGTGAGGCCTCGGTGACGTGTGCGCACTGCGCGCCGTCAGCCAAACTTCCACTCCGCCAGATGTGATTCGCATTGAATGAATGGACTTTACTTCCGCTACGCCAAGCTGAATCTGTGACGCCTCCCCCTGCTGCGCCGCCACACCCATCTTGGCGCAGCGATCCACCAAACTGCCAAACTGACCGTGCGCAAGGCTGTGCGGGTCGAAACTTGCATTACGCCGGCTCCGCCACCCTGCGCCGCCCTGCGCTGCGCCACGAAACTAGGGCCCATAATCACTCCACCTAGTCCTGTGCAGTGTTGGGAGTAACGCGTTACAAAAGTAATGCATTACTGTAATGCATTACGTTTTGCTGTAAAGCGGTAATGTAAGGCATTACAAAAAAAAAAATGGTAATATTTTACTCGGTACAATTCTCAGTAACACGCGTTACAATGCATTTTAAACCCGAAATCAATTGGTGTGTTGTTTTTATACAAATTTGCCAAAAGTGTGAAAGCCGGTCCGTGTAACGCTACACTATGTTAATTAATCGCTGTTCTTAGCAGGCTCCATGAGCTGGACACGGAGCGGCTCCCGGTCAGTCAGAGCGCAGCCGACCCGGCACACCGAGGATCAACAGCTGAGGGGCGGCGGCGAAGCCGGAGGCTCCGATTCAGGTAATTTCGCAGCATAACACAGGGTCATTAAAAAAGTCATACGGCAAATCTGGAATGAAAAATGGCACTGTTATTTCATCCCCGAATCCCGTTCATGAACACAATATCTAATATCAGTTAACGAGTCGTTTTCCGTTTCTCGTTTTCCGTTTTTACGAATAACGGGATACGAGTCATTTTCCGTTTTTCGTTCTTTTATTTTGAAGCGAAACACATCACATCCTGCTGTGTAATGAGCTGCATTGAACACAAGAAGATCTATTGAGAACAAAAAAATCCATATTTCCTTTTATTTTGGCGAAAAGTAATGCAAAAGTAATGTAAAAGTAGTGTAATGCCTTACAATTCAAAGACAGTAATATTGTAATGTAACTAATTACTTTGAAATGACAGTAACAAGTAATAAATAATGCATTACGCTTTTGAAGTAACTTGCCCAACACTGGTCCTGTGTCTTCATCATGGCCTCCCCCAGCTGGTTGTCCCTGTACCACCTCAGCTGTCTCCTTTTGATGCAAAGGAGCACCCTATCTCTAAGGGAGACGTCAGCCACCCTCCTCAGGAAACTCGTTTTGGCCGCATGTACCCGCGATCTAGTTCTTTCAGTCGTGACCCATCTCTCATGACCATAGGTGAGGGTAGGAACGAAGATTGACCGGTAGATCATTAGCTTTGCCTTCCGGCTCAGCTCTCTTTTCGTCACAATGGTGACGGTACAGCAAATACCGCCCCCGCTGCTCCAATTGTCTGGCCAATCTCACGTTCCATTGTCCCCTCACTCACGAACAAGAACATGAGGTACTTGAACTCCTTCACTTGGGGTAAGGACTAATTCCCTACCCGGAGCAGGCAGTTCATTGGTTTTCGGCTGAGAACCTTGGCATCAGATTTAGAGGTGCTGATCCTCATCCGGACCACTTCACATTCGGCTGCGAACCGATCCAGTGAGTGCTGGAGGTCACAAACCAATGATGCCAGCAGGACCACATCATCTGCAAAAAGTAGCGATGAGATCTGCAGCATACCGTACTGCAAACCCTCCTCCTTCTGACTACGCCTCAATATCTTGTCCATGACTATCACAAATAGGATTGGTGATATTTACATTTACATTTAGGTCATTTAGCAGACGCTTTTGTCCAAAGCGACTTACAATAAGTACATTTGTCAAAAGAAGGAAACAAAGAAACCACGACGTATCATTGCCGATGCAGTAAGAGCTAAGCGAAGCCTTGGCGGAGGCCAATCCCCACTGGAGGGTAAGTTCGACTTACTGCTGGGTACACGAACACCGCTCTTGCTTTGGGAGTACAGAGATTGGATGGCCCTAAGAAGTGACACCCTCACCCCATACTCCCACAGCATCTCTCTCAAAATCTTCCGGGGTGTCATGACTGTGGGTTTTTGATGTTTTGGTTTCTGGGGTTTTTTTGCAGTCATTCTGTCTTGTGTTGTCACACATTTTTCTTGTCTTGTCTATGTCATGACTGTGGGTTTTTGTAGTGTTGGTTTCCTGTTTAATTTTGTACTCCTTCTGTTTCGTGTTGTCACATGCTTTGCTTGCGGTTTTAGTTTCCCTCATTTTTCGTCTCGCAGCTGTGTCTCATTGTCTCGTCAGCCTTGCCTCTCGTTCTCTCCTATCACCATAGCCTGCCCTTGTGTTTCCACACCTGTCTGTCGTCGACCTTATCAGCCCTGGTGTTTTTGGTCTATCTGTTTCTGTTCTATCTTTCTCAGTCGTCTGTTTTATCCTGGGTGTGTCCACCACCTGATCTGTCCTGCCTATGTCCTGGTCTTTGTCTGGATTATTGTTTGTGAGTTTTGTCCACGGGTCTTTGTTTTTTGATAGTGTTTTTGCCCTTGTGGCCTCCCTGAGTTTTTTGGATGTTTTTGGTTAGTTTTTTTTATAGTGTTTTTGCCCCTGTGGTCTCCCTGAGTTTTTGGACTTTTTATTTTTGCTATCTTATTATTATTATTATTCCACAAAATACATGTAGACTGGATGGACATATTCCCAGGCCCCCTCCAAGACCCTCGCAAGAGTAGCAAGTGGTCCCTTGAGTAAAGAGGTAAAGATAATGTTTGCATCCTCAACTAAAGAAAACTGAATTACTTAATATGTCAATAAATATCTATGCTATCTGCATCTGGAAACACCCTGCAGATACGAAGTACCACATGGGCTAGAATCATGACTCGTACCCTCTGCCCAAGGAAGCCCTAGCACCAGCTCACAAATCTCCTTTAGGCTAAATGTCTTTAAATGTAAAACATTGACATGATATTCAGTCACATTCTACTCATGAAGACATTTATCTGTGCCTCTAGGGCTGGGCGATATGGCCTTTTATTAATACCGCAATATTTTTAGGCCATGTCATGATACACGATATATATCTCGATATTTTTCCTTAGCCTTTAATTAACACTTTGATGCATGCAATCACACCAGTATGATGATTCTATGGGCCCTAGTTTCGTGGCGCAGCGCAGGGCGGCGCAGGGTGGCGGAGCCGGCGCAATGCAAGTTTCGACCCGCGCAGCCTTGCGCACGGTCAGTTTGGCAGTTTGGTGGATCGCCTGCGCCAAGATGGGTGTGGCGGCGCAGCAGGGGGAGGCGTCACACATTCAGCTTGGCGTAGCGGAAGTTTCGTGGCAAAAAGCCTCGCCGAGACTGCGCTGAAAGCTCGCCAGCTCCAACCTGGTCTACTTTCGGCGCAAGGCGCAAGGCGTAAATGAAGTCCATTCATTCAATGCGAATCACAGCTGGCGGATCGGAAGTTTGGCTGACGGCGCGCAGTCCGCACACGTCACCAAGACCTCACAGGCAGGTTTCCACAGTTCCAGGCACATTTAAATGCAATAAACTATCACAACAAACACTATTTAATGCAACTAATTGAATCAACACGTGAATGTATATCTATATAGATTGTCCCGTCACATCTGACGTCAGATCAAAGGCGGATGGCACGCGTAACGGAAACTCAGCCTCTCGGACCAAAACATCTCCCTCTCTCTCTCCTGTTTTTTATAATATCGGCATTGTTATTATTATGATACGCGCGCACAGCGCGTGATGCGCGTGGTGGGAGCAGCGGCGCTGCTTCTGTCATCGGGTTGTCAAGTGACGGAACTTGCACTGAACCTCCCCTAACGCATTAAAGGTGAGGAGAGGAGCTCATTTGATTGGTGAAGATCTGAATCGGCTGTATTAATCCCAGTCCACGCCTCGTCTCCTCCTCGTCTCCAACTCACGCCTTCTTCTCCTCCCTCTTTCCCACTTGCGCCGGTGGGCGAGACGGGAGGTGTGCCTGCGCGAGCCTGCGCGGTGCACGAAACTTGCAAAATCCAGGCGGACACACCCCGTCGGCGCGGCGCAGGTGCGCTGAAAGCTGACTGCGCCTGGTCTACGAAACTAGGGCCCTATATGTCTACATTAAAATATTCTTGTTCATACTGCATTACAGTTTTTCTCCATTGGTTTGGCTCATTTCTTGAAACAGAAATTACATTCTCAAAACTCTAAGATCATTTGGCAAAACAGTCTTACAGTTCAGCACAACACCATATCTCTCCCAAAACTGTTCACTCATGCTTCAAAACTAAATTCCTTTCCCATATAAATAGTCAGTGCCCCCAAAAGACAAAAGATCCTTCTCAATTGCTTTGGCTCATTTCTCGAAACAGACCGGACGTTCTCAACACTCTTTGGTGCTTTTGCCAAAATAACCTGGATGGTTCAGCACAACACCATGGTTCACCTGCAAAAGCTCATATCTCTCCCAAAACAGTTCGCTCATGTGTCAAATCTAAATTCCTTTCTCATATAAATAGTCAGTGCCCCCAAAATGCATCATCCCTTTGGCATTGTGTAAGCACTGCAAGTCAAAATGTTTAGATGTTTTGTCACTATGGCAGAGGACAATTGAAATATCCCTCATGTCCACCACTAAGTCTTAGCCCAGTCCTTCATTGACAATGGTTACTGTACTCGTTATTTTTTATCTAGCTAACAGAATACAATTGTGTGTAAAACTGAAAAAAATAGGATTTTACGGTAAGAGTAGCCACCTGTGCCAGGTTGTCGTTCAAACATAGAATTCAAAAGACAACACTCCATTCGTAATGTATGTCTTATGTATTTCTTACAGAATGAGTTACCAATGAAATTGTATTGTTGCTTTACTTTTTACCACTATTCTAATGCATCACTGAACAGTGACTGGAATACTACTGTATCCCATTGAGGTACATTACTGCAGGGCTATAACACACACACACACGCACACTAAATGAATAGGTAAATGCACATTTCTTGCTTTATGCACAGTGTCCAGTCCTACAGTATACAACATATAATTCAATTATTGACTGATATGAGTACACCTGTTTTCCCTGCGAAAGGTTTGGATGATGGAGGAGACTGTAGAGCGAGGCACATTAGGCTGCACTCTGCGACCTGCCTCCACCATTGTGAGGCGGTGGTTGACAACATGGTCTATAATTGTGGCCCGAATTTCATCCGGGACAACATGGTGTCTTCGTGCTCCTCGACCCTTTTCCCCCTATTCCACCACCACGCACCCTTACTCCTCTTCCTCTTCTTCTTCATGGAGCAGGCAGTTGCCCTTGTTCATTTGCTTGGCCAGGTGCCTCCATGTTCAGAAATGGTACTGGTCCTGGTCAACCATTATATATATACTGTATATGTTTGGCAGCATTCACAATCATAGACAGCACCTGTCAGGTAACTAAACATACGGTTTGATTGGTCATCTGAGATGAGTGAAACTCATCCTTCGTTACTCAAGTTCTAGTTTCACCTGACTGTCAATTACTGTACTCAATTTATCAAACGTTCCAAGAGATTCATATATGGTATTCATGGTACTATGTTCTTGACTAATTTTGACAATTGATCAGACTATTGTGCAAGTGATGACTTACACAATGAAATAATGCTGACATGTTTTGAAGAGAACAACCATTAGACTGAGAATCGACAATCAGTTTAGATCAACAAGATCTATTCACTTGGAAATTGTGCTAAATGTAGGCTACCTGTACTTAATCATTTGCAAAGATGTAATGAGATATTGAGACATGTACTAAGACAATTGCAATTTGATTAATGAATGAGAAATGCAATTCTGTTGTGGACAATTGCCAAGTGGTTTGGAGATTTGTCCATGTTGTTTGGAGAATGTAATTTCTGTTTCAAGAAAAGAGCCAAACCAATGGAGAAAAACTGTAAATGAAAAACATGCAAAATGTTAAATAGATGACTTTGGGCTGGGCTGAGTTAATCAAAGCCAATGTGAAATAAGTCTAAAATGATAAGAGCTAGATGCATACCAAATTTCTTGAATGTTGGAGCACCATTATCCAGACTAAGGCCTGCCATGCCCCAAGGGTGTAAAAAATGCATTTGAAGGCTAATAGTAAATGTAGTGTTATAGAGCTGACATGCCACACCCCCAAGCCCAATTGTGATATCAAATTGAAATATTTACGAGTTCAGGAAAAAGTCCATTGACTGACATCCTGTTGGGCAAACTCTTCAAAAAGGATTATTAACAACAATACAAATATTATTGTTAATAATGAGAGCAATGATCCCAGTCATGTATATTTTTGATGAATACACCAAGAAGAGAGACTCGCACACAGGAATCAGACAAAACTTCAAGTCCAAATCAACAGTCTCCGTTTTAATGCAGGCAGAGGTCATACACGAGAAGGCAGTCATAAATGCACAGGTAACAGGGAATCCACAGGCAAAAATTACAAAATCCAAAAACAAGCAAAAAGGCAAAATCCAGGACAGGTGAGCAAAACTTCAAGGGCATAGGCAGTCTCAAGAAGAAAAACAATCCACTGTAACCTCTGTGAATCCAAAGCTGACTATAGTCAGTGGCCTCTTTCAAGGTTTTTTTTTTAAGTAATGAATCCTAAAGGTCTACAGTAAGTTTGAGTTATGTTTTACGAGCTATTGACAGTTAATAAGAACAGATTAAAGAGCATTGTATTTGAGAGCATGTTTGCTTGATTGGCAGTCTACCATTTCACTTCCTTCCCCGCCAAACTTTGGATCTGACATCTAATGTGTTGTCTTAACCAGTCTTAATCAATGTGTATGAATATATAATTGTTGATTTTCTATTTTATTTTACATTAAGTGTATTTGAACATCTAATGCCTAAAACAGAAAATGGCAACACCTGCAAGTCAGTCAAAGTTAGACTTCTGCTAACTTTTCCAAATAGTGCGTTGTTGTTATGAAACTATTGTTTTTAGTTTGGTGAAATACTCTGAGGTATCACAGAGAAAAATCCCCACAGTTGTCCCAATCCCCTGATAACTCATTTAGAGACATTGAATATCCAAACCGTAACTCACCATCACATCTTCATTAAATATTGATATAATTAATGCCCTCTGTGGGTGTTTTTGAGTAATCTTAGTTGTCCTAAGCACGTATATGGAGTAAACATTGATCTCCAAAGTCTGTCCTCAAAAGGTAATTTGAAACTTAAATGTTGAAACTCAAGTATGAAGCTGCATGTAGTTGTAAATAAACTTCAACATATGAAACAAACACATTTCAAGCTGTCCTTGCCAAGACTTTTGTGTTCTCCAACAGTTCTCCAAGCCTAAAAGGGGTCTGGAACAGTTACCCTGAAACGCTTTATTCCCCGTTTACCAACATACTGCAGTGGATAGTGACATACTTTCTAAAGTAATGTAAATCATATGTGTCATTTTGATTCAAATATGGTGTAATATATGAAAAGTCGGATTTTCGTCCCTGTAAACGCCCGAAAATCTCCCTAATTTTCGGGAGTTAACGACAATTTACAGGCTGCGAACGCCGCGTTCGTCTGTGCCGAAAATTGTCGGAAACGAACCACAGCGAAGGCTCTAATTAGCATATGAATAGCGGCGAAACCCCGCCTGGCCAGAGATGGCTTGAATATCCTCACTCAGGATTGGATGAAACCACTAGTTTTAAACAAGTATAATCGCTCGTGATTGGTTGGCAGATCTGGTCATTATAAATGTAAAGCCAACCCACGTTGGTAGATCTGTCACTATTGGTCAACCTGATGAGTCATTATAAATGTAAACCCCACCCCCGTTGGCAGATGTGTTACTATTGGTCACACTGGGTCTTTTAAACAAGAATAATCACTAGTGATTGGTTAGCAGATCTATATATATATATATATACACATTTATTTTTATTTATTTATATATTTATAAATATAAATATTAATGAATTTATTGAGGAAAGGAAAAATTGCCAGGAGGAAGTATTCAAAGAAAGAGCTTTATTGACAACACAACACACAAATGAACTGGTGACATTCTGTCCGAATTTGGTCAATTTTACAGCCGCCTGCAGTGCGTGGCCCTGTACTTGGGAGTCTTCTCTAATCGCGACTGTAGAGTCGCACAGAGCTCGGTGAGCTCCTGGCTACGAGAGGATGGAGGTCGCACAATCCATCCAGACACCCCGCCAACGACGCCGTCTGCCTCATCAGACATCATGTGCCGTCTGCCTCATCAGACATCATGTCTGTGGTGGCGCACTTCCAACGGTCCGCCTCATCGCCAGCAAGCACACTCCGTCTCACTTCCAGCAGCTGTAAAACAATCAATAAAGACAATCAGTACTGCGCGATGCACTGCGCATGGACACAACACATCTATTAATGCACCTGAAAATAGGTTTAGGTAGGTTTGGTCACATTGACCAAAAACAGATCTAATAAGTCTTACCCTCTTTCTCCTGGAACGACTCCGAGCTGACGTCTTCACAGCTTCCGCCTGCGATGCGAGATCAGGCTGTGTGTGTCTGAAGCTCCTGCGTACCGTTTCATAGTATGTCTTACAGGCAGCTGGAAAACAATTAAATGAGTGGTATGAATAAGAAAACTTAAGTCACAGTAAAATTAAAACAAGGAAGAAGAAAACAGTAAAAGTTACTTACACACAATGGCGTCGTAATTCAGCGTCATAGAAATCCGGACTTGCGGACAAAGCTCCGAGCAAGTAAGAGGTCACAGCTTCGTTATGAGGCGAGGTTCGTCTGTGAAAACAAAATGAACAGTTAAGATCGGTATCTACTGTTAACGCATCTATTTCCTTATACAGCAGAATGAAAGCATATTCTTTAAATCGTACCCTTACTCCGGTTCGTAGCGCCTACAATTCGTCTCCGGGTTGTGAAGACGGCGTACTGCTTCCTGTAAAAGACCAACATACACTTAACAAAGCAACTTAACGTTACACTGGTTCCTCTCTCTTGTTCTTTTACAAGGCTACTATGCTACTTTTAGCTTGGACTATTAGCTTTTAAGCTACTTTTAGCTTGGGCTTGCTTTGCTAATTTTAGCTTAGCTAGCAGTCACCGAACATATTCTTACCGCAATCATCCTGAGAGTCTCCAGCAGTCCTGGATATAAGAATTATAACATTTAAACCACATTTTCTTAAGTGAAGCCTCTCAGAGCAGCATCCCTGCTGCCGGTGAACGTGAACGTCTCCGCCTCGTTCCCCCCACTGAATGAGGCGCACGGTGTCTGCATCAGTCCCTTTAACGGACAACGGTGCACGGCGTTATTAATCACCGTTAGTAAATATATAACCACGGTTTAACATAAGCACTATATTATTAGTTAACGTCGGTAAAAACGGCACATTTTCCGCTTCGCTTGCGCTCGCTAACCCCTAAATGGTAAATTAGCGTCAGTAGGCTAGCCGGCTGGAAGGACCTTCGATTCGTAACGTTAACGTACAATGCCAACAACAATAAAGTAACGTTCATTATCAATACGATTTAAAAGTCAGCTGGAAACGTAAAAGTCATGTTACAGTATACTTACATGTGTACGCGGTTTGTGTCGGGCTCCTCGCCAGAATCACCGCAGTCGTCCGCCATTATCCAAAACTTGTGAAGTCAGACGAGCCGCAATGCATTTTGGGAAGTTGAGTAGATTAAGCAAGGTCCGCTGTACTCAGAAATTCTTGCCAATGCAGTATACATCCGGGCATTTCTCGCGTGCACAAATTCACATACTATTGTATGTGAACGCACTACGTACTCAAATTTACGTCACAATTAAGTACGAGTAGGACGTTAGTATGGCATTTCTAACACAAGCCTATGATCTATGATCTATGAACCCATCCTTGACCCTCAGAACTACGACCAGCCATTATAAAGCAGTTTATAGTTGTTAATGTTGTGTCAAAAGGTACTGCATTTAAACATGTTACTGCGCAAGTTTCCTGGCTTCATCCCCATCCGGACAGACATTTTTATGGAAAGCCAATAGAAGTTTGGAGCTTGCAGGGAACAGACACGTCATACCCAGCATCATTTCTGCCTGTTGAGCGCATTGCTGGGAGATGTGTGGTTAACACATCCACTGTGCATTTAAGCACAGAAAGGGTCACTGTAGTCATGCCACTATGCACAGTGGTTGAGCTCTAGGAGACTGTGATGTTGTTTGCATGAATGTACATTTTACCTTTGTGGCAAAGCCTGATTAAAAGTAATTGTTGAAGCAAATTGTTTTGTGTATCTTTGAATGAAGATGAAATTAAGTTATATCTTTGAATGAAGATGAAATGAAGTTAACACCTTTCAGAAAAATGTCACCTGGGGGAAAACTCCCCCTGCTACCCTGATTTGCATTTGTATAGCTCACAGCATTTTCATTTACATGTTAAAGCCTCCCCTAGGATTACGGGGAGGGGGGTCATGGGGGGACAACTGCCAAGCAAGGCCCACGTCAATTCCCGGCAATTTACGTCAGTTTTCGGTGTTTCCTGCAAATTGCCGTTTGCAGTCGTAAACCTGAACTTCCACGTCAATTTACAGGGCCGCTAACTGACGAAAATCCCACTTTTCATGCAGTGACTGGTAGGTAAATACTTCTCCAGTGCTTTTGGTTGTCTTGATACTAGCTTCGTAACTTGTTTTTATTAAGCCACCCTTTGCACTTTACACTACTTAAAATGAACCTGAAATAAAAAAAAATGCCCCTTTACAGTTTTAGGTTTGCAGTCCCGATCACGCTATTCATGCCAAAAAAAATGACAAAAAATCAATGCCTTCCTATTTTCACGTCAAAATCCTTTTTTTTTTCTTCTGCAAATACAAAATATGATTCATGCTTACATCAGCTAGTACCAACCAATTTCTACCAATAATCATGACATCCATCCATCTAACAAGCCAAGCTGGAGAAGGAGGTGAATTAATCTTTTCCACCATCAAATCAAATTCCTTCCAACGTTATGTCCTGTAACTAAACTAGTGGTTCCCAAAAGCCCCAAAAGAATCCAGTTTGAACCTCTTTAGAAAACATGTGTTGAGTGTTTAATGAAAGTTGGAAATCAACATGTGACTGCAAGAGATCAATGCTAACCTGACAACCGGCTTACAAAAGCAAACTTAGATTACTGAACTTCGGGCTCCTTCTGTGTGGAGTTTGCATGTTCTCCTCGTGTTAGCATGGGTTCTCACTGGGTTCTCTGGCTTCCTCCCACAGTCCAAGAAATGCAGGACTCTAAATTGCCCATAAGTGTGAATGTGAGTGTGACTGGTAACCTGTCTCTCTCTACATGTCGCGACCCTGAATACAGGATCAGCAGTTGATGATGGATGGACTTTACTTGTAAATGTCTCATTGTATGCTTTTCTTAAAGAAATATATATGATATAATATATATGGAGTTTTTCATCTGCCTGTGATGCATTAATCCCAGGGAGCCCCCCTGGAGCTCCCAGAGAGCCACTTTTACCGAGCTTTGTTGGCCGCCCGTGGTGTACATCCCAGACACGACCTCTTGCCTTTTACAGTCAGTGTTGTAGAGCAGTAAGCACTTTAGTAACATTCGTTTGTGTTTGTCGTGTTGTTAGCTGATGCTATAGGCTACGACATAGTAATGGAAGGCTACCAAAAGTAAACAGATAAAAACATGGCAACATAAATCACTATCTTGCTCGAGGAGTAATTACATCTACATGTTCACAAATGTTTGTTTGAAATATCAACCCCATCACCTGGAAGAATACTCAGTGAAGTGGTATTTGATGACATGTCATAGCTTCTTGGTACATAACAGCTACCATAACAAAGTTATGTGCTAGGGAGCACTATTCATTTGAATGCAAAATACACACTTTCTCTTTAAACAATTGAAAAGTTTAAAGTCACTGTTTGTTATGTTTCCTTAATTGTCAGGGGGTCTTTTCTTAATAGTGAGTGTAAACATTATTGTGGCAGTGTTATTTTTCAGCTGCTGAAAACACTGAGGATTCACAGAGAGAGAGACTCCTCCCATCTGACCTAGTCTCCTGATAACTCATTTAGACACATTAAATATTCAAACCCTTACTCATTAATGTTTTCAGAAAATGTTGACATGATTAATTATTCCTAATGATTGTCTTGGTGAGACAGTGATTATAACTCCATGGAGAATACGTACGGCAAAGTTTAACACATTCAAATTAGTAAAGTTCAAGTAAAAGTAAAAGATACTGCAGTCTCGCATTTCTGAATTTAAATCTTGTTATATTGCACAGATGATTTTAAGGGGGAGAAAAGGCCCATCATGGTGTCTTTTTAGTTTGAAGTTGGGCTGCAACAAAAAGGAACATCTTAACTTTATTGCCTCCACTTAATACTCTCTGCCTGGCAACTTGGTTCTCAAGGGCATAGGTGGGTACACTGTACACAGGACTATGTAATAAGTTCTGAAAATGGTTCTTCACAGCATTGTATGCTGGTTAGCATTAGATAGTTCCTGCTTTATCCGGAGCTGCATTTACATTTAGGGCATTTAGCAGACGCTTTTGTCCAAAGCAACTTCCAATAACTACATTTGTCAGAAGAAGTGAAAAAACGATATGTAGGTACAGTAAGGATGTCAATAGAACAATCCATCCATCCATCCATCGTCTACTGCTTATCCTGTATTCAGGATCCCAGGGGAGCTCGAGCCGATCCCAGCTGACATTGGGCGAAGGCAGGTCT
Organism: Eutrigla gurnardus; assembly: GCF_963514095.1. NCBI lineage: Eukaryota > Metazoa > Chordata > Actinopteri > Perciformes > Triglidae > Eutrigla > Eutrigla gurnardus. The sequence goes on from NC_139938.1 coordinate 21,189,974, forward strand.
CCAGGGTACACAGCAGGTCCGAGAGGTAGAACAGTGCCAAGCCATTCAGGCACTTCAAAGCAAACAGCAGAATCTTAAAATCAAATCCTAAAATGCACAGGAAGCCAGTGGAGGGAAGCCAGTACAGGGGAAATGTGCTCTTGCTTACTAGTACCCGTTGGCAGACAATAGCAGCGTTCTGGACTAGCTGCAAGCAAGAGAGGGAGGCCCGACTGATGCCAACATACAAGGCATTACAATAATCTAGACAAGAAGTCATAAAAGCATGTATATTTCCAAAAACACCACGAGATAAAAAAAGCTTTGACCTTGGACAGGCCTATCCCTCAGAATGTAAAATGACACCTGCAGCTTGTCCTTTTTCCACTGCCGTTCAGCCCTGCTGCACTCTCGTCTGGCTTCACGTGTACTGTCGTTCAACCAGGGGTCAGGTTTAGGTTTGGAGTGCCTGGTTTTTAGAGGATCGACAGTATCAAGAATTTCCAAACAGGTGGAGTCAAACCGAGATTATTTCAGCCAAAGTCAGTGATGAAGTGCTTATTATATTTTGGAGGTTGGTATTTCACTGTGCACAGAGAGACCCAACTCAAACATATTCAGCTCAAAGATGGAGAATGAGACCGATGACAGTTGTTTACAGTTGAGTCATTCGGGGCGCTCGGGCCAGAGGCCAAAGGCTGTGGGGTTCACCCCTCTTCTGCGGCGACAGGGAGAACCGAGGCGGCTATGAAACTCCTCATCCCTGCCCATGACAGCTACCAGCCAGGTGCCAACAGGCTCCAGAAAACGACGGGAAACAAAATAGCAATGGATTGATCCACATCCAGGAAAAGTAGACCCAGGACAAAGCACCAGAGAGGCTTTCAGCTTCACCAGTCCGCCGCTGCCTTTACCTCGGCGTCTGAGACGTCCAGCTGAGGTAGTTGAGCGGACCGCTCAAGCTGGGGCGTATCCTGAGCTAGCCATAATCAGCTTAATCTTGAGATAGCCTAAGATAGCTAGTCCATGCAATGGTAATTGACTCAACAGAAACAAGCCCCCTTGCACAGGCAATTCAGTTTGTCTACCAACAGTGGCTTCCTCCGGGGTATGCAGACTCTACAGGTAGTTGTTGACTTAAGAATGCCTCTTGACTTTTTTTTTTTTTAACTTAATACTATCGAGCATGTTTAGGGCAGCACACAATTGTTGGGATTGGCTTAAAGACCATTGTTGAGGGCTGCGAGAAACATTTTAACAGCGGTCCCGTCCACTTGGTCGCCCTCCCTCCCGGCCTCCTGAGCGGTCCCGTCCGCCTCGTCGCCCTTCTGTCCTGGGACGTCTGAGATCCTTCCCATAAGGGGGGGCAGGGGGTGGGGGGGATCTCCTTTAACATAGAATGCAACAGACCTTCCTTTACGAAAGTAAAGGAGATGACGCCGCCCCACAATTCCTTGTGAGAGCAACATTTAAAGTGCTGCACAACGATATGCCTATTTGCATATTTAACTATTACTTTCATGCAGACATATAGTAATTGTAATTGTGTTGATACATGTGTGCCGACAGTGATAATTATTGAATGGTGTTTTTATTTATTTCAATGATGTTACCAATGTTTGACAAAAACAAAACTAAAACCACAAATGAAATGTAAATACAGCAAACGGGTAAAACAGGAGAGAACACAAGAAGGAGCTGCTGGAACTGAAGCGGGTCAGTGAACCAGTTTAAAAAACCAACAACATGGGGAGAAGTGGACGATGCACTTTTTGTAGTCCATTGTTGTAGTTTCTCCACGGCAGACCCACGTCACTCACCAGTGTGGATCATCAGCTGTCAATCATCAGCAGCATGATAATGACATAGCTTAGTGAAAGTCCGGTCGGATTCTCTGAGCACCTTCCAACTTTCCTTAACCCCATGATGTTTTCCCTCGAGTACAAGGAAAAGGCATTAAGCCTCGGTTATGCTTCCGCATAGTGATCACGCAATGGCCACGCAGTTGCTTGGATGCAGTCGTGAGACCGTGATGGTTCTGCGTGGGGTTTACGTGTCGAAATGCAATTCAATGCCAGATAGAGGGCGCTGTGTTTTTTTATAAAGACTGACCGACCGACCCAGACTCTTGTGACGTTTATCGTCGTTAGCCTCGTTATAGCCGATTTGTTTACCTTCCGGCTTTAAACATCCACAATGAGGCCATTTATCTGCATTTATATGTTCATGATACACACCCAGAATTTACACATTTGGAAACCTGTGTGTCTACTACATTCATGATAAACTGCAGAAAAAGCAAAAGCCACAAGTGTATTTCATTTCCACCATCAGATTTTAGTTGATGCTTCATGTGTTTATTCAAATGAGCATGCAGCCATGTGATGGTGTGACGTGACCATGTAGGAGAAACAAAGCTGACATACAGCGTTTGAGGGCAGGTGGAGCCTGCAGACCAGCTCTGCTTACATGGAGACCAGCACAGATTCAAAGGGCATCGGTGCTTAAAGGATGTTGGGTTTTCATTGTTCTTTCAAAACAAACATATTATTTATTATATTTGATGATATTTATTATTTATTGTGCTTCTGTATTCCAGTGACATTAACAGGTTTTATCTATCGTGTCTTAAATGCTTCTCTGAAATGTCCTACGCAACTCAATCTCAGATGAACATCACTGTTGGACGGCAGGAACGGGGAATACTGGAAATTATATTGTTTTCTGCTCCAATTACAGTGTCATGCTGTGTGTTTCTCTTAATTAACGGGATCATGTTATTCACTTTGAGGAGTAAATTGGTGTTTCGTGAGACCTCCCGTTACATTCTTCTGTTTAACCTCCTTTGTGCAGACACCATGCAGATGGCACTGAGCCAATTACTTTACCTACTGTCTGCTTGTAGAATAACACTGACATATCCAGTATGTGGTGTTCTTGTCCTGTTCGCCAACCTCATCAACGAAATCTCCCCTCTCACGCTGGTGGTGATGTCGCTGGAGAGATATGTGGCCGTGTGCTACCCACTGAGACACGCTACCATTATTACCATCAGAAACACAGAAGTGGCTATTATTGTGATTTGGGCCTTCAGCTCAATAAATACCATTGTCAGAGTTGTTTTACTGTTAGACTTTCCCTTTGATGACCTGGAGAGTCTGCAGATGACAGATGTTTGTAATTCATTTGTTATGTTTCTTGGGTCAATGTCTGATGATTATGACAAGGCATACACTTATTTTCTGTTTGTATCAGCTAGTGTGGCAGTCACTTCCTCTTTTGTTGCTGTGATGATAGCAGCCAGGTCAGCCTCCACAGACAAAGCGTCAGCTTGTAAGGCTCGTAACACACTGCTGCTGCATTTGTTGCAGCTGGCCCTCAGTCTCTGCTCAACCATGCACAACTTTGTCCTAGTCGCCGTCTCAAAAACTGTCAAGAGGTTGGTACTTGTGCGCATCCAGAATTTTTTTTATGTGATCCTTATAATTCTCCCCAAGTGTCTGAGTTCTCTCATCTATGGCCTCAGAGACCGGCCCATCAGATCCACCCTCGCGTATCATCTGTGTTGTCGACTGAAACCCTCAAACATCACAGCCATGACTGAACCCTGAGATTCCTCTCTATATGTTTGTTCAAAGGGCTGGATATCCTTTCAAAACTCTGTAGCGATTCAAATACTTTCATCGATACTACTATGTGTGAATGAAAACCCATCTTCTAATTATTACACTGTGTTTCTCTAAACAACTGCAGCACATTTCTCTGCTAGTAAACTAGTTTATTATGTAAATATGAAATGACAGTTGATCATGCAAACCGTCACATTGTGAATGAAAAGAGAAATTAATTAAACACTCATTCTACCAAACTCTGTTCTCGAATGTAGCACTTTACTGTTTCTTAACATATTTATCAGTTGATTTTCCAAATATTTGTTATCAGTCCCTTTTCTGAATCCACATGAACCACCTTCACGTTGGCATTTAACTGTTTAAACTGAATATTCCCTAGTCTAGTTCAGATAAAAACAGGTAAGCGTGTTGTTCACTCCTGAGACGTCATCTTCCAGCACATATCCAGCACTTACAAGAAACAAATACAAAAATGGCTGTTACTTAACATAACGAGGTTGAATATTCACAATAACAATGTTGTTTTCTCAGTATTTCACTAGCAGCATGCCAACTTTATTTTAGATATGTTGAGAGATCGTATACAATCAGTGCATTCATCCTTTGATAAAAAATATAAGTTAAGCTGTGGTCTAATAGCATACATTGCATTTTGCTTAGTTTGTGGTCCTCATGGTCTTATGGTTATTATGTCCATTTAGGCTCAAATTGCAAAACGGATTATAAACTGGTTTGATGCACTGCTAGACTCAGGAGATGATGGATTAAAATACAAGGAGCCCCCCATATTCATGTTCAGTTCCACATCCCCCCACTCTTAGTTTGTTCTGATCGCTCTGGCGCCATCTACAGGCTGCTCTCTACTCTTCACACTAAGCCCAACACATTACGCTTCTTGCACACAGGTATCCAAATGTGTAAAGAATGGATGCGAGTTGTGAACAAAAAACGCAATAAATTCAAATAAGGGGACATTTTCCTAAAAATGTTTCCTACAGCAAAAGATGATATGCGTTCATCACATGATAACACATCATTGCAATGATGCATTTTCTGATCGAAGAGAGGCTTTTTTTTAAATAGTTGACTTAACTTAAGAAGAAGAGTAAGTTTCTCAACATGTAAAGGAAACGCGTCATCTTTCAGTTCATCAAAATTCAACATCAATACATAGGGAGGAGATACAAGGTTTTCACTGGACAGCAGGGACGTCACTTTAAAGACAGGGGGGGCTTAGCCCCCAGGAGAAGCATCTTTTTAGTACTGTATTAGAACTACAAGACCAGTGAAGTCCAGCTAGTAACAAGTTAAAAGCAACATAGTCTTGTTCTGTTGAACAAGAGTTACTGTCATGTTAACTTTAAGACACATTGAAGCTGCATGCTTAGATCCTGATTATGTTAATGTGTCTTAAAGTGATACCGTATCGAATTCCTTTCTCCATTAGATAAGCTGCAGGTCTAAAGAATGTACTTTAATTATACCGATTACTGTCCTGTAGATTGGCTCAATCAGAGGGTGATTCTGCTTAGTCATGTTTCTGTCATAAAGTATACAGTAGAATAAACCAAGCCTGGTTTTAAAGGTCAAAATGAAACATAAATATGAACTTTACCCAAAATAACTGTATTGTGTATGTATGTACCCCCCCCCCCCCCCCCCCCCCCCCCCTATTCTGAGCATAAAGACTAAAACAAATCAAATAAAAAACAATTGGTAACAATGGTAACAATTTAGGGTCGCTCCAGGCCCCCTAAAATACGCCTAACAACGTCACTGCTTAGATCTATCCGACCACTACTAATAATTCAATAAAAAGCTTTTGAACTTTCTGTATTGAGGCCCAAGCGCAGTTCCGCTCGCGACGTCATGACGTAGCACGTATGAAAGTGCGTGGTGACGGTTGATGCTGGTCGACAATACATAGTACCTAGTAGTTCTCAGTACTTGAGTCTCAGTAGTACTCGGTAGTACTCGGTAGTACTTGGTTGTACTTGAGTGACAGCTGAGCTTGTTGACATGTACTGGCAAACAGTTGAGTGCACCGTTTGACAATACATTGTACCTAGTAGTTCTCAGTACTTGAGTCTCAGTAGTACTCGGTAGTACTCGGTAGTACTTGAGTGACAGCTGAGCTTGTTGACATGTACTGGCAAACAGTTGAGTGCGAAGCACTCAACTCTTTGACAATACATAGTACCTAGTAGTTCTCAGTACTTGAGTCTCAGTAGTACTCGGTAGTACTCGGTAGTACTCTGTAGTACTCGGTAGTACTTGGTCGTACTTGAGTGACAGCTGAGCTTGTTGACATGTACTGGCAAACAGTTGAGTGCACCGTTTGACAATACATTGTACCTAGTAGTTCTCAGTACTTGAGTCTCAGTAGTACTCGGTAGTACTCGGTAGTACTCGGTAGTACTTGAGTGACAGCTGAGTGACAGCTGAGTTCAGTGACATGTACTGGCAAACAGTTGAGTGTGAAGCACTCAACTGTTTGACAATACATAGTACCTAGTAGTTCTCAGTACCTGAGTCTCAGTCGTACTCGGTAGTACAGAGTACTTGAGTGACAGCTGAGGTCGGTGACATGCACTGGCAAACAGTTGATTTTATAATTATAAAATATAATGAATTAATAATAAGTAATCTTAATATTTAGTCAAAGCCTTTTTTGCTCAGGCAATAACTGCATCAAGCTCTATGATCATTGTCTCTCTTATGTATCTGTTCATGTCATGCATCAACATATTTTTGTAAGGTAACAGACATCAGAGGGGCTGGAGGAGATGGAGGAGGAGAGGCCTCCTTGTCTTTCATTAGTTGCTTTTATCTATAACATCTTCATGACGTGAAATGATGATTGCTAATGCAAATATTACTTTTCTCTAAAAAAATACCTATTTTTGAGATGGAACAATGAGTTAAAAAAATAAAATAAGATAAAAATAAAAGCATGGTAAAAGTAAAGTGTTCACCTGGAAAAAGGGCTTTTTCCAGGTGAAAATCACAATATTTCTGGTATTTTGGCCTGTCTCTAGGGCTGCGGGCATGCCATCACTGGTATCCTCTTACCTCAGGGTCACAGACACACAGCTGAGAGAAACGGGTGACTTAGGTAGTCTGATCTCTGATGTCTATGCATGCTATGAAGAATTTCACTGATAACACAATGAACTAAGTTTTTGTCCTGTTTAAATCCTTAAATAGTTGGCAGTTCCTTTGTCTAAATCATTATTATTATTTTTTTTAAATAAAAAGTTAAATAATGTCTTTGCTTTCATTGATAGCAACAGTGAACACGCCATATTTCCGCCACTATCCGGCGGCCTTGAACGCCACTTGGGAACGCGTGTGTGTGTGCGGGCATTCGAGTCCTTTGTGTGCTCTCGTAGCCCGCAAAACTTTTTTTGCCCAGGAACAATGTCGTAAAGTGATATCTATTATCTGATTCTACAATAAATATGGGGTGACGGATCAGGAGGATTTTGATTGGACACTGATGGATATGAAGCTGGTTGTCTGTCTTTGCTCGCCCCCTTTGATCCCGTCATAGGTAAGGGTGCGGTTCTCCTTTCTTCAATTGTGTTATAATATGTGCATAAGCCATTATTTACATTTTTACATTCTGTCTGTTTCGTACAAGACAACACCAATTTACTTCTCAAAGTGAATAACATGATCCCGTTAATTAAGAGAAACATGCAGCATGGCATTGTAATTGGAGCAGCAAACAAAATAATTTCCAGTATTGCCGGTTTCTTCTGCTCAACAGTGATGTTCATCATTTAAGACCTTCCGATTATATTAACTGTTATGGAAATATGTGATATATATATATATATATATATATATGAGTCGAAGCAAGGACACCTTTGGATATAGTCAATGTTTTATGGAGAAATATTTCATTGATGCCCGATGGTCGTGTGACTCAAGGTTGAAGCAATACAACAGCTACAAACTCAACAATGCAGTGCCAACCGCAATTCTGCCTCCTGTCACTCCTGGGAAAGCATAAAAGCCTAAGTTATCTTGAGGACGATTTCACGGCGTCTGTATTATGTCTTGGCTAAAGGTAAGAACTTTTCTTCCGGCCCTGAGAGACACGCTAGTGTCTTGTTTGTGACCTTGCCTCGCCTGGATAAGCAGACAAATAATCACATGCAAATCAGAAAGTTATCCACATGCATTTCCCCATGGAAGCAGAACTGGTCTGCAGGGTTTGCCTGGCATCACATGCATGTTAAGAAATCAATCCTCATACCCACTTTACGTGATATCGTCACTCATCAACATGGCAACTGGATCTGTAAAAAACAGTAATTCGGTCAGGACCACTTTGTCAAAAATAATCTTTATTTATTTGCACAAATTTCATTTGGCGGAATGGTACTGTTCTGGGACTCCCTGCTCTTCCACGCGCTTGAGCCATCATGAACGGCATAAGCAGGGAGCGTAGCAGCAGACAAAAACCCCAGACAGAGCAGAGCAACCAACAAGACAATGGTAAGGTACATAACAGATGACGGGAGGAGCTGGGGTGGAGGTGGGTTGAAAACGCCGGCAGAGGAAGCAGTGAGGGAGGTCAGGCTAGAGCAGTTTAAATAGCGCGCTCTGAATGCAATTTCCCAATAGGAAGCGAGAGCACGGGGAGTCAGCTGAGCCGTCAGCTGATCTCCTCGGTTTTGACAGCTACGCTGTTGCTGCTGATTTAGAGCTTGACGTCGTGGCCTGCCAGAACTAACGCTACGCTTGATTGGGTGATATAATCCTTTTAGAGTTTTTTTTTAATCAAAACTCTAGTCCATGTCATCATATTTCTCTTTGTGAACATGACTAAAACATCTTGCTAAATATGGGATGATTATTAATGATTAGGAGGAACATAGAATTATTTTATTATTTTGTTGTTGCTGTTAATTTCAATTTTATTAATTATGGTCATGAAAGCACATTCCTTTAATGGAAATCTATTATGCACTACAGACAAGGGGCCCTAGTTTCGTGGTGCAGCGCAGGGCGGCGCAGGGTGGCGGAGCCGGCGTAATGCAAGTTTCGACCCGCGCAGCCTTGCGCACGGTCAGTTTGGCAGTTTGGTGGATCGCCTGCGCCAAGATGGGTGTGGCGGCGCAGCAGGGGGAGGCGTCACAGATTCAGCTTGGCGTAGCGGAAGTTTCGTGGCAAAAAGCCTCGCCGAGACTGCGCTGAAAGCCCGCCAGCTCCAACCTGGTCTACTCTTGGCGCAAGGCGCAAATAAAGTCCATTCATTCAAGGCGAATTACAGCTGGCGGAGTGGAAGTTTGGCTGACCAGCGCGCAGTGCGCACACATCACCGAGACCTCACAGGCAGGTTTCCACAGTTCCAGGTGTAACCGGCAGAGTAGTCATGGTCTGGGGGAAGTTTGTCCCTCTGCAGCCCCGGTAGCCCCCTGACGTCACGATGCCTAGCTAGCAGCTGACTGACTAACGCTACATTGATGGCTAGGCCAGGTGTTTATAAAACGGTCATCACGGCCGCACTTGGAGAGTTTACCTGGTACCAGATAGGTCTGCAGCTGTGTGTGGGGTGGACGCATGGTGCTCTGGTGTAGAGAAGGTATGCGAAACATTATATAATTTAACGGACTAAGCCTCCAAGGAAATGTGTCTTATCCTGGGTTATTGTAGAATAGGTGTCGGGTCGACTGGCAGACGCTACAAGGGTTCAATGGTCCCTAATGGGGAAGCGACACCTACGTCAGTGAGAGAACGGATACAATCCCTTGATTTGTCAGTGCTAGCAGAGGCCGAGCAAAAACAGGTTAGGGCATTTTTGTTAAAACACGAGTCAGTGTTCTCAGCTTTTGAGGGCGACCTGGGCTGCACTGATCTTATATCCCATGATATACCCCTGTTGGACGACAAACCAGTCAGGCAACGGTACAGGCGTCTTCCCCCGTCTGACTATGATGCTGTTAAAGCCCATCTGCGACAGTTGCTAGACAGCCAGGTCATACGAGAAAGTAGTAGCCCCTATGCCTCTCCCATTGTAATCGTGCGGAAGAAATGCGGTGGCCTGCGTATGTGTGTCGATTACAGGCAGCTCAACAACAAGACCAGGAAAGACGCCTTCCCTCTCCCCCGCATCGAGGAGTCCTTAGATGCACTATCGGGGGCTCAGTGGTTCTCCACACTTGATCTGGCTAGCGGGTATAATCAGGTACCTGTTACAGAAAAAGATCGTCCAAAGACCGCCTTCTGCACGCCCTTTGGGCTATTTGAATTCAATCGCATGGCCTTTGGGCTGTGTAATGCTCCAGGCACTTTTCAACGGCTCATGGAGAGAATGTTTGGAGCACAGCATTGTCAGTCTCTTTTACTTTATTTGGACGATATAATTGTTTTTTCTTCCAGTGTCGAGGACCATATACATCGTTTGGACCTGGTCTTGACCCGTCTACAGAAGGAGGGACTAAAAGCGAAACTGGAGAAATGCTGTTTTTTCCAGAAGGAAGTGCAATACCTAGGCCACCTTGTTTCCCGTGAAGGTGTATCCACCGATCCTGCCAAAGTGGCTGCAGTGGCTAAGTGGCCCCGTCCCACCACTGTGTCCGAACTGAGGTCTTTTCTTGGTTTTGCAGGATATTACAGAAGGTTTGTGGAAGGTTTTTCGAAGAGGGCAGCTCCCTTAAACCGTCTGGGGGCAGAACTGGGCGGCACCAAGACCCGGAAGGGCCAACGGACGCAGCTTGATGGAGTGTGGACGGATGCCTGTGAGTCCAGCTTCCAGACATTGAAGCAGACATTGGTGAGTGCCCCCACTTTGGCGTTCGCTGACTTTAACCTACCCTTCATCCTTGAGGTGGATGCCAGCCACACTGGTCTTGGAGCAGTATTATCGCAGGAGCAGCAAGGGAGGATCCGGCCAATTGCATACGCTAGTCGTAGCCTCAATCCAGCAGAAAGAAACTATAGTTCAATGAAGCTGGAGTTCCTCGGCATGAAATGGGCCATGACTCACAAGTTTAGGGAATATCTGTGGGGCCAGCAATGCACCGTTTGGACAGATAATAACCCCCTAAGCCACCTCGGAACCGCCAAACTGGGAGCGACCGAACAGCGTTGGGAGGCGGAACTTTCTGCCTTCAATTATACTATCCGGTATCGGCCGGGCCGTACTAACATAAATGCAGATGCTCTCTCCCGCCAACCCGCAGGGCCACTGGACCAGACCACCAAGTCCTCCACATCAGGGACGGCCATACCAGTCCTCGTGCAGCAAAAGGCCAGACGTCAAGACCCACCACTGGCGAACCAGATGGCCATCACGGTATTCCCCTCCAGCACCCTTGAGGAGTTGAGAAGGCATCAGGAAGCGGACCCCATCATCGGGGCCTTCCTGCCGTTCTGGCAGGCACAGGAACCACCTGACCAGGCGGTGCGGAGGAAATTGCCTGGCCCAACTCGCGTGTTGCTGCAACAATGGGACCGTGTCGTGAGAACTGATGGACTCCTCTACCGCTGAATCTTTCGACCAGATGGGGGTGAAGAGGTGCGTCAACTCTTGTTGCCAGCATGCCTAAAGGGGGAAGTCCTGCATCAGCTTCACAACGACCATGGCCACCAGGGTGTCGAACGTACTACAGAGCTGATACGCCAGCGGTGCTATTGGCCAGGGATGGGAGAAGATATAAAGCAGTGGTGCCAACACTGCGAGCGGTGCACCCTTGCAAAGTCTTCACAGCCCAGACTCCATGCGCCCATGGGTCATCTTCTAGCATCTCGTCCAAATCAGATATTGGCTGTGGACTTCACACTTCTGGAGCCTGCAATGGATGGTAGAGAACAAGTGTTGATCATGACTGATGTCTTCACTAAATTCACACAGGCCGTGCCCACCAGGGACCAGAAGGCAACGACTGTAGCCAACGTGCTCATCCGGGAGTGGTTTTTCCGCTTTGGGGTGCCGGCTCGTCTGCACTCTGATCAGGGACGCAGTTTTGAGAATGCCATCATCTACCAGCTGTGTGCCCTGTACGGGATCCAGAAGACCCGGACAACCCCCTACCACCCTCAGGGCAACGGCCAGTGCGAACGTTTTAATCGCACAATGCACAACCTACTGCGTACTCTGCCCTTGGACCTGAAGCGCCGCTGGCCAGAGCACCTACCCCAGTTAGTATTCAGTTACAACACAGCCGTCCATCAGACAACTGGTGAGTCACCGTATTACTTGATGTTCGGCCAAGACCCCCAGTTACCAGTGGATTTCCTGCTTGGCAGGGTACAAGAGCCCGAACGCGGGCATGTGTGTGAATGGGTCCGAGAACACCAGCTGCGCCTTAATGTGGCCTTCCAGAATGCCAGGGAGCACTTGCAAGCTGCCGCCTCCAGGAGAAAAGAACGGCATGACCAGAACATCCAGAGCGAGCCATTGGCAGAGGGACAGCACATCTATGTAAGAGACTATTCAATAAGGGGTCGCTCGAAAATCCAAGAGGCTTGGGGCGCGATGGTCCATCAGGTCATCCGCGCACCTCCACTTGGTGGAGTGGTGTACTCCGTGGCCCCGACTCAAGACCTGAGCAAAGTGCGACAAGTACATCGAACCATGCTAAAACCTGCTCACTTGGATCAGCACCCACAAATACCCGACAGGCCGGTGGAACCGCAGGTGGACAGGGGCCACCCAGCAGATGATGACACCTCTGGTCGATGGGTCCTTATCTGCCCCCGGGAGGACGTACCGCCCATTCAACATAACGCAACACCTCCGATGGAGGCTTCTGTGCTGGTTTTGCCCATCCCCACGCCTGCTACCCCCATAGTGGACGAAACGGCACCCCGGAGGACAGCTCGACCTAATGCAGGACAACACCCCAACCCGCATCATCTCCCGAGTGCAGTGGTGAGTGGGGCAGATGGGGCTACTAACTTGGTATCTGGATCTAGCAGTAAAATTACAACAGTTTTCCGACCTTGGAACTAGGCTGCCCCCAGCATTTTTTCCACTTTATTTATTTATTTTTTTTGTTGTTCTCTCTCTCTCTTCTCCCTCCGCTCGTGGGTGGGGTTATGGTCTAGTGCAGTTATCGGCGGGACGCCGATAATAAATGGGGGGGGTAGAATGTAACCGGCAGAGTAGTCATGGTCTGGGGGAAGTTTGTCCCTCTGCAGCCCCGGTAGCCCCCTGACGTCACGATGCCTAGCTAGCAGCTGACTGACTAACGCTACATTGATGGCTAGGCCAGGTGTTTATAAAACGGTCATCACGGCCGCACTTGGAGAGTTTACCTGGTACCAGATAGGTCTGCAGCTGTGTGTGGGGTGGACGCATGGTGCTCTGGTGTAGAGAAGGTATGCAAAACATTATATAATTTAACGGACTAAGCCTCCAAGGAAATGTGTCTTATCCTGGGTTATTGTAGAATAGGTGTCGGGTCGACTGGCAGACGCTACAAGGGTTCGTACGGTGTGCTGCCGAGGGTCTTGGGCGGGCACCCGCCGGGCATTGGCACGACTTAAACGACGCGGCGCCTAAAAGGTAATAATAATCAAAAGAATATAGATGTTTGTAACGTATATGCTGTCTATAATAATTGTGATGGAGGACCGTGGGGCTGTGTTCATCTGTCGGTTGTTGTCTGTTCCGAGTTGCATTCAGGTAAAACAAAGTGTTTGTTCTTTAACATGTCAATCATCTGCGCATGATTTCATCAAGCAGTAATTGAAAACGATTGTGTCCGCAGGCGGATTGCTCCTGCTGCTTTGCCTAATTTAAATCATGTTTAATGATAGCTGTGCCTCCCTTTACAGTTTTCTTTCTTTTGTTTAGGTATTTTGCCATGGCCGCCGTCTAGGTTTCCCCCCCCCTCCCTGACTCACGTGGTAATGGTTGCCCCATTAGTTCCATAGAAGTCCTGCTAAGTGGCTGTGTAGTGTATCCCATCTAGCATTCTGGTGTTAGTAAGCACTCCTCCTTCTTGTCTTCCCCCTCCAGAATACTAGGGCAGCGGCTTCCAGGGCAGGTTCCTGGATCCGTCCTCGCGCACTGCACGTGTATTGTAGTGGTAAATTGCACCTCACCATATTGATTGTATCACTTGTAGTGGTCGTGTCTATGCATGTGTGTGTGTGGGTGGGTGTGTGTGTGTGTGTGTGTGCGCGCAGTTGACTGTAGGCACTGGAGTCAAGAAAACACGAGTGGTGAACTTCACGGTTTCTCCGGACAGGTAACCTGCTTTGCGAGCCATTCCATATTTATGGTTATAGTGCTTATATTGTTCCTGGTGGCAGCCAATACCAGTAGTGATCCCCCCTTTTAGACCACTAGGTTTGTTGCACAGATTGTGCTATTACGACGGTGTGGCCATTTTTAAGTGTATTTATGAATAAAAGATTACTTTTCTACTGAAAGCACGTCTCTGTCTAGTCCATTTTCCACATATTTCTACGAACCTCCTTGCCTCAAATAAGGTACTTAGTAGTCTGTATATAAAGTATATCTTGGTGTGAAAGTCACCAGGTGGCGTTGTCAAGGATCTTGACGCCCAGATCTGATCGAAGCTAAGCTAAGGTCACACAGGCACATTTAAATGCAATAAATAATCACAACAAACACTATTTAATGCAACTAATTGAATCAACACGTGAATTTATATCTCTATAGATTGTCCCGTCACATCTGACGTCAGATCAAAGGCGGATGGCACGCGTAACGGAAACTCAGACCAAAACATCTCCCTCTCTCTCTCCTGTTTTTTATAATATCGGCATTGTTATTATTATGATACGCGCGCACAGCGCGTGATGCGCGTGGTGGGAGCGGCGGCGCTGCTTCTGTCATCGGGTTGTCAAGTGACGGAACTTGCACTGAACCTCCCCTAACGCATTAAAGGTGAGGAGAGGAGCTCATTTGATTGGTGAAGATCTGAATCGGCTGTATTAATCCCAGTCCACGCCTCGTCTCCTCCTCGTCTCCCACTCACGCCTTCTTCTCCTCCCTCTTTCCCACTTGCGCGGGTGGGAGTGACGGGAGGTGTGCCTGCGCGCCTGCGCGAGCCTGCGCGAGCCTGCGCGGTGCACGAAACTTGCAAAGTCCAGGCGGACACACCCCGTCGGCGTGGCGCAGGTGCGCTGAGTGCTGACTGCGCCTGGTCTACGAAACTAGGGCCCAACGCCTGCCCCACGTGTCTTGGGGTCTGTTCAACTCAGTTTCCTGTTTCCACAACATTATCCAGGTCCTGTCTCTGCTGGGCTTCAGCAGTCTCCGGTTCCTGTCTGCTGGGCCACAGTAGTCTCCAGTTCCTGTTCAGTTTGGGCCTCCACTGTCTCTAGTGGGCTCCAGTAGTCTCCAGTTCCTTTCTGCTTAGCTGCAGCAGTCCTGAGTTCCTGTCTCCCATGGGCTTGTGCCCATATCCAGCGCAAATCCGTCCGCCTGGTCGCCGTCGCCCCCTTTTCCCAGACGGGTAGAGCACCTTTTGGAGGACAGGCATGAGGATGACCAGATGGGCAAAGCACCTGTAGAGGATGTCAATGTAAGCAGGACTGCTAACGGGATATAAGGAGCAGGTGTCAGCTGGTGTTAGCGGGCAGTGGCGCCGCCAGCCGGAATCCTGTACGCACTGTGCGTACTTTTTTTGAAGGTGAAAAAAAAATTGAAGCAATTTTTATTTATTTTTTTCAGCGGGCTAGATATTTAAATTATGCAAATCAACGGGTGACACCAAACAACGTCTGCCCAAGCAAGTCAGAGCTATTCTTTCTCTCACACAGTGACCTGGAGAGACGCAGCCACATTTGAGAGGACGATCGCGCGTGTGTGCGCAATTGCGCATTGCGTGTGTTGGCCCCTCTCCACTACACAATACAGCTCGGCTCTAGTCTCGTCACCTCTCTATTGCTGAGCACGGTGGGAATGTGAGTGGTAACCTGTCTCTCTCTACATGTCGCGACCCTGAATACAGGATCAGCAGTTGATGCTGGATGGACTTTACTTGTAAATGTCTCATTGTATGCTTTTCTTAAAGAAATATATATGATATAATATATATGGAGTTTTTCATCTGCCTGTGATGCATTAATCCCAGAGAGCCCCCCTGGAGCTCCCAGAGAGCCACTTTTACCGAGCTTTGTTGGCCGCCCGTGGTGGACATCCCAGACACGACCTCTTGCCTTTTACAGTCAGTGTTGTAGAGCAGTAAGCACTTTAGTAACATTCGTTTGTGTTTGTCGTGTTGTTAGCTGATGCTATAGGCTACGACATAGTAATGGAAGGCTACCAAAAGTAAACATGGCAACATAAATCACTATCTTGCTCGAGGAGTAATTACATCTACATGTTCACAAATGTTTGTTTGAAATATCAACCCCATCACCTGGAAGAATACTCAGTGAAGTGGTATTTGATGACATGTCATAGCTTCTTGGTACATAACAGCTACCATAACAAAGTTATGTGCTAGGGAGCACTATTCATTTGAATGCAAAATACACACTTTCTCTTTAAACAATTGAAAAGTTTAAAGTCACTGTTTGTTATGTTTCCTTAATTGTCAGGGGGTCTTTTCTTAATAGTGAGTGTAAACATTATTGTGGCAGTGTTATTTTTCAGCTGCTGAAAACACTGAGGATTCACAGAGAGAGAGACTCCTCCCATCTGACCTAGTCTCCTGATAACTCATTTAGACACATTAAATATTCAAACCCTTACTCATTAATGTTTTCAGAAAATGTTGACATGATTAATTATTCCTAATGATTGTCTTGGTGAGACAGTGATTATAACTCCATGGAGAATACGTACGGCAAAGTTTAACACATTCAAATTAGTAAAGTTCAAGTAAAAGTAAAAGATACTGCAGTCTCGCATTTCTGAATTTAAATCTTGTTATATTGCACAGATGATTTTAAGGGGGAGAAAAGGCCCATCATGGTGTCTTTTTAGTTTGAAGTTGGGCTGCAACAAAAAGGAACATCTTAACTTTATTGCCTCCACTTAATACTCTCTGCCTGGCAACTTGGTTCTCAAGGGCATAGGTGGGTACACTGTACACAGGACTATGTAATAAGTTCTGAAAATGGTTCTTCACAGCATTGTATGCTGGTTAGCATTAGATAGTTCCTGCTTTATCCGGAGCTGCATTTACATTTAGGGCATTTAGCAGACGCTTTTGTCCAAAGCAACTTCCAATAACTACATTTGTCAGAAGAAGTGAAAAAACGATATGTAGGTACAGTAAGGATGTCAATAGAACAATCCATCCATCCATCCATCGTCTACTGCTTATCCTGTATTCAGGATCCCAGGGGAGCTCGAGCCGATCCCAGCTGACATTGGGCGAAGGCAGGTCTCCAGGGTACACAGCAGGTCCGAGAGGTAGAACAGTGCCAAGCCATTCAGGCACTTCAAAGCAAACAGCAGAATCTTAAAATCAAATCCTAAAATGCACAGGAAGCCAGTGGAGGGAAGCCAGTACAGGGGAAATGTGCTCTTGCTTACTAGTACCCGTTGGCAGACAATAGCAGCGTTCTGGACTAGCTGCAAGCAAGAGAGGGAGGCCCGACTGATGCCAACATACAAGGCATTACAATAATCTAGACAAGAAGTCATAAAAGCATGTATATTTCCAAAAACACCACAAGATAAAAAAAGCTTTGACCTTGGACAGGCCTATCCCTCAGAATGTAAAATGACACCTGCAGCTTGTCCTTTTTCCACTGCCGTTCAGCCCTGCTGCACTCTCGTCTGGCTTCACGTGTACTGTCGTTCAACCAGGGGTCAGGTTTAGGTTTGGAGTGCCTGGTTTTTAGAGGATCGACAGTATCAAGAATTTCCAAACAGGTGGAGTCAAACCGAGATTATTTCAGCCAAAGTCAGTGATGAAGTGCTTATTATATTTTGGAGGTTTGTATTTCACTGTGCACAGAGAGACCCAACTCAAACATATTCAGCTCAAAGATGGAGAATGAGACCGATGACAGTTGTTTACAGTTGAGTCATTCGGGGCGCTCGGGCCAGAGGCCAAAGGCTGTGGGGTTCACCCCTCTTCTGCGGCGACGGGGAGAACCGAGGCGGCTATGAAACTCCTCATCCCTGCCCATGACAGCTACCAGCCAGGTGCCAACAGGCTCCAGAAAACGACGGGAAACAAAATAGCAATGGATTGATCCACATCCAGGAAAAGTAGACCCAGGACAAAGCACCAGAGAGGCTTTCAGCTTCACCAGTCGGCCGCTGCCTTTACCTCGGCGTCTGAGACGTCCAGCTGAGGTAGTTGAGCTGACCGCTCAAGCTGGGGCGTATCCTGAGCTAGCCATAATCAGCTTAATCTTGAGATAGCCTAAGATAGCTAGTCCATGCAATGGTAATTGACTCAACAGAAACAAGCCCCCTTGCACAGGCAATTCAGTTTGTCTACCAACAGTGGCTTCCTCCGGGGTATGCAGACTCTACAGGTAGTTGTTGACTTAAGAATGCCTCTAGACTTTTTTTTTTTTTAACATAATACTATCGAGCATGTTTAGGGCAGCACACAATTGTTGGGATTGGCTTAAAGACCATTGTTGAGGGCTGCGAGAAACATTTTAACAGCGGTCCCGTCCACTTGGTCACTTGGTGTATTTCATTTCCACCATCAGATTTTAGTTGATGCTTCATGTGTTTATTCAAATGAGCATGCAGCCATGTGATGGTGTGACGTGACCATGTAGGAGAAACAAAGCTGACATACAGCGTTTGAGGGCAGGTGGACCCTGCAGACCAGCTCTGCTTACATGGAGACCAGCACAGATTCAAAGGGCATCGGTGCTTAAAGGATGTTGGGTTTTCATTGTTCTTTCAAAACAAACATATTATTTATTATATTTGATGATATTTATTATTTGTTGTGCTTCTGTATTCCAGTGACATTAACAGGTTTTATCTATCGTGTCTTAAATGCTTCTCTGAAATGTCCTACGCAACTCAATCTCAGATGAACATCACTGTTGGACGGCAGGAACGGGGAATACTGGAAATTATATTGTTTTCTGCTCCAATTACAGTGTCATGCTGTGTGTTTCTCTTAATTAACGGGATCATGTTATTCACTTTGAGGAGTAAATTGGTGTTTCGTGAGACCTCCCGTTACATTCTTCTGTTTAACCTCCTTTGTGCAGACACCATGCAGATGGCACTGAGCCAATTACTTTACCTACTGTCTGCTTGTAGAATAACACTGACATATCCAGTATGTGGTGTTCTTGTCCTGTTCGCCAACCTCATCAACGAAATCTCCCCTCTCACGCTGGTGGTGATGTCGCTGGAGAGATATGTGGCCGTGTGCTACCCACTGAGACACGCTACCATTATTACCATCAGAAACACAGAAGTGGCTATTATTGTGATTTGGGCCTTCAGCTCAATAAATATCATTGTCAGAGTTGTTTTACTGTTAGACTTTCCCTTTGATGACCTGGAGAGTCTGCAGATGAGAGATGTTTGTAATTCATTAGTTATGTTTCTTGGGTCAATGTCTGATGATTATGACAAGGCATACACTTATTTTCTGTTTGTATCAGCTAGTGTGGCAGTCACTTCCTCTTTTGTTGCTGTGATGATAGCAGCCAGGTCAGCCTCCACAGACAAAGCGTCAGCTTGTAAGGCTCGTAACACACTGCTGCTGCATTTGTTGCAGCTGGCCCTCAGTCTCTGCTCAACCATGCACAACTTTGTCCTAGTCGCCGTCTCAAAAAGTGTCAAGAGGTTCGTACTTGTGCGCATCCAGAATTTTTTTTATGTGATCCTTATACTTCTCCCCAAGTGTCTGAGTTCTCTCATCTATGGCCTCAGAGACCGGCCCATCAGATCCACCCTCGCGTATCATCTGTGTTGTCGACTGAAACCCTCAAACATCACAGCCATGACTGAACCCTGAGATTCCTCTCTATATGTTTGTTCAAAGGGCTGGATATCCTTTCAAAACTCTGTATCGATTCAAATACTTTCATCGATACTACTATGTGTGAATGAAAACCCATCTTCTAATTATTACACTGTGTTTCTATAAACGACTGCAGCACATTTCTCTGCTAGTAAACTAGTTTATTATGTAAATATGAAATGACAGTTGATCATGCAAACCGTCACATTGTGAATGAAAAGAGAAATTAATTAAACACTCATTCTACCAAACTCTGTTCTCGAATGTAACACTTTACTGTTTCTTAACATATTTATCAGTTGATTTTCCAAATATTTGTTATCAGTCCCTTTTCTGAATCCACATGAACCACCTTCACGTTGGCATTTAACTGTTTAAACTGAATATTCCCTAGTCTAGTTCAGATAAAAACAGGTAAGCGTGTTGTTCACTCCTGAGACGTCATCTTCCAGCACATATCCAGCACTTACAAGAAACAAATACAAAAATGTCTGTTACTTAACATAACGAGGTTGAATATTCACAATAACAATGTTGTTTTGTCAGTATTTCACTAGCAGCATGCCAACTTTATTTTAGATATGTTGAGAGATCGTATACAATCAGTGCATTCATCCTTTGATAAAAAATATAAGTTAAGCTATGGTCTAATAGCATACATTGCATTTTGCTTAGTTTGTGGTCCTCATGGTCTTATGGTTATTATGTCCATTTAGGCTCAAATTGCAAAACGGATTATAAACTGGTTTGATGCACTGCTAGACTCAGGAGATGATGGATTAAAATACAAGGAGCCCCCCATATTCATGTTCAGTTCCACATCCCCCCACTCTTAGTTCTGATCGCTCTGGCGCCATCTACAGGCTGCTCTCTACTCTTCACACTAAGCCCAACACATTACGCTTCTTGCACACAGGATAGATTAGGTGTACAGTTTTATAAATATCTATTTTTCTTTTATAAAGATGCATTTTATGGAAGTAATTTATTCCTTCATTCTGGGAAAGATGAACCGGTGCGGGCGGAGTTGTGTTTTAGACTTTTTGCTCGAGTGGAAGCACTCGAGCATGGTGGAAGTGCGTAATGGCGGTGCGTACCGGCAGTCTGGCAGGTCTTGCTGGAGCTCACACAAACAATATTGCCAAATTTGCCTTCCTACAAAAAAACGTAGATTGGTCGACATAGTTCAAAGACTATTTGTTTTGAACTATGTGTTTGCATTACTGCTTCTATCCGTGCGAAGCTGCCATTCATGCCAACAACAACCTGGCTGTGAACACGATGTTCGTCGCGGCTTCAATCACAATCCATGGAGCCAATATGTAACCTACGCCAAAATTCTAAACAATGGCCGCGCTACCCAACCAACAACCTGGACAAATACCCGAGGAGCTGAAAACTCAAAACAACCGCACAGAAAGATCATCTACCTGATGGCGGTCCTCCTGCTGGCCGGTGATGTCCAGGTGAACCCGGGGCCTCGTCTGGCCTCTGCTGGTGATTTGCTGCCCTCTTCGGGTGCATTGGATTTTCGCCCTGCTCTGGCGGTGCCTTCGTTGACGTGAGGGGGTGCCCCCGGGGGACACCTCTTGCGGCGGGGGGGCGGCGGTGGCGAGTGGAGTGCTCTGGTCGTTCCCTCCTGGATGGGGAGCGGCGTTCTGGATGTGCCGCTTTCCTCTGGTGCCGACGCGCGGTGCGCTCTCCCCGTTGTGGATGCTGCGGCGACCGCGGCTGTCGGGGGTTCGCCTCGGGTGCAGAGTGGAGAGCGCTCCTATACACGAACACCTGGTAGCGGTGAGTTCCAAACTTTGACTGCTCCACCCTCACCAGAGAATAGGCCCAATCAAATTGCGAATCCCGTCACACAGACTCCTCTCAACCGGCAACATTTGGGACTAAATCCGGCGATCAGGAAACATCGAAGAACAAACTTTTTTAAAACTCTTAATCACGCAAAACTGATCTGGGATCCACGATCCAAACCCAAAGGATTACTCGGCGGACATTTAAATATATACGAAGCATTATCTCTAAAAGCAAACAGCTAGAACACCTACTATCTCACTCTAACTTGGACTTCCTTGGTCTTTCTGAAACATGGCTTAACGAACGCTCAGATATACCCTATATATATGATAGATATACCTGGGTATAACATGTTTAGAAGGGATAGAAACAAGGGCAAGGGAGGGGGTTTGCTAGTATATGTTAAAAACACAATTACATGTAACCTCATTGAATGGTCACAAGAAATAGACATGGAGTATATTGGGTTGAATATGTCACTGTCTCATCAAATGTCCTTCACTGTAATTTGCCTATATCGACCTCCATCATCCAATAACATATTTTATGAACATCTTCATAGCATTCTTAAGCAATGTGATGATAAAAAAGAGTTAATACTAATGGGTGACTTTAATATAAACTGGGGGGAAAAAACGGAGAGAAAAAAACTTAAAGAGATAACAAACAAGTTTGATCTTTCCCAACTGATACAAGGTCCAACAAGAATAACTAACTCTTCTCAGACACAAATTGATCTGATATTTACAAACAGACCTGAGAGGGTAACCACATCACACAACATGCTAACTGGTCTGTCTGACTATAATATCACATTGCTGGTAAGGAAACTAACCAAAAAACGATTTGCAAATTCTACCAAAACAAACCAATTCTATGATAAAATTCCTAAAAATGAAATAATCAATTTTGAAAATGCTATAAACCAAATTGACTGGTCTGATCTATTAATCAGTGAAGACATTGAGAATAGCTGCAGCACTTTTTTGACTACCATTAACGAAATTAGAGTAACCTTCACACGGAACGTGAAACATAAACATGGACAAAAGAGGACCCTACCATGGCTAAATGACACTCTCTGGCAACAAATGAAAGAGAGGGATTTTGCTCTAAAGAGGGCTCTAAAATCAGGACATAGTAGCGATCGGCTTACCTTCACAACTCTCCGAAATAAGGTATTGAGGAATTTAAGAAGGGCTAAGGCAGATTTTTTTAATCAGAATCATTAATGAAGCACAAGGAAATGGGAAACTTATATGGAGAAATCTTAATAAATTAACTTGTAGGAATAAAGAACAGAGAACAACCTTACCTGAACTCAAAGTGAATGGAATATTGACTCAAGATAATGATATGATGGCAAGTACATTTAATGATTTCTTCATAAAGTCAGTCGAGGAACTGACTCAAGGTATCTTAATTGGAACTGTGCCATCTATTCCCATCGACCTTGCTAAACCTGTCTTTGAAATAAAGGAAATATCTGAATTAGAGGTGAACAAAATTATAACCTCCTTGAGGAACTCAAAAGCAAAGGATTCGTATGGGTTGGATACCACATTTTTAAAATCACATAGGGATGCCCTTGTTTGCCCCATTGCACATCTGATCAACCTATCAGTTAGGCAAAGTACTTTTCCAAGCACCTGGAAAATAGCAGTGGTATCTCCGATCCATAAGTCTGGTGATAAAACAATGGTGTCAAATTATAGGCCCATTAGTGTCCTTTCAGTGATATCCAAGGTGTCAGAAAAATGGGTAGCAGAACAACTAAAATCACATCTAAATTTGGGCCACAACCCCTTACACCCAATGCAATTTGGTTTTCGCATAAACCACTCTACAGAGACAGCGAACTGCATCTTCCTGGAAAACATCAAGTCAAAATTAGATGGGGGTGATGTAGTAGGTGCAGTGTTTTTGGACCTTAAGAAGGCTTTTGACACTGTCAATCACCATCCATCCATCCATTTTCTACCGCTTATCCTGGGGGGCTGGAGCCGATCCCAGCTGTCATTGGGCGAAGGCAGGGTACACCCTGGACAGGACGCCAGTCTATCACAGGGCTGACATGTAGAGACAAACAACCATTCACGCTCACATTCACACCTACGGGCAATTTAGAGTCACCAATTTACCTATCCCCATCCTGCATGTCTTTGGACTGTGGGAGGAAGCCGGAGAACCCGGAGAGAACCCACGCTCACACGGGGAGAACATGCAAACTCCACACAGAAGGAACCCGGGGACGACCCGGGAATCGAACCCGGGACCCTCTTGCTGTGAGGCGAGAGTGCTAACCACTACACCACCATGCAGCCATCACCAGATACTTTTATCAAAATTATCAAATTTTAATTTCTCAGCCGATGCCATAAAATGGAGTCATACTTAACTAACGGGAAACAAAGTGTACACATTGGTAATTCTTATTCCTCGTACCTTGACTGTAATATTGGTGTACCCCAGGGGTCAGTATTGGGCCCTATTTTGTTTAGCCTGTACATTAATGACTTACCTTCAGTCTGTCCATCTGTGAATATACAAATGTATGCAGATGATACAGTTCTCTATGTGCATGCAAAAAGCAAACAACAGGCTGCATCTAAACTAACTGAAGCATTGGTCCACATTTCTGATTGGCTAAAAAGGTCACGTCTACATCTGAACATTAACAAAACAGTCTGTATGTTCTTCTCTCAGAAAAGCTAATGTTTTTATTGAAGGCCAGGAACTCTTGGTTGTGCCTGATTTTAAATACCTTGGTATCATTTTAGATTCTAATTTAACTTTTAAAAAACATGTTAAAAAGGTGGCTAATACGATCAGATTTAACCTGGCCAATTTTAAACACATAAGGCCATGTCTAACAACAGAGGCAGCCAAACTCTTTATGCATGCCATGATCTTTTCTCACATATCATACTGTTTTACAAGCTGGTCCCAAGCAAACATGACAACTCTGAAACCAATAGAAACCCTCTATAAGCAAACCTTAAAAACATTAGATCAAAAACCTATCAGTTATCACCACTGCAATATTATAAATAAGTACAACTTATTTAATTTAGAAAGTTTTTTACATTATCTGGATGCCTGTCTCATTTTTAAAATATTACATGGGCTGGCACCTCCACCGCTGGGTGAGTTTATACAGCAGAAAAACAGCAGTGGCAGGGCAACTTGGGCAGTTACCAGGGGAGACTGTGTTATACAGTATAGACGTAGCAAGTTTGGCCAAACAATCTTCTCAGTACGGGCCGCAAATTACTGGAACTGCCTTCCTACTGAACTTAGAGAAAGCACCAGCTATCTATCATTTAAAATAAAACTTAAGAGATGGATTAAAAACAACCAAAACTGCAATCATCAATAACTAACCTACTTGTGCTGCACTTCTTTGTATTGCACTTATTTTTTTTCATGTTTTTCTCTCTCTCTCTCTCTTTTCTCTTTTGCTTTCTATCCTTCTTGCATTTTAAATTTTTTTCTCATTAATGTAATGTGATGATGTGTTGACCTGCCAAGGGACTACAGACGAAAATTAGCTTTTTTGCTAACTCTGGCATATTTACATTTTGAGTGTAAACTGAAAATGTCAATTGATGTGCATTGTCCCTTTTAAATAAACAAATAAATAAAATAAAAAAGGTATCCAAATGTGTGAAGAATGGATGCGAGTTGTGAACAAAAAACGCGATAAATTCAAATAAGGGGAAATTTTCCTCAAAATGTTTCCTACAGCAAAAGATGATATGCGTTCATCACATGATAACACATCATTGCAATGATGCATTTTCTGATCGAAGAGAGGCTTTTTTTTAAATAGTTGACTTAACTTAAGAAGAAGAGTAAGTTTCTCAACATGTAAAGGAAATGCATCATCTTTCAGTTCATCACAAAAATTCAACATCAATACATAGGGAGGAGATACAAGGTTTTCACTGGACAGCAGGGACGTCACTAGGATTTAAAGACAGGGGGTCTTAGCCCCCAGGAGAAGCATCTTTTTAGTACTGTATTAGAACTACAAGACCAGTGAAGTCCAGCTAGTAACAAGTTAAAAGCAACATAGTTGCCCCCTATTCTGAGCATAGACTAAAAAAAATAAAATAAAAAACAATTGGTAACAATGGTAACAATTAGTGATGTTACGAGATGGGCAGAGGCTTCGAAGCGTGTGTCGAGTAATGGAGGGGGCGTTTCCGCGAAGCGCATATCGAGGCTTGCTTCATTTAGGGGAGGGGCCAAAAATGATGACGTCCGAAGCCTCGCTGCCCCGCTGTACCACGTGACTGCTTCGGGAAGTGGTTCAGAGTTTGCCGCAAGGTTTTACAGCTATAGACCCCTCAGGCTCCATTCAAAATGTGGGTTTTGAAGCAGAGTTGCGGTCAGTTGAGAGTTTGGATAGTTTGGGGAGTTTGGATACTAGAGTTTGGATAGCGTTTATATAATTTGGAGAGTTAAGGGAGAGAGAGAGATTTAGGAGAGTGATGATTTTACCATTCGGGGAAAATTTACACACAGAATACATTCAAACAATTTATTATACACATGTGATCATTTATGTACAGAAATTATTTTTTCATGGAGCGGCCGGTGGCGCAGTGGTAGGGCAGCAGCCTCATGTACAGAGACTCAACGTCCTCGATGCGGTGATCCCAGGTTCGACTCCCGGCCCGCGATTAGTTTCCCCCAATGTCTTCTCCCTGTTACCACACTCTCTGTATAGAATAATATAACTGCTTGAATGATCTTTAAGTAGTTATTTGGTCATCCATTTTTTGTAATTCATAGTCATTCCCAACAGACATAACAGACACAAAAATGCAATGCATCACACATTATGTGGTTCAGATACAGCTGCCTGTGATTATACACTTGGCCAGTAGGTGGTTTCGTGTGCACATGCGGAGGGAGTGAGGGATTTCAGGTTGCGGCGGCTGGTGACAGTTCGAGGCGTAGAGGGGAGGGATGTGGTGGGCTTCATGGGGAGGGAGAAAGTCACAAAGTGGTGGTCGGACACGGTGAGTGGGGTAACAGACAGTGCCGAGATGCCACAGGATCTTGTGAAGACAAGGTCAAGTTGGTTCCCGATCCGGTGAGTTGGTGGAGAGGGGAGAGTGTAAGGTCAAATGCGGAGGAGGCCGGGCATGAGGGCGACCCAGCGGACGGGGCCGCTCAGGAGGCCGGGCATGAGGGCGACCCAGCGGGCGGGACCGCTCAGGAGGCCGGGCATGAGGGCGACCCAGCGGGCGGGACCGCTCAGGAGGCCGGGCATGAGGCCGAGCTAGCGGGCGGAACCGTTCAGGAGGCCGGGCATGAGGGCGACCTAGCCGACGGGGCCGCTCAGGAAGGCGACGTGGAGCAGGCGTAGGACGGCCCCCCGTCTGAACAGGAACGGGTGACGAGCGGACCTCCCGAAGGCTGCGTGGAGCAGGCGTGGGACGGCCCCCCGTCGGAACAGGAATGGGTGACGAGCGGACCTCCCGAAGGCTGCGTGGAGCAGGCGTGGGACGGCCCCCCGTCGGAACAGGAACGGGTGACGAGCGGACCTCCCGAAGGCTGCGTGGAGCAGGCGTGGGACGGCCCCCCGTCGGAACAGGAACGGGTGACGAGTGGACCTCCCGAAGGCTGCGTGGAGCAGGCGTGGGACGGCCCCCCGTCGGAACAGGAACGGGTGACGGGCAAACCCCCAATAGGCTGCGAGGAGCAGGTGTGGGACGGTCCCCTGTCTGGGCTGGTGACGGACGGGCCGCCGACTGAAGACCACTGGAGAGTGTCGACCGGACCGCCGACTGAAGACCACTGGCAGGTGTCGACCGGACCGCCGACTGAAGACCACTGGCAGGTGTCGACCGGACCGCCGACTGAAGACCACTGGCAGGTGTCGACCGGGCCGCCGACTGAAGACCACTGGCAGGTGTCGACCGGACCGCCGACTGAAGACCACTGGCAGGTGTCGACCGGGCCGCCGACTGAAGGTCAATGGCAGGTGTCGACCGGGCCGCCGACTGAAGGTCAATGGCAGGTGTCGACCGGACCGCCGACTGAAGGCCAATGGCAGGTGTCGACCGGGCCGCCGACTGAAGGCCAATGGCAGGTGTCGACCGGGCCGCCGACTGAAGGCCAATGGCAGGTGTCGACCGGACCGCCGACTGAAGACCACTGGCAGGTGTCGACCGGACCGCCGACTGAAGACCAGAGACCGAGACATGGGCTAGTGGCGCAGCTGTGACCGAGGCGTGGGCTGGATGCTTGGCTGTGGCTAAGGCCTGGGCTGGATGCTTGGCTGTGGCTAAGGCCTGGGCTGGATGCTTGGCTGTGGCTAAGGCCTGGGCTGGATGCTTGGCTGTGGCTAAGGCCTGGGCTGGATGCTTGGCTGTGGCTAAGGCCTGGGCTGGATGCTTGGCTGTGGCTGAGGACGGAGCTGGTAGCGTGGCTGCGGAGGATGGCCGGAGTTCAGGGGTTGAGAGAAAGCCCTTGACCCAGGCAGGCAATGAGCCCTTGAGCCACGGGCTGGCAGAAACCAGCTCCCTGGCCCTCGCCAGGGCCGACTGCCTCTCCTCCTCTCCTTCAGCATGCCTGTGCTCGGCCTGGAGACACTGGAGTCTGTAGGTCGCCTCCCGAAGCTCATGTGTTGAGCCACATAAAAAAAAGGCTGCTGAGTCCATGGTTAGCTTCTGCTGGGTCCTTAATGTGGTTGGTTCATTCTGTCAGGTTCTGGACAAGACGTGGACTCGAAAACAGGAGGTGAGGACCCAAATGCAGAAAAAAGGGATTTATTTCAATAATAAACTAAATACAAAAACAATAACTAAGACAGGAACAAAGTATCAACCCAGGAAGACCACAAAAACAAAGTATCAAACCAGAAAGACCTCAGGGGCAAAAAAACATCAGTCAAAGAAACACTTACGAAAGAAAACCAGAACACAAAGGGACACGGAAGGCAGGACGCGGGTACAGAGACAAATCCAGGGACATGACAGGGTGCATGACAGCGACAAACGACATTGAGAATGAACCAACAAGAGACAGGGGAAACACACGAAATGAAACAGGAAATCAAAACTAATGAAACAGAACATGACAAAACACAGATCATGACAGTTCCTGTATGCTGCACCACCCGGTTTCCCTTGGATTATTTGTGTCCCTGTGTCCAGCCTCCTGTGTCCCTTTGTGTTTTTTGGGGGGGTTTCTTTTTTAATCATTTTTTCCCCTTGTGGTCTCCCTCCGTTTTATTAGTTAAATAATCATTTTTGCATTTAACTTTTCGTGTCCTTTTTGCCTGCATTTGGGTCCAACCCTCCTTTACCCCTTTTACTACAAACCCTAACACGAGGGTGTCTGGTTGGGTTTTGTCTTTTACCATCGTTGGGCTCTGTGCAGGCACCTCCTGTCTTTTACCATCGTTGGGCTAGGTGCAGGCACCCCCTGTCACCAATATCACTCATGCTGGGTAGATGGTTGATGTTCTGGTTTGTAGAGTCCTCCTGTACTGGGCCGTGAACATCCCATGATGCCACTTTGTAATGTTTCCAGTGAGGATGCTTTCTACTGCTCCTCCGTAAAAGTTAATAATAACAATAACTAAATTTTGCCCTAAGCTGCTGCTTTCCAGGAACTTAAAACTGTTGGCTTGGTCCACCATAGCTTCTTCAATTTAGATGGGGTGTGTGTCTAAACTAACAGCTCCTTGGTTTTACTGACGTTGAGGCAGAAGTTGTTTTTCCTTTCTATATGAAGTCTCAACACTGTTTGTAATCCGGCCTACGACGGTAGTGTCATCTGCATCTTCGCAACAGAGTTCTCTTCATGTCCAAGGTTTACAGCATGAGCTCTGGTGTTTAACGCTAGAGTGGAGAAAGTCTGGCTGCCATAAACAGAAGGTGATGAAATGGGAGAAGGAGCAAGAGGACGAGGACTTATCCCCTTATTTGCATTTCTATGTTCATGATACACACCCAGAATTTACACATTTGGAAACTGTGTGTCTACTACATTCATGATAAACTGCAGAAAAAGCAAAAGCCACAAGTGTATTTCATTTCCACCATCAGATTTTAGTTGATGCTTCATGTGTTTATTCAAATGAGCATGCAGCCATGTGATGGTGTGACGTGACCATGTAGGAGAAACAAAGCTGACATACAGCGTTTGAGGGCAGGTGGAGCCTGCAGACCAGCTCTGCTTACATGGAGACCAGCACAGATGCAAAGGGCATCGGTGCTTAAAGGATGTTGGGTTTTCATTGTTCTTTCAAAACAAACATATTATTTATTATATTTGATGATATTTATTATTTGTTGTGCTTCTGTATTCCAGTGACATTAACAGGTTTTATCTATCGTGTCTTAAATGCTTCTCTGAAATGTCCTACGCAACTCAATCTCAGATGAACATCACTGTTGAACAGCAGAAACAGGGAATACTGGAAATGATGTTGTTTTCTGCTCCAATTACATTGACGTGCTGTGTGTTTCTCTTCATTAACGGGATCATGTTATTCACTTTGAGGAGTAAATTGGTGTTTCGTGAGACCTCCCGTTACATTCTTCTGTTTAACCTCCTTTGTGCAGACACCATGCAGATGGCACTGAGCCAATTACTTTACCTACTCTCTACTTGTAGAATAACACTGACATATCCAGTATGTGGTGTTCTTGTCCTGTTCGCCAACCTCATCAACGAAATCTCCCCTCTCACGCTGGTGGTGATGTCGCTGGAGAGATTTGTGGCCGTGTGCTACCCACTGAGACACGCTACCATTATTACCATCAGAAACACAGAAGTGGCTATTATTGTGATTTGGGCCTTCAGCTCAATAAATACCATTGTCAGAGTTGTTTTACTGTTAGACTTTCCCTTTGATGACCTGGAGAGTCTGCAGATGAGAGATGTTTGTAATTCATTAGTTATGTTTCTTGGGTCAATGTCTGATGATTATGACAAAGCATACACTTATTTTCTGTTTGTATCAGCTAGTGTGGCAGTCACTTCCTCTTTTGTTGCTGTGATGATAGCAGCCAGGTCAGCCTCCACAGACAAAGCTTCAGCTTGTAAGGCTCGTAACACACTGCTGCTGCATTTGTTGCAGCTGGCCCTCAGTCTCTGCTCAACCATGCACAACTTTGTCCTAGTCGCCGTCTCAAAAACTGTCAAGAGGTTGGTACTTGTGCGCATCCAGAATTTTTTTTATGTGATCCTTATACTTCTCCCCAAGTGTCTGAGTTCTCTCATCTATGGCCTCAGAGACCGGCCCATCAGATCCACCCTCGCGTATCATCTGTGTTGTCGACTGAAACCCTCAAACATCACAGCCATGACTGAACCCTGAGATTCCTCTCTATATGTTTGTTCAAAGGGCTGGATATCCTTTCAAAACTCTGTAGCGATTCAAATACTTTCATCGATACTACTATGTGTGAATGAAAACCCATCTTCTAATTATTACACTGTGTTTCTATAAACGACTGCAGCACATTTCTCTGCTAGTAAACTAGTTTATTATGTAAATATGAAATGACAGTTGATCATGCAAACCGTCACATTGTGAATGAAAAGAGAAATTAATTAAACACTCATTCTACCAAACTCTGTTCTCGAATGTAACACTTTACTGTTTCTTAACATATTTATCAGTTGATTTTCCAAATATTTGTTATCAGTCCCTTTTCTGAATCCACATGAACCACCTTCACGTTGGCATTTAACTGTTTAAACTGAATATTCCCTAGTCTAGTTCAGATAAAAACAGGTAAGCGTGTTGTTCACTCCTGAGACGTCATCTTCCAGCACATATCCAGCACTTACAAGAAACAAATACAAAAATGTCTGTTACTTAACATAACGAGGTTGAATATTCACAATAACAATGTTGTTTTGTCAGTATTTCACTAGCAGCATGCCAACTTTATTTTAGATATGTTGAGAGATCGTATACAATCAGTGCATTCATCCTTTGATAAAAAATATAAGTTAAGCTATGGTCTAATAGCATACATTGCATTTTGCTTAGTTTGTGGTCCTCATGGTCTTATGGTTATAATGTCCATTTAGGCTCAAATTGCAAAACGGATTATAAACTGGTTTGATGCACTGCTAGACTCAGGAGATGATGGATTAAAATACAAGGAGCCCCCCATATTCATGTTCAGTTCCACATCCCCCCACTCTTAGTTTGTTCTGATCGCTCTGGCGCCATCTACAGGCTGCTCTCTACTCTTCACACTAAGCCCAACACATTACGCTTCTTGCACACAGGTATCCAAATGTGTAAAGAATGGATGCGAGTTGTGAACAAAAAACGCAATAAATTCAAATAAGGGGACATTTTCCTAAAAATGTTTCCTACAGCAAAAGATGATATGCGTTCATCACATGATAACACATCATTGCAATGATGCATTTTCTGATCGAAGAGAGGCTTTTTTTTAAATAGTTGACTTAACTTAAGAAGAAGAGTAAGTTTCTCAACATGTAAAGGAAACGCGTCATCTTTCAGTTCATCACAAAAATTCAACATCAATACATAGGGAGGAGATACAAGGTTTTCACTGGACAGCAGGGACGTCACTAGGATTTAAAGACGGGGGGGCTTAGCCCCCAGGAGAAGCATCTTTTTAGTACTGTATTAGAACTACAAGACCAGTGAAGTCCAGCTAGTAACAAGTTAAAAGCAACATAGTCTTGTTCTGTTGAACAAGAGTTACTGTCATGTTAACTTTAAGACACATTGAAGCTGCATGCTTAGATCCTGATTATGTTAATGTGTCTTAAAGTGATACCGTATCGAATTCCTTTCTCCATTAGATAAGCTGCAGGTCTAAAGCCCAAGTTATGCTTCCGCGTCGACACAACGCAAGGGGGCTTGCGGACCCCTTACGTCCAACGCAAGGGCCTGACGTGCACCTCCCAAAAATCCTAGACGCGCGTCGAGGCGACGCAACACCAACGCAGCGGCATTGGCTGTGATTGGTCCGCTAACTACATCCGCTGGAGACCGCTATCCGGTTTCCACTCATAAACACCGCCATTTAAACTTTTAATAGGCTACTCTTATTGTTTTCACCTCGTTTTATTGTTTGCACCTTGTCGCTTTTGCACAAAGAAATAAAACACCAAGTTCTGAAAAATAGTGGATGTTTAAAGCCAGAAAGTAAACAAATACGCTATAACGAGGCTAACGACGATATACGTCTAGAGTCTCGGTCGGTCGGTCAGTCTTTACAAAAAACATAGCGCCCTTTACCGGTGTGGCATTGAATTGCATTTCGACACGTAAACCCAACGCAGAACCATCACGGTCTCCAAGCAACTGCATGGCCGTTGCGTGGCCGTTGCGTGATCACTACGCGGAAGCATAATCAGGGCTTAAAGAATGTACTTTAATTACACCGATTACTGTCCTGTAGATTGGCTCAATCAGAGGGTGATTCTGCTCAGTCATGTTTCTGTCATAAAGTATACAGTAGAATAAACCAAGCCTGGTTTTAAAGGTCAAAATGAAACATAAATATGAACTTTACCCAAAATAACTATTGTGTATGTATGTACCCCCCCTATTCTGAGCATAAAGACAAAAACAAATCAAATAAAAAACAATTGGTAACAATGGTAACAATTTAGGGTCGCCCCAGTCCCCCTTAAATACGCCTAACAACGTCACTGCTTAGATCTATCCGACCACTACCAATAATTCAATAAATAGCTTTTGAACTTTCTGTATTGAGGCCCAAGCGCAGTTCCGCTCGCGACGTCATGACGTAGGACGTATGAAAGTGCGTGGTGACGGTTGATGCTGGTCGACAGTTTTCCCTCCTCGTTGAGAAAGCTATCCGGCTATGCCGATGTTTAGCTAAAGATACTTTTATCGTTTTAACACGTTTGACTCCGTAGCTTCGTCGTTGTCGGAGGACGGTCGTCGACAAAGCAACCGAACATCCATAACAACGTTGTGAAAGGTGCGTGTTCGCGAATGTAACGGTTGTTTTCTTTTTCTGTCTCACTTTTGTTTTGCTAACGTTTACGTAGCGATGCTAATTGGTTAGCGGCTAGTTAGCTTACGTTAGCTCGACGCAGTTAAGTTCCAACTAGCGACTGTCCGCGACGCGGTGGATGTCCGGCGGCAACGCGAGTTCATGTTGAACTTTAAAAGCCACTAACGTGGAAGCGTTAACTCGTCGGCAGTGTTGTTTGCGTGCTCGTTCAGCGGGTGTGCTAACGTGTTGTGAGCCGACGCGGAAATGATGCTACAGCTACGTCGCTACGTGTGTTGATTTGCGGCTTTTCTAACCGGTATTGTCTGGCTCCGACTCGCCAAGGCACGGGCTCGGTTTGGTTCAAACCCCTAAATCAACCAGTTGGGACTGACGTTAACGTTGTAATCTGTTGATCGCGGTACCGAGTATCGGCTTGGCCCGGTGTGCTGCACGTGGAGCTGAAAGTCAGAGAACCCCGGATCGAGGCTCCGCTGGCGGACTCACTTCATGGGTTCATGCGACTGGATCCCAGCTTCTTACGTTAAAGCAGGGTGTTTGCTGAAGTTTCCACCTGCTTCAGACGCCAGCAGCCACGTTTCGTGCTAACCACAGCCTGAAGGATGACATGTAACCTTCATATGTTCCATTTTAGAGTAGAAATGTCATTTACTTCTCCAGCTTAATACAATTTGTTTTTGCTTTTAAGCCTTTTGGAGCAGCTGTAACAAAGCTGAAAACGTGGCTGTTTTTGGAGATACGAGCTTCTCACGGGACATTTGATGAGCCTATAGAATATAAACTAGTTAAACAGTGTAACATTTTTATTCACCAGATAATATAGTAAAGTGTTTTACCACACCATCATGTCGGTACATTTTGCCTGTAATACTTGCATCTACACTGTGTTTGAATACTTTCCTCATCAATATTTGTGTCTAATGTTTTATGTAATATTTGTTGGTGGAGAGTGCCTCTTCTCTTCATCCCCAGGTTTAACAAGAGTTTGTGTCCCCAAATCAACTGAAACTAAAACCTTCTATGGCTTTTTCTAACATACCATCTCTTATATTATATAATGTTTCCTTTTTTTTTTAGTCAATTAATTTTTAATTTGAGGTTAAGAATGTGGAAAATATACAAAGAAAACCCCAAACTATTTGATTGGGATTTAATCTTAAAGATTTAGATTGACTTGGCTTGAAAAAAGGTGTTCATCTGATTAAATGCGCCATCTAAAGTGGCACTTTTTGCTAAATGTGAACTCCCCATTAATATTTTCTGACAGTTTGGTGAATTTTCCTGCAGAATATAAAAGTGGATGTTTTCTCTCCGTACAGAAGACTTATGCAGTCCTGCTAGCAGGGCAAGATGTTCAACAAGTCATTTGGTACTCCCTTCGGTGGAGGGACGGGAGGGTTTGGCACCGCATCAACCTTTGGACAGCAAAGTGAGTTGTTTTGTTTGTTTATTTAAGCTCTAGGATTTTCAACATTGTGGTAAAAGGCTGTGTTATTGTGAGTGTGAGTGAATAACCTGGTGGCAGTATGTATTTGCAGTATTACAAACTAGCTGTTTGTAGCGACAATCCCAAGAAAGGTGCTGCACTGTAGATTTTCTACATTTTATGCACACAGGAAATGTAACGTTGCACTCGATTTTGAAAACGTGAAGTTTGTGTATCAACAAAAAGACTCCGGACTACTAAACTCTGAGCAACGTCGCATTGTTTTTACCTGACTAGGAAATCCACCAGGACCCAGATCCTGAGTGTAATAATAAAGTAGAAGAGTAGAACGTATCAATCAACGCAGGGCTGCTTTGGCCGGAGAGCCAGTCGGAAGTTTGTCTGTTCGAATCCCGGCTCCTCCATCCTTGGACAAGGCGGCTGCCATCAGTGAATCATGACTGTGCGTGTGAACGGGTAAAAGTGACTGAATGTAGTGTAACGCGCCTTGAGTAGCTAGTTAGCTAGAAAGGTGCTCCATAAATTCTGGTCATTTTACCAACTAGATACCATTATTAGATGTTTGAAAATAAGCCATACTCAATAAACACCTTCGCTTCGATTCTCAGGTTGATAAAGAAAAAACTGCCTCAATAGGCTTTCGGTGATTTTCATCTCCTGTTGTGGGTGAAATGCAGTCTGGGAGGGTTTCATTATGTCCTCTCGTCCTCTCAGATGCAGGTTTTGGGGCGGCGGGAGGCTTCGGGACGTCCGCGTTCGGTGCCACCGCCAACACCGGAGGACTGTTTGCTCCCACGCAGAATAAACCTGGTTCGTCAGCTCTCGTCTCACACACACTCTAGTTTCCTAAAAGACTTGTATGTTTGTGTTGTCTGGCTGTCGGAACACATCCTGACTGGAGAAGCCGTCTTGACGGTAGCCGTTAAAGAAAAACTTTGCACTTTCCTCAGGCGGTCTGTTTGGGTCCAGCACCTTCAGCCAGCCAGCCGCTTCCTCTGCCAGCGCCGGCTTCGGTTTCGGTGCGGCGACCGGAACGTCGACCAGTCTGTTCGGCAATGCCGGAACAGGTGCCAGCAGCGGACTCTTCTCCCAGCAGAACAATGCTTTCGGTGCCAGCAAACCCACCTCGTTTGGAAGTGAGAACACATTTCACACTCATTCTGGGTCTTTCCTCCTCTTATTCCATCACATAAATCCAGAAGTGCGTTGTGACGTTTGTTTTTTTAACTCGATACATTGCCACAAATAAAAGTAAATATCAGATGGTACTAACAATATATAGATATATTATGTCCTAGCATAAAAGATGCAGCATTTTGATTTTCATGGATGAATTTTTTCACTTCAAGGCTTCTACTAACAAAAGAACCATGTTGAATGACAATAATCCAGTCCTCCACTTCTGTTTCCACACTGCTCAGTCCCGTTGTTGTTTTGATTTGTTTATCTTATGAAACGTCTGAACGCTTTGAAGAAGTCTCCCTCCCATCGTGTCCTCCAGGCTTTGGCACCAGCACCAGCAGCAGCGGCGGCTTGTTTGGGTCCACCAACACCACCTCCAACCCGTTCGGTGGTGGAGGTGGTGTAGCCTCCCTGTTTGGAGGCTCAGGGTTCACCGCCGCACAGCAACAGCCAGGAACCACCGTAAAATTCAACGTGAGTGTGTATAAAGCTTATTCAAAACGGTCAGTATGCATCCTAAAAGGTAGTGAGTGTCAAGGATCGGAGCTCTGTGACGGTGTATTAGAGACATTTTTGGTTTAAAAAGAATTGGAACTCAGGAAAGGGGAAAATATTTAGAGAAAAACTCAGAATTTCCTCGCCACTGTAATTATAAAAAAAATATTTATAGTGTTTACCTTCAATGCGCTAGAATGCCATCTTACTATTCCCCCACAATGCAATGCCCCAAATAAATGCAGCTGATTTGAAACAGTTGTCTGCAAAAACATAAATATGAAACTTTTTAGGTTTTTTTTTCTTCTTCTTCTTTTTTCGGTTTGATGGTGTTTGTAAGGTATTTCCTGTTAGTATGTTGATTTCTGGTGTTCTCACTGAAAGAACGCTCTACTGTATAGTAGTATTTACAGTACAAAGTACATACTGGATACGCAGGATACTGGAAATTATGCTAATTTATTTTCTCTACGCTCCTCCTCCAGCCTCCAACAGGAAGTGACACAATGGTGAAAGCAGGTGTGACCACAAGCATCAACACCAAGCATCAGTGCATCACAGCCATGAAGGAGTACGAGAACAAATCCCTGGAGGTGAGTTTGTGTCGCCGACACGAGTTTGCAGGCGTGAATGAAACCTGGCGAGTGTGATGTAGGTTTTATTTGTTTTGACAGGGTCATCAAGGAGACCTTTTTGAGTTTTTAAATGGACAAACATCACTTGTGTAACTCCTTGAACAATTTAAACAAGGTAACAATGTGTCTCCTGTCGCTGAGAAGCACACATAATGTTTCCTGTCCCTTACGTGTTTTTTTTAAATGCAGGAGTTGAGGCTGGAGGACTACCAGGCGGGCAGGAAGGGCCCGACCAACCCGATGGTTGCGCCAACAGGTGGTCTGTTCGGTGCGTCCACAGCGACGTCCAGTGCCGCCACTGGCCTGTTCGGCGCCACTGCCCCCAACACCAACTTCTCCTTCGGACAGAACAAGAGCACCTTTGGAGCAGCAAGTACGTGGTGACGGTGGCAGGTGGCTGTTGTTTTGTCTTGTGCAGTGACATTTTCGTGCCGTGTGATTGTGCATGTTGGGTGTCACGAATGAGGCGATATATCTGTGTGATGCTGTGTCTATAAAACCAGGCTATGTGGAGAAACCAGAGATTGTCTTTGGTCCAAACAACACGGTCTCTGCTGTATTTAGTCATCTTGTGGTCTTGCAGACAGACCTAACAAAGCACGACTTCACACTTTTTACTGATCACCATCATTATGGAGTTATTTCAGCATCCTTTTCATCTGGTTATTGATATTGTGGCGTATCTGGGACTTCCACAACATGTACAAAGCACCAACAGTGATTATTTCAGCCACAACTGATGCAACCTTCCCAGTGTTGAAGTGGAGCGAAGCCCCGCTTCCTCTCTGGGGCATCTAGCACAAGTGAATAAACACAAATGATCCTGTGTTGTTTTTCTGTCGACTCTCATTCTCTCCGCTTCTATTTCCTTTAAATGTGTCGTTTTAAACCGGTGTAGCAACATGCTGTGTGTCCGTCTTCTCTCCAGCAGCTGCTGGTGGTTTCGGAGCGGCCACCGGCAGTCTGTTCGTCCAGCAGCAGCAGCAGCAGCCACCGCAACAAGCCAACAGCCTCTTCAAGCCGTTCGGTCAGACGACTACCACACAGAGCACCGGCTTCTCCTTCGGCAACACCAACACCATGGGCCAGGCCAACACCAGCAGCATAGTGAGAACCACACTTTGTCTACGCAGCTTTGCTCACTAGCACTCTGGGAAGTCAGGACAAATCTACAGCACATGTGTACTTGGTTTGATTAAGCATTTCAGCATTAATGGCTTTAGATGAAGATCTTCAATTCGGTATCAGACGCCGTTTATGTCACTGTGCAGTTTGAAATGTGTTGATCAAAACGGCACCAAAGAGAAGGAAAATCTAAGCAACGGTGAATTACAGATATAAGATATAAATGATCATAAGCTGCACGCAGAGAAATAAGACAATGCCGTCAAGAGTTTGACATAGTTTAAATCTGAATGCAGCATGTTCTCTCCTCAGTTTTGAGGTTGTTCCCCCGTCACACCGGTCCTCTCCTTTTTGTTGATTCAGGGTTTGTTTGGAAACACAGCAGCGGTGCCTCCGACGGGCGGGTTGTTCGGTGCAGCCCAGGCGACCCCCGCCGCCGGCTTTGGGACGGCCACCGGGCTCTTCGGCCAAACCAACGCTGGGTTTGGAAACGCCGGCACGCAGGTACGCACCACACCAACGCCACGGGATGGAATGGGGCAGTCGGCGTCACAGTCAGAGTCACACAATGTTGCTTGATTTTGATTCACTAAACAAATCCGATGCGATAAAATCGTTTTTTTTTTTGTTTTTTGCTGCCATAAGAGTTCAGAGTTTTAAGCACATTTTGATCGTTATCTCGACTAATATTGTAAATCACAACCACTTCTGACACAACCCGTTTCTGCTGCGCCTCCCTGAGCATTCGTCCTGTTTCACCAACAGCCGACGACTGACTGAATGTCGTTTTGTTTTGCAGCAGAGTTTGTTCGGTAGCAAGACTGCTGGGTTCGGCACCACCACCACCAGCGCCCCGTCCTTTGGCACCGGCACCGGGCTCTTTGGCAAGCCCGCACTCTCGCTAGGAACCGGGACCAACACCTCTACCTTCGGTGAGTCTGCCGGTGTTCAGTGTGGAGACGGCTGACGTGTTGCTTCATGGCTCAGCAAAGGAAAATGCCTGTAAAATACTTCAGTGGATCATTAACAACCTTCGGCATTGATGAGTGTTTTTGTTTTTGGTTTTTGCTTGCCGCAGGATTTGGTGCAAACCCCACCCCAGGAAGTCTGTTTGGGGCCAAGCCAGCCACTGGTGGACTAGGGACAGCACTGGGAACCAGCTTTGGAGCAGGTACGGGAGGAACCACGATACCTGGACTAATCGTATAATAAAGAGAACGACATGGGGATAAAAACAGGATGTGAAACATAAGAAAATCAGAAAAGGGATATTAAAAAACAACTTGATCTATCATGTTGTACGTTCATGAAATCTGACCCATCCAAAGTATTTTAGGAGCCGTTGGTAGTAGTATAGTAGTAGTATAGTACAGTAGTGGTGGCATTAACAGAAGCCACAGTATCAAGTATCTAAGCTTGTACAACTTGAAGACAAACGTCATCCAAACAGTATTTTAATAAAAGGTTGTGTGTGTTCAGCAGTGGGAGCAGGACAGACGTCTCTGTTTGGGAACAACCAGAACAAACTGGGCACCACACTGGGAACGATGGGAACGTTTGGAGCGACCGGATTCAACAGCGGAGCGAGCACTCTGGGCTTCGGTGCTCCACAGCAACCCGTCGGTGAGCAGCATGTTTGCATGTTTATCAGCGTTCAGAGCACAGAGAAGCTTTTGTCTCTGACAATCTTAACTTTTCACCAAAGTCACTCAAACACCTCTTGACCTTTTTAAAGGGACAGTTTGGATGTTTAAAGTGGAGTTGTTATGAGCTGCTTGCATGTCCTCTTCAAAGCCACCAGACCGTTGGCTCTGCCCACTTCTTCCATCCAGTCCGTCAGTTAAATTGTTTGTGATATTGTGTGACAGAGGCGGCCGTAGGACAGCATCGCCTCTATTCTGTGAGCTAAATCACTGTTTTTGAGTCTGGTGACTTCATTTCCCCGTCAGAAAGGGCCAGTGACGGTTGCCCTCGGTGTTCGACCTCTCACCGGTCACCTTGGTGACTTGTTGTTTTTCCATTCTCCTCCTCCAGCACTCACAGACCCGACAGGGGCGGCGGCCCAGCAGGCCTTGCTTCAGCAGCAGCTCAGCGTCCTGGCATACTCTCCGTACGGAGACTCACCGCTGTTCAGAAACCCGCTGTCGGACCCGAAGAAGAAAGAGGAGGTGGGACTGACACCGCTGCCCCCTACTGGTTCATGTCATTACTTGTTCTGGCTAATCTGATCATTTACTTTTTATTTAAAGTCCCAGTCGGGAAAAACATTTTTTGATCATATTCAATGAAGCCGACACTACGCTCTCATAGAACAACATAAATCATCCGGTTTTAGGAAAAAAAGTGCACCTCTACGTGCACGTAGAGCCTGTTTGTTTTGCAACGATCCGCCCTGATCATCCTGTCCACTCAGCACGCAGGGCTGTGTTCGTGCACGCACAGAGCCCCTCCTCCCTCGGGACGTTCCACTATCACAGGAGGGAGGTGGAGGGAAGTAGCATCCAATTCCTTGTTAAAAACCGAAACGAGGAGGTCCAATTTAATCAAGATCCTAAATGAACCTGAAAGCTGAATCAACAAGAGCCAAACAACGTAGGCTTAAACGGCGTAGAGTTGCTGATCTAGTGGTCAAGTGTTCCATGAATCACAACTTTTCTGTGTCCTGACAGCGTCTGAAACCAACCAATCCGACGGCCCAGAAGGCTCTGACCACGCCCACCCACTACAAGCTGACCCCTCGCCCTGCAACCAGAGTCCGCCCCAAAGCCCTGACGTCATCGGGGGCCTCCAAGTCGCAGCTCTTCGACGGCCTGGACGACGACGAGCCGTCACTCACCAATGGAGCCTTCATACCCAGGTACCCGTCTGATCACCACGGCAACACTTAAGAGCTGCTTTGTGAGACGCTTGGCTGTTTAAACTGGTTGCATCAAAGCACAGTTGGTGTAATAGAATAAAATCATACACACGTACCTTCAATGTAACTTTGTGCGTTTGTTTACAGGAAAAGCATCAAGAAACTTGTGCTGAAGAACCTGAACAGCAGCCAGTACAGTAGTCCAATCAGCAAAGAGGCCGATGACCTCGCTTCACCTCCAGAGTATCCACAGAATGGGCACAGGTATGAACACGGACTCACACTCGCACTCTTTTTTTAAACTAATGTAACCAAACTGGGGAGACGGTAATGGAGCCCACCCAGCCTACTTTTATTTTGAAAGTAACTTCCTTTTGCGTCTTTGACATTTCCATTCTTTTGTGTCCGACACCAAAGGATCAGATGTTATTAATGCTTCGCTGTGATAGTTTGGATGCTGTTAAATGATGTGATCTGTCTGCAGTCATACGGAGGAGGAGGAGGAGATG
Organism: Eutrigla gurnardus; assembly: GCF_963514095.1. NCBI lineage: Eukaryota > Metazoa > Chordata > Actinopteri > Perciformes > Triglidae > Eutrigla > Eutrigla gurnardus. The sequence continues at coordinate 21,231,551 of NC_139938.1, forward strand.
GCGGGCACCAGCGGCCGGGCAGACGATGACCCTGAGGTCACACAGTTTTACGTCAACCCCATCGCCAAGCCAATCCCGCAGGGCCGCGTCCAGACCAGCCTGCAGGACACCATCAGTGACCTTAACATGCACAAACCGGCCCGGAACGGCGGACTGGAGGTCAGCAGCCCTTTTGTTCGCGTGCGGTCGTTTTAAAAAGCGTAGATGACGAGTTCTCACACACAGCACATAGACCTTCTGGACTCGTTCCGAGTGTTAATTCTCGTGACTCATCCGGAGTCCCAGAACGACTGTGTTCACTGTGACTCGCATGTTGAGCTGCTGTTGTTTTTCCTCAGCTGAGCAGTGAGGACGTGTTGGCGTCTCTGGGGGACGAGTCCCTGCAGGAGGACCGAGAGGAAGAGCAGCAGGAGGCCCAGCTGTCTCCTCACCCAGCAGGTCAGACCCTGTGGGATCCTCCTCCCTTAAACCTGTTGACCCGTAATAACCCTGTGACACGTGATCCTAGTGACTCATTGTAAAAACATCCTTTCTTGACACAGAAAGGTTTCCCACCCCTCATACTTAATTACCTGAGAACCTTGAAGGTTCTGCCTTGTTTTCACTATAATTTACACACCAGAGCATCTCAGACGTACGTTACTGAAACGTAGTCTCCATCGTTAGATTAATAGAAGACTTCGACAGAAGTCAGCAGCGTGAACGAGACTCGTAGACTGCAGCTAACGTCGTTTTCACGTCAAACACGAAGTGAAGTTTGACCGTGGGATCATTTGTCTTTAGTCAGATATGTATCTGGTTAGCTAGGGAGTCGGCTAGGCATCTTCTCCAGAGGTGGAGGAATGTTACTGGAAAACCTCCTGTGTGTCCAACACTTAAGTGCGGTCACTATGGCAACAGTACACACAAATGTCCGCCGCGCTGACCATCCTGCTACTTAACTTGAAAAGGAATATCCGTTGGTCTCCTGTTTTATTTCTACCGGCCTTAACTTATGGAGCTTCAAGTTCCCGGATTGAGATTTCCTTTATTGAAACGATATCCTAGAGAGGACTAATCAGGCAGCAAAACCTCCAGTCAGAAATGATATTCATCTTTCAAATGCATCACATGCTGTGTTTCCTGTCTGTCAGGCATCGTTCTGAACCGTGTTGGTTATTACACCATCCCCTCTATGGAGGATCTGGCTGAGATGGTGGACGACAACGGAGACGTCGTGGTGGAAAACTTCACCATTGGCAGGAAAGGTAATGTCTGACATTTCACTCAAACACATCCGCTCGGGTCTCAACGTGAGGGGAACTAACCAGCCATCAGTTGAAATGAGCTTGTGGCGTCTCACCGCTGTGCTCTGATTGGCCCTCACAGGCTACGGCTCCATCTTCTTCGGTGGCGAGGTGAACGTGACGGGACTTAACCTCGACGAGATCGTCCACTTCAGACGCAAAGAGGTCATCGTTTACCCGGATGACAAAAACAAGCCTCCGGAGGGGGAGGGGCTGAACAGGTGAGGGGCGGGAGCAGAAAGCGTTTTGTAATAGTCTGCAGGACAAAAAGGTGCCATGTTGCCGATCCTGATCCGATCTCTCTTCTCGTGTGGTCGCAGGCGAGCCGAGGTGACTCTGGATGGCGTCTGGCCAAATGACAAGACGTCCTGCACTCAGATCAGGAGCCCCGAACGTCTGACCGAGATGAACTACGAGGGTCTGCTGGAGAAGGCCTCCCGCAGACAGGGAGCCCGTTTCCTTGAGTACAGGACTGAGACCGGATCCTGGGTTTTTGAGGTCAGTTGCTCACGTATAGATTTTCATCAGATCATAAGGAGTTGTTTTGTCTCAGTGCTGATGTACGTTTTCAGGCTAGTTCAAGTTGGGAAACTGTTGATGTTTGAATGCGTCTCTTTGCTTCAGGATCTCAACAGAGAAACATCATAAACAGTAAATAACAGGAACGCACATCATTTTGATCAATTAATTCTTTAGCTTCTTGCAGGAATTCATCGTTAAACTGCCCATGTCTCATATCTGCCACCAGTGATTCGCCGTGGTGGTTCATGTCGCCGTTAAGTGTGTTAAGTGCTCAGGAAATAGTTTATTGTAGATTCACTTTCCCCCTCCCCCGTCTCTCTCAGGTGGCCCATTTCTCCAAATATGGCCTCCAGGACTCCGACGAGGAGGAGGACGTCCCGCCCAAAGCCGACCCCAAGAAGCTGAAGACCATGATGTCACTTCCTCCCGCCAGGCAGCAGCAGCTTCCCCCCTCCCAGCAGCTGGTGGTGCCCCAGGCTCAGGTAGAGCAGCCTGCACCCATCAATACTCTACATCATCATCACCCCCATCATCATCATCCTCACTGACACACCTGAGTTGGTTAAAGGAGAGTTTCTGTTTGATGGCAGCAGAGTGGAAAACATGAAAACTTCACATTCTGACATTCTTTTTAAACTCGAAACCAACCAGACGCCGTATAGAAACTGTGACCTGTTTGGCTTTTTTAGTAGCTTTAGTCAAGTGTTTGTCATGTTTCTTGTTTCAGTTTCGACTCGAGCAGTGACTTAACCCGCCAAACACATTTAGGCATGATACCCAACGGACTGTTGCCTCCTTAAATCCTCGTAAAGGAGGAATAACATGGTCACTTAACAAAGACAAACAAATTGAGACGATTTATGTTTTCAAGTTTTTTTTCACAATCCATTCAGTCCGTTTCCCTGGAGGGTTCTCAACACCTGGAACAATCATTACCATCCCATAAGGCTCCTATGCAATGGAAACACTGACTGCTTTAGTCAATAGGACCAGCCTTGGCTAGGCCAGATATTTCTAAAACCCTTTGTCTCGGTGAGGTAGAAAGCTAACGTTACGTTAGCTTGAGTCAAAGTCAATAATGCTGCGTACATCAGGACTAGCTAGCTATCCAGCTACGTAGCTATCCAAATAAATGTCCCCATGTAAATGTCAATATTTTCATGAAATCTTGATTAGCATACTGACTTAACTTCTTAGTAGGTGTCTGTTATTCACCACGGACGGCCTACGGTTTATACACCAACCACCCCCTAGGAAACCTTATTTGGAGTGTTGATGGAGCAGCTACAATTAGCATAGCCTAGCGCCCATCAACCAGACTCCATTCAGAAAAAAGTAGCTATCTTGTGGTCTTGCAGACAGACCAAACAAAGCATGACTCAGCACTTTTTACTGATCACCATCATTATGGAGTTATTTCAGCATCCTTTATCTCATCTAGTTATTGATATTAAATCACAGATAAATACTTTATTCTGGTTCCTCCAGCTGTGGTGAACCAGCCCACGTGGGTCTTGCTAGATCCAGTGAATCCAGCTTGGTGAAATCCACCGAGCACCTCTGATGATGTCATGATGATGTCATGAACCTAGACAGGACGCGGTCTGGTTTCCTGGTGGATCTGGGACTTCAACATGTACAAAGCAGCAATATGTATTACTGTATTATGAGCTTCTTGTAAGCATTTATTCTGAAAGTTTAAATCATGTTCAACATCGATCTAAAGTCTTTAGCAGGTGAACATTTCAGACTTACTTACCTGTGTGACATAATGTGTACCTGTGGTTATATAATGCAGTTTTTGAAAGAAGAAACAAATAAAGTTAATGAAGATGACATTTAATCTTTGGACTGAAGTTTTTGGTAATATTATAATCTGCTGGTTGGAGTATTGTACTCATAGTTAGTTTATCAACAAATTGTAAAAATAATAAAGTTCAGCTTTAAAAAAAAAAAAAAAAAAAGCAGCCTGATGGGAGTCGATTTCCGTAAACGAAGAACAAAGACCGCGTCCCTGATGGAATCCATCAATCTAACGGGTGTATTTGTCGACTGTGTTTTGTTTGTGTCTTCAGTCCACCGCCGTCGTGGATCTCCCGGGTGGCGAGCTGGACAGCGACATGGCCGACATTACCCAGAGCTTCCCGACAGAGAGCATGCTGGGAGGAGAGGAGAACGGCGACCTGCTGTCAGGGGAGATGGACACGACGCCCGGGAAGCTCGGAGGTTTTATCTCCTCCGAGCACGACGGCGTCTCCGCGTCCAGCCACATGGCGTCCTCACTGGGCATCAACCCACACACTCTCCAGGTACAGGGTTCGCAGAGGTGCTGGAAATCCTTGAAAACACTTGAATTTTAGTGTGGTGTTTTCAAGGTTTGAAAAGTGCTTGGATTTAGAATAAAGTGCTTGAAATGTCTGTTCTATGTAATGACATATGATATAACATATGGAAAAGAAGATCTCCATATTTGAGGGACTGAAAACAGCATTTTTTACATTTCTGCATGAAAAATTACTTTTGATGATGAAAATAGTTTATATTTCTGTGGATCTGTTAGTGGAATTAGCTTTTTACAGAAGGACCCCAAATGAAAGGAAAACCGTCTCCAAACATGTTGGTTGTTTATAGGACAATAACATTTCATTTAATGTGATAACAAAGTGCAATAATAAGTAGAATTAATACTGAGGATTGGATTGATACAAATATGGAGTTTACCACAGCTGGAAGGTACTGGGAAAAGCATGGAAATGCACCTTGAAATGCTTGGAAAGTGCTTGAATTTGACTTTGGTAAGGGTGCTGGAAGCCTGCAGGTAGCACCGTAGCCCTTGCCCCACAGACAGGAAGTACATTGGACCAACGCGGATGTGTGAATGTTTTGCCGGCAGATCATGAAGGCGTCTCTGTTTGCTGAGGATGAGGAGGAGAGCGACGCCTTTCAGGATCATGGAGCGATGAAGGCCGTCTCTGCTGACGTGGCATCCCCTCACCTCGTCCTGCCCGGAGCGCCGAGCCGACCCTCCGGTATGAAACACACCTTTTTATTTAGAGGCAGTTGGGGGTTCAGTGCCTTGCTTCAGGGCACTTCAGCGGTAAGGAAACACTTCTAATTATGATGTGATTATCTGATCTGGAACCAGAGAATTCTTTTTAAGTTTTTGTATAAAATAATCGGGTCAATCGATGAATTGCTTCAGCATTACTTTATGTTGATGGGTTACTTTAATTGTCAGAAATGTGCCTGTCTGTCTGACTGTCTCTCTCTCTCTCTCCAGTTGGTGGTCTCCTTCAGGCTCGCTTCACCTCCGGTCTCTTCTCTCAGCTGCCGGACTCTCCTCGTGCTCCTCTGTCCCGGGGTTCTCCAGCCAAGCCGTCTCGGTCGTTGCACTGGGCCGGCCCGGGACCCGCCTCCTTCCTGCTGCCCCCCCGCATTCAAGAGCCCTCGGTCAGGACAGTTGGAGTCCGGCGGCTGGGCGGCCCCGTCCCCCTCAAAGAGTCAGTCACGCAGGGGAAGGTTGGTTGTTTTAGTAATTTAGTTAACAGACTTTTGCACATAATTATAGAACTTACATCTAAGTAACCACTATTTCACCCTATATACCAGCTAATAGGAACTGAACTTGCTTTAGCCAGGTTCGACCAGTAGAGGGCGGCTGCTGTTTGTCACACACAGAACTGAAATGAGAGTGAGCATGTTTAACTTGAAAGAGAGCGTAGAGGTCCAGTGTTCTGAGAACGGCCTTCATAGGAACAATGTTCTTGTGTTCAGGGGAGTTTGCTGATGGACGCCGGTCTGTTTGCCGGTCGGTCCTTCCGGGTCGGCTGGGGTCCCGGCTGGACGCTGGCTCACGTCGGCCAGCCGCTCAGCTCACCACCAACCAAACACCCCCACCAACCCACCACAGACTTCAGCTTCCTGCCCACACCTGCCAGGAGCAAACCGTAAGAATGAGACTCGCACACACACTCACACTCTCTCTCACACACACACACAGTTTGACATTGAGAGGTTCATAAACAAAATGAAGCATGAATTAACAAAACATTCTTGACGTATCAACGTAACTACGAAGCGTACTGAGACTCAGACCGACGTCATGGTGCTGTAACGGGTCCTGACTCCCCTCAGGCTGATCGAGAGCCCCTACAAGGTGGTGCTGGAGCAGCTGGTGGGTCTGGAGCCGACAGTGAAGACCAGCGAGGAGGAGGAGGAGAGCCAGGCGGTGCTGCAGCGCCCCCTGGAGATCTGTCTGAAGCACAGCACCGTCGACACCACGGACTCCGCCTGCCCTCTGGTGCGGCCGCAGCACGGTGTGGCGGCGCTGCACGAGTACGCCGAGTGGATCAGCGAGCTGAGAGACGAGCAGGGAGACGCAGACCGTGAGTTGGACTCATGCACAGGACTCTGCATACCTCTTCAATGAATCATCCGATATATATCCTGATAGTATTCTTTCATACTTAGTACAGGGTTCGTACGGGTGCTGGAACTCCTTGAAATTTCCACTTTTATTATTTATGTATTAATACTTTCTGTATCGTTCTTCTCTCCGCCTCCCCTCCAGCCCTCCTGGGTCACTGGGCCGAGGTCTGGACCCTGGTTGAGGCACTGTGGGGTCGGCTCGGCCCCGCGGATCAGGACCCAGACGTGGAGATGGCCAGTGAGTACGAGCAGCAGCTGGAGAGGAGGCGGAGCTTCTCGGCCTGGCTGTCCCGTGGAGCCGCCCGCCGGGTGGAGGAGGAGGTTGCGCTGGCGGGGAAGGGGCGCCACACGGACGCCATCTTCAGCTACCTGACGGGCAACAGCATCAGCGAGGCGTGTCGAATGGCGCAGAAGGAGGGTGAGGAGGTTTGACTCTTGGTGGCTGAGTTCCAGATCATTAACACATACTCATACTTGCATCCGGCCGTCTGTCCCCAGGAGACCACCGTCTGTCCCTGCTGCTGTCTCAGGCCATGGGGTCCCAGTACTGCCGGGACCTGCTGGCCCTTCAGCTCGCCGACTGGAACCGCATGCAGACCGACAGCTACCTGCCCGAGGAACGGCTGCGCATCTTCGCACTGCTCGCCGGGAAACCCGTACGTTAGAACATCCGTGTTTCTGTAAATGATTTCACCCCCTGAATGTGTCTTCACTGGACTTGAGTCTCCGAGTCTGTAGTTTGATGCCGACGGCGTTTCCTGTCCCGACCCCCACAGGTGTGGCAGTCGTCTGACTCCGTGATCAACGTGTGCTCCGAGTTGGACTGGAAGCGCTGCATGGCCGTCCACCTCTGGTTCATGTTGCCCCCGACCGCGTCCGTGGCCGACGCCCTCGCCAGATACGAGGCCGCCTTCCAGGTGAGCGTGGTCACATGACTCTTACACTCAAGATGGGTTAATTCTCTTTACCTGGTCTTCTGATCGTCTGGTGGTGGTGCTTCCCATTCTGCAGGGCTCGTGTGGAGGGGGGAAGTACGCCTGTGCCCCCCTGCCGCCATACCTGGAGGCGGAGCAGACGGTGGGCATGGAAGACGAGTTGGAGGCGTCTAAAAGCTCGCTGCACGACCTCTGTTTCCACCTGCTCAAACTCTACAGCGACAGGTGAACCCCCCCACATCCTCACTTGCTGCTGCTGCTGCATGATGTCATCATCTTAAACACAGACAGTGTTTTTGTTTGGATGTGTTTTGGTGTTCCATGATGATGATGGTGGTGATGGTGATGTGAGACCAGCAGAATGCTTTAACCCTTCCTGTGTCTCCCATGTTCAGACACTACAGCCTGCAGCAGCTGCTCGACCCTCTGGCCGTCACCTGGGAGCGTCTGGACTACCGGCTCAGCTGGCACCTGTGGGGGGTCCTGCAGGCGCTGCACTACAGCCACCTGAGCGTCGCACGGCAGGGCCTCCTCCACGCCAGCTACGCCGCACAGCTGGAGAGCGCCGGCCTCTGGCACATGGCCGTCTTCATCCTGCTGCACATCCCCGACCACACGTACGGCCTCCTTGTTCACGTTTAATACACTTAATATCCAGGGAAGAAGGTGCTTGAAGTGTCTGTTCTATGTGATGACATATGATAGAACACAGAGCACATCTTTGAGGGACTGAAAACAGCATTTTCTGACATTTCTTTATGAAAAATGACTTTTGATGATGAACAGATGATGAAAATAGTTGGTGATTATATTTCTGTGGATCTGTTAGTGGAATTAGTTTTCCTTTCATTTGTGGTCCTTCTGTAAAAAGCTGTCTCCAAACATCATGTTGGTTGTTTAGAGGACAATAACATCTCATTTAATGTGATGAACAAGTGACATAATAAGTAGACTGAATACTGAGGATTGGATTGATAGAAATATGTACTTTACCACAGCTGGAAGGTGCTGGAAAAGCATGGAAATGCACCTTGAAATGCTTGGAAAGTGCTTGAGTTTGACTCTGGAAAAGGTGGTGGAACCCTGAATATGGCACCGGCAGGAGCTTCAGCAGTGTTGTAGTGTTGATGTTCCAGCAACAGGTGGCAGCAGTGAGATTCAATCTCTTCTTCTGTGTGTTCAGTCAGCGGGAGCGAGCGGTCCGGGAGCTGCTGACCCTCCACTGCCCCCTGCAGGAGACGGACGAGTCGGTCCGGAGGGAGCGCTTCCTGACTGAGAGGCTGCTGATACCAGACCAGTGGATCCACGAGGCCAAGGCCACCCGGGCCCGCCACGACGCCGACCCGCACCAGGAGGCCCTGCATCTGTACCGGGCCGGGTACTGGAGCCGGTGTCACCGGCTGCTCATCCAACACCTGGCCTCAGGTCTGTGTGTCCAAATGATTTAAGATGAAGAAATGATGCGTTTGAGGGAAGCTGTGAATTTTAAATATCCCGTCGCTCCCGCAGACTGCATCATCAACGACAACCACGACTACCTGCTGGAGTTCCTGGAGGGCCTGGCGGTCCCTGAACACAGCGCCACCATCCAGGATTGGGACACGGCGGGGAGGGTTTACCTGGACTACATCAGAGTCGTCAAGACTCTGCAGAACATCCAGCAGGTACCGACTCGTATTCACACCTCAGACGTTTAGTGCATCCGTGTCACTTTAACAGTAACGTTTATTATTGTTGTTGTTGTTCCAGATGGAGAACGCCGGCTATGAGTTGGAGCGTCTCTACTCCGATGTCACGTCTCTCTGCTGCAGGATCGAGCTGCTGCCCTGCGGCACCGCCAGAGACCGCCTCGCCCAGTCAGGTAGGAGCACGCCGGCTGAAGCAGCAGCTGGGTTCACTGACCTGACCTGTCCTCTGATTGGCTGGATTTAGATGGAGTGTGAGATGACGGGCGAGGTCGTAACAAGTTTTTTTAGATTCGGTGTGAAGGAAACCACGAATCTCCACATCTTCAGATTTCCTCACTAATCCAGTAGATGGAAACAGGAGCTGATCACAGATCAGTCAGCTCACATTTAATGGAGGCACTTTGACCAAATGAATGATTTATCTATTTTTTAAGTTATTTTCAAAATGTGTTTGTGAGCGAGAGGATTCTGAGTTCAGTTGAGCACTGTGAACCTGCCGTTGAGGCCGGTGGAGTCAGCTGCTGCTGTTTGGTGAGAAATGACCTCCAGATGTGAAGCAAAACCTCTGCTAACCGACCCCCCCCCCCCCCATGCAGAGATGGCGAAGCGCGTGGCCAACATCCTGCGGGTGGTGCTCAGCCTGCAGCAGGCGGCCGACCCGCTCAGCATCCCCCTCAGCCAGCTGGCGCCACACATCAGCCGCCTGCCGATGCCGGAGGACTACACGCTGGAGGAGCTGCGAGGCCTCACGCAGTCATACCTGCGGCAGCTCATCGTCAGCCAATGAGAGCGCAGAGAACAGGGAGCAGGAAGGGCTCGCGGAACTGGTGTAGAAGGATTTCAGAGAAAGAAAATGGGAGCCAAACGAGTGGTTCGTTTCCATGGAGACCATCAGGTCCACATCGACGCATCATTATTCATCTTCATCCTGCGTGTTGGTTTGATGCTTCGAGAGAGTTTTAAGGAAAGATTTCCTTCTAACCAAACCAGCAGACCAGTCAGGTTCTGCTGGTTTACCCCAAATCTCACGTTAACCAAACCACTTACGTAGTCTTGGACCATGTGGGTCCAGACCCCAAAAACCACCACAAAGACCTTTTTTTTTTTCTTACACTATATCAGCGTTATTTGTCTGACTTTTCCTCTAAATCACACACACACACACGGAAGGAAGATGGTAGAACTGGTCCTAACTGGTTACTCTTGGAACTGGTCTGTCAATTTGTGTCAAAGTTGCGTCTTCAGTTTTTTCCCCTCAGACTTTGAACTCTCCGTAGAGAATCCGTCGTGCGTCGGTGGGTGAAGAGAGGCCTGCGTACGATTTTAAAAACGCGTCGTAGCGTCCCGATGTTTGAGAAGTTTCTGCTGCAGGAATCGAACCAGCGGAGCAGCAGGAACCAGGCCACGTGTTTATTTTGATTTAATAAAAAGATTAAACGGATCCGTTAGTCACTGTATTTGAGCTGCAGTCGTTTCTACGTCGTTCGTTTCTTCGTCTCCGCGTTCGAGTCGACACGGCAACGACGTTGCGCATGTGAGCGAGTAAACGTTCGACCTCGAAGTGACGAGCTCCAAAACGTCCCGTTTCTGGTTAGATTCTGAGACGCAGCCGTTGGTTGGGCGACGCCCCGCGGCAGCGTCTGTTCATGTGTTGATATGTGAATAAAGACGATTATCGTGATTGATTAGAGGCGGAGGCGTCCACATGCACAACGTTGGTTTGTCTTGGAGGAAAAACATGCAAAGTGTAAAATGACTGATGGTCTATTTTTGTAGATTTGTTTGGTCTGAATGTTAATCGTGTGTGTGTGTGCGTGAGTGTGTGCACAACACATCTTTTTTTTTTTCTTTTTTTTTGCACAGCTTCATAGTTTGGCCGTCTTAAGTGAAGAGTTTCCTTACAAAAACGAGCTGCCAACCAGAGATTTCACTGTAATTATATAAATATTGTATATTTTTGGAAAATCAAACAGGGAATATCAGGTCATTTTTATTCTCCACCATCACTTATTAATAAATTGGATGCAAAGTGTTTTGGAATAAAACTCTTCACTTATTGATTTATTGGTCTTTTTTTTTTCTTTTTTTTTGCAGAACTATCAGCTTTCCCAGGTTGTTGTTTTTTTTTTATTGTTTTTCAAATTAAAATGTTTCTCAACAAACAGGATTCTGTATGATGTCTGTCTCTTGTGAGTGTGTGTGTGTGTGTGTGTGTGTCCTGATGGTTTTGTTGATATTTTTTAATAAAGTCAAGTAGAAATAAACTTTGTTTTTGTGGTATTTTTTATCTCCAGCTTTGTTTGATCTTGCAGGTAAACGTTCCAGGGTATCCGCGGTGTCTTAAAAAGTATTAAAAGGTGATAAATCAATTTTGGGAAAATTAAGACCCTTAAAAAGTATTAAAGTATTATCATGACTTTACTAAGTCTTAAATTTTGAAGGTATTTTTTCTGAATTCGCTGTCCAAGAGTTTGGATCCTAAAAACATCGTGAACGTGTAAAAATGTATTTGTTTCCTTAAAAAACAAAGATGAACCTGTACATAAAAAACTACGCTATTGTGGGTGCGTTCGTAAACCGTCTCGGAGAGCGCCAGAGTGCACTCGGAAATTCACAAAGTACGCTCCGGCGCTCCCAGTGCCTATTACGAACGCACCTATGTCACATGACGCTCTCAGCGCGAAAAAACAGAAGAGAAGGCTTGGTGAACGGTCATGGGGAAGTGCAAGTTTGCGGAGTCCATATTGTACACTGTGCAAGAAGAGGATTAACATCGTGTCTATGGGAATTAAGGCATTAAGGTCCCACATGTGTTGTGCTAGCCACAAAGCCGCACTACCACAACCTAGTGCCGTCACACTACCACCGGCAGCCGCACCAGAACCTAACTTTACGGCTACGACCTCGGCTCACTCTGCCTCCGCATTTTCTGCTGACATCAGGGTGGCGCTGGGAGGCACGGCAACGCTGCGTGCGGAGGTGTTGTGGTGTCTCCACACAGCGGAGAAACACCACTCGCTGAACAGTAACGAAAACTTGGCTGACGTTTTCACGGCCACGTTTCCCGATTCAGACATAGCCAAGACTTTTGCTTGTGGTAAGGACAAATCTGGTGACATTATACGACTTGGCTTAGCACCATACTTCAAGCAGGAGCTCATCAACACAATCAACGAGGCTGGGCAGTTCGTCTTAATGTTTGATGAGTCGCTCAACAAATCTACAAAAAAGAAACATGTCATGACTGTCCTGATTGTTGTTTTTTGAGAGTGGAGCAATGTTTTTTTTTTTTTTATAAAACTTTGCCCTTGAGTCCCAGCCTATTTTGAATTCTGTTGTACCTTAGTGGTCTGTAGTCTTTATCACAAACTAAAACTGTTAAGTTATAAGTGTCTGATGTAAATGTTGCATATTGAAGTGGCGGTGAGGTATTAAAACATATTGGGATGGTCTTGAAAAAGTCTTAAAAAGGTATTGAAATTAGCTTCAGGATTCCTGTATTCCTGCGTTCATTCATGAAGCTCTCTGTGAACTTTGTGAACCACATAAAGGAATCCTTCACTAGTGTTGTTTTTGGCGGCCTGTCTAGTCTTTGTCTCAAGCTATCATTTTAGTTTTTATTTGTTTTAGTAATGTTCATACTATTTCTCCACCGGCAGCGTTTTATTTTATCGGTCTGATTTTGTTATAATAATCCTTAAAGTAGAGGTGAAATTTATACCTGAAAATACTTTTTCAAACGCTTTTAATTCACAAACTCAGTCAAATTGAATAATCGCAATTAAAAAGAAAAGTGGAGTCAAAATTCAAAATTGTATTCTAACAGGAAAGGAAAGTATGAAGCATGTTTACATTGGCTGGTAGAAGCGGAGTCAGACGTCCTGTACTCAAGTAGAAGTACAAATACTTGTGTTCAAAAAGACTGGTAGAAGTACTGATTGTTCTACTTTACTCATGTAAAAATGAAAAAGTACTGAAATGTACTCAAAAGTATCACTAAGAAGTACATTTCTACTGGTTGTTTTTTTTACAAGACTATCTGAATCTCGTCATATTCATGAGAAAATAATCAATAATTCCCCTCGAATGCATTAAAACTAAGTAACGAGCCATTTTGAAAATGTGAGTAGAAAGATACAGATGTCTGTTTAAACATGTCGGGAGTAAAAGTACAAAGTTGTCACGAAAATAAATACTCAAGTAATGTACAGATACCTGAAAATTCTGCTTGAGTACAAGAATTAAGTATTTATACTTCGTTAACTTCCCTCCTCTGGTGAGTCCCAACCAATGATATCATGAGCGCCATCCATCAACCAATAGGAGCCAGGGAAGGTGAGGTCACATCTGGAGACTTTTATTAAGAACAAACGGGAAATGAGGACAGACAGTTGTACTTTTTGTAGGACGCCGAACTAAACAGCAGGAGGACACGCTGACCTCGCTAACCTCCCTGACCTCGCTAACCATGCTAACCATGCTAACTGGGAACTCAAAGTCGGCCAGTTCTACAGACGTCTGTATTTCTCCTACATCCGCTTAATCTCAGTGATTTTCTTTCCTTGTATCGTTGCTTCGACCGTCGGCTGCGTCTCACGAAAGAATCCCGCTGCGTCTTCTGCACTGAAGTTGAACTCGTTCGCCAAAAGTCGAGTTGTGGCAAAAACCAAGCGCATCTGGCCGTTGAACTCGACCACCAGGTGAGTGTTGGTATTGTTGGACGATTCGACCCCAATTATTTTCATCCTCCCGGTCTCGACAACGGCACTCTGGACCTGAGCAAAGACGGACCGACATTCAGTCTCTGCAGATACCGTATAGGTTTTGGATCCAGGTGGTTCCGGGGTCAAGTCTGGCTTCACGACTGCACCAGGAACTGCCTGAACAAAAAAGTGATTTATATTCAGTTTAATGGTCGATCATGTTCTCATATACCGACATGAATACCGACGTTAAAAACGAACATAATGAACCTCGCTCTCTCACCTTGACAGCTCGGCAGATCTTCGCTTGACCTTTTAAAAAAAGAAACAAACCGTTTTCATCACTGAAGCTGACGAGTCAACGTCAGGTGATCATTTCTTCATGAGTCAAATAGGATGTTGTTGTTGTGCTTCAGTATAGAGTTCTGCAGGAACCACAACGAACCATGTAGCTTTGTAGTCCAACGGGAAGTCGTTCATGATATTTACATGTTTTAAAGGAACTACACCAAGTCACATGACTTCCTATCACTGCCACCAAGTTAAAGGCGGCGGCTCAGGGACGTGTTTTATATTTTAGAAAAAATCTCAACGCATTCAAGAAACTGTGTGTGTATATATATATATATATATATATATACAGTATGTGTGTGTGTGTGTGTGTATCTACCTGGTGCAGGTGTTTGCTTCTTACCCACTGACCCTGGTGCAGGTGTTTGCTTCTTACCCACTGACCCCGGGTCAGCTGCAGGTGTTTGCTTCTTAGCCACTGACCCCGGGTCAGCTGCAGGTGTTTTCTTCTTGCCCACTGACCCAGGGTCAGCTGCAGGTGTTTGCTTCTTGCCCACTGACCCAGGGTCAGCTGCAGGTGTTTTCTTCTTAGCCACTGACCCAGGGTCAGCTGCAGGTGTTTGCTTCTTGCCCACTGACCCAGGGTCAGCTGCAGGTGTTTGCTTCTTACCCACTGACCCCGGGTCAGCTGCAGGTGTTTTCTTCTTACCCACTGACCCAGGGTCAGCTGCAGGTGTTTGCTTCTTACCCACTGACCCAGGGTCAGCTGCAGGTGTTTGCTTCTTGCCCACTGACCCCGGGTCAGCTGCAGATTTTCTCGCCGGATCTGAAAAAAGACATTCAAACCAGTTAAAGTAACTGGACTGAAGGAAACGGTTCTTACTATTCATAACGTGTTTTACGTTAAAGAATGAAAGTCGTGACGTGAACTGACTTCTGACTTTCTTCAGTTTCTCCACAAAGGGGCGCAGCTGCCCCTGGACGGCGATGTCGTTCCTCGGTATCCGCTTCATCTCGCGATCTACGACGATGATGGACTTCTCAGTCCCGTAATACTGGACGATTAAATGAGGGAGGTCTTGTCGGTGTTTGTCCGCTTTCAATCCTTGAGGGATTTTGTCCAGATTGAACAGCAGCTTCCTGAGCTCCGGCTCCGTCAGCTCCTCCAGGATGGAGGTCAGAGCTGCTTTCCACTTGGTCTCTAACTTCACCAGAGTCATCTGCAGCAGGAGCAACGTTATGTCACTTATGTACACGCGTCATTAGGATTACTCAACTCTATGACAGCATTTACAACAGCAGATCTTTGTTCTTCATGAACAAGCGTTGTGATTGAGAAGGGGGCCGTAGTTCAACTGTGCAAGAGGGAAACTCGATCAGTGATCAGCTGACCTGGCCTATGACACCTGAACTTAAATGACCACGGTGGTTCCATCACTGTGGGCGCATGCCCCCCTTCCCAACTTGAATGAAGCAGGAAGACGTCCTGCACTCATCTCAAAGGACTTTTTCTACACAGGAACCTTGACATGTGAAAGATTCCCCTCATTCACCGACGGGAACGGTGACAGTGAAAGGGAAAAAGGGAAAGCTGAGACAACGCTGCACAAAGTAAGGCGAAACAGTCTGCATTCAGTGTTGACCAGAGTTATCAGCTCCTTCAATATTTCATGTCCATTGAGGTCAAATATCGTATATTTCTAAGCGCGTCCAAATTCATGTGAGAAAACACTTCACATGTCCAAACTCCAGAGCTTGATTGTTAATCAGTTTATCTCAAGTACACTGTTTGTGTGTTTGTGTGTGTTCATATTAAGTCCATTTGTATTCTTTTATTCACATTGTTTAATCTTTAGTTCCTCAATAAATACCCATTATGTCCGTGTATATTTCTTCTGAGCAGAATACAAAGATCCCTATTTCGAGGGCTTATGATCTCAAGGTTTTGTGCAATAGCCCTCAGGTGTTCCAGGTATTACGGGTTTGTTTACTTCATAGTGAGTCATCATGAATTAATCAGATGCGCAGTTGAAAAACCAGAACGGGATCCAAAGATTCTGATGAAATGAGACTCGACTCATAACTTCCACCTTAATAAACAAGAAGCAGTGAAGCACCAACACAGTCAAATGCAGCTTTCAGCCCCAACCTTCAATCTGATCAGTTGATGTGGAGTCAGTTAATCAGACCTGACATCGTCTTTCTTCTCCAGATATGTTTGTTCTTTCAACAACTAATCTCCCCGTCGTTTCATCTGGCAGAAGGAATTAGCGATGAAGTCCGTAATTAATTACTCATTAATACTCACGTTGTCCTTTTCTTCTTCCGCATCTACGTAGTCCGAGTGGCGGGAAGTCTCAAAGTGTGAACTTGGCAGAAACCAACGAGATTTAATTTATCCCGACGTAAACATCTAATTTCAAAGTAATCGCTCTCCCCCTTCCAGAGACTAATGGTTTAATCGACAAACAACAGCTCATTTAAGTTTCACTTTCATGTCCCGTGAACAGAGATGCTGCCTTCATGTGCTGGTCGGAATTTTCCCACCTGTGAAGTTTGAATTACGAGAATGTCACGTTCAGGTGCTTTGTCCGGCCAAAAAAAAAAAAAAAAATGCAGTAAGGCAAGGCAAGGCAAGGCAACTTTATTTGTATAGCACATTTCATACACAAGGCAGACTCAAAGTGCTTCACATCATACAACAAAGTGAGAATAAATAAATAGAAGAATTAAAAGAAAATAATAAAAAATTTAAAAATGCATTACAGAAAGAAAGGAGAATAAAAACATATTTGCAATAATTAAAAACAGTGCAGACATTAAAAGATTTAATGTTCAGGTCCGCCGAGTGCGGACCTGAACACACGTCATTGAACTTTTAACCAATGAGAACCATTCCACTGTAGCGGAGGTGTGGACAAGCCGGTTGCAGCCACCGTGGACCGCGCTGCCAAGCGCTGCAAGAAGCGCCTCTTAAAAACTTGTTCCCGCGATGTTTTGGGTCACGTGATATGGTCGCGACCCTGTGACGTCTTTGCAGTCGGCTGCTAAGTCGGACACAATTCTAGCCATCATGCATCGCTTTCAACCCACAATACATCACGTTAGGTAGCGCGCTGCAGGCGGCTACATCAGGTCGAATTCGCCTAGTAGATGATGATTTTCAGCCGTGTTAAACAACCAAAAGGACAGACACGTCATCTTTCAGTGAGCCAAAACTATTTTGACTTGCTTTAGCAAGTCAAAAGAACTACACATCCAACAGTGCTTTGACTTCCGGCCGGGCCGGCCACTACCGGAAGTTAAATGTGCGGAGGGAGGTAGAGGCGATGAAGCCGGGAAGCGAGAGCTACAGACTAAAGTCCAACACAATGATCCGTCGGTGAGATTAACTGACTTTATTGGGAAGTCGCAAATATTGCATAGATTCATGCGAGTTGAATGTGATGAAAAAAAAAAAAAAACGGAGTTGGATGGGATGGGATGGGATTTTTTCTCTGGGAGTGGGATGGGACGGGAGTGAAAATCCACTCCCGTGTCATGCTCTAGTGTCCACAGAGAATTTTTTTTTTTAACTTTTGTAAAAATTACTTATCTTCCAATGATAGAACTACTACTATGCCTCTCCCAAAGCAACAAACGTTTTTTTGTTTTGTTAAAGTTCATCAGTGCAATAAACATTTTGTGGAAAAAAATCGTGCAAGAGAATCGTGATCTCAATTCTAAGCAAAAAAATCGTGATTCACATTTTTTCCAGAATCGTGCAGCCCTAAACTAAGTATACACTCTCCCAGACGACGGCCATCATTCATGAGAAAACACAATTCTAAGATCCTAAAGACTTTCATTGTACAGGGAAACACGGTTCTTTACTGTACATATGACAATGAACCCTTTGAATCTTAAAAGAAACCGTCTAAATTATAAACATCCAGTTAATCGTTTGTATTCATATTATTTTACTATACGACTCACGTTTATGCCAGCTGGACTTTGATGGAAACAACTCAGACTTTCCCCTCGTGGAGATAAAAACCTGTCGTTCTGCCTGTCGTCCTGCTGATCTACAAAAGCAATTAAAATAATATTCAGTTGTAGATGTTTCACCGTTGAATATATGTATTTCTATGTTGACTGTTGACTTTAAAAAGCTCTGGCTGTAAACTCACAGTTCTCCTCCTCCCGCGAACAATGACAATTATTTGAAAGTTCCCGCACTTTTCAGCTGCTGGTTTACTTCCTTGTTTGTGATGTGGGGTGACGTAGCTCCGTCTTCTTCTTCTTCTTTAGTTAGGCAGACTAGACGCAGCTTTGGCGTATTGCTGCCCCTACAGTTTGTTATTAAGGACTACATCAAATCCTTTTGTACAATCCTGTTTTGTGAAGATAATCCACCAATTTCTTTGTTTTAACCCAAGAATCTAGATTTAGAAGTGTTCGCATATTAAAAACAGTTTCCCCATCTGCTCCAAGTTTCTTGAAGAGAGTCCTTCTCTGACTGGAGTATATTTTGCACTGGAGTAGTACATGTTTCACTGTCTCACTATCTCCACACTCACATTTGCCATCAGGATGCTTACCAATCAGAGCCAACCCACTCCTCAGCCTACAGTGTCCAAGTCTCAATCTCGAGATTACTACAGAGTCTTTCCTACTGCACCTGTAAGTACACTCCTCTTTACTTACTCTTTCCTGCACTGAAAAATATGCCCTTCCTTTCCTTTCCTTCTCCCAAGACTTTTGCCACTCCTCTTTTAGAGACCTGTTTATTATTTCACTATACTCTGGTGCCCCATATTGCAACTGAATTTGCACACTTTCCTCCTTCACTGCCTTCTTTGCCATCTCATCCGCCTCCTTATTCCCTTTCACACCCATATGTGCCGGAATATCTTCCCTTCCTCCACCCTCTTCTTCCATCTTTGCCTTTCTGTTCTGAGGTATTCCTCCTTTAACTCTGCCTCATTGTGTATTTTCTCTCTCCGCTTCCTTTGATATTCCCTGTTTTTTCTCCTTCTCTCCTCCACAGATAGCTTCCTAAAATAGATAAAGTCAAAGTTGAGTGTAATGAAATTGGGCGGAATTACAGTGAATGTTAGATTAGGATAAATGCTGTCATGCCATTTTCATGTGGCTTTAGTCATTGGAGATGTATAGCCTACCAGGGATATTGTATGATGTGCTATGTAGGTAGGTAGTGCATTACTGTATGTGCATCCCAAATGACGTAAGCCAAATGAACATGGCATAAGTAAGGGATAATGGATAACACACCGTTAGACTATCCAAAGTTAAAGTGTAAGTTTGGCGGAAATTGAAAATAAAGCTATTTTCTGAATGAAAATACATCAACTAAGCCGTGGAGGAAGTAATTTTCGCTCATCACGCAGTTCAGAGCTAGCACGGGTGGGAGCTAGAGTCCAACATAGCAAACAGTGGGTTAGCATGGGGCCAACAGCCACACGCTTTCAAAATCACATTTTTAAACCACTAACATTGCTCAAAACAGCGCCAAACCTCGTCAGCAGCTTGCTCTGGGTGTCTACACATAAAACGAAGCACCAACAACTCAGTTCATGAACCCGAAGTTTATAACAGAAGACAGTTAAGAACACTCACCAATTCTACCCCTGCCAGCTCCTCGCGAAGGATAGTCCGTAAGTGTCGATTACCGAACGCAGCTCTCGTGTTCCCGTGTGAGATCTCGCGTGACATGAATGTGCTTCAGATAAGGCTGCTGTCTTGAACTGATTGGAAGTGTATACAAACTATCCCGACGTTTTTACCCACCGTTATTAACTTATATTTGGCCAAACTGCCACTAATTTAAAAGTATACTCGTTTTATTTGGGCGAAATCTTCAGTTTCACTTTCACTTTTGCATTGCGTTCGGTAATCGACACTTACGGACTATCCTTCGCGAGGAGCTGGCAGGGGTAGAATTGGTGAGTGTTCTTAACTGTCTTCTGTTATAAACTTCGGGTTTATGAACTGAGTTGTTGGTGCTTCGTTTTATGTGTAGACACCCAGAGCAAGCTGCTGACGAGGTTTGGCGCTGTATTGAGCAATGTTAGTGGTTTAAAAATGCGATTTTGAAAGCGTGTGGTTGTTGGCCCCATGCTAACCCACTGTTTGCGATTTTGGACTCTAGCTCCCGCCCGTGCTAGCTCTGAACTGCGTGATGAGCGAAAATTACTTCCTCCACGGCTTAGTTGATGTATTTTCATTCAGAAAATAGCTTTATTTTCAATTTCCGCCAAACTTACACTTTAATGCACGTTCAAGGTTGTAATGCGGCCACGACATGCAGATAGTCTAATGCCATGAAGTGCATTATCCCGCTTATTCTAGAAAGAAATATAGGGGGAATTACATAAATAAAAATATAAAAGTGGTTAATGAAACATTACAGGTCATATTGGTATTTATTGTGATCAACAATTATATTCTAGCCTCCGTTGAGGACCATTTGGAGGTTTTTGTCAGACAAAAACCTACTCTTTCATATGATATGCAAGAGGTCTTCATATTAGCCATCTTGTTTCCCCTCTGTTGCTAGCTACTTCAAACCTCTTCTTTAAAAGTATACATTTATGTCATAATCTAATCTAATATTTTTTATACAAAATACAATTTTATACATGTTGACATGTTATGGTTTCGACAGTAACAGTGTCCAAAAATATGAACAAGTTTAAGAGAAAATAGCAAACTTACAGGAGCTTGAGTGATCTTGAAGCATGCAGTAGAGCTGAAGGTTTGAAAAGGGGGTCCTCAGTAATGTAGTAGACCTTGTAGTTGCCTGATTATTATTGCTTTTTTATAAATATCTGACGGAGGTGACGAATATGTGGGACACATTTTGAGCAACCACAAATAATTGTAAATATTGTTCAAAACTCACCTTTTTGTGTTTTGAATACATATTACAATGTACACTTTCATGTAGTAAAAATATTATTAAATTAATTATTACTTTTTGTTTTTTTTAATCAAGTTGAAATGATTATTCTATCTGAGGACAACTGATTTTGTAGGCAATAGGCCAGCATGTGATCATTAAATGAATACAAATTAAAAATAAACCAATAAAATAACCTTACATTTGTGCAAAGGACCCCCTGATTATAACCTAGATTATTTTTATTCATGAAAATGTTATTAATTTCGAACAGAATTAGCACTTTTCTTAGTGGGACATGTTCTATCCAAATTCCTAAGAATCAGTGAGCTGTTAGCCACGTATTTTACGGGAAAAATGTTTATTCCATTATGATAAAAATAAAATGACGTCACAGAAGCAAACAACAAAACTTTGGATGTCAGCTAACGTGATAGCTTGAGACTAGAGTCCATTTGTTAAGGATACGATTGATTGAGTGTACGTAGATTACAGATTCTAAACAGCTGATACTTGTTGTGCTGTTAAAAATAAATAACTGCTACCATCATTGATCTTCTGGTCAACTCGACTCAGGAATTTCGACTCGAGGGGGTCTTCATGGGCAACTCCGAGTCGGCAACTCGTATTTCTCATAGTTCCGATAGGCAGCTTCCCGACGTCGACCATAACAAGTACTCAGATATTTGTACTACAGTAAGAATTCTCCATCAGAAAACTTGATACAAGTACATTCTATTTAAAGTATCAAGAGTGAAAATATTTTATTAATACAGAACACACACATTAAAAGGAGTAAAGTTTGCTACATATTTTACATATTTTTAGTGGTTTATTATTATTCAAAAAAAAGTGTACTCTACATAAAGATTTGAGTTATTTGTACTTTGAGTATTTTTTATTATTTCTATATCTACTCCAGAATACAATCAACAAATACATTTGGATTTGTTATAGATCAAACTTTATTGATGAAATTAACAACAACCAGCAGTAAAACACGTCTTATGATGACATCATCAACACTGGAGCTTGACCATGTTTGGTCGGATTTATATCGGTTAGTTGGGGGCCATTAAGGAACTCTATTACAGAGTTTATCCAGCAGGGGGCGCTGGGGGCCCGGAACAAATTTAAACAACTGTGATTTTAATGATTTTAACTCCTTGAATTTCTGCCTCTGCTGAACGCGGCATTTCCTTGAGGAGCTTCTCTTTGAAATCTCCCTCCGGTTTGAAGTCGAATGCCTTCGCCAGACATCGAGTGGCCACGACAAACGTTTGCACC
This sequence comes from Eutrigla gurnardus, assembly GCF_963514095.1. Classification (NCBI taxonomy): domain Eukaryota; kingdom Metazoa; phylum Chordata; class Actinopteri; order Perciformes; family Triglidae; genus Eutrigla; species Eutrigla gurnardus. The sequence goes on from NC_139938.1 coordinate 21,253,592, forward strand.
TGCTGGTTTAGCTCCGCCTCCAGACGTCTGTATTTCTCCTACATCCACTTAATCTCAGTGATTTTATTTCCTTGTATCGTTGCTTCGACCGTCGGCTGCGTCTCACGAAAGAATCCCGCTGCGTCTTCTGCACTGAAGATGAACTTGTTCGCCAAAAGTCGAGTTGTGGCAAAAACCAAGCGCATCTGGCCGTTGAACTCGACCACCAGGTGAGTGTTGGTCTTGTTGGACGATTTGACCCCAATTATTTTCATCCTCCCGGTCTCGACAACGGCACTCTGGACCTGAGCAAAGACGGACCGACATTCAGTCTCTGCAGATACCGTATAGGTTTTGGATCCAGGTGGTTCCGGGGTCAAGTCTGGCTTCCCGACTGCACCAGGAACTGCCTGAACAAAAAAGTGATTTATATTCAGTTTAATGGTCGATCATGTTCTCATATACCGACATGAATACCGACGTTAAAAACGAACATAATGAACCTCGCTCTCTCACCTTGACAGCTCGGCAGATCTTCGCTTGACCTTTTAAAAAAAGAAACAAACCGTTTTCATCACTGAAGCTGACGAGTCAACGTCAGGTGATCATTTCTTCATGAGTCAAATAGGATGTTGTTGTTGTGCTTCAGTATAGAGTTCTGCAGGAACCACAACGAACCACGTAGCTTTGGAGTCCAACGGGAAGTCGTTCATGATATTTACATGTTTTAAAGGAACTACACCAAGTCACATGACTTCCTATCACCGCCACCAAGTTAAAGGCGGCGGCTCAGGGACGTGTTTTATATTTTAGAAAAAATCTCAACGCATTCAAGAAACTGTGTGTGTATATATATATATATACACTCAACAAAAATATAAACGCAACACTTTTGTTTTTGCTCCCATTTTTCATGAGATGGACTTAAAGATCTAAAATTCATTCCAGATACACAATATTACCATTTCTCTCAAACATTGTTCACAAATCAGTCTAAATGTGTGATAGTGAGCACTTCTGCTTTGCTGAGATAATCCATCCCACCTCACAGGTGTGCCACATCAAGATGTAGATCTGACATCATGATTAGTGCACAGGTGTGCCTTAGACTGTCCACAATAAAAGGCCACCCTGAAATGTGCATTTTTTTTGCTTTATTGGGGGTCTGGGGACTCAGAACCAGTCAGTATCTGGTGTGACCACCATCTGCCTCATGCAGTGCAACACATCTTCTTCGCATAGAGTTTATCAGATTGTCAATTGTGGCCTGTGGAATGTTGGTCCACTCCTCTTCAATGGCTGTGCGAAGTTGCTGGATATTAGTGGGAACTGGTACACGCTGTCGTATACGCCGGTCAAGCACATCCCAAACATGCTCAATGGGTGACATGTCCGGTGAGTAGGCTGGCCATGCAAGAACTGGGACATTTTCAGCTTCCAAGAATTGTGTACAGATCCTTGCAACATGGGGCCGTGCATTATGTTGCTGAAACATGAGGTGATGTTCATGGATGTATGGCACAACAATGGGCCTCAGGATCTCATCACGGTATCTCTGTGCATTCAAAATGCCATCAATAAAATGCACCTGTGTTCTTCGTCCATAACAGATGCCTGCCCATACCATAACCCCACCACCACCATGGGCCACTCGATCCACAACATTGACATCAGCAAAGCGCTCACCCACACGACGCCACACACGCTGTCTGCCATCTGCCCTGAACAATGTAAACCGAGATTCATCCGTGAAGAGAACACCTCTCCAACGTGCCAGACGCCATCGAATGTGAGCATTTGCCCACTCAAGTCTGTTACGGCAACGAGCTGGAGTCAGGTCAAGACCCCGATGAGGACGACGAGCATGCAGTTGAGCTTCCCTGAGACGGTTTCTGACAGTTTGTGCAGAAATTGTTTGGTTATGCAAACCAATTGTTTCAGCAGCTGTCTGAGTGGCTGGTCTCAGACGATCTTGGAGGTGAACCTGCTGGATGTGGAGGTCCTGGGCTGGTGTTGTTACACGTGGTCTGCGGTTGTGAGGCCGGTTGGATGTACTGCCATATTCTCTGAAACGCCTTTGGAGACGGCTTATGGTGGAGAAATGAACATTCAATGCACGAGCAACAGATCTGGTTGACATTCCTGCTGTCAGCATGCCAATTGCACGCTCCCTCAATGCTTGTGGCATCTGTGGCATTTTGCTGTGAGACAAAACTGCACATTTCAGAGTGGCCTTTTATTGTGGGCAGTATAAGGTACACCTGTGCACTAATCATGATGTCAGATCAGCATCTTGATGTGGCACACCTGTGAGGTGGGATGGATTATCTCAGCAAAGCAGAAGTGCTCACTATCACACATTTAGACAGATTTGTGAACAATGTTTGAGATAAATGGTAATGTTGTGTATCTGGAATGAATTTTAGATCTTTAAGTCCATCTCATGAAAAATGGGAGCAAAAACAAAAGTGTTGCGTTTATATTTTTGTTGAGTGTATATATATATATATATATATATATATATATATATATATATACAGTATGTGTGTGTGTGTGTGTATCTACCTGGTGCAGGTGTTTGCTTCTTGCCCACTGACCCCGGGTCAGCTGCAGGTGTTTGCTTCTTGCCCACTGACCCCGGGTCAGCTGCAGGTGTTCTCTTCTTGCCCACTGACCCAGGGTCAGCTGCAGGTGTTTGCTTCTTGCCCACTGACCCCGGGTCAGCTGCAGGTGTTTTCTTCTTACCCACTGACCCAGGGTCAGCTGCAGGTGTTTTCTTCTTACCCACTGACCCAGGGTCAGCTGCAGGTGTTTGCTTCTTGCCCACTGACCCCGGGTCAGCAGCAGATTTTCTCGCCGGATCTGAAAAAAGACATTCAAACCAGTTAAAGTAACTGGACTGAAGGAAACGGTTCTTCCTATTCATAAATTGTTTCACGTTAAAGAATGAAAGTCGTGGCGTGAACTGACTCTTGACTTTCTTCTTCATTTTCTCCACAAAGGGGCGCAGCAGCTCCTGGACGTCGGCGTCGTTCCTCGGTATCCGCTTCATCTCGCGGTCTACGACGATGATGGACTCCTCAGTCCCGTAATACTGGACGATTAAATAAGGGAGGTCTTGTAGGTGTTTGTCCGCTTTCAAACCTTGAGGGATTTTGTCCAGATTGAACAGCAGCTTCCTGAGCTCCGGCTCCGTTAGCTCCTCCAGGATGGAGGTCAGAGCTGCTTTCCACTTGGTCTCTAACTTCACCAGAGCCATCTGCAGCAGGAGCAACGTTATGTCACTTATGTACACACGTCATTAGGATTACTCAACTCTATGACAGCATTTACAACAGCAGATCTTTGTTCTTCATGAACAAGCGTTGTGATTGAAATGGGGGCCGTCGTTCAACTGTCCAAGAGGGAAACTCGATCAGTGATCAGCTGACCTGGCCTATGACACCTGAACTTAAATGACCACGGTGGTTCCATCACTGTGGGCGCATGCCCCCCTTCCCAACTTGAATGAAGCAGGAAGACGTCCTGCACTCATCTCAAAGGACTTTTTCTACACAGGAACCTTGACATGTGAAAGATTCCCCTCATTCACCGACGGGAACGGTGACAGTGAAAGGGAAAAAGGGAAAGCTGAGACAACGCTGCACAAAGTAGGGCGAAACAGTCTGCATTCAGTGTTGACCAGAGTTATCAGCTCCTTCAATATTTGATGTCCATTGAGGTCAAATATCGTATATTTTTAAGAGCGTCCAAATTCATGTGAGAAAACACTTCACACGTCCAAACTCCAGAGCTTTATTGTTAATCAGTTTATCTCAAGTACACTGTTTGTGTGTTTGTGTGTGTTCATATTAAGTCCATTTGTATTCTTTTATTCACATTGTTTAATCTTTAGTTCCTCAATAAATACCCATTATGTCCGTGTATATTTCTTCTGAGCAGAATACAAAGATCCCTATTTCGAGGGCTTATGATCTCAAGGTTTTGTGCAATAGCCCTCAGGTGTTCCAGGTATTACGGGTTTGTTTACTTCATAGTGAGTCATCATGAATTAATCAGATGCGCAGCTGAAAAACCAGAACGGGATCCAAAGATTCTGATGAAATGAGACTCGACTCATAACTTCCACCTTAATAAACAAGAAGCAGTGAAGCACCAACACAGTCAAATGCAGCTTTCAGCCCCAACCTTCAATATGATCAGTTGATCTGGAGTCAGTTAATCAGACCTGACATCGTCTTTCTTCTCCAGATATGTTTGTTCTTTCAACAACTAATCTCCCCGTCGTTTCATCTGGCAGAAGGAATTAGCGATGAAGTCCGTAATTAATTACTCATTAATACTCAAGTTGTCCTTTTCTTCTTCCGCATCTACGTAGTCCGAGTGGCGGGAAGTCTCAAAGTGTGAACTTGGCAGAAACCAACGAGATTTAATTTATCCCGACGTAAACATCTAATTTCAAAGTAACCCCTCCCTTCCAGAGAATAATGGTTTAACCGACAAACAACAGCTCATTTAAGTTTCACTTTCATGTCCCGTGAACAGAGATGCTGCCTTCATGTGCTGGTCGGAATTTCCCCACCTGTGAAGTTTGAATTATTATTCTCGTAATATTATGACTTTTATTCTCGTAATATTACGACTTTATTGTCGTAAAATATATATATATTTTTTCTCTTAGTCTGGCCCTAATACTCCGTCGTAGCTCACTGATTCTTGGGTCTCTGTCAACACCGTCAGACACAATAAAAAGCATATAATTTCTTATATATTTTGTCTAATTTGTATTTAGAGTTTTTAAATCATTATCTGGCATTCTTAGTACACATATATGCTGTTTAATGTTGATTATTCGATTTTGTTCATTTTTTATACTGTTTCACGTGTTCTCCTTTAAAAGATCTAACATCATACAACATTTACTTTAAGCCTAAATAGAAAGAGTAATGTTCTTTTATTTAACAAACATATTTTTGTATTAAAAGAGACTATTACTTGAATAACTCAACAGCACTGAATAAAAAATTGTAAGCATATTCATTTCAAACAAATAAAACTCCCTCTGACGGTGGTGACTTTAGAACTGACGGTGGTGACAGACAGTGGCCTCATTACAGCATACAATTCCCAAATGTATACCACTCCAGTCAATAGCTTCTTGCTTAACAACTTTATTTAACTTTTGGTCCATAAAATAACAATCCTGAGCACTGTGATAAACATTTTTCAAGGAATATAAGGTACAATTAAGCAACCTCATTATTAGAAGTATCCCATCCCCATATCATAAAATATCAAATCATAGTAAAAAAATAAAGTCATAACCAGTAGAAATAATGTATAATGCATCACTGACCTCATCTTAAACTGTCATCTAGTGCCCCCTAAAATAATACATTATAAACTGTCTGGGGGAGTTTCTGGGTGATCTGAGCCCTTTCTCTTACGTTCTCTTGATACATGTTGTTTATGTTTCCAAGTCTTTCTCTGACTTCTCTTCCCTCGTCCCTTTCATTCAAGTCATTGATATTTTTTATCTTCCCTTCCTCCACCCTCTTCTTCCATCTTTGCCTTTCTGTTCTGAGGTATTCCTCCTTTAACTCTGCCTCATTGTGTATTTTCTCTCTCCGCTTCCTTTGATATTCCCTGTTTTTTCTCCTTCTCTCCTCCACAGATAGCTTCCTAAAATAGATAAAGTCAAAGTTGAGTGTAATGAAATTGGGGGGAATTACAGTGAATGTTAGATTAGGATAAATGCTGTCATGCCATTTTCATGTGGCTTTAGTCATTGGAGATGTATAGCCTACCAGGGATATTGTATGATGTGCTATGTAGGTAGGTAGTGCATTACTGTATGTGCATCCCAAATGAAGTAAGCCAAATGAACATGGCATAAGTAAGGGATAATGGATAACACACCATTAGACTATCCAAAGTTAATGCACGTTCAAGGTTGTAATGCGGCCACAACATGCAGATAGTCTAATGCCATGAAGTCCATTATCCCGCTTATTCTAGAAAGAAATATAGGGGGAATTACATAAATAAAAATATAAAAGTGGTTAATGAAACATTACAGGTCATATTGGTATTTATTGTGATCAACAATTATATTCTAGCCTCCGTTGAGGACCATTTGGAGGTTTTTGTCAGACAAAAACCTACTCTTTCATATGATATGCAAGAGGTCTTCATATTAGCTATCTTGTTTCCCCTCTGTTGCTAGCTACTTCAAACCTCTTCTTTAAAAGTATACATTTATGTCATAATCTAATCTAATATTTTTTATACAAAAGAGACGGTGTTGACATGTTATGGTTGCGACAGTAACAGTGTCCAAAAATATGAACAAGTTTAAGAGAAAATAGCAAACTTACAGGAGCTTGAGTGATCTTGAAGCATGCAGTAGAGCTGAAGGTTCGAAAAGGGGGTCCTCAGTAATGTAGTAGACCTTGTAGTTGCCTGATTATTATTGCTTTTTTATAAATATCTGACGGTGGTGACGAATATGTGGGACACATTTTGAGCAACCACAAATAATTGTAAATATTGTTCAAAACTCACCTTTTTGTGTTTTGAATACATATTACAATGTACACTTTCATGTGGCAAAGATATTATTAAATTAAATTATTACTTTTTGTTTTTTTTAATCAAGTTGAAATGATAATTCTATCCGAGGACAACTGATTTTGTAGGCAATAGGCCAGCATGTGATCATTAAATGAATACAAATTAAAAATAAACCAATAAAATAACCTTACATTTGTGCAAAGGACCCCCTGATTATAACCTAGATTATTTTTATTCATGAAAATGTTATTAATTTCCAATAGAATTAGCACTTTTCTTAGTGGGACATGTTCTATCCAAATTCCTAAGAATCAGTGAGCTGTTAGCCACGTATTTTACGTGAAAAATGTTTATTCCATTATGATAAAAATAAAATGACGTCACAGAGGCAAACAACAAAACTTTGGATGTCAGCTAACGTGATAGCTTGAGACTAGAGTCCATTTGTTAAGGATACGATTGATTGAGTGTACGTAGATTACAGATTCTAAACAGCTGATACTTGTTGTGCTGTTAAAAATAAATAACTGCTACCAGCACTGATCTTCTGGTCAACTCGACTCAGGAATTTCGACTCGAGGGGGTGTTCATGGGCAACTTCGAGTCAGCAACTCGTATTTCCCATAGTTCCGATAGGCAGCTTCCCGACGTCGACCATAACAAGTACTCAGATATTTGTACTACAGTAAGAATTCTCCATCGGAAAACTTGATACAAGTACATTCTATTTAAAGTATCAAGAGTGAAAATATTTTATTAATACAGAACACACACATTAAAAGGAGTAAAGTTTGCTTCATATTTTATAATAGTGGTTTATTATTATTATTATTATTAAAAAAGTGTACTCTACATAAAGATTTGAGTTATTTGTACTTTGAGTATTTTTTATTATTTCTATATCTACTCCAAAATACAATCAACAAATACATTTGGATATGTTATAGATCAAACTTTATTGATGAAATTAACAACAACCAGCAGTAAAACACGTCTTATGATGACATCATCAACACTGGAGCTTGACCATGTTTGGTCGGATTTATATCGGTCAGTTGGGGGCCATTAAGGAACTCTATTACAGAGTTTATCCAGCAGGGGCGCTTGGGGCCCGGAACAAACTTAAGCAACTGTGATTTTAATGATTTTAACTCCTTGAATTTCTGCCTCTGCTGAACATGGCATTTCTTTGAGGAGCTTCTCTTTGAAGTCTCCCTCCGGTTTGAAGTCGAATGCCTTCGCCAGACATCGAGTGGCCACGACGAACGTTTGCACCTGCTGGTTTAGCTCCGTCTCCAGGTGGGTCTCCTTCTTCGTGGCTTTGCTGATTCCCAGAATCTCAATCCTCACCTTCTGGATGCCGACGCTTTGAACCTGCAGCAGGACAGATTGAAGTAGAAGGTTAGTGACAGATTCCGAAAGTCGTTGCTAAGACGATGTCGCTGCCCGCGGGTACCTTGTGAATTGTGGTGAAGCCGGTGGAGTCCAGCGATATTGTTTTCAGGTACTTATTGACCTTAGTGTTGGTGACCTTAACGACGTCTCCGATGGACAAGCCTTTGCTCTGCTGAACGGCTCCTTCGCCCCACATTACAATCTGGACGGAATCCGTCTCATCTGTTAATAGAAAACTTTGCCTCTTTATCATCTGTCGTTTGTGATTCACCTTTATTTTTCCGACTGGATCAATCTGGAGAAACAAAACGGAGAATATTAAAAACTAAAGCTGCTTCATAAAGAACAGTTTGTTTGGTAGTCGGTGCTTTTAAACTCACCCTTGTCACGGATCCTTGAACGCTCACTTCGGCCCCTTTGTCCGATCGCTTGGCTTTTTTAACGGAGTCAACCGGTCTTTCTGGATAGAGGAGTTCCCGGGCCTCCAGCAAGAGCTCCTCCGGGACGTCGACAGATTTAATATCCCACACTTTGCTCTGCACCGTAACCTTGACAACGTCCTTGTCTTTTATCAACTTTCCGTGGAACATGTAGGAGCTGTCCTCCTTGATTTTCTCATAATAACCTTTTTCAAATATGATCACCATCACGCTGGCCGTCTCGTCAGCGACCGCCAGGAAAAAGTAAAACTTTCTGTCTTTGGTCGGACGCAGACCGGATTTCTGAACGACTCTCGCCTGGAAGCCTTCGGTCTCCCGGATTCCACCGGATTTAATATCCCGGATGGATTTCTTCTGCAGGTACGAGAGAGGAGTCGAGTCTGCGTGAAACTAACGTGAATACAAATGCAAGTTTCAGAAGCTGCGAAAGAAAAACGTACCCATTGAGCGTTCCTCCCCTGGAAAACAACAGGAAGTGACATGCTTACTTTATATCTGAAAACACTTTACTGATGTAATGTTTGAACATTGATTTTATATCCAAAACTCTTACTCTGTCGAGTTGGCAGCTTCTCCCTTGACCTTTTAAGAGGAGAAAAAGTTATCAACCATTTATCAACCAACATTTTAGGTGTTTCCATGACAACCCGAGGAGAGGCCAATTAATGTCACTTAATACTGACGCTTGTTCGAACCCATATTGGAGATGATCCAACCAGTTGGACTTCACAAATCTCGCAGATTAATTTCAGATTAATCGTAGATTAATTATCACTGAATAAAAAACAAACCACCCAGGATTTCAGACGGATGTGGAGCCTCATCCTTCAGCCCGTCGTCCTCACGCTTCCTCTTCGTCCCTGAAAGAGAGATTCAGGGTCTGTATACACAGCAACATTTTCAACGCGATACGCAAAAGTAATTTTAATGCTCTGGCCGTTCGTTTCCACGACGACGGCGTTTTGGGGCAGGGTGCAAATTAAAACTATTGAAACCGGGTTCCAGAGAAAACCACAACGAACCACGTAGCTTTGTAGTCCAACAGGAAGTCGGCGTCGCCCTCATTCCCTCAACATAAAGCCACGTTTCCCTTTTGGATTACGGATTATTGCAGAAAATAATCTCCGTGGCAACCACGTTCATCACTGCAACCAAGTTAAAGGTGGCGGCTCAGGGACGTGTTTTATATTTTAGAAAAAATCTCAACGCATTCAAGAAACTGTGTGTATATATATATATATATATATATATATATACAGTATGTGTGTGTGCGTGTGTATCTACCTGGTGCAGGTGTTTGCTTCTTGCCCACTGACCCCGGGTCAGCTGCAGGTGTTCTCTTCTTGCCCACTGACCCCGGGTCAGCTGCAGGTGTTTTCTTCTTGCCCACTGACCTAGGGTCAGCTACAGGTGTTTGCTTCTTGCCCACTGACCCAGGGTCAGCTACAGGTGTTCTCTTCTTGCCCACTGACCCCGGGTCAGGTGCAGGTGTTTGCTTCTTGCCCACTGACCCCGGGTCAGCTGCAGGTGTTCTCTTCTTGCCCACTGACCCCGGGTCAGCTGCAGGTGTTTGCTTCTTGCCCACTGACCCCGGGTCAGGTGCAGGTGTTTGCTTCTTACCCACTGACCCAGGGTCAGCTGCAGGTGTTTGCTTCTTACCCACTGACCCAGGGTCAGCTGCAGGTGTTTGCTTCTTGCCCACTGACCCCGGGTCAGCTGCAGGTTTTCTCGCCGGCTCTGAAAAAAGACATTCAAACCAGTTAAAGTAACTGGACTGAAGGAAACGGTTCTTCCTATTCATAACTTGTTTTACGTTAAAGAATGAAAGTCGTGACGTGAACTGACTTTTGACTTTCTTCTTCATTTTCTCCACAAAGGGGCGCAGCTGCTCCTGGACGTCCGCGTCGTTCCTCGGTATCTGCTTCATCTCGCGGTTTACGACGATGATGGACTCCTCAGTCCCGTAATACTGGACGATTAAATGAGGGAGGTCTTGTAGGTGTTTGTCCGCTTTCAAACCTTGAGGGATTTTGTCCAGATTGAACAGCAGCTTCCTGAGCTGCGGCTCCGTCAGCTCCTCCAGGATGGAGGTCAGAGCTGCTTTCCACTTGGTCTCTAACTTCACCAGAGCCATCTGCAGCAGGAGCAACGTTATGTCACTTATGTACACGCGTCATTAGGATTACTTAACTCTATGACAGCATTTACAACAGCAGATCTTTGTTCTTCATGAACAAGCGTTGTGATTGAGAAGGGGGCCGTAGTTCAACTGTCCAAGAGGGAAACTCGATCAGTGATCAGCTGACCTGGCCTATGACACCTGAACTTAAATGATCACGGCGGTTCCATCACTGTGGGCGCATGCCCCCCTTCCCAACTTGAATGAAGCAGGAAGACGTCCTGCACTCATCTCAAAGGACTTTTTCTACACAGGAACCTTGACATGTGAAAGATTCCCCTCATTCACCGACGGGAACGGTGACAGTGAAAGGGAAAAAGGGAAAGCTGAGACAACGCTGCACAAAGTAGGGCGAAACAGTCTGCATTCAGTGTTGACCAGAGTTATCAGCTCCTTCAATATTTGATGTCCATTGAGGTCAAATATCGTATATTTCTAAGAGTGTCCAAATTCATGTGAGAAAACACTTCACACGTCCAAACTCCAGAGCTTTATTGTTAATCAGTTTATCTCAAGTACACTGTTTGTGTGTTTGTGTGTGTTCATATTAAGTCCATTTGTATTCTTTTATTCACATTGTTTAATCTTTAGTTCCTCAATAAATACCCATTATGTCCGTGTCTGAGCAGAATACAAAGATCCCTATTTCGAGGGCTTATGATCTCAAGGTTTTGTGCAATAGCCCTCAGGTGTTCCAGGTGTTCCAGGTATTACGGGTTAGTTTACTTCATAGTGAGTCATCGTGACTACATCAGATACTATACTATACGATACTATAATTTCACTTTTTCCCTCATAAATGTATGATTTTATAATCTGGCAATGTTTTTTTTTTTTTTTATCTCAGGGAACGTCTTTTCATAGAATTGGGTTGTTGGCATTCTGTGGACTTTCATTGTACAGGGAAACACAGTTCTTTACTGTACATATGACAATGAACCCTTTGAATCTTAAAAGAAACCGTCTTCATCATAAACATCCAGTTAATCGTTTGTATTCATATTATTTTACTATACGACTCACATTTATGCCAGCTGGACTTTGGTGGAAACAACTCAGACTTTCCCCTCGTGGAGATAAAAACCTGTCGTCCTGCTGTCGTCCTGCCTGTTGTCCTGCTGATCTAGAAAAGCAGCTAAAATAATATTCAGTTGTAGATGTTTCACCGTTGAATATATGTATTTCTATGTTGACTGTTGATTTAAAAAAAGCTCTGGCTGTAAACTCACAGCTCCTCCTCCTTCAGTGAACAACGAACAAAAACAACTTTTTTTAAGTTCCCGCACTTTTCAGCTGCTGGTTTACTTCCTTGTTTGTGATGTGGGGTGACGTAGCAGTTAGGGAGGAAGTACTTCAAAGTAAAATGGGACCAAATGAAAAGAGTTGTACGGAAGCCCAGCAGGGCCAATGAGAAAGAAAATCAAGTTGATCCATTTTTAAGACTGATCTTGTTGTGTTTAACTGACCTCCGTAGTCGACTGAATGTTGACGTAGCTCACCACCGTCTGCAGCTCTGATTGGTTGAAGGATGATGTCACAACGTTATTGGTTGGTAGCTGATGAAAGTAAGCATCATATTTAGTTTTCCAGGAAGAAAAAAAAATGAGCAGATCTTGATTTATTGTTATATTGTTATATTGGGGGAGAATATGAACGAAAACAACATTTCAAATGGTTAAAAATGCTTTTTTTTCTGGTTTCACTTTAAAGATTCCCTTCTGTGGATGAAAAACGTAACGTAAAAATTAAAAAATGAAATAATTTTAGAGCCAGGCGCCGCAGAACTGCCAACTGCGAGACGTGGGGCATGATGGGAAACGCCTGGCTCTCGCCTCATCTAACAGCTGATTGGCTCTTAGTTTAAATTGCAAATTTCCTGCGAGTCTAATATTTAACGCTCGTGAGCTGCCAGATACACATTTAATAAGCTATATGTATAACTGTCAAACTTTACTTCTTTGCACTAGATTCTATGATACTACCTCAACAGCAGATACACTACTACACCGTAGTGTTTAATATTCATACATTATGTTCATACATTACTTATATTTAGTGGCATCATTTTATACTTTATATTTTTTTATACTTATTTGACTATGCTCCGCCTCCTGCTGCTGCCGCTCTCATCTACTTTCCAGGCTAGGTTCATCTTGTTCAACGAGCCTAATGACATCGCAGCTACTCCCAACCAATCACAGTCCAGCACACAACTCACCTTCTGTTCAAGCAAATCTTAATATTTCACATTTATAAAAAATAATAATCAAGACGACTTTTTCTTTTTACACAAACACTTTATTGCAAATGATTTTCCACCAGAATTTGTCACATTAAACACGTTTCATTTTGTTTCCACGAAAAAAACAAACTTTCACCGTCACATTTAAGATTTCTTCTGAAAACAGCGGGAAGATCGTCGGCGTCTCCGACTCGAAGAAACCGGCGGTTGCGGCAGCGGCTCCTGGGAATGCTGACACGTCGCTTCCTGTCTGATCTACGTTTACGCGACATGCAGCATGAATGACTGTTCAAAGGAATGTCGTCACCTTTCAACCAACAACAACAACAACAACAACAACAACAACAACAACAAACAGACGCTTGTAACTCTAAAAATAAATAAGTCGGGTGACATGTGACCACCTCCAGACTCCGGCTTCCGATTGGTCGCTTGTAAAGGAAACTGTAATGTAAATGGCCCGCAGAGGTCGGGGGTCAGAGGTCGGGGGGGTCAGAGGTTGTCTATGTGACCATGTACTCCTGCCGCTTGTTGAGTCGCACCTGGCAGAGCGAGACGGCGCCCACCGCTACGTAGATGGCGGCGGCGATGAAGCAGTTGATGCCGACCTGGTTGTACAGACCGTAGATGTTCCCGGGGGGGTTTTTACTGCGAAGAGGAGAACACACGTTTTATTGTTAAGGGTTACCTCTGAGGACGACTTCCTGTTCCCTCAGAGATGACCTCTCTAAAAACTCAAAGGTCCAGAGTTCATAGCGACTCACTCGTTACGGATGTCCTCCTCGGTGAACGGGACGTCCTCGATCAGCACGGCCGACTTGGCGCTGAAGAAAATGCCCAACATCGCCTGCAAGCAGAATTATTATTGGGATTATTTATAAGTTTAGTTCATGCATGTGACTATGAGTTTATTATTTGACACATTCTGCTGGTGGAAAAACTGACTTCCTGCTCTGAAACATCACGTGAGGGTCGAAAAAAATAATAAGTCACATGATTCTTTTTTTTTTTTTCTCTCCCGAGGTTAAAACAATTTGATTAGACTAAAAATACGAGAAAACAACTGAACACACGTTAATATCCGTGCTGATCGATAACTTGCCAAATCTCCAACAAACATAAAAAATGAAATACATTTGTTATATGGCAGCGGATTACACGGAGACGTCTCCTCCTCAGAGTCGCCATTCATCTCAGTGTAAACCCAGGCTTTAGCCACATGCATCACGTAAATCTCACGGCGTTCAGTACAACCGATCAATCCATCGTTGTATCGATCACCGTAGCGGCGATATCACGTCATGTACATTAAGCTTGACGGACTTGGGCGCCGTCTATTTACATGAGACCCAACGGTTTATTGACCGAGGGCTCGTGCATCGTTCCTTGTGGCCTCGTGAGCTCACACGACACATGTAGTATAATAATAATAATAATAATAATTTACAAAAATGATCGTTTATTCCCGATAAAGACGAATAACCAGTATAGCTCCAGGAAGTAGTCGGCCCCCTCCCAGCCGGAGCTCCATACGTCTTACCAGCATGATGACACCCCAGATGCTGATCACTATCCCGCACGCGGCCATCTTCGGGCCGCAGAACAGAAGCGACGGCATGTCGGTGTTCGATATCGATCGATCAGAAGCTGATTTGGTGACTTTGTTTGATCCGCTAAAGAGAGAGACGTTCCATGGAAGGACGCCGGAGCCTCGTAGTCGGTCAGCTGATCCGCATCGCTCGGGTTTACTCGGTGAAATCCGACAGCGGAAGTGACGCGCAGGGTGAAGCGGTCAATGAAAACGTCCGGTAGGTTTACACGCCGCCTCTTCCTCCCGAACCGACCAATGGCGTTCAACTCCCAAAGTAGCGCAACATTCCCTTTATTCCGTGCACCTTTGTTGAGCGGTGTTTGTGTTGTTTTCTCCTGAATATGTAATCTATAAATCACTCCCGATCGATTCATAATCAATCCAACCGGATGTGTTTCTTCCGCCGCCTCGTTCTCAGAAACTCGCCGAAGGTTTCTATGGAAGCGCGCGCCAACGGCAGCGAGCTAGCTGACGTTACGGAGGCTAACTTTAGCTAGCAGCTAGCGGCGCGTTTTCGTGTTATTGTTTTGACCCGAGGAACAAGTTTGAGTAAAAAAAGAGCTCGCGCTCCGCCGCCGACATGACGTCAGCCTCCGCCAAGGTGAGTCCCGACCCGGTCCAGAAGAAGAGATCCGCTTCGGTCGGCGAAACCGAATCCGAACTCTTCAGAAAGCGGGTCACGCTCAACTCCACTCAGAAATCCCCTAATTTTACGGCTTCATTTGCCGCGCAGATACAGACGTCACGAGAAGTGCTCAAATGCACTACAACTCCCACACGTAGTGTAATACTACACCCGGCACATCGTACGTACACTAAACGTACATCCCTAAACGGTACTGAGTACTTGCTGTACTAGCCCGCTGATGCGAACCTTCCCCCACCACGATGCTCAGGCACGTTAAAAGGACCGTTTGGTGGATCGGGTTCTTCACTGACGTCACACATACAATAATGACGTATTTCATGTACACACAGTCTGATGACTTTACTACAGTACTTGAGTACACATTCAAGGTACTTGTACTTTATTTGAGTATTTCCATACTACTTTCTACACCTAAATGTACTTTTTACTACATTTAGTTACTTCCTGTCAGGTGTCCTCCGATGCGAGGTTCCCACGGGTCAGACGATGACGTCAGACCGTGATGCGTTAAAAACACATAACAAACACATTAATGGAGCAGTGATAATACAAAAACATCAGGTATACAAGTACAACCTTATACTGCTCCAGCACTTTTACTGCAACCACTTTAACTTTAATTATATACTTGTACTACAACTACTCTAACTACATTTCACAGTGTGTATTAGTACTTTTACTGCAGTAACAATGTGAATACTTCCTCGTCACGGTGGTTTTAGGTCGGGGAGATTTTCTCGGCAGCCGGAGCAGCGTTTACCAAGTTGGGAGAGTTAACGATGCAGCTGCACCCGGTGTCGGACTCCAGCCCTGCAGGGTGACACTCACACACACACATTGGTTCTGGTCTGGTTCTGGTCTGACGGGGATCCAGACTAACTCTCGTGTCCTCCTCAGAGCCAAGTGGACGGAGACGGAGATCGAGATGCTGCGTCTGGCAGTCCGTCGCTTCGGAGACGACCTCAACAACATCAGTACGGTGATCAAAGAGCGAACTGTGTAAGTAGCTTGTGGTTCCACCGCGGTAACGGGTTCTCTGCACCAGGCTTGGGCCGGTTTAAACCAAACCGGTCTCATACTAAGCCAAAGACCGGACCGAACCTTATTATACTGACCTTTCCCACTAGGCGTCGCACTTGCTACAGCAGACCGTCCCGAGTGATGCAATCGTTTTTGTACACAGAAGATTGCGCCGTAATCACGGAAAGAAGAGTAAAAAATATGCCGCGATCGTACCGTTTATAAAGAACTTTGCTTTGCGTCGTAACAACAGTGTCTCTTTTTTACAAAACATCGCAGCTTTGCGGAACCAGAGAGACTGCTACGACGCCGCAGGCAGCATGACGTATTCAATCAGCGTCGGAATTCCAATTTCTCTAGGCATCACTACTAAAGGTGAACTTTTGCTCGTCTTGCATATTTCTAGACTCTTCAACAAGCGAAGTTGCTGTGCATCATATACGTGTTGCCGATACAACGGCGACCTTGCACAGCAACTAACGGCTTGTTATCTTCTTTGGATCGACGTTTTCAGCTTGTTAAATGCTCTGGTGGCGCGTAGCCCTGGTAACGCGTCGCCTAGCAACATGTCTTCAAAACGTCGCTGTAAACAAACACAAGGTACGATGGTCATCTCCCACCTTGACTGAAACGTGATCTCTGTCTTCCGGCCTCGGGCCGCTCGCTGCACTTTACCACCGGCCGACTCGACACCGATAAATAATCACAATATAATTTTAATCACTCGTCATTATTGCTGCTTGTTACGAATGAAAGACACGTTTGCTGATGGTTTTAATTTTATTTTCCAGAATGTGTCATAAGGACAAATGCCAGTTCAACCGTTTTGTATGTTACGATGTAACGACGTTACCATGTAGCGATGTAACCATGTAGCGATGTAACCGTGTAGCGATGTAACCATGTAGCGATGTAACCATGTAGCGATGTAGCCATGTAGCGATGTAACCGTGTAGCGATGTAACCATGTAGCGATGTAACCGTGTAGCGATGTAACCGTGTAGCGATGTAACCGTGTAGCGTTGTAACAATGTCTCGATGTAAGGATGTTATACATAACGATCATCCGATGTTCTGATGTTACGATGTTTGTCCCGCAGTGCTCAGATAAAGAGCACCGTGAAGAGGAAACTGTACGAGGACAGCAGAGTCCCCATCTCCTCCGAGTCCCCAAAGAAGACGGTCAAGAAAACCGCCGTCGCCATGGTGCCAGCTCCAGCCCCCGCCGCTCCCGCTATGATTGCCGTGCCGACCTCGCAGGTCGTCGTGGCTACGGGCATGCAGAGCGGCCCCTCTCTGGCCCCGCCCATCAAGAAACAGAAGACGGCAGGTGAGATATGACAGGAAGTGATAATGCTGACTAGGTTAGGTTGTTTTTTTATTTAGCAGGTTTCAGGTTTAATGATGAATTAATTTACAGCTTCAGAAAATTTGAATCAAATACAAATATAATAAATATCAGATAAGCTGTTGAAGAATCAGAAACTTAAAAATCCAGTTCCTCCATCCCCCCCCCACCCCCCCCCCCCCTCCAGACGTGACCCTCAGTGCTCTCAACGACTCGGATGTCAACAGTGACCTGGTGGACATCGAAGGACTCGGCGACGGCTCCTCCAACAAGAAACTCAACTTTGACCAAGGTGACGTATGAACCCAGGTGCATTGTGGGAAGTCAGCGGTCTCACCATGATGTCGTTTGATTTTGAACAGTGTGACTTGTTTCCTCAGAGAGCCTTAACCTGGACTCGAGCCTCATCATGAACTCCAGCGACCTCCCCCTGCTGTCCCGCTGACCTTTGACCTCTCTGCTCCCGTTACACTCCTGACGTCCGTCTGTCCACGTTAAAAAAACAAAACAACTTTACATTTAAAAACGTGAGAAATTTAAAACCGTTTATTATAATTATTTAATAATTATAATTATTATTTTAATGGCCGCTTAGTTCTCTTTTAGACATTTTCAGCTTTTATGTTTGTTGACAGAATTATGACTTTTATTTTCTGACACGTTTGCAAACTCGACAAAAAAGGAGAAAACAAAAGTTTTTTCGTGAAGAATAACGTTGAAGACGTCCGAGGAAGCGACGTCGTCGGGGGAATCAGACGATCAAATCTGACGTTACACGATATTTCCTGTCAAACTATTTGGTAAATAATTTGTAGGATATGAAAGTCGGAATAAATTTACTGAACAAACCAACGTTTGGGTTTAGATGATCGGTCTCACGTCAGGAGCAGGAAGACGTGGAGCTTTAGTTGGGGACTATTTTCAGCGGCGGATGAATCCACATTTGGAGCTCCAGTAAGCGTTTGCCGACGTGTCCTTTAACCCGTCGGCGTTGCTGGCGGTCGGCGATCATGATGGTAGAAGAACTAGAAAATCTGATTTTTGACTTGAACATTTTGTGACTCGGAGGCTGTGAGATGTAAAAACATAGTTTTGATTATGTTAAGTAAAAAAAACAACTACACTTTTTTTCTTGGATGTTTGTGTTTCATTTTCCTATTTCCACCAAAACACCAAATTTAGTTCTCAAATGTAACATTTTAAAGCCAAATCCCAATGTTCCCCCTAACCTCGAAGCCCTGAACCCTCTGGGACTGAACGGACGTCGCCTGGTAGATGGTTGAGAGGCTGTGAAGGTCTGAAATGGTAGAAATACAAAAGAGACAGCACTCGGCATGTCACTTTACTTTGATGACACAAAACGTGATCTAAAAGTGTTGGATTTTATTTTAAAAATGTACAGCCTGATTCGAACGTCTTCCAGACTCGTATCATCACAGACCGGACGGACCTGTCACATCATGCATTCACTCTTTTTAGTTGAAACAGCTTCAAGAAGCTACATTAAAATAACTGGTTGATGATTAAACCAGGTGTGTAAAATAATAATGGTGTGTAGCCTATGATGACATTCCTATGATTTCAAGTGTTTTATGCTACCTATTAAATCGTTAATGTTTCTGTGTAAATGTAATATTCAATGCATGCACCGTTGTCTTTGTTTACCTTTTTTTTTAATTCCTCTGGGCTTTTTCCTGGTAACCCCGTGTTTCACGTAACAACGCTATGAACTGTGGGTAATTCCCTCAGGCAAAGTCAGCATCGATGCTGACTTACAGAAAGTGGGCATAACGGGCTCAAAGAGTACTCGAGGGAGTCCTTGTGCAGCTGACGATGTGACCGTGGGACAGACCTGAACTCTCAGGGACTCGACGGGAACCCACATCCAAGTCTGTGAGGGGGGTGTACCGAGTCTCACATGGACCTCTCACATCCACCACACCAATCTCAAAACACTGTTGGAGCTGATTCAGGAGTTGAGTTTCCACTGAATATGGCTGGTGTGTTAAATTAATCAGCATTCATGAGGCCAAATATGACCAGATGCTGGCAAGCAATGTACATTTACATTTACATTTAGGTCATTTAGCAGACGCTTTTGTCCAAAGCGACTTACAATAAGTATGTAGCATTTAAAATTATATCTTTTTTAAATGGAGTCTGATGGCTCCAAAAAACAATTACTTTTTTCGGGACTTTTCCCGACAAACTGACTTTTTCCGACAAACTATACTGACTTTTTTTGACAAATTAAACTGACTTTTTTCACGACTTTTTTCGAAAACCATGCTGACTTTTTTCACAACTTTTTTTCGACAAACTATACTATGACTTTTTTTTACTGACTTTATACTGACTTTATACTTTATACTGACAAACTATACTGACTTTTTTCACAACTTTTTTCAACAATCTATACTGACTTTTTTCACATCTTTTTTCAACAAATTAAACTGACGTTTTTCATTACTTTTTCGAAAAACTATAATGACTTTTTGACAAACTATACTGACTTTTTTTCACAACTTTTTTCGACAAACTAAACTGATGTTTTTCACGAGTTTTTCAAAAAACTATACGGACTTTTATTCACAACTTTTTTCAACCATCTATACTGACTTTTTTCAACAAACTATACTGACTTTTTTTACTGACTTTATACTGACTTTATACTTCATACTGACAAACTATACTGACTTTTTTCACAACTTTTTTCAACAAATTAAACTGACGTTTTTCATTACTTTTTCGAAAAACTATAGCGACTTTTTTTGACAAACTATACTGACTTTTTTTCACAACTTTTTTCGACACAATATTCTTTGACATTTTTCACAACTTTTTTCGACAAACTAAACTGATGTTTTTCACAACTTTTTCAAAAAACTATACTGACATTTTTCACTTTTTTCACAAACTACTGACTTTTTCTTTACAGCTTTTAGATAAACTAAACTGACGTTTTTCACAACTTTTTCAAAAAACTATACTGACTTTTTTCAACAAACTATACTGACTTTTTTTCACAACTTTTTCCCGACAAACTATACTATGACTTTTTTACGACTTATTTCGACGAAATAAACTGACCTTTTACACAACTATTTTTTACAAACTCTGCCTTGACTTTTTTACAACTTTTTCCGACAAACTAAACTGATGTTTTTTTTGCAAACTATACTGACTTTTTTTTGTACAACTTTTTTTCGACCAAGTATACCGACTTATTTCACAACTTTTTTCGACAAACTAAACTGACTTTTGTTTTACACCTTTTTTCGACAAAGTATAACAACTTTTTCGGACAATCTAAACGGACTAATTTCGAGTTTGTTGGAAAAATAAGTCAGTATATTATGTCTAAAAAAGTGGTCAAAAACGTTTCTGGACAAAGAAAAGAGGCCAATATAAGACATGAGAACAAAAGTTTGGAATTTGATGGCACCCTCAATGTAAAAACTACAAAAAGAACACAATTGATTTCTGATCAGAAGAGAGAAGAGTAACACACTTAGTCATATTATACAGATTTTCATTTATTTTGAGTTTTCATATACAATGTACACACAAACACACACACACACACACATATATACATACACATACATATATAAATATACATATATATATATATATATATATACACACACACACACACACACATACACACACATATATATACACACACTAAAAACCAGAAAGTCATTCTGTGATTTTTACAGCGATGAGATCCTCAGGAGGGAAAAACACTTGAATATAGACTTTTATTTTACAGTTGCATAAAAATACATCATCTCAATTTTCTTGTAGAGAATTTGTCCAAAAAGAAAAAAGAACAGAAAGAAAAACTATCTACATTTTGAAACAACACGTGTGAATGTTTTCATAGATGTGCTTTTAGTTCCCTTTATTAAAACTCTAGCAGCCCTTTTTTTTTAAAGTTGGATTTCACTCTGGTGGATCAGCGTCATTCTTCGGCACAAAATAAAGCTTGCTGGAGGGTCACATAACAGGTTTTCTGCTTTTAAACGCAAAAAAGTGTATATTTATTCTTTTTCACTTCACAAACGTCTACATTTAAAGTGCTTACAGTTTTCATCTAATAACATAAATATTTTGTTGCTCAAACTTTCACAGCCTGAAAAAACCCACAGACTTTATGTTTTGGGAGGTTTGTTGGACATAAGGCTACAGCTAGCAGCTAGTTAGCTTAGCATTAGGGAAGCAGGTATTGTAGAATATTCCTAAGTGTAATTATTAAGTGCATTTAATAATTATAAATTATTCTCAGTTCAGTTAAAAAACCTGAAAGGAAGTTCATGTCGTACTTTATCTTGTTTTTGTTTTCTCACAATCATGAAAAAAGTACCAGTAGCTCAAATTTTAGTGGCACCAACCGAAATACAAAAATACAGATTTGAGTATCTAGATCTCTTACAATAGACATTTTAACTGCCTTAAATATATATGTATATATTTATACCTTTCATATCAAGCTCATGGGATCACCTTTTTTCTTGAATGTGAGAGAAAAAATAAAATAAAAATCTAACTCTGGCCCTTACGATAAGAAGAAAACTCTTGAACAGGGATATTAGCTTTCCAGACTTACAAATTTTTGCTTCATTTTTAAACACTGAAGGTCTGAAGAACTAAACCATCTACGGGTCACAGGGAGGGTCAGTTTCAGTGCTGAGATATCACCGCATTCTACCAGAGTGAAATCTCACTTTAATACTGAAACGTTGACGGGTTACTTCCTCGCTAATCATCCGTCACAGCGAGGACGAACAAAAAACACACAAACCTCTTCAGAGAATCGCTGACATCATGAGAAGAAACATAACAGCTGACAATAAAGCAAACGTAAGAATAACAAACAAACGTATCATGATGAAGCAGAAAGTAAAGCAGCTGCTGAAATGTATGAAAATATGATATTTTTGGGGATGAAGTTGTTGAAAGTTCAAAATAACGTAATTTATCATCACAATTAAAAGACGATACAATTCCAGCGTGATGGGAGGTTTTCAGTCAGAGGATTGTTATTGGAGCCCTTTTATAACAGTTATATATATATATATATGTATATACATATATAAAAATAAACTTAAAATGTTCCATCCATAACTTCAACTTATGTTTTCTCTCTAATCTTACAAGCCATAATTAATTCAAACACATTAATATTAAGACATATTCGACTAAGGACAGTAGCGGGAATAATTTAGTCTCCATTGCAGTGTTTGTCCACCGGAGGGCGGTGTCGACTTTAATGTCATCCTAAGAACGCACGTTGCTAAAATAATTGTTTTCTAGAAGTTAAATAAATCACACGGTGGCCATTTTAGGACGCGTGAGACTCAGTTCGTCAACTGACATTAGCATGTTAGCAAGAGCGTAGCAACATGGCTATGGTTAGCATTCACCTGCACACTGCTCACGTTAGTCATCGTTTGGCGGCAGCTTTCTCCCAACTACCATTCGCATGTTAACATCCGAACATTTGAATGTTACATGCTAACCGTTAGCATTTATCGTGTTTACTACGGCAACACAAAATTTGGCATCAGAATATAAATACAAACAAACATTTGGGGTACCTCCGACCACGCTGGAAACGTGACACAAGTCCGTCTGGGACATTTAAACGTTTCAGGAGGAAACGGGACAAGACAAGAACACACCGATGATTACCGATCGTCTTATTTCAGCTTCTGTACGTTTCGCCCTATGACCAAACCGGTTAATCTTTTTTCATTTTTGGCTTAAGAAACATTACTTTGAAACAGAAATTCATACGAGAGTCCAAATCACATTCTGACGCAGCTACGTGATTCTCTCTTCGTAATCAGAGATGGTTTGGGATGGTGGCGAGTGTGCAAAGTTAAAAAAACAAACAAACAGGAAATTATCTTAAAGCTAGTTCGTGAATTTGGCAGCGTGTTGTTACGCCCGATAAAAGTTGTCCTGCTGATCGCCGGTTCACTCAAATCATCCACAATCAACAACAATATTTGTAATCTTTTAAATCTGGTTGGAAATTAATCTGTATGTTGTGTTTTTATTGGGGGGGGGGGGGGGGGGGTAACATGAGTAAACGCATACGTAAGAACACGTAAAAACAATGTTTTTGTAAAATTAGGTTTTCATGCAGATATGAAACATTTAGTTGATTCAGAGATTCTCCAGACGGCTACGAATAAAAACGTATTCCACGATGATCATCGCAGCTACGTCTTCACACCGATGAGTTTTTACTTACGTATTCAAATAGATAAAATTTTGTTCGTACTTGGCCAGAATTCAATGGAGCAAATATCAGGCACCTCATCGTAAAATTGAATTAACATTAATTAATTACGTTTCCTCAATATGAGAATTTGGTTACGAATATCAAATGCGTTTGTTGAATTTGAATATTTTTCCTGTAAAATCGAGTATTGAAAATAATCGCGTACCAAAACATCTGTTCAAATTCATAATATGAATGATTAATTGTTAATTATGGATTCTAAACTGAATTTTTACTGCAAAATGGCATTTTGTAAAATCGAAAACAAATTAAAAAAATATATTTCTCAAAGTTAGATATTTAAATATAATTACATTTTGGCGGGAGTCAAATAATTTGAATGAATCAGGCGCGATGGGAAGTTTTACGTTATTGTTGGACGTTTTAAAGATAAACTGAACCGAACTCAACTGAAAAACAGGACGGACTCACGCATACGTAACAAGTCAAGAAATAAAGCAGGAAAAGCAGCAAAACATAACAGCATTTTGTCCACGATGACTTTTTTTCAGAACAGAAAGAAAAAGATTAAAATGGTCAAACTAGCGCTGTGCAAAGTCGTGACGACTGAAGATCACTAACAAAGATTTGGAAACTTTTGTTGGAACAGCTGAATGAGCAGCGAGGCGGAGAAGAAGACACTTCTATCAACAGCTTATAGAGACTTTATGTACAAATGATAAAAAAAAAGAGGAACTTCCTGTCGGAGCGGGAAGTCAAATCTCTCGGATCCGATGTTTAAAATCGACACTCGTGAGGAAAAAAACACCTCCGAAATATGACATGTTTCAGGCACAATGATGAGTGAGAGCACAAAACTGTACATTTCTGTGCAAGTGCAAAACGTTGGGAGCAGAACTGAAGAACTCAGCTCTGACCTCCGACCCCTCTGGTGAAACGCCGACATGCATCTGTGATAAATGGATGGTTTCAGACCGACGGCCGATCTCCCCATGCAGCGAGCAGCGAAGTATGAACCCATGCCGACCTCCCTCATGATTTCATGCCACAGACCCTTTTGGTTGCGTTTACCGATGACCGAGCCTGCGTGGGTTGGCGCTCACGCCTCGCTCCCAGTCAGACATAACCAGTCAGACATAACCATCAAAATACACATTGTGGATTACTGTCAGTAATATTTGTCAGGGAGGGATGATGTGTGTGCAAACATGGCGACTGATGTGGGTCCGGGGACTTTATGGAGACTGGTGAAGACCAGATGGTTACTGTGAAGACCAGATGTTTACTGGTGTTCAACAGATGTTACTGGTGAAGACCAGATGGTTACTTGTGAACACCTGATGGTTACTGGTGAACACCTAATGGTTACTGGTGAACACCAGGTGGTCACCTGTGAAGACCAGAACCGTGATCATGTCTTCCTCTAGGCTCTGTCTATTTGGGGAATGAAAACATTAGAATGCGAACAGGACCACCTAGAGCTGGGCTTCATGGTATCATTATTATCACGATATGAATACAGATGTGTTCTGATAATTGTTTATAATACAATATGGAAAATATGTGCAAAATCACATCAAATAAACTGATGGTGAAAACAACGGCCGAGCATCAGTTGAGTTTGTTTCTCGTCCAGAGAACAATAATATCAGTTCATTCCAGCACATTGGGATTCATCTGGAAACCCATAATATTGGATCATTGCCCAACCCTCAGATCAGGATGAATTCCTGCATGAGGCCACTTATTAAGTGCTAAACAGGAAGAGTTTGGATCTGTTAGCACAAGAACCTCGATCCTGGTCTTAAAAACCAACCGCTTTAACTAAAAGTAAAACCTGTTTCAGAACAAATAGAAGTCAGAAAGTCGAAACAGGAAACCAGAATGATTACAGACTGGCTGGGTGAAACAGCAATAATACAAATTTATGGGGATTTCTATCACCAATCGGATCAATGTGGATGATTTCCAGTAGAGAAGCCGGTTAGAGAGAAAAGTAAAAGTATAAATGCAGCTTTAGGAGGGAAGAGAGCCATCACTTCCTGCAGATTCAATGTATAGAATCAAACCATGAGCACATAACAGCTGATATTCACATATAGATACACTATTAACAAATACACTACTGACTGGGACCCGGTTTGTGAAAACCAGCTTCTCATCCCGGGAGAAAAACGTGAACAAGCTGCAGACGACAATTCTTCATGTAAAATCAGAAGGCTTCAGTCGGGTTTCTCCGAAAAACTATAAAACTGACTCTCAAATGATGTTTCCAGGGAAACGTAGTTAGTCGTGGATGACGACGTATCACAGATTTGATTCAAAGAGACCCAGAAGTCCAGAAGGGAGGAGGTCTGGGTGGGGCCTGGGTCTAAAAACACAGGACATTCACCCAGGAGACGGATGTTATGTCTAAACATAACCTAGTGCTTTTGTTTTCTTTCTATTTTATTGGCATTTTAAGCCAAATGTTTTTACTAGAACTAACAAAGTTTTGTGTTTCGTTTGTTAACCAGGCGTTTCAAATTTGTTTTACCTGTTAAAAGGGTTTTAAGGGCGTCTTTCCTTGTCCAATCAGATGGTCCCAGCAGAGACGATGGCCTATGCTGTACAGAGTATCCTCAGAGACAAATTTGTGATTTTGGGTTGTAGAAATCAAATAGAATTGAATTTAAAACTGTATAAAAACATAATTGAGAGTTCAGTATAGTTGTTATGGGAACGTAAGTTTGAAGGAGACAAGGTTGGTTTCAGACAACTAAAACTTTTCTTTAAAACAAAAGAAACTCCGGCTTCAATGACTGAATTTCACGTCCGTCTGGGTTCGGGCTCAAAGATATAAGACACAAAGTGCTTAATAACCACCAGTTCCGATACACCTTCATGTGTTTTTGGGGTCAGGGGGGGTTTTACCGTTTCATTGATTGTTTCATCTTCAGAGTTAAATATGAATTCTACGAAACCTGATGGAACAATAATCATGTAACCTGGTCCACTGATCGGACTACATGTTGATCCGTCAGCCACGAACGCTCATGAATTTGGCTTCAGGATCGCGCCTAAAGAAATCATATGATTTCTACATTCGGTTTCTCGATACGTACTTGATTCCCAACAAGTGCGACTCCGGGACGACAATCGGAGGCCATCGGCTTTGTTCGGTTCCCGTTGACTGGATCACTGAAGGCGGAAACCCAACATTCCTCGAGTGCTTCGAGTCCTTCAGAGACAATTCAGATTGTCTGAAAACGTTTTTGTCGCCCCCAAAGATGATGTCTTGACTACAACTCAAGACCTTATTAGAACTTCTTCAGAAGGATTGTTCTGGAACTTCATGAACTGATTGGTCAGACTGGACTGGAGCTGCATCCAATGGGCAGCCATCCAAGAAGCAGCAGCATGAACCGAGTCCCATTTTAGGCTCCGACTCCTTTGATGTCCGAAATCTGACGGAACTCAAGGAACGACGTCATGTGGTTCATTTTTTCATCCTTGTTTACATTTTATTCTTCTCAACAGCAAATCAGGAGCCACCACTAGCGTCGGCAGGACAAGTTGAGATTTGGGAGGCTTCTGTTGCTCGACTGGAAGCCACAATTACTCTCGACACCATTCTCTATAAGTCCGCACAGACATTTGATTCTATGCTGATGACACAACCAGCGTGTCCTCAGTCTCTTAAAGTTTCCTAGTGATGTCACGATGATGCTGATGATGAATCCCTTGTATATCACTTGATTTAAGGACAAATCAGAGCCACAAATGTGACACAGCAAAAATGTCCTTCCGGAGCACCGTCCAACATGGACTCGGAGGGGGGTATGCAGCGGGATTTTGGGTAAAAATATCCAACCAACCAAGAGAAACAGTCGGTGAGCAGATTAGAAACTTCCAAGAAAGTTGATTCTTCAAGGCCGCAGAAAAATCTAAAACACATTCTATCCACGTCACTCAGTGACTCACAGAGAAAGAAAACCAGATGGATCTGGATGTCCTGTGATTCTTCAGTTTGTCCAATGTGGTCGCAGGAAGAGGCGGGACTTACAGTGATGCTGGCAGATGATTGAAACAGAAATAAGGTGCGATAGGAGTCCTCCAGGTGTTCTTTGTGCTGCTGGTGGTCGGTCTGCACCCACAGTGACAGGGTCAGGACTCGGCTGGAGGAGGGGGTTTTAGTGACCGGGGTGCTGGTTGGAGGTAAAGGGGGTGAAGGAAGGGGGAGGAGAGAGAGACAGAGGGCTGGACTGAGGACTGACGCCTACTGCAGGAGGAGAGTCGGCCGCCGATGGAGAGACACTGAGGGGAAAAGAGAGCATTATCGGGATTCTCATCGAGAATCTGATGCCAACATACGACTTCAAGTTGATCCTCACCTGACAGTGTAGCTGCTGCGGTGGGCGGGGTCGGTCACCCCGGCAACAAAAAGCTTCTTGGGGGGTCCGTCAGACTCCACCCCTCCTGAGAGACAAGGAGGTTCACAAATGTAGAGATATTAGTCATAACAATAAAAACAATAATCATACAAATTGAAAGCATGCCAGAGGCCTCATGCCAAACTCAACAATGCGGTAGTCAACGATATGGACGATACGGTCGTCAATGATACGGACGATACAGTAGTCAACGATTTGGTAGTCAACGAAATGGACAATACGGTAGTCAATGATACGGACGATACAGTAGTCAACGATACGGTAGTCAATGACACAGTAGTCAACGATATGGACAATACGGTAGTCAATGATACGGTAGTCAATGATACAGTAGTCAACGATATGGACAATACGGTAGTCAATGATACGGTAGTCAATGATACGGTAGTCAATTATACGGTAGTCAACGATATGGACAATACGGTATTCAACGATACGGTAGTCAATGATACGGTAGTCAACGATATGGACAATACGGTAGTCAATGATACGGTAGTCAATGATACGGTAGTCAACGATACAGTAGTCAACGATACGGACGATACAGTAGTCAATGATACGGATGATACGGTAGCGTGGTTTCACAGTAAACTAAACTATACTATGACAGACATACAAAACCTTCGGGACCTAAAACATTATCTCCTAAACTTGCAAACATCACATGTGCAAAAACTGAGCTAAACGTGAGAGGATATTGGTCTTAAATTCAATCAGGTGACACAAAAACTCCTGATGAATCCTCACGTTCAACATGAAAAGCGACATAAATCAGTTATTGCTGTAAACTTGTACAAACACAGAGGAGTCATTACCTTTCCTCTTTAGTGGAGCTAACGCAGGCCATCTCACAGTGGCACTGACTGCTGGTCTGATGGACAATCAACACACACACACACACGCACACGCACACACCACACACACACACACACCTGTAAGCAGACTGAAGCTTCCTCTGGATAAACAATACAAACACAAAGGGAGTGTCCTGTGTGGTTTTACCTGAACCTCCTGGTGGGACTCGGGGACGAGTTGGGCGTCACGCCGCTGTCCTGCGCCTGGAACCACTGAAGAGGAAAAACACTGTCGGTCTGAACCCTCAATGTAAACCGTCGGATCTGGACTCAGCCTCAACCCTCTGATATGAAATTTAGTCTTTGAAATCCAATTCAGAGCAGCATCTAATTAGTGCAAACTTTTTGATCTGGATTCAGTGTGAGCTGTCTGATCTGGATTCACATAAATAATCTGATCTGCATTAAGTTTTCTCATCTTGATCAGTGTGATCTGGATTCACTCCAAATCCTCTAATCACTATTCAGTCTAAACTCTAGAACATAGTTTTACGAGCGTGATCTGGATTCAGTATAACCCAGAGACCACATTAAGAACACTGTGTCACCCTACTTTCCTGACGCCCCTCCCTCTGATTGGTGGATGGGATTCTTCTAAATACTACATTATCCATGAGCCTTAGCATTCTACTGAAAAGTGGGGATGCTCACCGTGGATGTGTGGTTGTGCCACTGGCTGACTGGAGGGACTGGGTTCAGACTGGAAGCACTGGGAGGAGACAGAGGGACCCTTGATTACACTGGACTTAGACGGCAAAGCGCTGAGCGGCGTAGTTTAATAGCCGTACCTTAATCTCTGCAGACTTCCTCTGAGCGTCATCTCCATGTTCTCCTCCTGTAGTGAACACAAACGGCTGGTATTGACCTACATGTTGACCTTTGACCTCGTCCGGTGTCCGTCACAACAAACCCTCTCAAATAAAAGCAACAAATAGGCAGATATCACCTAAAAGATTGTCACTGAGTTTTTCAGATGTTTTTAGACCCAGAGCAGCCTCTGACAGGCAGAGGACCAACTACAAGTCCACTATCCGATCTGCATAACGGGATTGGTTGATGCCTTTATTTGTGGTGCGAACGCTCAGAAAAATTAACCTTGTTACAGAAAAAAATAAAAAATGATCTTGCTCTTTCATTATATCATATTTACGTTCTGTGTGAACGTATTCATGACAAAAACAACAGTCCTCACCTGCTTCTTGTGGTCGAGTCTGTCTCCGGTCAGACAGAACGGAGACAGGGGGACGAGCTGAAGAAGAAGAAGACGGATGAAGATCAGCGGGGATTGATGAGAGCGCTGAGACTGATCAGGAACAGGAAATACATCATCACTATGACACAATCACCGACCTGTGAGGGGCAGCTGGGGTTGATGGACACACTGCTGCGTCTGTATCGAGCCGAGGACACCGGACTGAAGACAGTCATCCCATCGCTGAGACAGAGACACCATAACAACACATTTATATACAGTAACATGTGTGTAGTTGTAGGGAACACCATCTACCACATAATGAGTGTCTAAAGTGGTCTGTGCCCTGCTCGTAGCTGCTGCTGGTGTGACTGTATGTGCCCGGAGGATACTGGCCAGTCAGGAACGTGAAGTCATAAGGATACGGAAGCCTGCCTCGACTGAAGTTAAAGCCTGGCTGAGGTCGGCTGGTGAAGGCAGGTCCAGCAGACGCCATCATAAACAGAGGAGGAGGAGCGAGCGACCATTGTTTCTCAGTCTCCCTCTCAGTGTTACTATATATATTACTATACTGGCCTGGTCTGCACAAGATTTTTGTCTAAAAGCCTATTACGGCAGTTTTCTCTCGCCACTGTCGCTGTAACGCTCCTGGGTGATGTTGGGACTTTGAAATGTATTGACTCTGAAAATCATGAGTGTATTCTAGTCCTGCTCAATGTGTTAAGTGTCCTGAGATTACTTCTGTTGTGGTATGACACTATAAATAACATGGAATTAAATGAACTCTTTTTCGATATCTCCATCAATGCACTTAGTACTAAAGTTTAGATTTTTTTTTTAACAAATAATGCTTGGTGTATAAAACCTACACCGATTTTAAGAGTGGGTCTAGTGCATTAATAATCTCTCTTAAGACAGTTTTATTATTAGTCTATGGCTCTCTATAAACAAGGGAATTATAAATTAGACGTTTTTCGAGCTTGGTGTTGCCCATTTGGATGTAATACCACTGACCTGACACTGGTGATCATGGGGGCGCTGTTCGATCTGCGGAGTGCCCCGCCTCCTGCTCCGCCAGCTGCGCCTGCGCACTGGTCCACTTCCATTCGTTCCATATCTCCGTCCGCAGGCCCGGCGGTGGCAGCGTCAACTGACGCCCTCCGACCTCCTTTACGGCGGCGTCGGGCTCTACTCGAGCCCGGTGGAAGCCCGACCCGCAGGCCTCACGAGCAGCAAACCCAGAGCCGCCAAGTCCGCGGACTGAACACACCGACGCGGTCTCCTCGCTACCACATTGTCCCTCAAGAAAACCCCCCGTAACCGTGTGCCACCGCGGGACCAGATCGTCATGTATAATCCACAGCTACGCTTCACTTGCTGCCGTCACCAACGCAAATGTTATGGCTGCGTAAAGAGATAAAAAAAAAAATACGATCCCACCGCAAAACCACTCGAGACAAAGTTTTGTAAGGGCAAGCAGTTAAAACTCACCCGGCGGTCCCGCCTCTACCGTGGAACTTTTAATTCGGCCCCGCATAGGTGACGTGACTTTTGGGATTAGCTGTTGAGCTAACTTGGTTTGCTGTAAAAAAAAAAAAAAAAGAAAAGAAAAGAAAAAAAAGAAACCTCCAGTCAGAGATCAGAAAACCGCTAAGCAGCTGCCCGAAACAGTGAAGGCCCGGGCCGGCCACACAGTCCTCCGGGAGAATCGGTCCCGCTTACCCCCTAACACACCGAGCGGGCCTCCATAACAGTCGCGAAATCACTGAAAATTAACAGTTTGAAAGATTTTCACAACATAGTCCTTGACCAAATAGAGGTAGTTCACCAGCTGTGAAAACAGCGCCGCTGTCTGGACACGTGGGAGAACTGCAGCAGAGAGTAGAGCGGCGCGAGAGGTGAGAGAGTGAAAGCGGGTCAATTCCCGTTTCTCCTCTCGGTGTTTCTGTGGAGGTTAACGGGACGTTTCTCATTTTAAAATGTATTTTTATTTATTTAAGTATTCTTTCATCTTTCTCTCTTTTTTTTTTACTGGAAAGCACATGACAAGTACTACAAGCTTGTAATAGTTAAATATAATAATATAATATTTAAGTAGGTCTGTCAAAATATGTGCCTTGCCAAACTATAAAAATTATAGTGAGGAAAAATAAATGAAGGCTACATTCAGTCCAAATAAATACAAATATTCCCAGTTAATGAAAGTACTTTTTGGCATATATTGACATAATTATTTCTAAGGTAGAAATAAAGGCAGATAATTTGGATTAAAACCACTTAACAATTAATTATTCTTACTGTTTCAGGTCTGGTATGAACAAACGACTTTAAAAGAGAAAAACACTCATCCTGAAACCGAGGAATTATTAAAAATGTCCTTAAACCAAATATTGAAAAGATATTAAAGGAACTATAAAGTAAACATGAATGGCTGAACGCAGGTTTGAAGAAACGATAAAATATTCTCAGACTGTTGATGTTATCGTGTTTTCTTTGTTGTCGTGACACTAAAACTCCCAGAATCCCCAAATCCTCCGTCTGCCTCCCGTCATCTTCAAAACATGGTGAAACACGACACCTCGGCCCCTTCACTGCCTCCCGGACAGACCAGCTCCTCCCGGACCAGAGACCAGCTCCCCCTGGATTAGAGACCAGCTCCACCTGGAGACCAGCTCCCCCTGAACCACTCACTGTATCTGAATATTTCTTCCACCACTAACTAACAAGTACAACAAAGGTGTAATAAATATATATAGAACTTAATACAGAAATGTAAATCAGTATTATTAACTGCTACAGAGTTTTTATATTATATTATAATAATAATTATAATAATTATATTATATTTTACTTCGTAGGCTACTGATGTAAATTTAGGATTGTTAGGCTGCAGGTACTACGGCTACAGTACAACAGTGAGTACTAGTACTACAGTGAGTACTACAGTGAGTAAATGAACATCATGCTGGATTGAAGAAGACTTGAAACTAGAGATTGAGACCATAAATTCATGTTTACAATGTTTACTGAGATAATACATCAAGAGAGAAGTAGGACCATTTTCTCATAGACTTCTATACAACCAGAGAGGAGTCGCCTCCTGGTGGCCAGCAGAGAGAAGTAGGACCATTTTCTCATAGACTTCTATACAACCAGAGAGGAGTCGCCCCCTGGTGGCCAGCAGGGAGAATGACAGTTTAAGGGCAGTTCAGCTTCACTTTTCAGACCCGGAGGTTTCTGCCTGGTCGTTACTGGTACGTTTACTACAGGTACATAACAAACACAACAGGTCAAATATACAAATATTGGTTTCTGTGTCTCGTCTTTAATAAACTGTGAGACTAAATAAGGTGCCGTGATATCGGACTTTTCCTCCGTGGCCCTGAATCTACCATCTTTATATTTCCATTTTTATTAGGCGGGAAAACGAGTCACTCAATGGCGCCTGTTTATATATATACAAGTACATTAAGTACTTCGAAGTGCTAATACAACGAGTACGCGTACTATTACTGGTGAGAACTGCCGGTAGCGGGTGCTGGCCGCCGTTTAACCGTTTAAACGCAGCCAGGGGGGAGAGGGGGTGAGCTGGAGGAGGGGGAGGGGGGTGAGCTGGGGAGGGGGAGAGGAGGGGAGCGAGGAGGGGGTGGAGGTCCCGCCTTCCTCCAGACGGACTTCAACTACTTTCAGAACACTTTTCTCCAACTTACATGTCTCTGTAGAAGAAAAGAACAGTGCGGAGCTCCGCGGCGGTCCGCGCCACGCAGCGAGGCCGACGGGCAGACGCGAACCGCGGGGATGACGGACGGCGGAGCGTCGGAGGGATCCGGCGCCGCCTGGATGTGACTGGTAGGTGGGTAGAAAGCCTCCGCGTCGCCCCGCTGCTGGTAAACAACCGCGGCGCATAGCATCTCCGGACTCCGGCACGCCTTCACGTTAATTTAACTGCTTTAATCGAGAACTAATGGGAATGTGCGTCACACTGTTCTGTTTAAAATGACTTAATTAATTACGTGGTTCATGTTCTGATACACAAATTGACCGATTATTTGAGTTGTAATATATAAAGGATAGGCCTGTGTAATTAATTTCAGTTTATTGTCTCTAATTTGTTGTTTAAATCCACAGGGCTCCTTTAATAACCCTGTCAGAGCTGAGTTATTATAGAGGTATTTCATATTTAATAATAGTCAACAGAGCTGGCGGTAACAACAATTCAGTAAACACAAATATCCTATTATATATTTTATTCGATATATTATGTCTGTCCAGCTTTGACCCTTGAACACTGGTCTGTACATGTATATAGAAAGTACTAATTATTATTAATATATCATCCATGTTTCCTCTGACAGGAGATTATATCAAATATTATAAAGTCTAAATGAGTACTTTGTTATTATTTTTATCTCCATTTAAAGTTTCTTGATCTGGTTCGTGTCTCCAGACGAGGATGGAGGACGACAAAGACACGGCCGAGGAGGAGGAGGAGGAGGAGCTTCATCAAGTCGCGGCGGCGTCCTCTGTGGACTACCAGGGCCTTCCCATCATGCACTGGGAGGACCTGAGCCAGCGGATAGCGGAGTTGGAGAAGCAGGAGCAGGAGAGGAGGGAGAGGTCAAAGGTCAGACGTGTTGGTTGTTTCCTGAGTCTGTTAGGTTGTGCTACCGGAACAGGTGGGACTACATTTCCCATGAGGCTCAGGGTCACTGTGTTAAACTATATTTTATTCATGTCATGAATCATTATAAGTATAATAGTTTTTATCCAGTCATCATGTATAATACTGATATACGAATAGTCTGCAATCTATTATACAATACACATAAACCGTAGTCATATATATATAAGTATAATGCTAATACCTATCCTAGAGAGAACCTTCTTCTAAATTATGAATGAGATAAAAACGCGTTACATTTACACACAAACAGCAGATGAGCTACGGGGAGTAATATTCTGTCTTTCCTGCAGAGGGCGCCAACGGGGGTGAGGAGGGAGGAGAGTTCGGGGGGAGTGTGGAGGGACGTCTGGGAGGAGGAGGAGGACTGCAGGAGGTGCCGAGTTGCCTTGGTTACGTCACGGTAAAGTACTTTAACTCACAGTGTTCAAGATTCTACTCAGACGTGACTAATTCATGGATTTGGTTTGAAGATTTTTTATGATCGCAGTTCGACAATTTCTTTTTCTCCTTTTTACTGATGAATTATTTTCTTGAAAACAGTCAAACTTCTTGTTTTGTCCAAAAAAAAAACCTAAATATAAATGAAATTTGTGCTGAAATCCTTGAAAACACTTGGATTTCAGTGTGATGTTTTCAAGGTTTCAAAAGTGCTTGGATTTAGAATAAAGTGCTTGAAAGTGCTTGAAATGTCTGTTCTATGTGATGACATATATGATAGAACAGGGAAAAGAAGATCTCCATATTTGAGGGACTGAAAACGGACATTTCTGCATGAAAAATGACTTTTGATGATGAACAGATGATGAAAATAGTTGGTGATTATATTTCTGTGGATCTGTTAGTGGAATTAGTTTTCCTTTCATTTGTGGTCTGTGACGGAGCGCCGTCACGGTCCGTGCCCAGCGCATGGCGCACGGGGAGCCGCGCGTGGCGCTGAGAGACGCTGATGCTCGCACACACGCACACACACACACACACACGCCACACTCGTTTCTTCCCTCTGTTCATCTCAGTTCAGTAAATGATCATGTTAACGATCCTTTTTCCTCCCAGCTCTGTAAGGAGACCATGGGTGCACACTTGGTCTCTGTTGTAACTATTATGCATACACTTACCTGCATCGTAACTCACCGGGGTGGGTGTGTCCTCAGTCAAACCGGGACAAAGGATTTCCCGGTGTTATATACGTCACTGGGCGGGGTTTGTGGTCATGTGACCGGCGGTGATTGTGCCGTTATTGTTTGTTTCATTTTTCATGTTTATATAAGGCATGTGGAGTTGACATTGCATCTGGTAAATCATGGAAATATATTTGGTAAAATAATGAATAACCCTGAATGGTGAAATGGTTTCTCTGATATGAGTATGTGTGATTGATAATTGTTTTCATAAGAATACCCGGCTCAGTGGGAGGAGCCTTACCTTTATAAGAGGGCTGCTTTGGCCCGGCCCGGTCAGTTAGTGTTGGGCTGCTGCTTTGAGCTGTTGCAGAGCTCCTTGTATGTCCTGTATGGTTTATGTTTTGCACTGGGTGAAGCAAATAAATCCACCAAAGGAAATACTTGTCGACTACGCCATCATTTATATGTCATTTGAACCTGGTTTAAGGACCCCGTGACATATGGTGTCAGAAGTGGGATGGCTAGTCGAAAGAAGATGTTTCCAAAGCGCACGGGACTGCGCACCGGACTGCGGTCCCAAAGGCAGCGGGCCGAGGCGGTGATGGCAGCTGCAGATGTTGATGCAGTTTGGGAGTCGCTCGGTTCATCCTCAGAGGAGGATGAGAGGGAGGACGACCCTGGGCCGGACCCAGGAGCCATGGCGGGCGCAGCAGCCACAGGTGAATCAGGGGGAGAGCTGGTGACCATTATGAGAGACTTTTTGGCAGCACAGCAGCGAAGAGAGGAAAATCTGTTGGCGGACATCCAGGGTTTGAGAGCCTCTCTTCCACGGGCTGACCCAGTGCTCCGTCCGGTCATCCCTCACCCTCCTGTCACCCAAGCTCCAACTCGGCGTGGGTCTGGACTGCTAAGCACGCTGGCAACCCCTAGCACGTCGACAGCGAGCAGTCCCCGGCTCGGACTGCCAACGCCAGCAGCTCAGCGTGTGCGCCATGACGCGCCGTCAGAGGCCGCTTCTCTCCAGCTGCAGGACTCTGGGGCCCGGTTTGGCCAGTCCAGCTCAGAAGGGAGGCATATGAGTGAGCCAAAAATCCCGCTATACCAAGCGGAGGAGGACATTGAGAACTATCTGCTGCGGTTTGAGCGCATCGCCAAGACGTGGCGGTGGCCTGAGCCTGAGTGGGCGTGTCGTCTGGTTCCACTGCTGTCGGGGAAGGCGTTGGAGGCCTACACAGCCATGGATGAGGAGAGCGCACACTGTTATGCTGACCTGAAAGCTGCGTTGCTGACAAAGTTTGACATCTCACCAGAAACCTACCGGCAGCAGTTCAGATCCACAACAGTTCCATCTGGTGAGAATCCGACGGAGACCTATCACCGACTCAGGGGCCTCTACCGACGCTGGATCCGACCGGAGCAGCACACCAAGGACGACATCGGGGAGGCCATCATCCTGGAGCAGCTACTGCGTGTGCTTCCGCCGGAGGTGAGAACATGGGTGAGGGAGCACGAGCCAGCGGGAGGGCTCGCAGCGGCCAAGCTGGCTTTGCAGTACCTTAATGCCTGGAGAGGAGGTCCAGCTGCCCGGCCCTCCAGTGCACCGCACCGACCGGCACCTTCACCATTCCAGCCCAGACCTGCCAGGCGAGAGAGTAGCCAGGAGCTTCCAGGCAGCAACATGGTCCCAATCCATCGGGCATCGGGTAAGGACTTTGTTTGTTTCTACTCTCAGCAGCCGGGCCATAAAGCTTCTGTGTGTCCCATACGCAAAGCTAAGGTCATTGGGGCCTGCTATGCACCCCGGCCAGAGGGGGCTGCCACTGGAGGTGCCAGATTGCAGCGCTACAAGACTGTGACCATAAATGGCCAGCAGGTTACTGCTCTGTTGGACAGTGGTAGCGTCATGTCCCTGGTTAAGGGCAACCTGGCACCAGTGAGCACAGTGGATTATAACAGACAAGAGAACATTCTATGCGTGCATGGGGATGAACGGCCCTATCCAAAAACTGATTTGACTGTCGTTATCAATGCACAACCTTACCTGCTAACTGTGGGAGTGGTAGAGGGCTTACCAGTGGATGCTGTGCTTGGTTGGGACTTACCTATCCTCCTGGATCTGCTCCTCGAAGCTGAACGGACTGAGGGGATAGACTCTGGGGAGCATGGGGAGGTCAATGTAAATGTTGCTTGTCCTGTGATTACCCGAGCCCAGGTGAAAGCCGGTGTCCAACCCCTCCCAGATCTTGACAGTAGTCTGTGTGATGGTGGCACAAAGGGGCCAAGAAAATCCAGACGCCAGCGGCGTTTTGAGAAGCAGCTTAGGCTACCAGAACCTGAAAATGAAAATGTGTTATCCAACCACATGTGGAAAATTCCTGAAAATGTTTCTGTGTTGCAAAGGGGGGATGAAACTTTGAAACCATTGTTTGCCAAGGTGTTAGAGGGACCAGAGGGGAAATGTCTGGGGAAGGAAAGATTTGTGGTAGATGACAGTGTGTTGTATGCTGTTGATGAGGAAAACAGACGTCTTGTGGTACCTGCTAGCTGTAGGCCTCTTGTAATGCATTTAGCACACACACTTCCCTGGGCGGGGCACCTCGGCCGTCACAAAACATATCTGCGGGTCAGTGCAAGGTTTTATTGGCCCTCAATGTACACAGACATTCAGAAATATTGCAGTACATGTCCCACCTGTCAGAAAACCGGCACTGCTCAGAAGTCTCACAGAGCTTTCCTGCAACCACTGCCTATTATTTCTATCCCTTTCCGCAGGATTGCCATGGACATTGTGGGCCCTCCGGACCATTACCCCTCCTGCTGTTCTGCGGGCCCTGGTGCAGCTGTTTTCCCGAGTTGGCATACCTGATGAAATCCTCACGGACCAGGGAACCAACTTCACATCTCGGCTGATGCAGCTCTTCCAGAAACAACTGGGCATCTCGGCAATCAAGACCACGCCGTACCATCCACAGACTGACGGTCTTGTGGAAAGGTTCAACCAGACGTTGAAGAGGATGCTGCAAAAGTTTGTGGATGACACTGGAAAGGACTGGGACTGTTGGTTGCCATTTCTGCTCTTCGCCTACCGGGAGGTTCCACAGGCCTCCACCGGTTTCTCTCCCTTCGAGCTACTCTATGGGTGGGATGTCCAGGGCCCATTGGATTTGCTGAGGAAGGGCTGGGAGGTTCCTTCCACCTCTCAGAGTGACAGAAGTGTGGTACAGTATGTGCTGGAGATGAGGAACCGGCTGGCGGGGTACCAGGAAGAAGCAGAAGTCAACCTGCGGGAGGCACAGAGGAAACAGAAGACCTGGTATGACCACCAGGCACAGCACCGTGAGTTTCTGCCCGGACAGAAAGTGCTGCTGTTACTTCCTTCCTCCAGCAGCAAACTCCTAGCGAAATGGCAAGGACCCTACCTTGTTCTTCGCAAAATGGGGCCCGTCACCTATGAGATCCATCACCCTGAAAAGAAGAAACCAAAACAGACTTACCATGTGAACTTGCTGAAGGCATGGAAGGAGCGTCCACCTGAAGTTCCTGGAAGCAGTGCACCAAAGGTCCTGTTGGTGAGACAGGTGGACCTGGAAGAGGAAATGGAGGCCGGGCCAGAGATGCTAACCGAAGCTGCTACTCCTGTGCTGACACATCTAGCACCAGAACAAGCCAGGCAGCTCCTTAAAGTCTTCCAGGGGGTTCCTTCTTTATTCGGTGCACCTCCAGGGAGAACCGACTTCATTGAGCATGTCATCCGTCTCAAAGATAGACAACCCATCCGTCAACGGCCCTATCGTATCCCACACCAGGTGGTGGTGGGGAGGTTGCAGCAGGAGGTGGAGGAGATGTT
Organism: Eutrigla gurnardus; assembly: GCF_963514095.1. Classification (NCBI taxonomy): domain Eukaryota; kingdom Metazoa; phylum Chordata; class Actinopteri; order Perciformes; family Triglidae; genus Eutrigla; species Eutrigla gurnardus. The sequence continues at coordinate 21,293,395 of NC_139938.1, forward strand.
GAGACTTGGGGTGATTGAGCCTTCCAACTCAGAATGGTGCAGTCCAGTGGTTATCGTCTTCAAGAAGGATGGCTCGTTGCGGATATGTATTGATTTCAGGAAGCTCAATTCTGTCTCAGAGTTTGACGCTTATCCCATGCCGAGGATTGACGATCTGCTGGAGAAGATTGGAGCTGCCAAGTACATCAGTACTCTGGATCTGTGTAAGGGGTACTGGCAGGTACCACTGGAGAAGTCTTCTCGCCCCTACACAGCGTTCCGGACACCGGCTGGACTTTTCCAGTTTACTGTGATGCCCTTTGGCTTGCATGGTGCCCCCGCTACCTTCCAGAGGCTAATGGACAAAGTCCTCCTGGGTTGTGAAAGCTACAGTGCAGCCTACCTGGACGACGTGGTGATATACAGCAAAACCTGGGAGGAGCACGTTCACCAGCTGTCCATGGTTCTCGGAAGGATCCAGGAGGCGGGGTTGACCCTAAACCCTGGCAAGTGTGAGTGGGCACGGCAGGAGACACGGTACCTGGGATACCAGCTGGGAAGAGGAATGGTCCGGCCACAAGTGGATAAAGTGGAAGCCATCAGGAACTGCGCTCGACCCAGTACCAAGAAGGAGGTACGGTCTTTCCTGGGATTAGTTGGCTGGTATCGACGGTTTGTCCCCCAGTTTGCCACCATTGCCGCCCCTCTCACAGCTTTGACCTGCAAGGACCAGAGGAACCCGGTCACCTGGACAGATGAATGTGAGGAGGCTTTTAACACCCTGAAAGCTCGCCTGTGCTCTTCCCCTGTCCTTAGGAGCCCAGACTTCACCCAAAGGTTTCTGGTCCAGGTGGATGCCTCTGGAGTGGGCCTTGGAGCAGTGCTGGCACAAGGAAATCCTGGAGAAGAACAACCAATTCTGTAACTGAGCCGAAAACTGCAGCCCCGTGAAACCAGGTATTCGACGGTGGAGAAAGAGGGGTTAGCCATTAAGTGGGCTCTGGAGAGCCTGTGGTATTACTTGCTGGGGCGGGAGTTCGACCTCGAGACTGATCATCGAGCTCTCACATGGATCAACTCCATGAGGGATCACAACAGTCGCCTGACCAGGTGGTACCTCTCGCTCCAACCATTTAGGTTCATGATCCGACACCGGTCGGGCAAGACCAACGTGGTTGCCGATTACCTTTCCAGGCTGACACATTCTCAGCCTCTGGGAGGAGAGGGATGATGTGACGGAGCGCCGTCACGGTCCGTGCCCAGCGCATGGCGCACGGGGAGCCGCGCGTGGCGCTGAGAGACGCTGATGCTCGCACACACACACACACACACGCCACACTCGTTTCTTCCCTCTGTTCATCTCAGTTCAGTAAATTATCATGTTAACGATCCTTTTTCCTCCCAGCTCTGTAAGGAGACCATGGGTGCACACTTGTCTCTGTTGTAACTATTATGCATACACTTACCTGCATCGTAACTCACCGGGGTGGGTGTGTCCTCAGTCAAACCGGGACAAAGGATTTCCCGGTGTTATATACGTCACTGGGCGGGGTTTGTGGTCATGTGACCGGCGGTGATTGTGCCGTTATTGTTTGTTTCATTTTTCATGTTTATATAAGGCATGTGGAGTTGACATTGCATCTGGTAAATCATGGAAATATATTTGGTAAAATAATGAATAACCCTGAATGGTGAAATGGTTTCTCTGATACGAGTATGTGTGATTGATAATTGTTTTCATAAGAATATCCGGCTCAGTGGGAGGAGCCTTACCTTTAAAAGAGGGCTGCTTTGGCCCGGCCCGGTCAGTTAGTGTTGGGCTGCTGCTTTGAGCTGTTGCAGAGCTCCTTTATGTTTTGCACTGGGTGAAGCAAATAAATCCACCAAAGGAAATACTTGTCGACTACGCCATCATTTATATGTCATTTGAACCTGGTTTAAGGACCCCGGTGTGATGTTTTCAAGGTTTCAAAAGTGCTTGGATTTAGAATAAAGTGCTTGAAAGTGCTTGAAATGTCTGTTCTATGTGATGACATATATGATAGAACAGGGAAAAGAAGATGTCCATATTTGAGGGACTGAAAACGGACATTTCTGCATGAAAAATGACTTTTGATGATGAACAGATGATGAAAATAGTTGGTGATTATATTTCTGTGGATCTGTTAGTGGAATTAGTTTTCCTTTCATTTGTGGTCCTTCTGTAAAAAGCTGTCTCCAAACCTCATGTTGGTTGTTTAGAGGACAATAACATCTCATTTAATGTGATGAACAAGTGACATAATAAGTAGACTGAATACTGAGGATTGGATTAATACAAATATGTAGTTTACCACAGCTGGAAGAGCATGGAAATGCACCTTGAAATGCTTTAAAAGTGCTTGAATGTGACTGGAGGAACCCTGGTTGTGCTGCAGGTTCCTCAGCCACAGAAACCTGCAGCTGTGCTTCGTCAACGACAGCGACAGTGAAGACGAGCGGGAAGGAAGCAGCGAAGAGGTGACAACACTTTTCATTCAGGGGGCTCTGCATGGAAGCACCTTCACTGACCTTACATCTCCGTCAGGTTTCCATGGGAACAGAGTGCAACGGTTACCATGGTGCGGGGCTGAAACAGGAAGTGGTCAGTGCTCTGAGGGCTCTGAGAGACAAACTGCTGGATGAACAGAAGGAGAACGAGGTAACAAAGAAAAGAGAGACATGTTGTCAACAAGGAAAGTTACCAGAGAAACGAGAGAGTGTGTGTGTGTTTTGCAGCGTCTGGCCAGCAGCAGCTGTGTTGCCGGGCGGAAACATCTGGAGTGTTGGGAGCTGCAGGAGCGTTCAGGGCAGCAGCTCAGCAGCCTGAGAGCATCACTCCAACAGGAAGTACACGGTACACACGCGCACACACAATAACACACACGCGAGCACACACACACACACACACACACACACACAATTGCGCACACACACACACACTCACACAATCACACACACACACACACATACAGATACACTCACACACACACTCACTCACGCACACTCAAATACACGCACTCACACACACACACACACAAACAATCACACACACACGCGCACACACACTCACACACAGATACACACTCTCACACACACACTCACTGACGCACTCACACGCACGCACACTCACACACAGACACTCACACACACAGACACACACACACTCTCACACGCACACACACACAGACACACACACACTCTCACACACACACACACGCACACTCACACACACACACACACTAGTCTTTAACAATGTCTCTGAGAGTCTCTTGATGAGCTTCATCATCAAATCCTGCAACAGGTTTTAGGTAAAAAACAAACAAAAAAACAAACCGCTCATTGCAGTTGTGGGATTTACGGAATGTCAGTGAACATGGTTTATGCTGTCAGTCAGGTGGGAGGCAGCCTGCTTCTGATTGGCTGAGAGTTAGAGAGGATGAGGGGACTGAGCACCTCTGGGTGATGTCATGATGATGTCACCATGCCTCCATCATAACATCAGGGATTTCACCAAGCTGCATTCACTGGATCTAGTAAGGCCCAGGTGGGCTGGTTCACCACAGCTGGAGGAACCAGAAAAAGTATTGATCTGTGATTTAATATCAATAACCAGATGGAAAGGATGCTGAAATAACTCCATCATGATGGTGATCAGTAAAAAGTGTGAAGTCATGCTTTGTTAGGTCTGTCTGCAAAACCACAAGATAACTACTTTTAAAATGCTGGTTTTCTGAATGGAGTCTGGTTGATGGGTGCTAGGCTACGCTAACATTGTAGCTGCTCCGTCAACAGTCCAAATAAGGTCATCTAGACATAAATACAGCAGAGACCTTGTTGTTTGGTTTCTCCACATAGTCTGGTCTGGTCTCTGGACTAATGTGAGCTACTATCTAGACCTCTGGGGGACCAGCGTGATGTAAAGACCAGCTAACCTCGGTGCGTCTCGTTCTTCCAGCTCTGAGCTCCGAGCTCGTGGCCCACCTGTTGGTCCGAGACCAGCTGAGGACGAAGCAGGACGCCATGCTGCTGGACGTCCAGGACCTGACCTAACGCTGGGATGCCGTCCGCCTCCGTGTCCAGCTGGGTACATGTGGCTGCTCTGGGATCAGGTTTGGCTGCTGGGACCAGGTCTGGCTGCTGGGTCCAGGTCTGAGAGGGAGAGGGTGAAGCGAGGGCGAAGGAAGCAGAGCTCACGCTCGGATCCATGAGATGCCTCCACGAAGAGGAAGCAGACCCTCGATCTGCAGCGATCGTGTGTTTATAGTGACGTAGCGCCATGACGGTGTCAGCGGTAGCGTTATGCGTTAAATGAGCGTGGGAAATACGATTCGTCCTTAAATCCTCGCCGTTAGTGAGACAGAACGAAGTAATAATTAATTCAGCAGCCTATTTTCATAACACGGAACATTAATCTATTTTATTTTATTTTATTGGTTTAGTTCAGGGACATTGCACACTAATCAACATTCAAAATGTAAGTGAGCCAGAGTTAGCCTGAGAGGCTAGTTTTCGTCTGTTGTCCCCTGCCAGATATTCAAAAGGCAACCTAAAATTACAGAAATAAAATGCATATAAACAAAGATCACAATCTCTAAATATTTTAGTATTTAAAAACTAAAAACTTCAGTTTTTGAGGCACATTTATTTTTAATTTAAGTTACCATTACTCAGACATGAAAATAAACACTTCACTACTTAATTCCTTAATGCATAAAACTTTATTTAAAAGTTGAATGCCTCTTTAACAGACACTTTAGGTACAGTCGGAGATTACAGTATCGGTAATAAAAAGGGAAGAATCCACTTAAAGTAGCAGAGTGAATGAGATGAAATATTTTATTCTTTTAACTTGACATTTTTTTTTTACTTCCTGAACTCTTTTTATTCTTGTTTTTCTCGTTATTTATCGTTTTTTAACATTTAAAAAGTGGCTTCACCTCTTGTGCCTTATATTAATATTCTTCTTCTTCTTCTTCTTCTTCTTCTTCTTCTTCTTCTTCTTCTTCTTATAATTGTTTCACATTGATCGTTTGATCTTCCACCCATCAAAGGCTCCGTAACATAAAGGACATGTTGTATTTAAAGTCACACTGAAAGATTGCTTTTCATTTCATCGTGACTTTTAGAGTTTCTTAGAGATTGCATTTTAAAATGTAAATACATTAATTACAAATGTATATGTAAATGTAAAACATTAATTCTGAAATATATTTTGATGCTCTCGAACAGTTTTATTTTTTTGCGTTTCCTTTATTGTGTCAGTGTTTTGCGTCAAGTATATCAGATAGAAGTACTGATTGTACTTTGTTACGCAAGCTAAAGTGTAAAAGTACTGAAATGTACTCAGAGTAGAAAGTAAAAGTATCACTATGAAGATAAAATACTCCTAATTGAAAATTGAATGTATTATAATTAAAGTACAAATACCTGAAAATCCTAAGTACATTAACAAAGTATTTGTACTTGGTTCCCTCCCTCCTCAGCTGTTTTATGTGTTTATCCTTTACGTTTCCATGGAGACGTTATACTTGATGATCATCTATTTTAGATTATTTACTTTCTAAATCTACAACAAATACTTCACGTTCGCTCTGGAAATAGTTCAATCTGAAGCTGCTTTTTGTTTCCCCGGATGTTTGATGATGTCAGAGCCCCCCCCCCCCCCTCTCCCGTGTTGGTTCATTCCTCGGCTGCTGGCGAGCCGTCTGACCTCCGATTGTGTCTCCGTGTTTGGTTTCACTCACGGCGGCGTGTTCAAACACGGCGGCGGCGCTTTGTCACGCTGCTCTCTGCCTGTGTGTTTACGCACGGATCAGAGCTGGTGGAGGTGATGAAGGTGGTGATGATGATGATGAAGGTGACGATGAGGAGGAACAGCAGCAGGAGGAGGAGCAGCTCCTGTGTTTTCTAATCAAAGCCTCGTTTAACGAGAGAGATCTAACGTCTGCGGAGGAAAAGGTGAGTTATTTATGATCTTTATTATATTTATTGTCTTTATTATCTTTATTGTCTCTATTATTTTTATTGTCTTTATATGTATGAGATTCACACATCTGGACTGATGTAAGAAAGTGAACTGATGTAAGAAAGTGAACTTTAATGCTGTAAAATGTTCATTTCCTCTGCAGAACTTTTTGGGGTTTTTGCGTTTTAAATGTGTTTTATTATCTACTTTTATCTTTTAGCATCGAGCTAATTAGCATCTGGAATTTAGTGGGAAGACCAAATTATTACGACTTTAAACAAGCCGTCAACTTTTTAACGACTTAGTTGCTTAAAAGAGTCAATGGGAGCTCCTTCTCCTCTTTTTCCTCCTCTTCCTCCTCCTCCTCTTCCCCCCCATTCTTCCTTCCTCCTCCTCCTCCTCCTCTCTTCCTTTTCTTCTTCCCCCCTCCTCTTCCAACCCCCCTCCTCATCCTCCTCTTTCTCTTCCTCCTTTTCTTCCTCCTCCCCCCGCTCTTCCTCCTCCTCTTCCTCCTCCCCCTCCTCTTCTTCCTCCTCCCCCCGCTCTTCGTTCTCCTCTTCTTCCTCCTCTTCCTCCCCCTCTCTTCCTCCTCCTCCCTCCTATTCTTCCTCCTCCCCCTCTTCCTCCCCCCCTCTCCTCTGCAGTCCCTGTATTGAGTTTCATTCCTGCAGTTCTGACTGAATGAACGCTGATCAATTATTTACAGACGAGCTGAAGGTCGGGGAGAAACCCCGAGAGACCCTCCGGCCCCAAAACAGACTCTTCTGAGCCACGAAGACAACTGAGACCAAGACCGGGACCTGGAGGAAGACTGGGAGGACGTCTGAAGGTAGGACCGATCCGGATCACACTAATGTTCTTCTACCTGATCGGTTTTTAATTTGAACCTTTTACAGTTCAAATGCTTCAAACTGGAGAAACCGGAGGGATTTCCAGCAGTTTTGCAATTGTGTTTTATTTGAAATAGAAATGTTGAAACTCAATCACAAGAGAAATGTACTTCTTCTTATAATCAGAAGTCATTTTAAAAGCAGGAATGCAGATTGTTCTCTGGTTTCTGGTTTCTCCTGCGTGACGACCGTCGTCTTTTCTCGTTTCCATCACGTCAAATAGATTTTTAGGTTCGGACGGTTGGTCAACGGTTAGTTTTGACTTTTTAATAACACAATTATTCATCAAGAAATACAGAGGGAAGTTCTAAAATATAAGATGTGAAAATCCTGTGGTTAAAAATAAAACAATCTTTTATTTTACAATAAAATAATCCTTTATTTTAAAATAAAATAATCCGTATTTAAAATAAAACAAATCTTTATTTTAAAGTAAAATAATCCTTTATTTAAGATATTTATATAAATATCTGGTCAATTTGCAGCATTACGGCAGCAAAGAGATGAATGTGCAGAACAGAAGAAAAAAACTGACTAATATAAATATATATATATATATATATATATATATATATATATATATATATATATATAAAATATAGAATCAGACCAACTGAGTGGTTGAGTTCACATTATTGCATATATAAAATAGGAAATATTAAAATGTTTATTGCATTAAAATGTTTTATTTTTTTTTATTATGTTTTTTAATGTTTTTTTCAAATTAACATTTTATAATAATAATAATATATTTTTTTCTTCTTTTATTTCACTTTTCTGATGAGAGAAATGGCACTTTGCTGTAAATAACAGCAGATGAAAAGTCGGAGGTTGATCTTCAGGGGATCATGAATGGCTGATCAATGTTTCATCACAAAGCATTCAAATAGTTGTCAACATAAATCAGTGGAAACCAAAGATGGGGACCTGATGGTGGCGCTGGAGGTCAGGATCAGTTAAGTTCATCCCCATTGGAACATGAACATCCGTACAAAACGTAATTTTCCTTTGGGACTTTAGAACCTGAACCAGACCACCGACCCGCCACACAAAGGCTGCGTGAACGGAGGGAGGTTTCCGGAAGGACGCGTTAATGATCGACAGGCTAATTGAGCGAAACGCTGTCGTGGTCAGCAGAACGCCAGCAGAACATCGTCAATGAGGGTTTCCAAACTAATGAGTGCCTCTAATGTGTTTCTTTTCCTTCTTTGTCACAGAAACCTCCGACCACAGACCCGGGTCAGCAGCCGGACGCGTGGAGGAAGTAACGGGGCGATCGGCGACGGTGACGACGTGATGGGAGGAAGTGAAGGGGTGATCGTGAGGAAGTGAAGGGGCAATCATGAAGAAGTGACGTGGGCGACCGGAGGAAGTGACGGGGCGTGCAGAGGAAGTGACGGGGTGACTGGAGGAAGTGACGGGGTGATCGGAGGAAGTGACGTGGGTGATCGTGAAAAAGTGACGTGGGCGATTGTAAGGAAGTGACGTGGGCGATCGTAGGGAGTGACGTGGGCGATTGTAAGGAAGTGACGTGGGCGATCGTAGGAAGTGACGGGGCGATCGGAGGAAGTGACGTGGGCGATTGTAAGGAAGTGACGTGGGCAATCGTAGGAAGTGACGGGGCAATCGGAGGAAGTGACGTGGGCGATTGTAAAGAAGTGACGTGGGCGATCATAGAAAGTGACGGGGCGATCGGAGGAAGTGACGTGGGCGATTGTAAGGAAGTGACGTGGGCGATCGTAGGAAGTGACGGGGCGATCGGAGGAAGTGACGTGGGCGATTGTAAGGAAGAGACGTGGGCGATCGTAGGAAGTGACGGGGCGATTGGAGGAAGTGACAGGGCCATTGGAGGAAGTGACAGGGCGAGTGGAGGTAGTGACGAATGAAGGAAACCGCAGTGAGGGAGGGGACTTGAGTCCGGCGGAGGAGCTGAAATGACGCCAGAGGAACCTGAATCGAACCAGCGCCAGCAGAATTAGCCTTCAGGCGTCCATCATGGGCCTGAGCCAAATCTCCAGCATCACTCCAGACCCCGGCTTGTTGGTGGCGGCTGCGGCGAGCAGCCATCCCAACACCTCCGGCACGGTGTCCCTCCCGCCGCCGTCCTGCAGCATCGACGAATCCTACAAGTACGTCTTCCTGCCCGTCTGCTACTCGCTGACCTTCCTCTTCAGTCTGACCCTCAACTCCGTGGTGCTGCTGCGCTCCTGCCGCCATCACAGCGGCTGCTGCAGTAATGGCGGCGGGAGGCGCTGGAACACCTCGCTGACCTACATGGTGAACCTGGCCACCACAGACCTGATGTATGGCCTGTCACTGCCCTTCCTGGTGGCGAGCTACGTCCTGAGGGACCAATGGGTGTTCGGAGACTTCATGTGCCGCCTCGTCCGCTTCCTGTTCTACTTCAACCTCTACTGCTCCATCTTCTTCCTCACCTGCATCTCCGTGCACAGGTAGGTCGCCACGGGAACAGTCGTCCTGATGTCGCTGAATCCTAAATGGAGGAACCAAATTTTGTCTCCTGGGTCTCTGGTCTAGATATTAGCTCACATTAGTCCAGAGACCAGACCAGATGATGTGGAGAAACCAGAGACTGTCTGTGGTCCAAACAACAAGGTCTCTGCTGTATTTATGTCTAGACGACCTTATTTGGAGTGTTGATGGAGCAGCTACAATGTTAGCATAGCCTAGCACCCATCAACCAGACTCCATTCAGAAAACCAGCATTTTAAAAGTAGTTATCTTGTGGTTTTGCAGACAGACCTAACAAAGCATGACTTCACACTTTTTACTGATCACCATCATTATGAAGTTATTTCAGCATCCTTTTCATCTGGTTATTGATATTAAATCACAGATCAGTACTTACTTCTGAAAACGTTTTAAAACTAACAAGAATGATGGATTCAGACTCACCACTGGCTTTGCCTCCTCAGGTACTTGGGGATCTGCCACCCGATGAGGACCATCACTCTGGAGAGCAAGCGGGTGGTCAAGGGGATCTGCGCGTTGGTGTGGGTGGTGGTCTTCATCCTCACCTGCCCCATCTTCAGGTTCGCCCAGACAGGATACGTGAGGCGAGGAGGCAGCGGGGTCGCCGAGCCTGGAGGGGCGGGGGAAGGCGGGAACGGTACCGGACCCCCGTCGGAGAACGAGGGCGGCTACGTGAACTGCTGGGACGACGCCATCGACAAGGAATTTGCCGACTATGTCCCATACGGCATCGTCCTCCACCTGCTGGGCTTCTTCGTGCCCTTCGTCATCATCGCCTGGTGCTACTCGCAGGTGGTCAAGACCATATTTCAGACGCTGCGCTCGCCCCCGAGTTCGACAGAGGGCGGCGAGGACGGTCCGGTGGGAGATGGGACGGCGGAGGGAGTCCGGGACCGGGAGAGAACCTCCGTCTCCATCTCTGGCTCGCAGTACTCCCACTACATCCGCCGCCGCCGCAAATCCATCAAAACCATCGTGACCATCACGCTGCTGTTCGCACTCTGTTTCCTGCCGTTCCACGTGACCAGGACGCTCTTCCTGCTGCTGCGGCGAGGGCAGCTGGGCAGCTGCACCATCATGAAGACCGTCTCCATCTGCTACAAGGTCACGCGGCCGCTGGCCTCCTGCAACGCCTGGCTCAATGCCCTCCTCTACTTCCTGACGGGGGACAAGGGCGCCCCCTGCTGCTGGCCTGCCCCCTGCTGCTGGCCAGCAGAGCACGGCGTCCGCCGAGATCACCGCAGCGGCTCCCTCTGGTGGCCGCTGAAGATCCTGAAGAAAGAGGGTGTGGCTGAGGAGGACCAGGAGGCAGCGGAGAAGATGGAAAGGGTGGTGCACATGGAGAATGAGTCCAAGTCTTCACGGGTCGTCTTATAGAACGTTTTACTTTCTTCTTAAAAAAAACTGTTTGATGCATCAGGACCGAGTTTAATTTGAGTTTCCATCCAAATTTAGTGCAAACAGATTTTCAGATGAGCTAAAAAGTATTTTGTGAATATTAGTCTAATCTATATCTATGTATCTATATATATATATACACACACACATACCAGATGTTTCTGGTATATCTTCAATGCTTAGTGGTGACGTGAATGTGTCATGTGACCACGGTGGCATTCCTTTATAGGCTTTAAAGTTAGCTGTTTACCTCTGGTGATTCTGGTTCAGTCCAATATGTAGTCCTGGTTCGGTCCAGTATTAAGTCCTGTTGGACTACAAACGTACGTCATCACACTTCCTGTTGGACTACAAACGTACGTCATCACACTTCCTGTTGGACTACAAACGTACGTTATCAAACTTTCTGTTGGACTACAAATGTACGTTATCACACTACCTGTTTGACTACAAACGTACGTCATCACACTTCCTGTTGGACTACAAACGTACGTCATCACACTTCCTGTTGGACTACAAACTAACGTCATCGCTGCAGCTCTCTACTGGTAAAGTATATTGATTTTATTTATATTATTATTTATAACGGTTGAAAACCAGATAAAGTAAAGAAGTCCTTTGAGTTATTGATGTGGGACAAATTGAACCGGAAGAATAAACATTTATTTCTGTCCTAAAATACAACCAATTCATCTGTCATCATTTTTTAAATTATTATTATGCCATTTTTGCCTTTATTTAACAGATGAAATGTTTATGATATTCGACAAACTCATCAAACTCAAACCCTTAATCATGTACACAAAACAAAATATTAAAACTAGAGGAAAATAGATCAAGAGCACAAGGCGACATCTTAAGGTTTTTGTTTTGTCCAAAAGTCCAAAAACTCCAAAGATGTTCAGTTTACTGAAACATCTGCATGAAATCAGATACATGCAGAAACCCCAACATTTTTTGGAAGATTGTTTGTTTTTTCAACTGATAAAATGATTTGAAATGATTTACACATTAACTAAATATTACTCTACTACTCTATATTCTCCTGAATAAACAGGGAAATCACATAGTTATTCACCAAATATGCTGCATAGCAACAAATGAAATGATTGGGACCCGAGAGGCTTAAAGGGGAATGACTTCTCCGGTCAAAGAGCCGACCTTTGACCCCTGACCCCGTCGAACATTAACAGGCTGCTGACTTGGGTGTATTACTTCCTGATGTTAGTGAAGACAAACCGTCGGTGAATCAGTCTGGAACATGTAATTAAGAATTGTCACTTCCCCTTTAAATGTCACCAACTGTTCCCTGCTACATGTGATGTCCTTGTTGTTTTTGAGCTCAGGTTGGTCTGTGATGTCAGACCTCCTTTTTATTTTAGTGTATTTTGACGTTTTTGTGGCGAAACAATAAAGTGAGTTGTTGAGTTCAGCTGTTTGTCTACGGCTTCATGTTAAACTAGTGATCAGCTTTGTCTCGAATCATTAATCAAGAATCACGTCTGTGACTGTCAAGCTCAAACAAACTGTCTCACTTTATTTAAAAAAATTACATTTCATGGGTCGAAAATCGACTCGAAACCCCCCTACTGGTTTAAATCAGTGGTCCAGTTGTTGAGACTCATCACATTAATGCAGATGGTTAGCATTTGGGATGTCTTTGATAGTTATGAAAACTGAGTCACTCAATAATTGGGTTTTTGAGGGTGAACAATCGCGGTTCTTTCGGTTGCCACATTGCCATGGCAGCTGCGACACATAGTCGTGTTATAGCTACGAGCCGAGCCTCTGGTAGAAGTCTACCGCCACGTTAGCTAGAGTTCGGCACAGTGGTGCTTCGAGCTAAATGCTAATCAAAAATGTTGGAAAGAAACAATAACGGCAACGCTAAGATCCTGAAGTTTGAGGCTGATCGTGTTCACCGGTTCTGTGTGCGGGTTATAATGTTAGCATGTTAGCTAGCAGTAAACACAGTCCCGCTGAGGCTGATGGGAAGTCATTAGTTCTGCAGGTATTTGGACACATGGTGGCACTACATTGTCAGACGATCAAACAAGTTAGTACAACCTTTCATCAAAATTGATTCTTCCACCGAACACCACGGATCTCAACCTCACGGTGGCGCCAGAGGACCAGGCGGGTGATTTACCGTTCGGTGCGATTCATCCTCTGGGGAACATGAATGAGTGAACAACAATCCATCGGAAACACTTCAGGAACCTGGTCTCTGTCTCTGTCTGGATATGGTATTGCGTTGTATGAAGCCGATATTTCCAACATTTATTCTGTGTTTTTTTCCCCCTCCGTTTCCCCGGCGACCAGCTCCCATTGGTCCTCGCTGACCAGCCGGTAGTTGAGCCTCCGGTAGTTTCGGGGGTGAACCCGCCGTTGGCGCCACACCTCCTCGTACAGGCTGCGTACGACGGGGGGCAGCGGCGGGAAGCCAGCAGTACGAGCCAACGTCTGGCAGTACTCCCACTGGTCCTGCTCCAGGATCAGCAGGTGGCGCTGCTGGACTCCACCATCCAGCTTTTCCTGCAGATCTCGCCGGGCTTCGTCCTCCATCTGAGTCGGAGACGGTAAAAAGATGGAGCTGTCCAACACGGCCAGAGCGAACTGGATCTGGAGGGACGAGACCAGATTTACCTAAAAACCCCAACTTACTCATTCAGCTGGAAACCACGAGATCTGTGTATTTACTGGTGTCGAGTCGTTCAGACCCGAAGCTCCACGTTAGCGGGCGTTTTCAAGTCACTCATGATGATATTCAGGACCCCCTGGATTCATTAATTGCGAGTGTTTTTTATCCCGATCTGCGATAAAATGTTACATCGTCCGATCCCTCGTGCAAAGCATTTAAATTGAACATTGTGTTGCATATATACAGAGTGACTGCCCTCTACTGGCTGAATCAGCTCAAGCTATTTACATGAGCTGAATCGTCACCAACATACCGTTTTGTGTTCTGTAACTATAGCAACGGGGGATTAGCCAGGAAAATTAGCAAGCTAGCTCGCTAACTATACACCCGCCTTCCGACGGGGCAGCAGCTATCAGCTTACCTGGCAGTGGAAGTTGGGGAAGGGGCAGATGATCCTGCAGATGCCGATGAAGAAGAGCGAGGGGAAGGCCGGGGGCACCAGGAAGCGGTACAGCGGGGACACCACGTGGTCCTGGATCTCCAGACCCAGCTGAGGAGCGTCCAGGTATGGAAACCTGAAGTTGTACCCGGTGCAGAACATCAGGACGTCAGCAGAGCCCACGGAGCCGTCCTGCAACATCAAGCTGGGGTTAATTTGTGTGAACGTTGACAACGATGAAGAAAACGTGTTCTGCAGACCGAGATCTTTGTTTAGTGACCTGGAAGCGAATGTTGCCGTCCTCCTGGACCGCCACCACCGAGCTGGACTGCTGAATCCCAGCAGGTAGAGGACAGGTGAGACTAGGACCACCGTGACTCAGAGTCACCTGGACACAGAAACAGACATTTATAACCATTTTATAACCATTTTATAACCCAGCTCCGGGTCGGCCCCATATAAGCATTATGGTTGAGGAGCTATTTCTGATTCATTTTGGGTTTATTCATTTAGGCTTTTTAACTGATAGGGCTTAAGAAGTTAATTTTTCATATATTCATAAAGTTTGGTGGACGTACACACATCGTGAAAATTAAGTTTTCTTTATAATTTTCTTCACATTAATTCGTTAAACTCAACTAAGAGTCGCCATCTCAGGTTACCTGGGCGCCGACACCAGCCAGTTCAATGGAAATGTCCAGTCCTGAAGCTTTGGCCCCGAGAACCACCACCGACTGACCCGAGAACGGCTCTGCATGCCGGTACGAATGACTGTGGAGGACCTTTCCTGCACACAAACGCTGTTAGCTTAGCTTAGCATAAAGACTGAAAGCATAGCATCCAAGGAGACAAGAAATCAGGAAAAGTAACGTAATTATAGACAGAACATGGAACTAAAGATTCGCTGTTAATTAAAAATGGATGAATTAAAAATGGATGAATTAAAAATGTAAACATATTATGCTGTAAAATACAGTTCTCTACTTGAGTTTATGGGATTTTATTTGACAGTTAACTTCATATTTACAAGCAGATGTAAAAAAGCGTTACATTTTAGAGTTTTGTGTAGAACAGCGCCCCCACTGGCCCATCAGTAGCAGTTCGGGTAGAGAGTGGTACTGCAGTAGTACCAATATACTACAATATTCGTTATGTTTTTGTACGCACTGTATCTGTCTGATTACGATTCTGCTAACGTGATTCTACGTTTAGTGTGTGCAGCTTTAATAGAAACATGTGTGATGGTACCTTTAAAGCTCTGCAGTCCGGGGATGTGAGGGATGTGTGGGTCCGAGTAGTGCCTGAAACACAAACATCCACACAAACGTTTAAGTGTTTTGGCGCCACCAAGTGGCAGCCAGAGGTACTGACTCATAGAGACACCTCTCACCCCGAGCAGACGAAGACCGAGTCGAATGTTTCCGTCTTCTGACAACCCGACGAATCAGACGACGTCACTTCCCACGTTATCCTCTCCTCCTTGCCGTCCGTCGCCACGATGACGGGCCTCACGTTTTCTACAACTGTGTTGAACTGACACACACAGAAAATCATAAAACCTTCTTCTTCATCCATAATCAATCAATCAATCAATCGATCAGGTGATCAATCAATCAATCAATCAGGTGATCTATCAGCAGCAGCACTCACCCTGATGTGAGGCCGGATGCGGTGGCTCCGGCAGTACCTCTCCAGGTACCTCTGGACCTCCTGGTGGGGCAGGAAGCTGCTGAGCTCGGGGTCAAAGGGGAAATCAGGGAACATCATCACCTCCTTGGGCAGGTTGGTCCTGAGAGGAGACCAGGACTCAGAACCAGGAGAGACCAAGAGGACTCCAGCAGAAGTACTAATACCAGACCTGAAGTACTAATACCAGGATACCAGACCTGAAGTACTAATACCACACCTGAAGTACTAATACCAGGATACCAGACCTGAAGTACTAATACCACACCTGAAGAACTAATACCAGGATACCAGACCTGAAGTACAAATATCAGACCTGAAGTACTAATACCAGGATACCAGACCTGAAATACAAATACCACACCTGAAGTAATAATACCACACCTGAAGTACAAATACCAGACCTGAAGTGTGGGGGGGGTTTAGCTCAGGAGGTAGAGCAGATGGCTGGCAACCGCAAGATTGCCGGTTCTGAGTGCCTGGTGTCCCTGAGCAAGACACCTTACCCTAATTGCTCCTGACGAGCTGGCTCGCCCTGCGCCGTCGGTGTGTGAATGTGTGTATGAATGGGTGAATGTCAGTCATTGTTGTTTTCTTTGGAGAAAAGCGCTATATAAATGGGGCCATTTACCATTTACCTGAAGTACAAATACCTGACCTGAAGTACTAATACCACACCTGAAGTAATAATACCAGACCTGAAGTACAAAAACCCTGACCTGAAGTACTAATACCAAACCTGAAGTAATAATACCACACCTGAAGTACAAATACCAGACCTGAATTACTAATACCAGGTTCAGTAAGACCACGGACCCGAGGTTCAGGTACGTTGAACCGGATCAGTAAGACCACAGACCTGAGGTTCCGGTACATGCTGCTGTGGACTGGCCGGTCCTCCGTCCCGACATGCTCCTGGTAACACCAGGTGCCGCCGATGTTGCTGCCGAGCTCGAACACGACCGGGGGGGCGAAGCGGTTCACCCGGGAAAGGATGTGTCTGGCTGCACAGAGTCCCGCCGCCCCGGCACCGACCACCGCCACCCGCAGCATAATCCACACCCTGACATAACACAAAATACCAGCATATAAATGATGGATTATTATGGATTAAACTAGCAGCAGTGTGTGTGTTTGTGTATATATATATATATTCTTCACACACACATACACACAAATTATTTTTTGTTGTAGTGATAATAAACAAATGGATGTATTTGTCTGAATAGAATTGTCTATGAAAACTAATAACATATCTCTATAATTTTTGTTTTCATTTTTATTTATAACATCCCGTGCTCAATCTCTGTCTATAATGTAAATATCTAGTCCATCCTGTATATATTCTGGAAATGGGTCGATTATGTACACCATACATTCAACTCTATTTAACTTTCTTTATATAGTCTTAGTGTTAATATATATTTTTTTATATTGTACTTTTCTGGGTAATGCATGTTGATTATTATTAATTATCCTTATCTTTACTGTCTTGCTACTGTAACACTGTAAATTTCCCCACTGCGGGACGAATAAAGGACTCTTATTCTTATTTTGTTTTTATGTATTTATTTAAAAGAAAAAGAAAATAATGTATATAAGTTGAACTGCATAATGTACTCCAATTTCGATTTCACTACAAATTTGAAAAAAACAAACAAAAAAAGAATATATCATTATTAGACTGGAACTACACACGAGACCTGGACCAGGTTGACCTTTGACCCCGCTGAGTCAGCGCCAGTGAACGTTAAATGCGCGTGCGTGAGTCAGATACAGATAAACTTCTCGGTTTTTAACCATCAAATAAAAAAATTAAGCAGTTTAAATATTGACTCTCCAATAAAAACGTCAACTACGGTACTAAATGGACAAACTGCGCATGTGCACGGCGAACCAAAACAAACGTAAATAGCTAGAACTTAGACAAGTTAGCTGAGTAGCTTCCTACGTAGCTCGATATAAATGGACACTTTCATACAAACAGTCATATTGATCAGCGATAATCGATAAGTTGGGTGTTACCGTCGTCGGTTTTCGTCCCGGCGGCTAGCGAAGGAAAACAAGGAAGTTGAAATGTTACGTGGGTCGGTTTGCGCACACGCTGCGACGGGAGGGATTCACGTAGCAACACCGCTACAATTACAACTCAATTATAACTCAACGGCAGACGTGCGGCGAGCAACACGGTGCCCGGTCCAGGCTGTTCCGGTAGTCGTAGAAAAAAAACAACTTCCGACCCGAGTCCTTCAAAATAAAAGCGTTATCGATTTAAAAAAAAAATCTAATTACAACATGTTGAAATAAAAACGAATTCCACTAACAGATCCACAGAAGTATTTTCATCATCAAAATTCATTTTTCATGCAGAAATGTCAAAAAAATGAAAAGAACAGACATGTCAAGCACTTCTAAATCCAAGTACTTTACAAACCTGGAAAAAACCTACAATTCAAGTGTTTTCAAGAATTTTCAGCACCTGTGCCTGACATCGTATTCTCCTTCTTTGTGTTAGTTTTCAAAACACCGACTGACTCGTCTTGGTTCCTTTAAATGTCGATTGGTTAAAAGAAAAGATAAAGAGTGAATAATGAAAATAATCTCCGTAATGAAGCCAACAACTCGGGGAAATGTTTTTTGTTTAAACATATATACATACATGAATAGCTTCTGTTGCGACAGTAAATCAGCAAATCAAATGAAATGTAAAATATTCAAATATTTTATTGGAAAGAAAGGCAACGTGGTGGGAAGAGAAAATAAGTTGTTAATGACCCGCTGTATTTTTAATGATGAACCACGTTGCTACAAGATTATAAAACAATGCCAAGATATTAAATAAAAAAAAAAAAATCAAATCAAAGCAATTACTCAAATAAACACCGTCTTTATTCGCTCGTCCTTTAAACTGTGTTTTTAATGCAAATAACCACGATGACAATAACAAGAGGATGATCGGTGGTGAAATATCATCATTCAGGGTCTATCAGCTGATCTCACCCCACATGACTGGATCAGTGTGTGTGTGTCCCTCTATGATTCCTGTATTTTTCCACACAGAGATCCAAGTTTTGTCCCATTATAAGAATATGTAAAAAGAGACATAATCAGTCTGTAAATCCACAAAGTCCTCCTCCTTCCAGCTCCAGCGACGACATCATCACTTGGCGGTGGCGTTACCGTGAGGCGGCGGCTGCTGCTGCGGCGGCTGCTGCTCGGCGAGCGCCTGCTGCAGCCGGGTGCATTTTCGGGAGTAGTGTTGCCAGTGCAGCAGCTGCTGCTCGTCAATGAACTTGGTGCACTGAGCGTTGACCAACTCCTTCCGGAAGTGTTCGTACTGCAGCAACTCCAGCATGTGCAGGCAGTGAGGATACCTGCAACAGGAAGTCAACCAGAGGAAGTCAACCAGTCATGCTTTGTTAGTAGGATAACTACTTTTAAAACGCTGGTTTTCTGAATGGAGTCTGGTTGATGGGTGCTAGGCTATCCTATCATTGTAGCTGCTCAATCAACACTCCAAATAAGGTCGTCTAGACATAAATACAGCAGAGACCTGGCTGTTTGGACCACAGACAGTCTCTGGTTTCTCCACATAGTCTGGTCTGGTCTGGACTAATGTGAGCTACTATCATAGACCTCTGGGGGACCATAGAAAGTCTCTGGGTGGTTTCTCCACATAGTCTGGTCTGGTCTCTGGACTAATGTGAGCTACTATCTCAACCTCTGGGGGACCATAGAAAGTCTCTGGGTGGTTTCTCCACATAGTCTGGTCTGGTCTCTGGACTAATGTGAGCTACTGTAGACAGTCTCTACTAGATGAACACAGGGAGTCTTACTTGAGGAACTTGGCGTACTCGGGCTCCTTCCAGTACAGCAGGTACTTCAGGTAGTTGATGAAGGTCCGCTCCCTTAGGAAACCTCGCTGAGCCAAAACTGGAGACGCAAACAATGTTGTTAAAGAGTTTATACATATAATTTATATAAACAGCAAACTCAATAGAAAAAGGGTTACAAATACATCATATTTGTCATTTATTTGTATAAACACACACAATAGGAATACAAGGGCTGTTGTCACTCACAGTTCAGGTAGTTTGGGTTCGCCAAACACTGGATGAACTCCAGCTCAGACTGGAAGCGGTTCCTGGCCTGCTCCTCTAGACCACGACCACAACAACAACAACAACCACCACAGTGAAATTGTTTTCAGCAACATCAGGATGAACACCATGCAGGATGTGACAAACTATCACAATAAATATTTACAGTAAATCTGGTTCTAGTTGGTCACGAGAATGTCTTCTTCTCTTGTATTAATCTGGTGTAGAACGCAGCACCAGACTCCATTCAAATGCGTAGCAATTTAAGGCTGTATTGTTTGACGGGTGAAAACAAGCAGCACAACTCAGTTTAAGACTGAATTTAATAAACCGGTGAATTAAATGTGGGCCGAAGTGAAGCGTCGGTCCCGGCTAGCCACGTGATATCTTAGATGATGTTCAAAAACACACATTTATGTATATATCGAGATGTCGTGAAAAGGATTAATGTCTGACGCGGTTCGTCGCAAGCTAAAAGGCACTTCAGTATGCCAGCAACTGAATATCAACGTATTTATTAACACGCCAGATGTGTTTGTGTGTAGCTAAACAAACACCTGAACGCACCAGACTCCATTCAAATACGCAGCAATTTAAAGCTGCCTTGTTCGGCAGCGGAATAGTGGCTACTTTTTGTTGCTAGCAAGCTAACATCAGGCCGTCGAGTAAGCTACACTATCGGCTACAAACCTGTTTCCATGACGACGTCCGCGGACAGATCCGGTCCCAAAGCGGCAGACAGTCGCGACCAAATGGAAAACTTTAACTTAAAGCTAATCTAAGAACAAATACACGTTTAAAAGTTTAGGCTGTTGAATCACCGCAGTGATGAACGCGGAGCCATATTTGCCGTAAATCTGTGCTGTCCCCCCCCCCCGTTACGGCGGTTTACGGTAGCTGCTGTTCATTTTCCGAACACAAGAGGGAGACATTTGACAACAGAGTTCATGCATCTAACGGGTCGAGTTTACAAGAATCACTGACTTTATTATAAGTAGGACTAATTTATATATATTATGTATAATATAAACTAAAATATATATGTATGTATATATATATATATATATATATATATATATATTATATTTTACTACACTATATATATATACTATAATATATATATTTATACACACACATTTATACATAATATATATATATATATATATATATATATATATATATATAATATTTTACTACACTATATACTATAATATATATAATATACTGTATGTATATATATTTATACACACACATTTTCATTTTCTTTTTTACAATGCTTCAGTTGTCAAAGATTTGTTGTCACATGTTTCTTTAAAGATCAACTTTTATTGACACATATAAAAGACGTTACAAATCTCTTTAGGTCACGTATGTACAGAATCACTCACCGCTACTGAATCAAAATGCTAACGTTTAAATATAAAACAACACAAAACAAACATAATTCCAATCCAGAGGGATGAAAGCTGTTGTAACTCATAACGTTCACTGATCTGGACCCAGTTTCTCTACATAAACTAATGTGTCTTATATTATTATATACCTTTTAATAGTTTGAGCTAAATATCTGGGGACACAGGAAAGGGCGGGACTTAACCGCTCTATAGACTGTATTCACAGATGTTTCAAATTAAAAGCCATCCAGCAGCACAAATTACATAATCCCTTATGTTCTTCAGTGAGTGATTTTAATTAAAAAAAACACGTGACAGCAGCTGAACGTTGATTGATAAAAAATAAATAAAAGTAGAAGTAAGGTGGTAAAAAACACATCTGTGTTTAGAAGAGGAAGGAGGTCCAAACATCGGCCGGTGCTTGCGGAGTGCTACGCCGGCGCGGTGGCGTTGGCCCACGCAGGGAAGGAGTCCAGGCCAAATATCACGTGACCCCAACTGTTGATGGCGAGGCTGATGCAGCCGATCCCGATGATGTTCATCACCACGCCGGTTTTAGCCTGCAGGGGGCGCAGAGGTGGTTATTTAGGTCCTCTGAGGAGTCTGTCTTACCAGAAGCAGGACTCACCATGTCGGACACCTTGAGGATACCGTGGGAGAAGACAATGGCGTTGGGGGGCGTGGCCACGGGCAGCATGAAGGCGAAGGAGGCGCTGAGGGTGCAGGGGATCATCACATAGAGGGGGTTCAGACTCATGGACTGGGACTGGGTTGGACAGGAAGCAAGAAGAACACACCAACACTTCAGTTGCTTCCACATGCTTTTGTGTTGCTGTTAAGATGACTTCCTGTCACGACATTTCACATTAAAAACCTATGAATGCCTCAACAGGCTCCTGTTCTTGCTTGGTTCTTACCATGGAGGCCAGGATGGGCAAGAAGAGGGTTGCCGTGGCAACGTTGCTGGTACACTCGGTGAAGGTGGCGACGAGGAGGCAGAGGAGGACGGCGATGGCTGACGGAGGGATGGAGCGCAGCGGCGTCAGCTGAGCACCGAGCCAGCAGGACAGACCGGACTCCTGTCACACACAGGTACACACACACACAGTTACATACACACACACACACACACACACACACACACACACACACACACACACACACACCATGTCGTGTTACTAAGAAGAAAGCGAAACATCCTCCCCTCTCTGAAGGCCCTGAACGCACCTCGCTGCCTTTGGCGAGGGCGAAGCCGCCTCCCAGCAGCAGCACGATGTTCCAGGGCATCTTCTTCTGGGTCACCTGCCAGGTGAGCAGAGCGGGGGTGGAACCTTGTGACACCCGGGACTCTGATTGGATAAAAACGTGTTTATTTCATTAAAGAAATAAAAGAGCTGTTACCGGGTGTGTGTGTGCCTGTGTGTGTGTCCCTGTGTGTGTGTATACCTGTGTCAGAGCTCCTCCAGGAGCAGAAGCAACGCGGTGGCTCAGAGGGAAGAACAAACAGCAACACAGCAACAAACAGAGCAACAGTCGCATCGGTGACAAACCTGCAGAGAGATGGAAAATTAATTAATCAATTAATCAATTAATCTGCTTTTATGTAATCAACATCCAGCAGAAACCACAGCTAACCTAGCTAACAAGCTAACTAGCAAACAAGCTAACTAGCCAGCCATCTATCTCCAGTGAAGAACACGCCAACTAGCCAGCCATCCATCTAAAGTGAAGGACAAGCTAGCTAGCTAACTAGCAACCAACAATTGAAAACTAACACCAACCACCATTTTCGTTTGAACTAATCACGTGATCACAGGTCCATGTTGGTTCTCCTTCTATACGACTCGTTTCAGTTTGTTGAACATTCGGATGCACAAAGACCTGAATGAGGTCTGACTGAGGTGTGAAAAAGGGCTGAATGAGGTGTGAATGAGGTGTGAATGAGGTCTGACTGAGGTGTGAATGAGGTCTGACTGAGGTCCGACTGAGGTGTGAAAGAGGTCTGACTGAGGTGTGAATGAGGTCTGACTGAGGTGTGAATGAGGTCTGAATGAGGCCTGACTGAGGTCTGACTGAGGTGTGAATGAGGTCCGACTGAGGTGTGAATGAGGTCTGACTGAGGTGTGAATGAGGTCTGACTGAGGTGTGAATGATGTCTGAATGAGGTCTGACTGAGGTCTGACTGAGGTGTGAATGAGGTCTGACTGAGGTGTGAATGAGGTCTGACTGAGGTCCGACTGAGGTGTGAAAGAGGTCTGACTGAGGTCTGACTGAGGTCTGACCGAGGTGTGAATGAGGTCTGAATGAGGCCTGACTGAGGTCTGACTGAGGTCTGACTGAGGTGTGAATGAGGTGTGAATGAGGTGTGAATGAGGTCTGACTGAGGTCTGACTGAGGTGTGAATGATGTCTGAATGAGGTCTGACTGAGGTCCGACTGAGGTGTGAATGAGGTCTGACTGAGGTGTGAATGAGGTCTGACTGAGGTCTGACTGAGGTGTGAATGATGTCTGAATGAGGCCTGACTGAGGTCCGACTGAGGTGTGAATGAGGTCTGAATGAGGTGTGAATGAGGTGTGAATGAGGTCTGACTGAGGTCTGAATGAGGTCTGAATGAGGCCTGACTGAGGTCTGACAGGTCTGATTGAGGACTGTATGAGGTCTGACTGAAGTTGGAATGAAGTCTGGATCTGACTCATTCCTGTGTTATTTATACGCTCCATACACTAAACGTGGAATAAAACAAACTCACGTGTCTTTTACTGAATATGGATTGGGGATTTAAGGTCAAATTCCGGGACAGGTCTTTGGCTGCTCAGTGGCCCTCCGTTAGCGTGGAGTAACATCTCCCATGATGCAACAGCTCCCGTGATTGCAACAGCAGCCGCTCCTTTCATGAATGGGGATTTCACTATTTCACCAGAGTGTTTATGTTTGTAAGTCCTGGTGAATTTACGATGACTCAACGTTTTAAACTTTCATTAAAACAAAAAGTCCAAAACTCCGACAAACATGAAGAAGAATATTGATGGGCGGAGCCACTGAGTCCCAATTGATCGGCTTCCTGCTGACGGAGGTAACGAGGTCAAAGGTCAGAGATCAGCCATCTGACTGCAGGACGTACAAGCTCCTATCAACCGGTGTAATCAGGAAACATGTTGAAATCATCCGTTTGCAGACTGCAGGTCCAAGGTGAATCCAGGACCAGGACCACCAGGACCACCAGGGCCAGGACCAGCACTTCAAAACCAGTCCAGGACATCAGACATCTGCATGTCACTTTGTTTTTAGGATTGTTCAATTTATTTCTTAATGACGTTCTTTTCTCCAGTAGAAGTACAAATACTTGCATGAAATCTTAACCAGTTAATGGGTCCATCGTGTCATCATTCGTCATGTGTTCATCTCTTTTACCTCATATTTTGTTTTCCAGGAAGATTTTCACATTAAAACACAAAGAAATAGATTTTCTTTGGGCATTTTTTTCAGCATTTATTCTTAAACACAACATGATGTGATCTAAAAGAGCAAAAAGGAAATTTTTTTATTCAATCTGGATAAGATACACAAATTAATAAAATTAATTTATTGGTGACTTAAACCGATTAAAGTGTTTTCTTTGACTGACACAAAGCTAAAAGAAAAAGACAAGATAAACCCATCTAGATTTTTGATCTCAGGTCTAAATTTGCATCAAACTAAAGGTTTATAATAGAAACGTGTTGAATTTAGAGGATTCATGAGAAACAAAGAATTAATGAATCGTGTTTCTCTTCTGAGAAGTTGTTAAGCCGACGGGACAAAAACATTCACCGGACAAACAGATCAATAGCTAATGTCCTGCGTTGGTCATGTGACCCAGCTGGCAGTTTGTGAATGAACAAAACATCCAATGAGGTCACTGGGATGAGGTCACTGGGATGAGGTCACTGGGATGAGGTCACTAGGATGAGGTCACTAGGATGAGGCCACTGGGATGAGGTCACTATGATGATGTCACTATGACAGGTGGAAGTGGACAGGTGAACTCAGGCTCCAGCTCTCTGATTCGCTGTGGTTGTGCTCTTTGGTTGGAGAACCAATCAAAGCTCTGTAGGCAGACAGGGGTGTCGTCTTCCTATATTGCTAACGAGCTAACGAGCGAACGCGCTACATCCACGGTGGGAATGAGATGTTTGCTAACGTGATCTTAGGAGAAGAATCGTACGCCACTTTTAGGAACTTTTATTTCATGTATCACGTTTGCACATTTGAGCTTTTCACACATCATTTATGCACATTTAACTTTTCATTCACGGAAAAGGAGTCCTGAAATAAGTTACTTTAAGTTTTGTTTTACAGGTTGAATCACACATTTTATTGCTAAATTTGAATCCAGTAAATTCAGATTTGATTCTGTAAATCTGGATGCATTTCTTCACTTATTTCAACATTATTATTATTTGACCCCAGAACTCAACGTTCAGATTGGCGTGACGTGACGGTCGGTCGGCCTCTCCGACCTGAAACACGGTGTTCGTGCTTGACGTCTGCAGGTCAGTCACACGAAAGTTTACAGTTTGAACCCAGAACACTTTCTCTGTTTGTTCTTCGCCTCTGATTCCTGTGTGTGCGCAGGGCTTTGGCCCCGAGGCAAGGTCCTCAACCAACAACACACACACATACACTTACACTCACATTCTGTCCTTCTTTCTTGTGTGTAGAACTTTAACTTTAGTTTTCCGGTTACAGATCGTTTCTGAAAACAACAAAGACTTTGAAACTAAAGTATTTCAGCTGGAAGTGTCGTTTCAGTCCGCACCTGGTTTTTTTACGCTACACAAGTTAAGTTTAGGAAAAACTTTGTGCTTGAATTAAAATAATTATGAAGAGTTAAGTTTAGGCAACATTACTGACGTAAGGACGTAACCGTGATTGGGCGACTGCGACTTGTCAACAACAACAATGTGTAGCTAGCTTGTGTACTCACTCCGCCTTGGCGTTGAAGACGTGGGTGGCCCAGCCGTCCATGAAGCGTGGGTCTCTGGTGAACCACAGCACCACCATGAGGATGAGGAGCCCCAGGACGCTGACCTCTCCGTAACTCAGCGGCCCCAAACGCCGATACTCGTCTCGGATCACCTCGTACGCCGCTCGCTCCTTTTCCGTCGGCGCTGCGCCGCAACCCCATGTCCTCCGCAGGCTGCAACGAGTCCACGCCAGAATAAAATTCTTGCTACGTTAAATCATCGGAAGTTCAAAACAACATTTGCATTTGCATTTTCTTTGTTTGTTTTCTCTACAAAGCAACTCACTTGCAGCCGATGTAGAGGAACTGCAGCCAGAACCAGGCCAGCGTCAGGGTCAGCACCATGGTGGGGAAGGCGAACGCAAACCACGACGCAAAGTTGATGACATCACCATTCTGAGGGAAGAGTCTACGAAGACAGGAAGTTTAAAGTCACATTAACAAGCAAACTGCATTTAAGTCCTTGTAGGGGAGCACTTCCTGTTTCCACCAGTGTGTGTGTCATAGATTGTATATCAAAAATGGACGTTGTCATGGTGATGTCAAACGTTGGTTTGTGGACTAAGGTTTTGAAACCTTGAGTTCGACATTCTTGGATTCTGGCCATTTTGGAATTTTTGCAACCAGTGAAGGAAGTGAAGAGCAGCACCCTTATTGGATCTGGATCCATGTGGATGCTGGTGTGAAGCTGATAACAAAGTTAGCTTCTATAGTTCAAGGTCAACTTTAAGTGTTGAAGTCATCTTAGTAGCTAACTAGCATTGGTAGTCACCTGTCAATCAGCAGGTAAGCCCTGCCCCTAAAGCATCCCCTGCTTTCTGGTCTGGTGGACTCTAAATGGACCATAATGTACTAAATGAACATCATGCTGGATTGAGGAAGACTTGAGATTGAGCCCATAAACTCATGTTTACAATGTTTACTGGGATAATACATCAAGAGAGAAGTAGGACCATTTTCTCATAGACTTCTATACAACCAGAGAGGAGTCGCCCCCTGGTGGCCAGCAGAGAGAATGCAGCTTTAAGCGACTTCAGGTTTGGCTTCACTTATCAGAACCGGAGGTTGCCTCCTGGTTTGTGTGTTGGCTCTTACTGGCTCATCTGTCCCATTAGAACCAGGTTTGGTCCGGTCCCGGTCAGAGTGGCGATGCCTCCGATGCTGGCGGCATAGCAAACACACAGCAGTAGTCCTTTACTCATCCTTCTCTTCTCCTCCTCCTCGTCACTCAGCTCCTCCAACTCCATCTGACAGCAGATGTTATCCACGGAAACGACCACTAAAAAACACAGTTTGTCATTTAAAGGTCTACTGACGACAGATTCTGATCATTCTAGAAATGATGCTCTAGAACAGGGGTGATCCCTTATCTAGAATGATCCTGAAGTCTGAAAAATGTCCGATTGGACTAAAAGTTATCGCCAAAACAAACAGCAATTGGTTAGACAAATGCACAATCTCCCCGCAACAAATAGAAGCACAAGGTTAGTTATTAATAGAATGGATGAAGCAACAAAAGTGCTTGGTTAGATTTAAGTTCAGATCGTGGTTTGGCTTAAAGTACACCCACCCAGAAAACCCTCAAATAAGTAAAAACCATGAGAACAGAATGTTAAAAACCTAACATATTATGAACAATTAGTTTAAGTGGGCTATAGACAATTATCACTGCATTATTTTCATACTGAAGAAATTAATTGAATCAAAAACCACGGCTAGTTAGTTAGCTAGCTACTAGCTAGCAAACAGACAAGGCAGGTAGGTCATACAAAGTGACGGCTGATATCATGTCCTCTGAGGACTCACCACTGTTGGTGGAGTCTGATGGAGGTCTGATGGTCTCCGGTCCTGAAGACACTTTCTGCTCCAAGGATGTGTTGTCTTGTAGGTTGCTGACATTCTCCGAGACTCCTGGTGGTAAAGTTGCCCCATTCAGACCTGGAATCAATGAGTTCAGACTAAAGAAAAAAATTGATACTTATTGTTTCCAACAAGACCTAAAATCAGTACTGGCATTTTTGGTCTAGACCGACCCATTCAGTTGGACGTTAGCTACAAGTCCACCTTTCACCCCCTTGATCATGCACACATACTCTGCTTTTGAACATAAAGGACTCACTGGAGTCTGGACGGGTCTTTCTAAACCATCAGCCGTACCGTTCTCCAGGATGCAGGGAGCATCAGTTTTCAGAATGCTGCTGGTTTTCTCCTGATTGTCCTGGTGGGGGACGACACTCCGTCTTTGGGTCTTGGATGAGGATTCAGGGTCTACATTGCCATGGAACTGCTCCAGGACAGCCTGGACAATCGGGACCATCATGGCGGTGGTCGCTGTGTTGCTGATCCACATGGACAGGAAGGCGGTCACTCCCATGAATCCCAACATCAACCTGGGAGGCAAAGAAAGAGGAGATGGTTTCAACCAGTGTGACCAAGTACTAGTCTGATAAACAGGAAGGGGGTTTAGTACTAGTCTGGGAAACAGAAAGGGAGTTTATAACTAGTCTGGGAAATGGGAAGGGGGTTTAGTACGAGGTATATCACCTGATCCTTTAATGGAGAACATCCAATCAATGGTTATGATTTTCCACCATTACTTCAGAATTCCCTTTAAAGCTATAATTCCTGTGAGGATACTTTGTTTTAACGTAGTCCAGATTACAGCATGTTGAGATGATAAACACTCTACAGAGAGGCTGATTACACCAAGACGCGTTGCAACCGGCCTAGCCGCCTTCAAATAGGCCTCTTGGCATTGTGTGACATCAAAGAATGTTGCGTCTTTAAAAAAAACGCCGCCCGACAGGAAAACAGCATTTATAGCGACTCTAGCTGTGCCCTTAAGCCCCACCCCCCTTCCAGTGTTCCCCACGGGACCTTATTTCAGAAGAAATGGAGGTAAGCCAAATTACCCCGTTGTGAAACACACTTTCATTATCGACTCAAACATTCGTCTGGCGTGGCTGCAGGAGGTCAGGTGACTCACAGGGCGGGTCGCACGCCGACCAGCAGCAGGACTCGGAGCGCGATACGCTTGTGGAGGTTCCAGTGCTCCACGGCGATGGCCACCATCAGCCCCCCCACAAACAGCATGTTGGTGTCCTTCAGGTACTGCATGCACACCTGGAGAACCGGATCAGCAGTCATTCTCTATATCTCTCTTGATATCGTGTACAATAATTCAACAAAATTGCCAATTTATTTTCCTATTTTATGAAATGTATTTTACATTTATAGTTATTGTATTAGACACAGGTGTAAGTCGTACCTATTGTATATTTTATAGTTCTTAATAAAGTTCTATCTCATCTCAAAATATACCAGAAAGTATCCATAAATGTTACTGTTTTGGTCTTGCTTCTTGGGGAAATTTTATGATCTTAAGTGTGAAACACAAAAATGGTTTTGGTTTTGTTTCTGGACAAAGGAAAATGAATTCTGTTGCATTTAAAACAAGCATGTGTGTGTGTGTATATGTGTGTGTGTGTGTGTGTATATGTGTGTGTGTGTGTGTGTGTGTGTGTGTGGATATATGTGTGTGTATGTGTGTGTGTGCGTGTGTCTGTCTCACATCTTTGGACTCCATGATGCCGAGGACGGGGAACAGGATGGTCGGCAGAAGCGCCGTCACCGCCAGTGGCAGCACCTCAGTGCACCAGTACACCGCCATGAGGGCGATGACATAAGCACAGGCCGCCTCCTACACACACACACACACACACACACACACACACACACACACGCACACAAGCACACACACACAGAGACAAGCACACACACACAGACACACATTTCAGATTAACACAAAGAAGAAGAAGAAGAAGAAGAAGAAGAAGAAGAAGAAGAAGAAGAAGAAGAAGAAGAAGAAGAAGAAGAAGATGAAGATGATTAGTTAGTCAAGGTCTCAGACATGAAAAACTTTTCAGCCATATTTGCATTTCTTTTTATTTCCATCATTTCCACTCAAATTAAAAATGTTTGTAAAAAAATAATTCTTCTTCTTGTAATCTTATGACAGCCTTAATTTGTTCCCCACAAAGTTATTAAAGGTTTTAATCCTGCAGAAGAAACGCGGAGATCTTTGCTGGGATCTTTTAAATCATCGGTGACGTTGGTGAAGTTGGTTTCACACATGTGAATTTGGTTTAACACGTGTGAAGTTAGTTTCAGATGTGTGAATTTGGTTTCACATGTGTGACTCCCACCAGAGAACAGCAGCAGCTGTTTGTGTAGAAAGCAGAGCCTGTTGATGCAGATGAAACCACTACCAGCTGTCTGTTGGTCCACCTGCTGGACTCCAGAATCCTTCTGTGAAGGGAAGCGGTGTCCGAAACCCACCAAAGTCCAGACACAACACCTGAACTGCCCAGAACCGATCAACAGGACGGAGAACGTGATGTTTGGTTTTCCAACACGTGAGAATGCATACTAATCTAAACTCAACAACTAAACTACACTAAACTCAACAACTAAACTAAATACACTTAACTTAACTAAACAACTAAACTTAACAACTAAACTTAACAACTAAACTTAACTAAACAACTGAACTAAACTTAACTAAACAACTAAACTAAACTCAACAACTAAACTACACTTAATTTAATTAAACAACTAAACTTAACAACTAAACTTAACAACTAAACTTAACTAAACAACGAAACTCAACTAAACTACACTAAACAACTAAACTTAACTAAATAACTAAGCTAAACTCAACAACTAAACTACACTAAACTCAAAAACTAAACTAAACTACACTAAACGTAACTAAACAACTAAAAGAAACAACTAAAAGAAACAACTAGGCTATACAAAGAACAAAACTAAACAACTAAACTAAACTTAACTAAACAACTAAACTCAACAACTAAACTAAACAAAGAACAAAACTAAACAACTAAACTCAACTAAACAACTAAACTGAACAACTAATCTAATCTAAAAACTAAACTAAACTAATACAAAACAGTTTAACTCCACAAAAATCAAACAAAAATAAACTTAACAAACAGACAATAGTTAGGTTGAGACCAAACCAGTGTTAGCTTTAAAACCTCTTACTTATGTTGAGGCAACATCAATCCCTTTTGAGCAATTCGCTGTCACCCAGAAACAAATGCCGTTACTTAAAAACAATCTCACAAACAGCACGCGGCTCATTAGCCTATTATGCAGAATCAGTTGCTCATAAAATCACCATCACCAGTGTTGATTTCTGGGAAGTGTTCAGGAACCAGAACCAGAACCAGAACTCTGTTGCTATGAAGTTCTTAACAGTTTTTTAACGTGGAACTAAAGGAGACAGGAAGTGAAAACTGACCCACAAACAGATTAAAGTTGCTGTTTTTCTTCTCAGTGAACGTTTAAACAGTCTGGAATCTGATGGTCAATCAGTGACAGAAAGTTGTTCATATCCCGAACCTGGAAACCAGTAAAGAACCAGAAGCACCAGCTTCCAGACTGACCAGTTCAAATGGGGAGATATTACTCAGCTGGTTATTTAGACTGGTCATATAACTGATCATATAACTGGTCATATAACTGGTCATATAACTGGTCATGTACCTGGTCAGTGAACTGGTCATGTAACTGGTAATATAACTGGTCATGTAGCTGGTAATATAACTGGTCATTTAACTGGTAATATAACTGGTCATATAACTGGTCAGTGAACTGGTTAGTGAACTGGTTTGGGTCTCACCGTGGTGCCGACGGCGAGCGGCAGCAGGATGAATGGGCTGCAAACGAGGACGATGACGCCCTTTAACCTCCAGACCCGCTGCAGCATTCGCACCCTCAGAGGAAGAACCGACATGGTGATGAAGATGATGAAGAAGATAAAGAAGATGAAGAAGATGAAGAAGATGAAGAAGATGAAGAAGATGAAGATCAAGTCTGAACGACTCAGAGAATAACTGCAGCTGCAGCGACGACACTCTTCTCCCTGTTTGACGATCTCACTCAGTCTGCAGACCTCGTTCTCTCTCTCTCTCTGTCTCTGTCTCTCTCTCTCTGTCTCTGTCTCTCTGTCTCTCTCTCTTTTGTGATGCTTTTCACAGTTGACACTAAATATTAACTCCATGTGAGTTCCACACACACAGACACACACACACGCACACACACACACACACACACACACACACACACACAGAGACACACACACACACACACACACGGCCCTGCAGACTTTATCTCCGCTCTCACACAGTGAGAGTCAACACTGAAGAGGAAATCAGATCTCCTGTTTACGTCACTTTTTATCTTCACTGATTCAACAAATCTGTTTGTTCCGAAGCAGAAAACATCCGATAGATCGCTACGATGACGCTTCAACACATTTATGTCTCTAACGATGTTTTATGATCTTGATATTAAAGTGAATATCATAAAGTTTGAGTCCTTGAGTTCTCATTGATAATAATGAACTAAACATAATAATAATCTCTAAAAAACGTATATATTCACATGTATGTATGTTATCTTCACTTGTCATCTTCGAGTACCAGGACAAGGGTACCAGAACAAGGGAGAGGAAGACAAGTACCAGGACAAGGGTACCAGAACAAGAGAGAGGAAGACGAGTACCAGGACAAGGGTACCAGAACAAGGGAGAGGAAGACGAGTACCAGGACAAGGGTACCAGAACAAGGGAGAGGAAGATGAGTACCAGGACAAGGGTACCAGAACAAGGGAGAGGAAGACGAGTACCAGGACAAGGGTACCAGAACAAGGGAGAGGAAGACGAGGACCAGGACAAGGGTACCAGAACAAGGGAGAGGAAGACGAGGACCAGGACAAGGGTACCAGAACAAGGGAGAGGAAGACGAGTACCAGGACATGGGTACCAGAACAAGGGAGAGGAAGACGAGTACCAGGACAAGGGTACCAGAACAAGGGATAGGAAGACGAGTACCAGGACAAGGGTACCAGAACAAGGGAGAGGAAGACGAGTACCAGGACATGGGTACCAGGACAAGGGCGAGGAAGACGAGTACCAGGACATGGGTACCAGGACAAGGGCGAGGAAGACGAGTACCAGGACAAGGGTACCAGAGCAAGGGAGGGGAAGACAAGTATCAGGGCAAGGGAGAGGAAGACGTGTACCAGGACAAGGACGAGGAAGACGAGTACCAGGACATGGGTATCAGGACAAGGGCGAGGAAGACGTGGACAAGGGAACCTATGATTTCTACAATATACTTCTATTGTATAAGACCTGACACATACACAATAATGCAGTTTCTGTAATTCCATCTGATATTAGTGCTTTTTATGATATTGTATTATGATTGACTAAATGTTAGTATTGCGTAGTAAATGCGTTAGTATTTGGTACACAAAGTGCATTGTATTAGTGTATTATTGTATTTATAAAATTAATGTTGGAATTTAGTTAACAATGTGTGATTTTGTGCATGAAATGAACCATTTTGCTAATTGTGTGTGGTAGGTGGGTTGGTGCGTTAAGGAACATTGTTAAAAGTATTGAAAAAATAGTTTTAGCAATCATACATTTTTTTTATTGAAAGTAAAAATATAGAAACAAACATATTTACAATTACACATAATTAAACAAATATAGAAAAATGTATCACAATGTTTCAAATGTTAGAAATCATGTGCTGATGATAAAGTTTGAATTAAAAAAAATAAAAATGTAATCTTTCTGTGAAATCAATGGTTTGAAAGTCTTCTGTTTGCCTTTTATTTTGTTTTAAAAGAAGCATGTTTTAAAGATAGATGTAGATTATAGATTTAAGATGATTCACGTTCTTTGATCAGGCAATTTGGTTTCCGGCAGATGTAACAAAGTACAAATACTTGGTTAATGTACTCGAGTAGTTTTCAGGTATCTGGACTTAACTTGAGTATTTATTTTCCTGACAACTTTGTATTTTTCTTCCTGACATGTTAAAACAAACATCTGTACTTGCTACACCTCACACCTAGTCTGGTTTTCACCATACTAAGGTCAATCTTTTAAGATTGAACATTAGTCTGGGGAAGCTGCGCTTTGTTTCTACTGCTCAAGAGGCGGGATCAATGGGCATCGTTCAAATGAACGATGCCCATTATGTTTCGTCATTGTCACGTCACCGGCCAATAGCGTGCCAGGAGAGAATGGCCGTTTCTGATTGGAGCCAAAGATTCTGGCAATGTAACAGCGAAAGTAAGCCTGAGGGTGTCCAGCCTAAACTGCCGAGCGAAATCCAAATTTCCCGGAAGTTCAGGCAGGGTTCACCCAGCCTACCTCACACCCCCAAAACAGGCTTGTCCTCTGCTGCTCCCCGGTGGACACAACGGAAACGTGCACGTGATCTTATTAATCAGTCTAACTGGTCAACAGAAAGTTGCACTTTCACCCTCAAATAAAAGCTGTTCAAATGCAAACCTGTCCGTGCAGTAGAAATGGTGACATCTGCTGACTCATCATTGTTATTACATCTCAGATGGTTCATTTCTACAAATGTACAACACAAAAACAATATTCTGTTTCCAACAAGCATTGCACTTTCTGTTTCTAAGCTGATGATACCATCTATAAACGCAAACCTGACACCGTCCTGATTGGGATTTGGTGAGACGGTTTGTGTGTCTGCCTCTGAAAGCTAAAACTACAGTTTTGTTGTTTAGCTGAGATTAGTTTAGTCTAGTTTCAGTTTATTTAAGCTTTGTTGTTTGGTTAATTTAGTTTAGATTAGTTTAACTGTGTTTAGTTGAGCTTGGCTGTTTGGTTAATTTAGTTTAGATTAGTTTAACTATGTTTAGTTGAGCTTTGTTGTTTGGTTAATTTAGTTTAGATGAGTTTAACTATGTTTAGTTGAGCTTTGTGTTTGGTTTATATTTGTATAGTTTGGTTTAGTTTGGTTTATATAAACTTTGTTTTTTGGATTAGTTTAGTCTAGTGTAGCCTAGTTTAGTCTAGAATAGTCAAGTCTAGCTTAGCTTTGTTGTTAAGTTTAGATTTGTTTGGTCTAGTTCAGTTTTATTGTTTAGTTTAGTGTAGTTTTGCTGTTTCATTTAAATTAGTTTATTCTAATTCCGTTAAGCTTATCTTTGGTGTTGTATTGTCAAGTCCCATTTAGTTCAGCTTTGTTGTTTAATATAGATTAGTTTGGCTTAGTATTGTTTTTTTTTTTAGATTTGTTAAATCTAGTCTAAATTAGTTTATTCTCTCGGCTCTATAACGAAAGCTTGCTGTTATTTTTCAATGGTGCACATTTGTGGCTCAAAGTTAAGAATAGTTCAACTCAACATAAAAACGTCCTGATCTTCTTTGACTCTGAGAGTGCATCCTATAATTCAGGTGGTTTGAGTTTCTGACAGTAAAACTACGGTTGTGTTTGCAGCTGGCAAATGTTATGCGTTATTACTGGAAGTACTGGACAGCAGAGTGTGGGCGGAGCTGGTTTTCTTTTAACAACACACTGATAATTCAACAAGTCGGCCCAACTTCAACCCGAGTGCTCAAATCCCCACAATGCACCGAGTGTGAATGTTCACATTCTGTGCAGTTGTGACAACATGATGATTGATGTGCTGCCGTAACAGACTCAAGTCCTCCAGGTGTTGAACCGGCGGGAGGGATTTTTTCCTAACGTTTGGGGGATCGAGGTCTGGCTCAGAGTCAGTGGTCTAGTCCCTCCAAAAGGTGTTGAGGTCAGGACCAGCAGGCCAGTCTTCCATACCAAACTGGAAAAAAACATTTCTTATTGGTTTCCAACCACAAGTTGAGCCGTGTTTAGTCCAGCAGTCTAAAACCCAGTTCGGTCTTTAGTACGAGAGATAAACAGATTCTTGAATGATATCTATCTCGTTATGTTCAGCCTGATGAGCTTCACAGTGAGTCTCAGTGCTGAAACCAGGTGGATCAAGGTGAACGGAGGAAGCACCCTGTTTGTTACAGAGCTGCATTGTGGGGGCGTTAAGCTGGAACCCGGCGGTCTGGACTAGACAAATACACGCCCACTCTGTGTGCTGAATGTATGTGTAGAGCGCCGTGAGGCCAGGACGCTGGAGAGCACCAAACTGTCTCAATGTGAAATACTCACTTCTACACCCCGAAACTGGTGTAGTTCACTTGGTTTAGTTTAATTTAGGTTGATTAGTTTAGTTGAATTAAGCTTAACTCAACTTTGTTGATTGGTTTAGTTTAGGTTGATTAGTTTAGTTTAATTAAGCTTAGTTCAGCTTTGTTGATTGGTTTAGTTTAGTTTAGGCTGATGAGCTAAGTTTAATTAAGTTTAGTTCAGCTTTGTTGATTAGTTTAGTTTCATTAAGCTTAGTTTGGCTTCGTTGTTTGGGTTAGATAGGTCCTGTTTAGTTTAGCCATTTGTTTACTTTAGTTTTGTTGTTGAGTTTGGATTCATTTTAGCATTACTCTCATTACTATATAACAATCACATAAATACCTCATGTGATTAATAATTCAAATGTTCTATATCATTATATTGTCATACAAATCAGAAAGATATTAAGTTTAACTTTGTCGTGATTGAGATCAGTGTTTTTTCTCTCCAGTGAGTTGAGGGACAAACGTGTTTTTAAAATGACGACATGAGGAAGGCTAATGCTAATGCTAATCTCTATCCTCAAAGATGCCTTTATGGCCATTTTGATTGGTTTTCTGTCTGTCTCTTTACTTTTACATCCTGCCGTGACCACGCAGCCCTGATCAGTGTGAGTTGATGATTAACCGGCCAACAGGAGGCAGCGGTTGTTGAGTCCAGCCACTACGCTGTCCAGCCTGGAGACGGTTGATATCTGTCTTCACTCTTCAACCATCTCATCTTTCAACCCCTTTGCTTTCTCATTGCTGCCCCACATCGGACACAAGCCAGGTGAGTTCACCGCATCTTTGATTTCACCAAAAAGCCTTTTTAAGACGACGTTCTGAATCTGTGTCTGGAGAACAATTTGGTTAGTTTCATGAAATAAACTGTAGTTTACAGATATATAACGAGTAGATGCCACTATAAAGAGCCACACATTGTAAATATGAAGTGGAGCCTTATCTTGTGTACAGTGTTGGTAGAGTCATACAGTTCATATAGTTCAGTGTATTCTAGGTTCTGGGTATTCAGTGTATTGCAGCCAAAAAAGGTTCCGAAACAGTAACCTTTAGTCTGCTGGTAAACACGGCAGCCATATCTGAAACCCTAAGTGTCTCTACAGCTACCAGACGGAAGTCCATATGATTACAATGAAAGCATGTCAACAGTCCCGATAGCTTTTACAGCGTAGATCGATGGATGAAAGTGTTGATCAACCGCTGAATATCAATCCGTTCCCTCAAGGAATCCTAAATACGAATGGGATCCGTAACAAGTTTACGAGTGTAGCAGCATCGACAGGACAACATTATATAGCGTCACAGGAAACAGGAAGTTGAACTTTAATGCTAACATACATGCTAACATGCTAGGATGTTCTCATGTGACAATGCAAATAACGTTTGCGGCAAGACAGGTTACGTTTAAGCACTTTACATATTCATTACCATTAATATGAAACATTTTTTTTTGCTTTAGGAGGTAACTTAATTCTGCTGCTGACCCTGTTAAAAAGTTTAGATTATGGATCTCCCAAAGCAGAACTTCAATCCCAGAAAAAATGTTATTCTTTGATGCCTTAACATTGTAGTCTGGCCTTCCTTGCACTGAATTTGCAAGAATCAACTGCTGGATCCCCCAGACCCCCCAGTGGGAATCACCTCATGTTGACATTGTGTCAGAGGTTTTTGTGTTTAGGTGGTCATCAGTCCTTTCAACCATTCTAAGAATATTTTCTTGCTCTTCAATATGTTTTGTATGTATGGTTCCGATTCCTAAAGACAAATGTCCATTAGAAGCCCGGTTGTGGAATTTCTAGATGGTTGATGATGTCTCTTTGTGTTTTTCAGGCTGGTTGTTTGGACATGAAGCTGTGTCTTCTTC
The DNA here is from genome assembly GCF_963514095.1 of Eutrigla gurnardus. Classification (NCBI taxonomy): domain Eukaryota; kingdom Metazoa; phylum Chordata; class Actinopteri; order Perciformes; family Triglidae; genus Eutrigla; species Eutrigla gurnardus. Next base: position 21,331,346 of record NC_139938.1, read on the forward strand.
TTTTCTTGCTTTGTCTCTTCTGTCCTGGACTGACTGTAAGAAGAACCTCAGTCTAGTAACCTTTTTTAGTGACAGTGTATTTGCTGTTTATCCTTTAGTTAATGTTACTCATCAGAGCCTCAACCCCATCTGTGTTCAGCAGGAACCCAGTCCAGGACCTCCTGATGTCTCTGGTCCTGTAGATGATGAGGAGGAGAAGGAGGTTCAGGGCTGTGGAGGAGGGCGGGTGTTCGGCCCAGAGGACCACAAGGCCATAGGGGGCGCCATAGAGCGACTGGGTTTACAGCTCCTGGAGAAGCTCCCTATTGGTCCACAGCAGCCAAACGTCATCCTATCACCTCTCAGCGTGGCCCTGGCCCTCGCTCAGCTCACCTTAGGTCAGTCAGACTTCGTTCATCCATTCTTACGTTCAGCTCAGCGATGGTCAGCAACTGTCGATTCCCGGAAAAGGGCTCAAAGATTTATTTTAATATCAACTGTGGACCGCTTATTTCAGATCAGCCTGCACATTACTGGTCTCTGAGGGTTCAGAGCTTAAGGCTCTAGGGGGGACACTGGGTCTGGGACCAAGTCTGAATGTAGTTCTGAACCTGACAAGCTGAGACAAAGTTGTCCTACCGTACCGAACCGTGATCTTTAGTGAAGAAATGTTTGAAACGTGTTGAATGTTCATATTTAATCCACATCAGGCGCTCGCAACGAAACAGAGAAGCTGCTCCTGGAGAGCCTTCATGCCCTCGATCAGCCATGTTACCATCATATACTGGGAGGCCTCGTAGCGTATTTCAGCAACACATCGCTGGCAGTGGCGACACGCATGTACCTGAAACCAGGTGAGTGGTGATCAGGGTCAGACTGGTGAAGGATTCTAGACAAGGATTGGTGTCCTATTTGTCTTCTTTCTCCTCCTCTCAGGATTCGAGGTGAATTTGTCTTTTCTTGTGGACTCTCTGGCCAGGTAACTACCGTGGGGCTAAATACACAATCAATGTTTTTCATTAATAAACTCATCCTGTACATATTTGAGATCTTTCGAGACACAAGAAGTTTGCATATCTCAGTGAACGGCAGTGCTGATGGTTAAACAGATTAAGACTTTACTCAGGTGGCAGGTTGGAAGTTAGAGATCATCAAGGACAAACTGTCAAGTGAAGAGTGTTGACTGAGAACTACTTTCACTGGGGAGCTAATGGGTAAATGGGGACCACTCTGTAAGCTCGGTAAGCTCTCTGGTGGCTGCTGGTCATATGGAGAATGGTCTGAAAAGAGATAAATTACTGAAGCTGGAGGCGCAAGTTGAAGAGAACCACAGTAATAATTCATCCTTTTCTTAAATGTGTACCAACCAATTATTTCTGTTCTATTCTCCCATCTAAATTTGCTGTGAAAGAAAATATATTTAGTTTTTTTCTCTCTCTTCAGGTACCAATCGTATCCGACCACACTGGTCTCGGTGGAGGAGGTCAACCAATGGGTGGAGAATGCCACCAATGGTCACATCAACAACTTCCTGGATAGTATTCCACATGACGTGGTGCTTATTCTCTTAAATGCTGTGTACTTCAAAGGTGAACCACTCCACCAATGATTTATGTATTTACAGTGAAGACTAATCTCTACAGAGGCAAAGTCACGCACCTTGTGGCGTTCCCCCATGGAACATTATTTCAGAAAATATATGTGCGGTAGTCAATGGCAAGAGAAAAATATTATTTTGATCCTGTTTGAATGAGTCAAGTGAGTCAAGAGAGTTTGATTTTGAGAGTGCCTTAATTTGGTCATTACAGTGAAGAGAAACACAGGAAACATGGAACTAGAATGGGGTCTGACCTACAACAAGTTCATGCTCAGCAATCGAGCCATAGACATTGTGGCTATGTGGTATGCCGTTAGGATATTGGTGTGTCCCAACACTGATCTTCTTAGTGGCTAAAAATTGCTTCATTGCATATTGGAACTCATGGTCCAAGCCAAAAAAACAGCAAACAGTTTATATGCCACCCTAATACCACCAGACAGGAAGCTTTTCAGACCAGGGCAGCTCCTTGAGCATTGAAGACAGGAGGGGTGAAAAGGTCCACCTTCATCAGAGTCCAGTGCTCATTGTGAAGGTCTACCTTAATTCTTAAAATGCAAGTCTGACCCAGGTGGCTAAAGAACAGAACAGATTTTTTCTTACGTTGCTAATGATTCCTTCTTGTCTTTGTCAGGTGAATGGCAGACGCGATTTGACCCCTCTGTGACCTCTAAGGGTGTGTTCTACCTGGACAGCCAGAACTCTGTGTCGGTGGACATGATGAGATCTGTCCAGTATCCCCTCCGCCTGCTGGTCGATCCAGATCTGGAAGCACAGGTAACACCTGCATCCATGGCTACTTCAGTGATTGCCAAGAAGGATTTTATACCAACGAGGAATTTGTCATAGTGACTAAGGTGCATACATTGAAGACAATAACAATAAACAAACAGTGACTAATCATACACAATATAAACAAACAGACATAAGTGAGGGATGATTGATAGAGACGGAAAAGCCATCGAGTGCTGCAAGTCCCCAAAACCAGGAAGTGAGTCAGCATTTTGAGTCAGCATTATAACTTCCTGCCAATCCTGCTGAATTTACCCGTGACTGTGCCAGGGAAAACTCAGCACCATCTAGTGGACTGAAGAAGCAATTGTTACCAAACGATTAACTGAATATCAGGATACTTGTCAGGAGACAAAACTGCCATGAGATTGGGTTTGCCCAACATTGCTTGGCCTGCTGCCCTGTGGTTCAACTGTTGACCTTAACTGTGTTTAAGGTGTCCTGTTATACAACTTTGAACAGGAGATTTCAGCAGCCATTAGTTTAAATAAGTTCTGTTTCTAATTCATGCATCACTTTTAAAAAGAAAGTCCATGTCTCTTTTGCAGGTGGCCAGTTTTCCCTTCAAAGGAAACACCAGCTTATTAATTGTCATGCCCCTGCTGGGCAGAGGAAACGTGTCGTCGGTGCTTCCCAAACTGAACATCTCCGACCTTTACAGACGTTTACCTCAGGAGAAAACCATGCAGGTCAACTTACCCAAGGTGAAGCTACAGTACCGCCAGGAGCTCCAGGAAGTGCTGACCAGCATGGGTGAGGATCTCAGCTTCACTAATGCACACCAGAGCAAAGCAACATACACTTCAACCAATGGTGACCCTCTGTTCCTCTCTGGTTCTTTCTTCCTGTCAGGCCTCGGCTCTCTGTTCTCGGGGCCAGACCTTTCTGGGATTTCTAACGAGCCACTAAGGGTGACGGGTGTCCACCACGCCAGCACTGTAGAACTCAGCGAGGAAGGCGTGGAGGCGTCTGCTACCACCGTTGTGACCTCCACGCGTTCCGTCTCCCTCTTCTCCATAAACTCCCCCTTCCTATTCGCACTTGTTGACGATGCCTCCCTGACCCCCCTCTTCATGGGCATTGTCACCAACCCCGCCCCTGACCACGACCCCATGCTCCATGATGATCCAAGCCACAACAGCACCATGAGCGACCAGCCTGTGATGGAGGACGGCGGGAAAAGAGACACAGATGGTTACCACGAAAACAGGTCCTGCAGCAAGACAGAGCTGGCAGGGCAGTCATGTAGTGCCCCTGCTGGCGAGGCAGAGGAGGTGCAAAGTGGGAATGGACTGGAGGGCAGAGACGGGAAGAAGAAGTAACCGGCTCCAAAGCAGACGACTGTGCAGCTGCCTGAAGTTTTAAATCTTAATGAATAGTTTGACATTTTCTGAAATATGCTTGTTGAGGTTCTTGTCCAGATTTTGATCAAAACACTGATAACACTCTTCAACACAAATTAAAATCTAGTCATTCATGTACACGGACATTCATTTTCCGTTTCTTTGTTTCGCTCAGGACAACATTATGCAAAACAAAATCAATGTTAGCTTTAGACCAGAGGCCAAGGACCATAGAGACCCGGTGAAGGGACCCCATATTACATACATTTACTATATTATATTAAACATTATATTTACAAGACAAAAAGTTTGGGATCAAATAATTTCGGGGACCCCCTGCAGTAACTCTGCGGACCCCTGATCTCTGGTTTAGACAACAAAACCTCTTTTTTTTAAAAGTCCGTCACCAATGTGATCTAGTGGTTAGAGAGACCGACGTGGTCTGGTGGTCTGGGTTGCATCAAGAAAGTAGTCCAACTTCCAGTAGTAGACCAACTTCTCCGATTCAGTTGTGCAGTGGCAAACAAACTCAACGCTGGGAAATATAAATACGCTGCAATTAAAGTGATTTGTATGGAGATTTAGAAGAGTCAACAATTTGAAATATTAAAACCCTCAACAGATTAATAATGTGTGTGTATAATCTCACTTCAAAGATGATGTTTTATCAAATTAGTCAGGTTTCTGGAAGGTTAATATACAGTGTTTAATGAGAATAGAATAATTCGACCTGGTAATGGATTTGAAGACGAAGACGAAGATGAAGATCTGTTTCTGTTTCTGTTGGGAAAATAAAATGTTGACACAAAAAGTGTATTTGTGTTGTGGGAAGGAGAGTTTTGTTGTACTTTGGATTTGTTTGGGGAAAGTTAACCCCTTCATGTGGATTCACTAACAACAGAAAGCAGCTTTTCCCCAAAGCGGCGGGGACGCGCACCGCTGCGGGCGCAGACGCGGGGCCAGGACGCGTCATCGGGGACGAGGACTCGGCTCGTCCCCGAGACTCCGAGGGAGCAGCCGAGAGGAGAGGTGAGTGCTGCGCTCTCACGCGCTTTTTGGGTCGCTTTGCGCTTTTTACGCGCAACTTGTGAGGTGTTGACGTCACTGCAGCAGTTCGAGCTCCTCGGAGGTTAATTAATGAAGATGTGCACGATGACGTAGAGTACGAAAAGAAGCAGAAATTAATGTTTGATGAACCTGCAGAGAATCTCTTTGTCTCATGAATTTAATATTTCGCCATCAAGAAAAGAGAAAAGTCGTCCATGATATTAAATGATAATTATTTTTTAATATAATAATGATTTTAGTAATCATTATTCATGTTGGGTGTGTTCCAGTTGAGCTGCGCGTCGCTGTGCCAACAAAGCGTTTATATAACAGCAGCCAGTTAATGAGCTCATTAGATCCTCTGAGTTTGGTCATTCCGTCTAAATGTGTATCTCAAATCAAAGTGAAGTCGTGGATTTGGACTTCGGGCTTTGTTTGCAGGTTATTTAAGGTTGTAAAGACTTTGGAACATTTCAGCTCAGTGTCCTCACTTTAAAAACCAAACAATCCCAGATGTGATATCAGAGAGTTGACGAGCAGCCAACGAGGAGGAAACATTCCTGCGAGTCTCAGAGACAAGTTCCTGCAGGACATGTGTGTGTGCAGGACTCTGCAGGACTCTGCAGGACTCCATCAGTCCTGTTCACACTGCAACGCCTCAGAGATGAAGGGGAGCATTTATTCTCGGGTCTTTGTTGCAGGACATCCACGTCCAGCTGGTTTAATGAACCGTGATCATTTTATTGTTAATTTTTATTTGACTTGATAACAGAACTGGAACCTCTTCAGCACCTTAATGTCGGGTCTTTAATTTCATTAAAGGAATCACTATATATATATATATATATATTATATTTGAATATAAAGGCACTTTAAATGGTTAAAAAACCTGCAGTCACGTGAAGGTGACGTTTGAGAAATTGTTTCCGAGGCAATGGAAGGAAAATAAAACCGTCTGTGTTTCCCATCAGGCTTAGTGTGTGTGTGTGTGTGTGTGTGTGTGTATGTGTCTGTGTGTGTGAGAGAGGTTCAGATGACAGACTTGTGAAACCATGACAACCAGGAGAACCAGGTCCAGATGTGAGCAGCAGAACAAAGACACATTGTGTCTGAGACTCGGTTTGCGTTTAAACGGGTTTCCCTGAACGCAGCAGCTGAACTTAGCTATAAACGTTTAACCTTAATTACAGGTGGTGACTAGTTGTAGATTGTAATCTTCTCCCATGATGCATCACTTTGTCTCGCGGTGACGTTCGTGCCGCTCGTATAAGTTTGTGGACAAAGCAGAGAAAATGTAGCTATCTTGGCATTCTGCTAACGTATTAGACAAGATGGAGATAAATGATGCTAATATTATACTAATAGGCTAAGCTATTAGAGAGATGGGATACAGCTCTGGAGATGGACAAGCTAGCTTGCTAACTAGCATTAGTGCTTCTCCATGAAAAGGCATGGCTGAGAGGTCCTCACCTTATCTCCATGATTGTCTTCCAGGATGGATCGAACCATTTTCCTGGGGGTGTTGCTGGCCGTGCTGAGCTTCTGTCAGGCTCAGGTATCAGACGTGTGACACGTACGTTAGATCTCAACACACGAATCCTCTTAAACTCTTGTTTAACATCTTCATGTGGATCCGCTTCCAGTCGGACTCGGGAGGCGAGGTGCTGGCCGGAGAGGAGGAGGAGGAGCACGTGGAGCTCTTCACCACCACGGCGACCAAGATGGGCGCCGCCACCTCGGACTTCGGCTACAACCTGTTCCGCGCCCTGGCAGGCCGCGACGCCGCTGCCAATGTCTTCCTGGCGCCAATCAGTGTGTCGGCGGCACTGACGCAGCTCTCCATGGGTGACAACACATTTTTTCCAAACTTACGACGTCGTATCAGGGCCACCGTAGGGAACCTAGGGAACTGCCCCCCCCCCCCCCAAAAAAAACGGAGTGGTAGCTTTCACTTGTCATAGGATGCTTGCAGTTGCTATGACAACAAGTGAACGCTACCGCTAGCATCTTAGCCCAACCGCCCCAATCAATAAACACCCATACTATGACAGTTTGTCCTCATATAAATAAAACCAACAATAAGCATCAACATCATCACCCTAAGGACCTTAACGAGGCGTTGTCACACGTTGTGATGGATTCATTAGAAACATAAATGTTCATTCATGGGAAGTTAGCTAGCACGGATGCTGGTTGTTAGCATCGTAATAAACTCGCAAATCATACAAACTTGATCCCTAAAGGCAATATTTGAAGTTAGAAAGCCGTCCTGTACACATATTGAAGGTTCGAGTCCTGCAGTTGGAGCATTAATGAGTACAGGTAGGCCTATGGGATGAAATGAAATATCTGGTCACTTACATCTTCGCAACAGTAATATTAAATATAATCTGTTGTCTATCTGAAGTAAGAAATAGACATAGAACATGTTTACATGGAAGAATTAACTTGAAAATATACCTCAACCTTAACTTCTGTCCGACAGGAGGGTCTGAGCGTGCTCAAAGGCAGCTGTTCAGGGCTCTGAGGTACCACACCCTGCAGGACCCACAGGTCCACAACACCCTGAAGGACCTGCTGGTTTCGGTCAGGGCACCCGGGAAAGGCCTGAGTGCTGCAGCTCGTATCTACCTGTCACGTCGTGAGTTCATGTCAGGGGTTGGGGGAGGGGATCCATGTTTTTCTGTTAGTTAGCGTGCTAATATCACCATGCTTTCATGCTACATTTACATTTAGGGCATTTAGCAGACGCTTTTGTCCAAAGCGACTTACAATAAGTACATTTGTCGAAATAAAGAAACCACAACATATCATTGCCGATAAAGTAAGAGCTAAAAAATAGAAACAAGTGTTAGGTCCTCATCTGAGTGCTACACTGGTAACAGGAAAATAAGCCCAGAGGTCATCTCTTCAACATTAGCAACATTTTCTATCCAACAGTATTTACTTTGTTATCTACAGCAGATTCTATATTTGGAGGGCCAGACCCAACACTGATGTAGGGTGATCAATCATCCTGGGTGTTGGGTCCTGGGTCCTGGGTTGCAGGTCCGTGGGCATTTGTTCTACTCGTTGTTCTGGTCTGAACTGTTTTCAGGACGTCTGAAGCAGGACTTCTTCGGTCTCGTGGAGCAGCAGTACGGAGTTCGTCCCAAGGCTCTGATGGGAGGAAACAATATGAAAGAAGTCAACGACTGGGTGTCTCAGGAGACTGGCGGGAAGATACAGCGCTTCCTGGCCAAGTCCCTCGCCCCGAACTCCGGCGTGAACGTTGTGAGCGCCGCCTACTTCAAAGGTATGTCACATGTCCCTTTGGACAACGAGGGGGGAAGCTGGCTGGCTGCTGCGCTGGCTCAGGGTTTCTGTCTGTGAACAGGGAAGTGGGTGACTCGCTTCGATCAGAGTGGAGCGATGGAGAACTTCCAACTGGATGGCGGGGTGCGGGTCCGCGTTCCCATGATGCAACAGAACAACTACCCTGTGAAGATGGGTGCCGACTCAGATCTGAGCTGCACGGTGAGTGTTTTACTACCCGAGTATGTGCCATTAAAAAAACACTTGTTACCCAAGATTCCCGGCGTGGTGACGAATCCAGTGCTTCAGTCCACTTTCTGAGATCTCTCTCCCAAACGATTCCCTCCAGATCGCTCAGATCCAGATGCAAAACGACATCAGCATGTTCGTCTTCCTGCCTGACGACGTGACCTCTAACATGACGCTGCTGGAGGAGAGTCTGTCCGCCGAGTTCGTCCAGGACCTCTCCATGACCCTGCATCCTGCCCAGGTGACCCTCACGCTGCCCACCCTGAGACTCAGCTACTCCACAGACCTGCTGCCGCTGCTCAGCGACCTGGGTGAGTCCAAGTCGCACCAGACTAAGTCCCGCCCCTTCAGGAGGCCATGGGACCTTATTTCAGAAAGAATATCTACAGTACTCAATTCCTACTGTTGTTGCTCTTCTTCTTCTTCTTTCCTATACCCACCGCAGGTCTCTCCGAGTGGCTAGCGGACATGGACCTGGAGAAGATCTCCGCTCAGGCCATCAAGCTCAGCAGCGTCAATCACAAGGTCGTCATGGAGACGGCACCTGAGGGGAACCAATACCCTGGCACCACCTCGACGACCCCCCTGTCCTACCGAGTGGACCGGCCCTTCCTCTACCTGATCCGGGACGAGACGACGGGGGCGCTGCTCTTCATCGGCCGGGTGGTCAACCCTAAGGACCTGAGGATATAACACGCACACACACACACACACACACACACACACACACACACACACACACACACATATACACACACACACACTTTCACGTCTGTCTTTGCGAGGACTTTCGTTGATATGATATTGTGTCATCTTAAACAGACATAAACCTAATCCTAATCCTGACCTGAACCTAAAAACCCAAATCTAAACCCTCGACAGAAGGATTTTAAATAGCAGACTGGTTACTTTCCAAAGGTGTCCTCACTCTGAAGGTCTAAAACCTGGTCCTCACAAAGACAGATGGACAAACACACACAAACACGCACTCTTAGCAGATCCTAGGAGGGATTTCGAGAGTTTGCTTTGCGTTTTCTGGTGGCAGATACTTACGAGGATATTTGTTAATCCGACAGGATACTCAAACACACTGACAATACTCCAACGGATTGTTTTTTAAGAAATCCAATATTGTCATTTGTGATATAAAAAGAAATAAACGACAATGAAACGAAACAGTGTTGTGTCTCTTCCTGCTGAGCGGAGGGCGAGGTCTTAACACAAACGCATTATCCAGATGAAATCCTCAACCCATAATAAAATCCAAAATATCTGAATGAAATGCAAAAGTTATTCTGCAGACACGGAAGCAGCTGATCATTTCCCCACATGTCAAACTCTTATCGCATCACTTTTCTCTTCCTGCAGGAGAAGTTTGTTTTGGATGCTGAAGACAAAATAATTTTTTGGGCGTAATTTATTTTTACATTTTTGACATCTTGTTCTAAATATGTAAAAAAAAAAAAAAAAAATCCAACCTGAAGAAGAACTTTGATATAAGAATGAATAAAGCATGTGAAGAGCTGATTTCATGAACGTTTCTGTGTGTTCTTGTTCGCACATGTGGTCTCGATTTTCCGCACAGTCAGAGATTCCTGAGGTTTGTGAAACGCTCCCTGGGAGAAAGTGAGCTGACGTTGGGAGGAAAAAATGAGATGAAGACAAACACGAAGAGTTGGAATCTCAGCGAGAGACTATTGTGTCGTCTGTAGTGATTTCAGACAAAATGTTGGACAGTGTGTCACTATAAATAAATCCCCCGGCAGTCTAGGCCTTTAGCAGCATAAGTAAGAGCTGGCTCAGGGCAAACCTGAGCCAGCTCTAACTATAAGCGTCAAAGAGAAAGGTTTTAAGCCTACTCTTAAATGTGAGAACAATGTCTGCCTCCCGAACCAGAACCGAAGACGGTTCCAGAGAAGAGGAGCTTGATGACTGAAAGCAGAATTGGTCTTGGACCGACGGACGCAATATAGACATGATCTGCCCGTCCATCAGACGTCCTGTTTAGTGGGTTGAACCACGAAATATTCATAACGATCAAAACTGTTTATGAAGTTATTTTATATTGAGCTCCTCATGTGATTTGTATTTAAAATCTTAATTTTTAAAGCAACTAAAGCTGTCAGATAAATGTACTTGATTAAATGATGAACATCAGATCAGACTCATTTCTTTTTTTTTTTATATTTACTTAATGCAGCTCAGCTTTATGAACGTCCAACACACTTCCAAGCCACCAGAGGGAGACAAACTCTCAGTCAAGACGTCTCCAACACAAGACAGGAAGACCAGCAGGACCATATACATAGTTGGAGTTTCCTCTGTAGGAATAATCTCTTTGAGGAGGTCGTTTGTGTTTAACTGAGGCTTCCATAACAAAAACTCCCCTCTGAAAAAAACTATATAACACAATTTTTCATCACCAGTTTTAATGAGTTTATAACTTTATTTACAGTTACCATATTATACTGTTTTCCATCAATTCCACACAGCTGTCTTTGATGTATTTGATATACATTGTCCCAAACCCATCCGTGGTCCTGAATTTCAGCTGTCTAAAAGTTGCTCAAATGAGCTCTCCTGAGAACAGGCTGTTTCTGTGCCTGCACCTTTAAATGCTAATGAGCATTCATCGCCTACTCGGAGAGATGTTTACGTGGATGTATCACTATAGCTCGCTATGTGGCTCAGGTGAAGTTGCTGGTCCCGTATGGTTGGGACATCAACATCAACAAAAATGTAAATAATGGTAAAATAAATACATTTCCACGTGAGTTTCACTGTCTGTAGGAGAAAGCAGCGCTTACATATTTATACTTAATAATGGAAGTTAATAACTGAGCTCCATATGGTTTCCGACAAACTCTGGACTCTTGAGGTCTGGACCTGATGTCCACCTCCCTTAGTAGACCAGAGACTCACTTCCTCTTCGGTCTTATTCTGGCGGCCTCGTGTCTTTATGATGAAATGGACCTTTGGACTGAAACACAGTTTCCTGTCTGTATTATTTATAGAAGTGATGAGAAGTCAAAGCAACTGGCTCAGTCTGGCGATGGGGGTCTCTTGACCTCTGACCTCGAGATGTGTGAAGGAAAATGGTTCTCCGGATTCCCGGCAGTCTGCCCGCTATAAAATACAGAATAAATATGTTTTGATGTGTTGTGTTGATGACATTTTTATTCATTGATTAAGTGGTAGGCCACGTAAAATGACGGAGCGGGGCTGATATATAGTGCACAGAGGTCGCCAACTTCCTGCAGAGTTAATCGCTACAGACCTCCAGACTTCATGTGGCCTTCAGATTAGCTCAAGAACAGCATAGAGAGCTTCATGGAATGTGTTTCCATGGCCGAGCAGCTGCATCCAAGCCATACATCAACAAGTGCAATGCAAAGCGTTGGATGCAATGGTGTAAAGCATCCCTCTGGAGGGACGAATCACGCTTCTCAATCTGGCAATCTGATGGAATGTCTGGATTTGGCGGTTGCCAGGAGAACGGTACATGTCTGACTGCATTGTGCCACGTGTAAAGTTTGGTGGAGGGGGGATTATGGTGTGGGGGTGTTTTTCAGGAGCTGGGCTTGGCCCCTTAGTTCCAGTGAAAGGAACTCTGAATGCTTCAGCCTACCAAGAGATGTTCCAAGAAACAATTCCACGCTCCCAACTTACCTTCCTGTTCCAACATGACTGTGCACCAGTGCACAAAGCAAGGTCCAAAAAGACATGGATGAGACAGTTTGGTGTGGATGAACTTGACTGGCCTGCACAGATGATAGAACCCCTTTGGGATGAATTAGAGCAGAGACTGAGAGCCAGGCCTTCCCGTCCAACATCAGTGTGTGACCTCACGTCTGGAAGAACGGTCAAAAAGTCCCATAAACACACTCCTTGTGGAAAGCCTTCCCAGAAGAGTTGAAGCTGTTATAACTGCAAAGGGTGGACCGACGTCATATTAAACCCTACGGATTAAGAATGGGATGTCACTTAAATTCATATGCGAGTCAAGGCAGGTGAGCCAATACTTTTGGCAATAAAGTGTATAAGCTAATGGACCAGCAATAATCTCAGCAGCTACTTGAAGAAAAAAGGGTCAATTTCATCAGGTCCTGCAGACTTTTTTACATCAAGATTTTAAGGCCTTTAGAACTTAATTCCTTGAGATTGGAGAAAAGCTAAAGGTCTCTCAATGGGGTAGATGGAATCAGTATATTACCGTCAGAAATCTCATTAAGAATACAAACTGAAGAAATAAAATGCTTATTAAAGCTATTTACCATCTCTGTCCTGTTAGTGATAAAACTATCATTTACTAATATTTGACCTGGGAAATAATTAGATAAAGTGGAGGGAGAAAGTGATTTGATGGTTTCCCAGAATTTAATAGGATAATTTAGATTTTGTGATGTTTTTTTAAATCGGTTTAAAATCGGACTCACTGTGTTCAGTGTGTGAACAATAACAATGCATCATCTCAATAATTTTAAATTATCGTCTATTATTCATGGAGTAAAGTTTTGTTATGTAAAGAATTCAATGTTTTTAAGAATCAGAATCCAGAAGCTGAAGAACTGACTGAAGAAACATTGTCCGAGTTCAGATTTTTATTAAAAATTTCTCACAGCTTTTAGATTCACAAAACAATAACGTGAACAGTGACTAACATGCTAATATAATTTTATTTATCATTTTCAACTCAACTCTCGCACACAGAACATTTATGCTTTATAAGAAAATACATTTAAAAATAAAGTTTTATGTTTTATAAAATGATATGACAGGAAAGTGAAAAAGTTCAGAGAGTTAATTGTTTAATTTGTTAAAAGTCTTCTCACTTCAACAGTCGTTTCCCATCTAGTCGTCATTAGAGACTTCAGCTTATTTATCATCATTTTGAAGGTTGTATAAAAATATTCTATATGTCATATACAGTCTGAACTTGTACAAACACACCAGGAATCCCTCTGCTGTGTGATAACATTTCGGCCTCATGCTGCCGGCTGATTGGTCCGTCACGCTTCCTGTTTGCTGTACAAACTGCTCTTCCTCCTCGCCCGGCGTCCTTGTCCTCCTGGTCTCTTCAGGTCTTGATGCTCTTCGGGTCTTTCTCCGTAGGCGATGCGTTCACCAGCTCGTACCCTGCTTTATCTCCCGGCGGTGGATTCTGACGTACGGCCCTCCTGCGCAGGAACACGACCGTCAGCAGGTAGCAGAGCAGACCTCCAAACACAAAGACCACCTGCAGACCCAGAAACCTGCAGGGACACACAAAGACTGTTTCAAGATTGTTCAGATTTGCGACCAGGTGACCAAATGTCGTGGTGCATTCACAGACCACCTCATCTGGACTCACCTGTGTCTGAAGCGGTCCAGGTCGTAGTATTGACAGGAAGTCTGTTTGCCGCACTTTTTACCCCACAAGATGCAGGTGGTGTCGATGACGCTACCGTACAACACGGGGCCGGGCATGAAGGCTGCACACACACACACACACACACACACACACACACACACACACACACACACACACCATCAATGTGTAAAGAGCATTTCCAGATTAAAATTTGCGTGTTCTGAGGACGGTTTGGGGGGTCAGAGACTCACCCAGAACCCTGAACAGCATGTACTGGACCCCCACGGCGAAGGACTTGTCCTCCGCGGGAACCGTCCTGCAGCGGAGACACAAACACCACATTTTACATGAAACCAACGAAGAAGAAGAAGAAGACGGGGCTGTTGCTCCGCGACGGGTTGGAACTGTTTAAATAAAATAATAAACTTTAAGTAGAAAGTTGTTTTTCAAAACAAGGTTAGTTTTTTTTTACACAATTGAATGAAGATTCAAACATTTCAAACCAAAGCAGGAAAATAAACCAAAGAAAGTAAAAGGTTTAGTGAAATGAATAAAAGGCTTCTTTGAGAAGTGATTTAAAGGATGTCAGAAGCCTCAGAGCTTCAGACAGGAAGTCCCAGATCCAAGGGGGACCACAGAATCCAGGTCCACCTTTGGTCTTAGGTCTCTGGGTGCAGTCGAATAGTCAAAAAATAAGGTCCTAACTCCTATTCCTATCTCCTATTCCTTGACCTCTGGGGAAAACGTCACGGGGTTAAGGAAAGGCGATAGGAGAACTCAAAAGGACTTAGGAAAAGACGACCGCGGTGCTCAGAGAATCCGACCGGACTTTCACTAAGCTACGTCATTATAATGCGGCCGCTGATGATTGACAGCTGATGATCGGCACCGGCGATTGACGTGCGTCTGCGCTGGAGAAACTACAATAATGGACTACAAAAAGCGCATCGTCCACTTCTCCACATGTTGGTTTTATCAACAGCTGGTTCACTGACCGGCTTCAGGTCCAGCAGCTCCTCCTTCCTGTTTGACCGTTGTTTTATTTACTTTTCATTTGTGGTTTTAGTTTCGTTTTTGTCAAACATTTGTAACATGATTGAAATAAATAAAAAAAAAACATTCAATGTTTATCACTGTCCACACATTTATTATCACTATTCCAATTACTATATGTCTGCATGAAAGTCATTGTTAAATATGTAAATACACATATCGTTTGTTTTCATTAACGGCCGAGGTGTGCGGCACTTTAAATGTTGCTCTCGCAAAGAATTGTGGGTCGGCGTGATCTCCTTTCCTATCGCATAGGAAGGTCCGTTGCATCCTATGCTAAAGGAGCTCTGAAAGGAAGCATTGGAGCTCCTTTCCTTTGCATTTAGAGAATTCGAACGGCTCTTATCATGGCGGCCACTTGTTTACTTCCGGGTCACTTCTTCAGTTAGGATCCTTCCTAAGCAAAAAAGACTATTCGACTGCACCCTCTGAGTAGTTCAGGGATCTCATTTATGTGCTGTTTCAAACTGTTTCAGACTGTTTAAAATTTTTTTTCAAAGTGTTTCAGTCTGTTTCAAAGTGTTTCAAAGTGTTTCAGACTGTTTCAAAGTGTTCAGACTCTTTCATTCTTCACATCACCAAACTATTTGTTGTCAAATCCTTCACACGACGCAGATTAAGTAAAGAGAATCAGTGATCCAGATGGTTTCATTTTCTCAGCCGACTTTATAGTTGCAATTAAAGTTTGATTCCTGTCAGTTCTACTTTGTTCTCCTTCAGCCTGTTTGTGTCTCATTCTTCCATCATTGTCCTCAAAGTCGTGACTGAACTCCTCAAACTGAAGGTCAGAATGAAACCAGCTGACCAGCTGCTTTCTAGAGGAGCCAATTACCAAATTGAGATCAGCTGAGTCAGCTGCTGACGCCCAGGTGCCTGCTGGGAAATTAAAATGCTCTTCCTAAGAAGCCAGATTCCCAGGTTGCAGTCGAATAGTCCAAAAATTAGGGGTGCGGTCGAATAGTCTTTTTTGCTTAGGAAGGTTCCTAACTGAAGAAGTGACCCGGAAGTAAACAAGTGGCCGCCATGATAAGAGCTGTTCGGATTCTCTAAATGCAAAGGAAAGGAGCTCCAATGCTTCCTTTCAGAGCTCCTTTAGCATAGGATGCAACAGACCTTCCTATACGAAAGGAAAGGAGATTACACCGACCCACAATTCTTAGCGAGAGCAACATTTAAAGTGCCGCACACCTCGGCCGTTCATGAAAACAAACAATATGCCTATTTAAATATTAAACAATTACTTTCAAGCAGACATATAGTAATTGGAATAGTGATGATAAATGTGTGTGGACAGTGATAATTGAATGGCATTTTTTTTATTTTTATTATTTCAATCATGTTACAAATGTTTGACAAAAACGAAACTAAAACCACAAATGAAATGTAAATACAGCAAACGGTCAAACAGGAAGGAGGAGCTGCTGGACCTGAAGCCGGTCAGTGAACCAGCTGTTGATAAAACCAACATGTGGAGAAGTGGACGATGCGCTTTTTGTAGTCCATTATTGTAGTTTCTCCAGCGCAGACGCACGTCAATCGCCGGTGCCGATCATCAGCTGTCAATCATCAGCAGCCGCGTTTTAATGACGTAGCTTAGTGAAAGTCTGGTCGGATTCTCTGAGCACCGCGGTCGACTTTTCCTAAGTCCTTTTGAGTTCTCCTATCGCCTTTCCTTAACCCCGTGACGTTTTCCCCAGAGGTCAAGGAATAGGAGTTAGGACCTTATTTTTTGACTATTCGACTGCACCCTAGGTCCTAACTCCTATTCCTAACTCCTATTACTTGACCTCTGGGGAAAACGTCACGGGGTTAAGGAACGGTGAAGGAGAACTCAAAAGGATTTAGGAAAAGACGGCCATGGTGCTCAGAGAATCCGACCGGACTTTCACTAAGATACGTCATTATAACGTGCATGCTGATGATTGACAGCTGATGATCGGCACCCATGTTGTTGGTTTTTTAAACTGGTACACTGACCGGCTTCAGGTCCAGCAGCTCCTCCTTCCTGTTTGACCGTTTGCTGTATTTACATTTCATTTGTGGTTTTAGTTTCGTTTTTGTCAAACATTTGTAACATGATTGAAATAAATAAAAATACCATTCAATTATTATCACTGTCCACACACATTTATCAACACAATTCCAATTACTGTATGTCTGCATGAAAGTAATAGTTAAATATGCAAATAGGCATATCATTTGTTTTCATGAACGGCCGAGGTGCAACACTTTAAATGTTGCTCTCGCAAAGAATTGTGGGTCGGCGTGATCTCCTTTCCTTTCGTATAGGAAGGTCTGTTGCATCCTATGCTAAAGGAGCTCTGAAAGGAAGCATTGGAGCTCCTTTCCTTTGCATTTAGAGAATTCGAACAGCTCTTATCATGGCGGCCACTTGTTTACTTCCGGGTCACTTCTTCAGTTAGGAACCTTCCTAAGCAAAAAAGACTATTCGACTGCACCCTCTAAATGCAAAGGAAAGGAGCTCCAATGCTTCCTTTCAGAGATCCTTTAGCATAGGATGCAACGGACCTTCCTATACGAAAGGAAAGGAGATTACGCCGACCCACAATTCTTTGCAAGAGCAACATTTAAAGTGCCGCACACCTCAGCCGTTCATGAAAACAAACGATATGCCTATTTGCATATTTAATAATTACTTTAGGATGTAGAACGTTTCCTGTAGAACAGGTCCTACCTGAGGATCATCATGTAGGACGGCGTCTGGGAGAAGGAGGCGATGAAGCTGGTGATGCCGAGCAGAGACACGAAGGTGACGAGGAGGCGGGAGCAGCCGCTGCCGCAGGTCCCAGGGGAGGCGGAGCCGAGGCCGGCGACACACCGGCACTCTGTGTAGTTCTACACAGACAGACAAACAGAAAGACAAACAGACACACGGACACACGGGTGAGACGGCGTCCCCTACAGGCTGCAGAGGTCATTACAGAACACACAATGTAATAATGATTCATCGGCTCGTAGAGTCTGAGGCTGGTTAAAGCCACGGGGATTCTGTAGTAACGGTGGTTATGATTACATCCGTTCCCTCTCTGGGAAGAAGACGTGGCTGTTGTTGCAGTGAAGTCACAGCTTGCGGCTGACGAGTGTATAATCAGTCACCTCACGTTTGGGTTTTATGTTTCCTGGAGTGAAATAAAAGTGAGTCGCTTCGTCCGGTAAACGCCTGTTTTATTCCTTCGAGTTGGTTTGAGAAACGAGGTCACTTCCTGCACATCTGGTCGACTACTTTCCAACATTCACTTTCATTTTAATTTCATTGTAACTGGTTGAATTAAAGCCAACGGGAAGATACATATGTGTAATTTCTCAGTATAATCATAGCGGTGAAGATACTGTGACAGGAAGTGACCTTTCACTTTCACTACGTGAACTTTTACATTTCAACTAATCTGTTGAAGATGAGACTTTTTCTCGTCAAAATTGATGGATTCTTCCGTGAACTTTCGGCTTCCAGCAGCTGTTAGTCGTCTGCTGACTGACGGTTACATGGAGAGCTTTGTTTGGCTTTAATAATATTGTTTGTTCTCGACTTCCACAGAAAAACACACTAAACTCACGAGAATCATTTGGAATGAAAACAAAACGACGAGGCTGAGATGGGGAGATGAAGAGAGATTATTAAATCTGCAAGAAGAGCGACACGAACATCAAACCACAGCTTCAGTAAAAATCCTCTTACTGTGGCTTTGTTGTTGTTGGTATCCGTCTCCATAGCGATGCAGCCGGCATGGCAGGGAGACCTGAACTCAACACCGTCAGAACCACAAACCGGGTTGAAAGCCTCCCGAGGACACCGGCAGCTGGCGCTGCACGACAATGCACCGCTGCTGGAAACACAAACACGTTACGTCATTGGCAGCTGTGGTGGTCAAGTTCCCTGTTCATGTGTTCCCCGTCGGTGGTGAAATGAGTTCCCTGTTCATGTGTTCCCCGTCGGTGGTGAAATGAGTTCCCTGTTCATGTGTTCCCCGTCGGTGGCGAAATGAGTTCCCTGTTCATGTCCCCGTCGGTGGTGAAATGAGTTCCCTGTTCATGTGTTCCCCGTCGGTGGTGAAATGAGTTCCCTGTCCATGTGTTGCCCGTCGGTGGTGAAATGAGTTCCCTGTTCATGTGTTCCCCGTCGGTGGTGAAATGAGTTCCCTGTTCATGTGTTCCCCGTCGGTGGTGAAATGAGTTCCCTGTTCATGTGTTGCCCGTCGGTGGTGAAATGAGTTCCCTGTTCATGTGTTCCCCGTCGGTGGTGAAATGAGTTCCCTGTTCATGTGTTCCCCGTCGGTGGTGAAATGAGTTCCCTGTTCATGTGTTCCCCGTCGGTGGTGAAATGAGTTCCCTGTTCATGTGTTCCCCGTCGGTGGTGAAATGAGTTCCCTGTTCATGTGTTCCCCGTCGGTGGTGAAATGAGTTCCCTGTTCATGTGTTGCCCGTCGGTGGTGAAATTAGTTCCCTGTTCATGTGTTCCCCGTCGGTGGTGAAATTAGTTCCCTGTTCATGTGTTCCCTGTCGGTGGTGAAATTAGTTCCCTGTTCATGTGTTCCCCGTCGGTGGTGAAATGAGTTCCCTGTTCATGTGTTCCCCGTCGGTGGTGAAATGAGTTACCTGTTCATGTGTTCCCCGTCGGTGGTGAAATGAGTTCCCTGTTCATGTGTTCCCCGTCGGTGGTGAAATGAGTTCCCTGTTCATGTGTTCCCCATCGGTGGTGAAATGAGTTCCCTGTTCATGTGTTCCCCGTCGGTGGTGAAATGAGTTCCCTGTTCATGTGTTGCCCGTCGGTGGTGAAATGAGTTCCCTGTTCATGTGTTCCCCGTCGGTGGTGAAATGAGTTCCCTGTTCATGTGTTGCCCGTCGGTGGTGAAATGAGTTCCCTGTTCATGTGTTCCCCGTCGGTGGTGAAATGAGTTCCCTGTTCATGTGTTCCCCGTCGGTGGTGAAATGAGTTCCCTGTTCATGTGTAGGGTCGGTGGTGAAATGAGTTCCCTGTTCATGTGTTCCCCGTCGGTGGTGAAATGAGTTCCCTGTTCATGTGTTCCCCGTCGGTGGTGAAATAAGTTCCCTGTTCATGTGTTCCCCGTCGGTGGTGAAATGAGTTCCCTGTTCATGTGTTCCCCGTCGGTGGTGAAATGAGTTCCCTGTTGATGTGTTCCCCGTCGGTGGTGAAATGAGTTCCCTGTTCATGTGTTCCCCGTCGGTGGCGAAATGAGTTCCCTGTTCATGTCCCCGTCGGTGGCGAAATGAGTTCCCTGTTCATGTGTTCCCCGTCGGTGGTGAAATGAGTTCCCTGTTCATGTGTTCCCCGTCGGTGGTGAAATGAGTTCCCTGTTCATGTGTTCCCCGTCGGTGGTGAAATGAGTTCCCTGTTCATGTGTTCCCCGTCGGTGGTGAAATGAGTTCCCTGTTCATGTGTTCCCCGTCGGTGGTGAAATGAGTTCCCTGTTCATGTGTTCCCCGTCGGTGGTGAAATGAGTTCCCTGTTCATGTGTTCCCCGTCGGTGGTGAAATGAGTTCCCTGTTCATGTGTTCCCCGTCGGTGGTGAAATGAGTTCCCTGTTCATGTGTTCCCCGTCGGTGGTGAAATGAGTTCCCTGTTCATGTGTTCCCCGTCGGTGGTGAAATGAGTTCCCTGTTCATGTGTTGCCCGTCGGTGGTGAAATTAGTTCCCTGTTCATGTGTTCCCCGTCGGTGGTGAAATTAGTTCCCTGTTCATGTGTTCCCTGTCGGTGGTGAAATTAGTTCCCTGTTCATGTGTTCCCCGTCGGTGGTGAAATGAGTTCCCTGTTCATGTGTTCCCCGTCGGTGGTGAAATGAGTTACCTGTTCATGTGTTCCCCGTCGGTGGTGAAATGAGTTCCCTGTTCATGTGTTCCCCGTCGGTGGTGAAATGAGTTCCCTGTTCATGTGTTCCCCTTCGGTGGTGAAATGAGTTCCCTGTTCATGTGTTCCCCGTCGGTGGTGAAATGAGTTCCCTGTTCATGTGTTCCCCTTCGGTGGTGAAATGAGTTCCCTGTTCATGTGTTGCCCGTCGGTGGTGAAATGAGTTCCCTGTTCATGTGTTCCCCGTCGGTGGTGAAATGAGTTCCCTGTTCATGTGTTGCCCGTCGGTGGTGAAATGAGTTCCCTGTTCATGTGTTCCCCGTCGGTGGTGAAATGAGTTCCCTGTTCATGTGTTCCCCGTCGGTGGTGAAATGAGTTCCCTGTTCATGTGTAGGGTCGGTGGTGAAATGAGTTCCCTGTTCATGTGTTCCCCGTCGGTGGTGAAATGAGTTCCCTGTTCATGTGTTCCCCGTCGGTGGTGAAATAAGTTCCCTGTTCATGTGTTCCCCGTCGGTTGTGAAATAAGTTCCCTGTTCATGTGTTCCCCGTCGGTGGTGAAATGAGTTCCCTGTTCATGTGTTCCCCGTCGGTGGTGAAATGAGTTCCCTGTTCATGTGTTCCCCGTCGGTGGTGAAATGAGTTCCCTGTTCATGTGTTGCCCGTCGGTGGTGAAATGAGTTCCCTGTTCATGTGTTCCCCGTCGGTGGTGAAATGAGTTCCCTGTTCATGTGTTCCCCGTCGGTGGTGAAATGAGTTCCCTGTTCATGTGTAGGGTCGGTGGTGAAATGAGTCACCTGTTCATGTGTTCCCCGTCGGTGGTGAAATGAGTTCCCTGTTCATGTGTTCCCCGTCGGTGGTGAAATGAGTTCCCTGTTCATGTGTTCCCCATCGGTGGTGAAATGAGTTCCCTGTTCATGTGTTCCCCGTCGGTGGTGAAATGAGTTCCCTGTTCATGTGTTGCCCGTCGGTGGTGAAATGAGTTCCCTGTTCATGTGTTCCCCGTCGGTGGTGAAATGAGTTCCCTGTTCATGTGTTGCCCGTCGGTGGTGAAATGAGTTCCCTGTTCATGTGTTCCCCGTCGGTGGTGAAATGAGTTCCCTGTTCATGTGTAGGGTCGGTGGTGAAATGAGTTCCCTGTTCATGTGTTCCCCGTCGGTGGTGAAATGAGTTCCCTGTTCATGTGTTCCCCGTCGGTGGTGAAATAAGTTCCCTGTTCATGTGTTCCCCGTCGGTGGTGAAATGAGTTCCCTGTTCATGTGTTCCCCGTCGGTGGTGAAATGAGTTCCCTGTTCATGTGTTCCCCGTCGGTGGTGAAATGAGTTCCCTGTTCATGTGTTCCCCGTCGGTGGCGAAATGAGTTCCCTGTTCATGTCCCCGTCGGTGGCGAAATGAGTTCCCTGTTCATGTGTTCCCCGTCGGTGGTGAAATGAGTTCCCTGTTCATGTGTTCCCCGTCGGTGGTGAAATGAGTTCCCTGTTCATGTGTTCCCCGTCGGTGGTGAAATGAGTTCCCTGTTCATGTGTTCCCCGTCGGTGGTGAAATGAGTTCCCTGTTCATGTGTTCCCCGTCGGTGGTGAAATGAGTTCCCTGTTCATGTGTTCCCCGTCGGTGGTGAAATGAGTTCCCTGTTCATGTGTTCCCCGTCGGTGGTGAAATGAGTTCCCTGTTCATGTGTTCCCCGTCGGTGGTGAAATGAGTTCCCTGTTCATGTGTTCCCCGTCGGTGGTGAAATTAGTTCCCTGTTCATGTGTTGCCCGTCGGTGGTGAAATTAGTTCCCTGTTCATGTGTTCCCCATCGGTGGTGAAATTAGTTCCCTGTTCATGTGTTCCCTGTCGGTGGTGAAATTAGTTCCCTGTTCATGTGTTCCCCGTCGGTGGTGAAATGAGTTCCCTGTTCATGTGTTCCCCGTCGGTGGTGAAATGAGTTACCTGTTCATGTGTTCCCCGTCGGTGGTGAAATGAGTTCCCTGTTCATGTGTTCCCCGTCGGTGGTGAAATGAGTTCCCTGTTCATGTGTTCCCCATCGGTGGTGAAATGAGTTCCCTGTTCATGTGTTCCCCGTCGGTGGTGAAATGAGTTCCCTGTTCATGTGTTGCCCGTCGGTGGTGAAATGAGTTCCCTGTTCATGTGTTCCCCGTCGGTGGTGAAATGAGTTCCCTGTTCATGTGTTCCCCGTCGGTGGTGAAATGAGTTCCCTGTTCATGTGTTCCCCGTCGGTGGTGAAATGAGTTCCCTGTTCATGTGTAGGGTCGGTGGTGAAATGAGTTCCCTGTTCATGTGTTCCCCGTCGGTGGTGAAATGAGTTCCCTGTTCATGTGTTCCCCGTCGGTGGTGAAATAAGTTCCCTGTTCATGTGTTCCCCGTCGGTGGTGAAATGAGTTCCCTGTTCATGTGTTCCCCGTCGGTGGTGAAATGAGTTCCCTGTTCATGTGTTCCCCGTCGGTGGTGAAATGAGTTCCCTGTTCATGTGTTCCCCGTCGGTGGCGAAATGAGTTCCCTGTTCATGTCCCCGTCAGTGGCGAAATGAGTTCCCTGTTCATGTGTTCCCCGTCGGTGGTGAAATGAGTTCCCTGTTCATGTGTTCCCCGTCGGTGGTGAAATGAGTTCCCTGTTCATGTGTTCCCCGTCGGTGGTGAAATGAGTTCCCTGTTCATGTGTTCCCCGTCGGTGGTGAAATGAGTTCCCTGTTCATGTGTTCCCCGTCGGTGGTGAAATGAGTTCCCTGTTCATGTGTTCCCCGTCGATGGTGAAATGAGTTCCCTGTTCATGTGTTCCCCGTCGGTGGTGAAATGAGTTCCCTGTTCATGTGTTCCCCGTCGGTGGTGAAATGAGTTCCCTGTTCATGTGTTCCCCGTCGGTGGTGAAATGAGTTCCCTGTTCATGTGTTCCCCGTCGGTGGTGAAATGAGTTCCCTGTTCATGTGTTGCCCGTCGGTGGTGAAATGAGTTCCCTGTTCATGTGTTCCCCGTCGGTGGTGAAATGAGTTCCCTGTTCATGTGTTCCCCGTCGGTGGTGAAATGAGTTCCCTGTTCATGTGTTCCCTGTCGGTGGTGGGTATTTCCCGGCATCGTAGCTCATGTACCCGGTGTGTGAGTAGCTACCTGGGAGGAAAGACCCCGGCGACTTCCTGTGTTGGGCAGCCAATGAGCAGCAGCGGCCCGGAAGAGAAGACGCAGAGCAGGATGGCGGCTGTGCACAACTTACTGGCACCGCTGACGGACAGATTCAACCTCCGCATCAGGACTCCGCCCAGGACGGTTCCCAGCACCGACAGCGGGATACAAACTCCTCCTGAAAGAAAAGAAGCGGGTTGACGGCGCTGCAGCTGCTACGAGACACAACAAATCACACCGGTGAGAACTCACCGATCATCAAGGTGGAGAGGAAGACCGTCTGACTGAACTGCCTCTCGATGAACTTGGCCATGAAGGTGGCGAGGCCAGCCAGCAGCGCCGCCAGGTTGACCTGCGCCAGAACCACCAGCAGGTAGATCGTACTCCGCAGGGTCCGGAGAGCGATACGAGGAAAACCTGTTCACGTGGCACAATACAAAGTCAAGTCAAAATTTTAACTGGAACAAGAAAATGGTGCTGCATATCTAGATCCTCTCAGCGTTGAGATCGTCCTCTTGTCCTCCCTGAATCCTAAATGGAGGAACCAATGTTGTCTCCTGGGTCTGTGGTCCCCCAGAGGTCATTCGTCCAGAGACCAGACCAGACTATGTGGAGACACCAGGGACTGTCTGTGGTCCTCCAGAGGTCTATGATAGTAGTTCACATTAGTCCAGAGACCAGACCAGACTATGCGGAGAAACCAGAGACTGTCTGTGGTCCCCCAGAGGTCTAGCTAGTAGCTCACATTAGTGATGAAGTCATGAACCCAGACAGGGTTTACAGATCTGGACTCTTGACTCAGTTCAGTAACGACACCCTTTAGTCGCCTCATCAGACAGGAAACAGAAGAGGAAAAGAGGCCTCTTACTTTTGAGGAACTGAAGCAGGGAGCCTTCCTGGGGGGGGTTTGTCTGCTGCTGCTTGCTGTCGGGTCTCGACTCGACTTCGTCTGCAGCATCCTGGACAAATATGGAAGCAGAACATCACATGCTGAACTTTCAGTCTGCTTTTAGGGAGTCTGCGTGCCGGGAAGGTTTACATTCAGGACTGTCAGACACTTAAACTTCAGATGATGGGCGAGCTATGTGGTCTGGTGTGTTGGAACAGAGAGGTTTCATTGTTGGACTAACTATGTCACTCCGGTGATGAGAAGTCGGTTAAAGTTGACACATGAGATGACCTTTGACCTGACGAGCTGGTCTGAGCAGGAAATATTATTTTCAGGCTTCCTTTTGTTTATTGCCGTGATTTTAACTTCTGACGGAAAACATTGAAGTCACTGACGTGTTTATCAGTCGATCCACCGTCCTTCTCTCCTCGTCATGTGATAATATAATCCTTCATTCATATAAATCGGTTATCAAAGATGTACAAGGAGTGGCTGGTGACTAGAGACCGGCTTATGTTTGTTCACGGAGGTGGGCGTGGTGTCGTTTGGTGGGAAAGCTTGATTTCCTAATCCAGATGTGGAAATGATTAAATAAAATGAAACAATAGGGACAGAGAATACGACCTAGTCATAGATCACAGATCAATATCAGCTGTTGGACTCTTCCTCTCTTCGTGTTCTCATGTTGTGTTGCAAATAAAATAGTTGTTTTATGACCCAAAATACCAAAATATAAACGTTTAAAATTAATGAAACTAAAAGCTTCTGTCACCACGTAAATGAACTGCAAACATGTTAAAAGAACTCTAAAGTTAATTATTATAAATGTGTATTTACGCTCCTTAAAACAACCCTAAAGTGAATTATAAATGTGCAGAACAACGTTTCCCGTAAAAAGCCTGAACGGACTCTGAAACTTCCGATCAGTTCGACATTTATTAGCCGAGGTGATGAAAGAACGTTTCTTTGTTCTTTGTTCTTTGTTACGCAGATAAACAATAGTGAATGTGGGGTTGTTAACCAGCAACTTTGCAAGAAAATCAGATAAAAATCAAGATAAAAAAAACAAATATGTGACACAGAGAATTCATTTTCAACTGAACAGTGGATTGAAGTACAAAATGCCTTTCTGTATCTGCTGCTCTTAAATTTAATAGAACACAGCATACTTACCCCATTTAAAATATTATATGTGTAAATCTGTAAATAAGTCAAAGTTAATTTAAGTTAAAAAATGTAGAAATGTCCAAACATTGAACCGATTATGATGTAAATGTAGCAGAACAGGCAAAGGTTAAAGACAGAGGAGGTCATTTGGAAAAACCACAGAGACCTTAAATGCATCGCCGAACCAATAAAGCCCCCCCCCCCCCCCTCTTCAGACGTCTGTTCAAAGCCCCGCCTCTTCGTTCAGTCCTGTCATTGCCACAGATATTTATTATAATGTCAGAGAATTGAACTTTCTATCGGTGTGTTACGAGTAATACAACAGAAAGTGTTTGTGAGTAGAATCACCTACTCCACCTTTTAGGAGAAACGATGATATTAGAAGTGTACTTTTAGTACATCTGATATCTGGCAGGTGGAGTCTGTGGAGGAGTTTTGGCTCCGTCGCAGAAGAACATTTCTTCACAGAAACGAGGCCTTGCTGCCAGCAAGTTGCTGCCAGCAGGTTGCTCAACACCAACAGTGTTTTTATCTGATACGAAGCTGCTTCCAACACAAACAGCAGCCAAAGTCCAAATTTTCATCTGACTGCAGCCACGCCAAACTGCAGACTCACTTTCACTTTCACTCATACAGACTCTTACTTAACGTTCTCACTAAAAGTGGAAACACTAAAGTCAATTCAACACTTTTGAGACACAATTGAGATCATAAAATGTTTTTCTAACCACATTTGACCTTCTGGAGCCAAAACAGATGAAGAGCCAGCGAGAGGAACCATTTTAAAGAGGATTTTGTTATCTGATGAAAATACTTTTCTCTGTAGAAACCTGTCTGGAGGTCACAAGGATTCATAGAACCAGAATTATATATGTTACCCTCAGTGTAGTAAACCAGCCGACGTGTTATTTGTGTTAATGTTTGGGTGTTGATGGAGCAGCTACAATGTTAGCATAGCCTAGCACCCATCAACCAGACTCCATTCAGAAAACCAGCATTTTAACAGTAGTTATCTTGTGGTCTTGCAGACAGACCAAACAAAGCATGACTTCACACTTTTTACTGATCACCATCATTATGGAGTTATTTCAGCATCCTTTTCATCTGGTTATTGATATTAAATCACAGATAACTACTTTATTGTGGGTTCCTCCAGCTGCTTTGCCGCCATTCTACTCTATCTGGTATTATTGAGTAGTTTCCTCTGAACTGATGATGCAACAATCTGAAGTGTTCTGTGAAAGTTTAGCACTCTCCATGTGAGGGAATTTGAGCAGAGTCTAACTTTCCATCAGAGCCAAAACTCACAAAGTGATTCGTGTCGGAACTCGTCAAGCCGACTGACGGATAAACGTGTCTGAATGAATCTAATGAAGCAGGTAATTATGCTGTTTGTTTCTGTCGGTTACAAATGTTGACGACATCAGATAGAAGATTTCATAAAAACAGTCACACGGCTGAATGAACCCCTTAAAGCCCTGATGGTCCTGGATGGGGGTCTGGTCCTGCTATTCTGGTTCCTTGTACATTCATCATCCAGGTTTTCTGATGTTAACACAGAACTGTTGTTGCAGCAGCGTGTTGTTGCAGCAGTGTGTTGTTACAGCAGCGTTTTGTTGCAGCAGCGTTTTGTTGAAGCAGGGTGTTGTTGCAGCAGCGTTTTGTTGCAGCAGCGTTTTGTTGCAGCAGCGTTTTGTTGAAGCAGGGTGTTGTTGCAGCAGCGTTTTGTTGCAGCAGCGTTTTGTTGCAGCAGGGTGTTGTTACAGCAGGTTGTTGTTGCAATGTGTTGTTGCAGCAGCGTTTTGTTGCAGCAGGGTGTTGTTACAGCAGGTTGTTGTTGCAATGTGTTGTTGCAGCAGCGTGTTGTTGCAGCAGCATGTTGTTGCAGTGTGTTGTTGCAGCAGCGTGTTGTTGCAGTGTGTTGTTGAAATGTGTTGTTGCAGCAGCGTGTTGTTGCAATGTGTTGTTGCAGCAGTGTGTTGTTGCAGCAGCGTGTTGTTGCAGCAGCGTGTTGTTGCAGTGTGTTGTTGCAATGTGTTGTTGCAGCAGCAGCGTGTTGTTGCAGCAGTTTGTTGCAGCAGCATGTTGTTGCAGTGTGTTGTTGCAGCAGCGTGTTGTTGCAGTGTGTTGTTGCAGCAGCGTGTTGTTGCAGTGTGTTGTTGCAGCAGCGTGTTGTTGCAGTGTGTTGTTGCAGCAGCGTGTTGTTGCAGCAGCGTGTTGTTGCAGTGTGTTGTTGCAATGTGTTGTTGCAGCAGCAGCGTGTTGTTGCAGCAGTTTGTTGCAGCAGCATGTTGTTGCAGTGTGTTGTTGCAGCAGCGTGTTGTTGCAGTGTGTTGTTGCAGCAGCGTGTTGTTGCAGTGTGTGGTTGCAGCAGCAGCAGCGTGTTGCAGCAGCTTGTTGTTGCAGCAGCAGCATGTTGCAGCAGCGTGTTGTTGCTGCAGTGTGTTGTTGTAGTAGTATGTTGTTGCAGCAGCGTGTTGCCTCACCTCCTTGTCCATGCTTTTGGGGAAGAAGAAGTATGGCAGCGCGGCGAGGAAGAGGAGGCAGGACGCCACCAGGAAGCCGAGCCACCAGGCCCCCACCCAGCGCAGGTCCTTTTGGTCCAAATGGATCTGGTCTGGAGAAAGAAGACACTCTAGTCAAGAACTGTTGTCATGACAACGGGGCTCAACGCAACTGTGAAGCTTCTCTGTTGCCAAAAATCTCGATCAGTCTGAAACAGCAACAAAGAGGAAGGGCCTACTGTCCGGACCGGTTGCTGACTGGTTTCTCTTTGAGACTCATTTTAATCCACACATTGTCTTCCGTTGGTTAACGACGTGTTTCAAAACGGTTTCCAACTGTGACCGGTTGGTTTCCGTGGAAACGCTCAGGTAAGTGGCTTGGGAACACCGATTTAAAAGTAGGATGGGTAAAACAAAACAGGTCTGACGAAACTGAGACATTTGATCTGGTTTAGATTACGTTAGATGACCTGCAGCTGTGATTCTGCCTGATGTTTGTAACACAGGTCTAAGAGGAACCGCGAGGAGGGTCGGCCTCTGGGGGTTCAGAGTCTTTGTTTTGTTTCACAAACAAAGACTTTCTTCATTATTATTCCCCCAAAAAGACAAAGACGAGCCTAAATGATCATCGATGTTAACGGCCGCTTCATTCATATGGTTTTCATGCCGTTGTTATTTCCCACATCTTTATCATCTGAATCACCAGATTGAATTTTTACTTCTGTTTGTTAAGTCGTTTAGGCTCTGCTCTGATGTCATCCTATAATGAAATCCCAATAAAAAAACAACTGGAGAATAAACCAGACAATGCAGCAAAATACAGAAACATGATATCTAAACTCGAGCGGCAACGATTTACAACTATTCTCTATCTGGTTCTCATTCACTGTTGATGACTCACACGAGACCAGCAGTGAGAAACAATATTACACCCACCCACCCACACACACACACACACACACACACACACACACACACACACACACACACACACACACACACACACACACACACACACACACACACACACACACACAGACATTGTCTAAATAAGTGCATTATGAAGGAAAAATGTGCTGCATAAACATACACGTCCTCCTAAACATACATATTATACATGCTTGCATGAATATACAAACTGCTGCCTGCACATACACACACACACACACACACACACACGGTGTGAAATCACTCAAACTGCCGCCAGAGTTCAACGTTTTTAAAATTATTGTTCACAGTTTAAAATCACACAGTTTAATGAATTACTTTTGTATACCGTCAGATTTTCAGCAGCCAGATCTGTCCTGAAAGAGACTCGAAGAGACTCTGTATTACTACAAACTGACAATAATAATAATAATAATATACATATATAATGATTGAGGGTTAACGCTCTTTAATATTATGATTCCTGCTAAAGTTGAGAGAGCTGGTAGAGTTCTTGTTTGTGACAAATACTTGTGACGTCTCCAACACGAAGATGAGACTCGACCGCACTGTTTTCGGATTCGTTGTTTCCTGAGTTACAAACAAACATCCTGTTTTTCGAGGATTTTGGATTTATGCATATTTAATATAACTCCTGTTGATCAGGAAAAAGTGTGGAGTCATGCTTTGTTAGGTCTGTCTGCAAGACCATAATATAAGTACTTTTAAAACACTGGTTTTCTGAATGGAGTCTGATTGATGGGTGTTATGCTATGCTAACATGATAGCTGCTCCATCAACACTCCAAATAAGGTCATCTAGACATGAAGGCAGCAGATGAAGAGACGTTTCACAGCTACAGTCTGTCACGTTGTTATTGAACTGTCGGATGGTTCCTGTCGGAGGAAGCCACCGACAGTAATCAGCTCCTGACACAGGAAGTCCTCCGTCTTATGAAGAGTATCAGACGGAGGACTTCAGCCCAGCCGTGGAGCCGTGGAGCTGTGGAGCAGCGTCGCCTCACCTTTAGATAACTTGTCAAAGTCGACGTAGAAGCGCAGCATCATGGAGCCGCTGATGAAGCCGAACGCCGGACCAATGGACGTCACGGCGAGGAGGATCCCTGAAAAACACGATGGAGGACAGAAGTCTAGTTTACCAGCTTATGTGCAGTCATGGATGGGTGGGTGGTTGGATGGATGGATGGATGATGGACAGATGGGTGAATGGATGGATGGACGGATGGTGGATGATGACTTCAGTAACGGCGGCTGGATGAACGTACCGAGGTAGAGGGGCGAGTTCTTCCTGCTGGCGTGGTCGTCGATGTAGGAGATGCCGAAGGGTTGGATGGGGACGGCGGCGATGCCCAGCAGCAGCTGACCCAGGAGCAGCAGAGGGTAGACCCCCCGCTGGGCGTGGCTCTCCCGCTGGCTGCAGCTCTGATTGGCTGTTGAGGGTTTGAAGCTGCTCTCTGATTGGCAGAGGCTGGAGCTGTTATCACCCAAGGCTGCTGGGAAACAGGAAGGTGAGTTTATGTGACATCATGTTGGACTCATGAACTGTACTTTTTAAATCTGACTGTATTTTTCACATCTCTACCTTGATATCGAGCTAACATGACGATATTCACGGTTATTCCGATGACAGAAATTTACCACGATCGACTTATTTTGAGTGTTTTTCAGAGATTTAATCTTTCATCATCCCTCGTTGAGAAGTTAGTCTGTGTTAAGACTATCTTCTGGTCCAGACAGATCCTCTAACTTCTGGTCCTGACAGATCCTCTAACTTCTAGTCCAGACAGATCCTCTAACTTCTAGTCCAGACAGATCCTCTAACTTCTGGTCCTGACAGACTTTCTAACTTCTGGACCAGACCGATCCTCTAACTTCTGGACCAGACCGATCCTCTAACTTCTAGTCCAGACAGATCCTCTAACTTCTGGTCCAGACAGATCCTCTAACTTCTGGTCCTGACAGACTTTCTAACTTCTGGACCAGACCGATCCTCTAACTTCTGGTCCAGACAGATCCTCTAACTTCTGGTCCAGACAGATCTGCGTCCTGATGCAGACCAGAAAGATCGAGTTTCATGTTTTTGGTGCGTGTCACAGTAGACGGCATCAGACGCCGGCTGGGATGCCTCCCATTGCGTCTTCACTCATATCACAGCTTGGTCAGCGCTCCACACTCCCCTCTCACCTGTCGTGACACGCTCCTTACCTGCATAGTGTCTTTTCAAAATTAACTCCACAAGAAGTCAGGATAAGGCAACTTAACCACTTAGTTAGGTTCACCTTTATTCTTAGACACAGGAAACTAACAGCAGTCTGCTGGGTTAAAGTCCTGTGTTTGTTTGACCCACCTCCCTCACTCCCATCTCTCTCTTTAGACTACATATGTTGCTCTACCCATAATGCAGCGGGAGGCTGCATCACAAAGAGACGCAACCAAGCTGATCATCATCTAGAATCATTCCGTTTCATTGGTCAGATCTTGTTTCTTTGTTTGAGGGGTCAGAATTAGGACTAGGATAGAGGTCCTGGAAGTCCTAGAGGTGGATTCTCGACCTGCAGACCAGGACCCAGAGTTGTTGTTTGTGTGTGTGTGTGGTCTCACTGCTGAGGCGGTCGGTGTATTCGTACGCTCCGCCCAGGAAGTGAGGCATCGCGATCAGCAGCGAGGCAAGGCAGGCCAGCAAAGCTCCTCCTCCAATGAACCGCGGCCGGTGGACTCGACTTCCCAAGAAGCTCACGAAGACGATGAGGATGGTGTTCCCCACCTGGACACACATACACACACACACACACACGCACACAAACACACACGAAATGACAGGATAAATCCAGTAAATGAAGATAGAACAGGACGTGTGTGAGAGAACAATCAAGTTTTGTGTGGTGCTGGAAACCTCGTTGAAGGAAGCCAGGAGTCCAGACTTCTGACTGGAGAACCCGTAACGTCTCTCGATGGTGGAGATGGAACTCTTCATGTAGCCAGAAACCAGCAACTGGGAGAGCTGGAGCATACTGTGGCAACAGACGAAGACCTGGAGGAGGAGAGGGGGGAGAAGAGGAGGAGGAGAACAATGAGAATAATAATAAGAATGTCTAACTTGATGAAATCTGCGGTGATTTATGATCAAGATGAAACTGATCTGAGAACAAGTGAAAGGCAGAAACAACAGGTGATGAGTTGTTTGTGACACGATGAGGTCATCAGAGTTTCATGAGGAAACGTTTGACCTCAGAGAACAAAACCCGGATGGACTTCAGGAAGTCAACACTGGGTCTGGACCAGTACGGGGTTCCAGGTCGGAGGTGGGAGCTCTTCTGTCCTATTCCTGAGAAGTTAGTCGAGTTACATCCAAACTGTGTTCTGGTCCACTAACTGGAGCAGAAATCAGAGTTTTCCATTAAAACCACGAGTAGATCCAGTTTGTGAAGCAGAAACCGACCTTGACGCTGTTGAAGGGACTCCGGCGTCGGCCAGGACGTTGCGACCCCGCGGGGTCAGAGGTCATGGCGAGCTCGTGGGCAACCATGATGCAAGTTTCACCTCCAGAAGAAGAAAAAACCTGTCAGACACAAACACAGTCAGACCCACGGTGGTGTAACCGACGTCCAGCACGGTCACATGATCCGGTCATGTAACCCTGTCATGCGATCCATTCACGCTGTCCTGTGTAAACAGAATTCCAGAAGCGTGAAGAAGCTTTGTGCTGCAAGTTTGCACAAAGAGAGCTACGCTGTACGCGCTTTCAAGAGAAACTCAATGCAGCAACACGGAAACAGAGAGACGAGGAATTAACACGCAGATTAACATGCAGTTTTCATGGTGTTTTTAAAGCTGAATTAATTCTGGTCCACTACTGTTGCTGCATTGTTGTACACACTGTGAGTTTGCTGAGACTTTAACCTTTCAATCAAGCCATAACGCTTGTTCATTTTGAATGCTATCAACCGACTGAATGGGTGGTAACCACTGGCAACACAAGTTTGAGGCTTTTATTGTGAAGGAGAGACAGAGCAGAACATATTCAGCATTTCTATCTTTTCCAGGATAATCACTAAGCGGGACTACAATTTTACTAAGTATTTACAGGTAAAGGTGTTTCAGTGATTTTTCATTTTCGAAAATAGCAATCAGTAACAGAATTGTAAACTCAAATACTTCTCATTCATCATTCAAAAAAGTCAATGTTGCTAATTTCCTTCACATCGTTATTTGTACATTTGAGCTAAAACGTCTCAAAACAAGAGACACGAAGGGAAGAAGAATCAACCTCAGAGGAGCAGGAAGGGAGAGAGCTTCCTTATCAGCGGAATGTCAACAAAGTCTGTGGTCGTGTTATCAGAGCCGAACGTACAAGTCACCTCCTGACACGATTCTGCTAGAGTTACACAATCACCAGATGGCCGTGTTTACACCACTGTTTGTGCTGCCACCTAGTGGTGACACTGTAAGGGTTAGCCGACGTTAGCATGCTATCACGCTAACTGACTAAGATTGTGAACATGGTAAAAGTGATACGTGCTAAACATCTGCGTGTTAGCATGGTCCATTTAGAGTCCAACAGACCAGAAAGCAGGGGATGCTTCAGGGGGCGGGGCTACCTGCTGATTGACAGGTTACTGCCCCATCTTGTCTGGAGGTTGTTTTCATTTTGGTCACCTAAAAATCTTGTGTCACTTCTGGTTCCAGAAACCAAGATGGTGACAGTCAGAAACCAAGATGGTGACAGTCAGAAACCTACTTTTTCAGTCTTAGTTCAACAATGTTTTTTTAGAGCAGCACCTAGCGGCGGTTAGAGGAGCTGCAGTGTATTTCTGTCTGACAGCTTTACATTACTGATGTACTAATTAAGGCACTAATGTTGGTTGCTGCGTCCCTAAAGAATCCCAGTAATTTAACTGTGTGTCACTGTGGGATGAGGAATAAGTCTGATTGTATCATCATCATCATCATCATCATCATCATCATCATCATCTACAAAATAAAGTTGAATGACATTAAAAGGTGTTTTCCTTCAATACAGCAGACGATGTTATTGAGTTAAACTGATGTTATGGAACATGTCAATCTGCAAACTAGAAATTAAAATACCGGTATACATACTATAATTATTACTCTCGGAAAGTAAAGAGGAAAGAAAAGTACAAAGGCCTGTAATTAGATGAAGAACTTCCCTCCACCAAGAAAAATCAGCAGAAGTGTCAATAAATCTGACTCTTCTGAAACTTTGCATCGTTTGATTTAAGTTTGGAAAGTGAGAGAACCAGCTTTTAAAAACCAGTTGAGTCCCATTACTCCCAGTAGTCCCAGTAAAAGGCTGAAAGGTCCCACACAGAAATGGTTCATTCAGACTCACTGTGAAAGCTGCAGCTCGTCGCTCTGGTTTTCCCTCGTTTCATTAAACCTTCCTGTCTTTCCAGTAGCTGACAGTCCTGCAGCTCTGCTCCACAAACCAGGAGGAGGGCCCAGGAGGAGGAGGGAGTAGGAGGGGAGAAGGGAGGAGTAGGGAGAGGGGCCAGGAGGAGGAGGGGAGAAGGGAGGAGGGGCCAGGGGGAGGGAGGAGGAGGAGAGAAGGGAGGAAGAGGAGGTGCTAGGAGGAGAGAGGAGGAGCTTGAATTTGAACCCTGGGTATTGAAGGCAGGATTAGAGTTTGAGAATTCTTGCAGTCTCACGTTGCATTTTGGGAAATGTAGGCATCAGACCACTGAGTAATTATTGTTTACTTATGTATAATATCTTTACTGTTACTATTTATGTTTTTCTGTCTTACTTTATATATTTTGATGTTTATTGTAAGTTTGATCTTAATTCTAATGTGTGTTTAAATAATATTAGATGTCTGGTTTAAATTCAGGGTTGACAAGAGAAAGTTTAGTGAATGTGTGGTAGTATCAGTATGGTAGTACCTGTATGGTAGTATCAGTACGGTAATATCAGTATGCTAGTACCTTTATGGTAGTATGTGTACTGGACCTCACAGATGATGTGTGCGGTGCGATCATGTGACCAGCAGGTGGCGCCAACGCCAAATCAAATGTTCTTTAACTTTCTGCAGCTTCACATGAGTTTGATAAAATACCTGATGATCAGTGATGGAAAGTACATCATTTACTTGAGTTCTTTACTGGAGGATTTCCATTTTATGTAACTTTATGACATTTATCTCTAAACTTTAGTTACAATTCAGATTGATATCATACATGAAAACAGACTACATGTTTATGAACAATGTTCCATCCATCCATTTTCTACCGCATATCCTGTATTCAGGGTCGCGGCTGGAGCCGATCCCAGCTGTCATTGGGCGAAGGCAGGGTACACCCTGGACAGGACGCCAATCTATCACAGGGCCGACATGTAGAGACAAACAACCATTCACGCTTACATTCACACCTACGGGACATTTAGAGTCATCCATGAACCTATCCCCATCCTGCATGTGTTTGGACTGTGGAAGGAAGCCGGAGAACCCGGAGAGAACCCACGCTTACACGGGGAAAACATGCAAACTCCACACAGAAGGAACCCGAACCCAACCTGGGAATCGAACCCGGGATCCTCTCGCTGTGAGGCGACAGTGCTATCCACTATACCACCGTGCAGCCTATAAACAATGTTATTACATAATATTTATATTCATTATATGTACATCAATCGGTTATTATCGTCCCTTTTCTTCTCCAAAGAGGCTCAAACGCTGGTGAACTTCATTAGTGAACTTCACTAGTAATCGTTAAGGATGGATCCGTCAATAAATCATATCTTTCCTCTTGACTTTCATCAGATCATCAGGGACCTTTTGTTGCCCAAACCTGACTGCAGCCACTTTACAGCAATGTTTCAAAAATGAACACTTGAAAGCCTAAAAAACATGTACTTCACTTTCTGTACTTAATACGCAAAGACCTTTTATGAAATAAAAATAATTATTAATTTCTGTTTGTTTGCGTTACAGTCGCTGTTCGTAGTAAGAAATGCAAAAACAAAGTTAAAGAGGGAAACTTCATTTTGCAGATCCCGAAGGAGCTTGCCATGTTTGTGATCAGCGATCAACTGAAAGTTTGTTTAAACTGTTGCATGTTGGGAGCTCAGGGGACTGCACTGCCCTCTAATGGTGCACCAGCTTTACCACTGTGTGTTCCAGTAACAAGTGTTAATGTCGCTGAATCCTCATTAATGAGGTCCACAGTGACGAACACTCATCAACTGTTATTGGTGGTAATTAACCCTCGGGGAGCTAAAGCGAGGCCCAGTAATAGATGTGAATCAGAGCTCAGAGAATAACGATGATTACCGGCACTAATGAAAGCTCCTGGGATCTACAGGGACTGCTGGATCCACCATCCTCTCAGAAATCCTCCTACACTAAATCAAACCAGCCTAGTTGCCTAAACAACGTCCCACACAACTCAACTGCTTTGAGAATTACTTTTCAAGGGAAACTTATTTCATGGTGAATAATGTTTCTCTTGATGTATCACAAACTAGTTTCAAAGAGTCCTTGAAGTCCACTTAGGGAGGTCTGGATGGTGGATGGGTCAAAGAAATAGAAGACTTTAACCAGGAGACTGATGTTAGTTTCCTGTGGTTTTGTTGCCTAAACATGACAAAGTGGTTTTGTTGCCTAACCCTAACAAAGTGGTTTTGTTGCCTAACCCTAACAAAGTGGTTTATAGGCATAACCCTAATGGTGTGGTTTTGTTCCCTACCCCTAACAGAGTGGTTAAGATGCCTAACCCGAATGATGTGGTTTTGTTGCCTAAACATAACAAAGTGATTTTGTTGCCTAAACATAACTCCACATAGTTATCGTAAACACAATCATATTTTTCTCAACCTAACTGTCGTTTTGTAGTGTCTCCCTGTCCGTCGGTCCCTGAATGCCTCACTGCAGCTTTTAATTCTATTAACCTGCTGGTCAATGAGACACCAGGGAGCTCCGTGGCCTCCCGGACGCTATTTACAGCTCAATAATAATAATAATCATAACAACGTGTAGGATTACAGTAACCGGACATGTCAGGAAAACTTCATAATAACAAATAATAATCATGTTTCCTGTTTAAACCTTAAAAGAAAATGTCATTATTAAAAATCTTCAATTTTTTTTAATCTTGCACATTCCTGTACAGCCCTTCCATTTCTATTCATCAATCATCTCTCACTTATGTCTTTGTTTGTTTATATTGTATAAACAGTGACTATAACTACTATAACTATTCAAAGGTGTTGTTGAAACCATCACTGTCCACTGTGACCGAGGGGGGTTGCTGGGCTGGATGGTTGATGGTTCAGACTAGGGTCACTTCTTGGGACCAAACTTAAACCAGACATCGATGGGAGGGAGACGAGCTACAGCTGCTCAGGAAACAGCGATGGGAGGTCGCTTTCTTTAGCAAAATGTTATTTTTAAGAAGCTGTAACTTTATGTTGGGAAGGGGTTGGGAAGTTCATGTAAGTGAGGGACAAACTGGTACAGCCATTTTCAAAGTGGAACCTTGACCTCCAGATATGTGAATGAACAGGGTTCTATGGATACCCACAAGTCTCCATGTTATAGACATGCCTGATTTATGCTAATCCCATGCAGTTTAGAGCAAATTTGAACATTAATACATATCAGGGTCCTGCAACTTTACAACCACAATTAGGATCCTTCCCTCTGTACACTGATCAGAAGAGGGTTCTGGAGTTTCCAGAACAGACGCTAAAAATGCAACTTCATACCAAATCACAGCATGGGTTTTTTTCTATGGTATCCCTCAAGGTCTTGGTGTATTAATGTGAGATTTTGCTAGAAAACTGTCAGATTTAGCACGAAATGTGTGGAACAAATGGTATCAACAAAAAAATTCTGCTACAAGTGACGAGACGTCCAACATAATGTTCTAAACCCTTTTACACTCTCAACTTCCCTGGCTGCCCTGTGGTACAAATGCTGGATAATAAATTAAATATGGTACAAAAACACACAGCATACAAGTATGAGACTCAGTTGATCTGTCACAAAGGGACAAATGTTTTCCATAGCTGGACAAAATGTAAAATATTAAGGGTATAGGGAAAAGCCTCAAACAAATACAATTCAAACTTTTATATCATTCCATGATTGTTTAAGTCATTAAACTACAGTTTACAATATATGTAGGTGGTTTGATTGATCTCTCAAACGCCCCGCGGGGCCGTGATGAGGAAACCAATGAGTTCATTGTTGAGCCTGAACAGAGAAACTTTTGATGGAGTTCAATTGTTGTTGTTATGGGAGGTCGGGGTTCGCTGGAGCTTCCATGCAGACTTCCCTGCAGACTTCCTCCTGCTTGTGGTGCTAATTAGCAAAGTGCCCCCGTAACAATAGTAAACACCAGTGAAACAGTGAGGTCATATTCTAGTCAGAGGCCTTGTTTTTCAGACACACTGAAGCAGCATCA
Organism: Eutrigla gurnardus; assembly: GCF_963514095.1. Classification (NCBI taxonomy): domain Eukaryota; kingdom Metazoa; phylum Chordata; class Actinopteri; order Perciformes; family Triglidae; genus Eutrigla; species Eutrigla gurnardus. Next base: position 21,369,920 of record NC_139938.1, read on the forward strand.
TTTGACAACATAATGTTGTGTGTTTCTGACCTTTAATCCAAACCAAATGAATGTATATATATTTCTGTGGCCAAAAGCCTGACATCACTTTCAGTGCAAACCTTTAATAATTAGTTCGCTTTTTTGCCAGATAAAAACAGTCATGAACCTTGAGGAAACCTCAGCCCACTGAATAATCCCTTTGGCTTGGTGGCGTCTTAGGGGGAGGACTCTGTCTCAGGTAAGACCTGTATTTGCATTGAACTGCATTCGGTACATGACCTTCAGCTCGCTATGTGACATCTTTTGAACAGCTGCTTTGGTCGATTCTGAATTTGTCTGCTTTCAAGCTGCTCTTTAAGTTGTTGCTGGACGAACACATTCAAACACTTCACTGGCTTGGCGCCAAGCTCTGTGGCGCGGTGCGTCCTGTCTAAATAGCTTTACTTGGTTGGCATATAGATTTAAATTAACCGATTGACTGACATGCATAACCTGGTTAATCAAGATTGTTGACATCCCTACTTGTTGACAACTGGGGGAAGTTTAGTTAGACTTTGAATCAAGTGTCTTTTCTTCCTGTGTCCTGCTTTCTAACCATTTCTGTCTTCATCAGTTGTAAGAAATCATTATGTTTGACCCAGATCATGTTGTTCCTTAAAGTCCCAGTCGGCACCATTTTTTTTTATCATATTCACTGAAGCCGACACTATGCTCCGATAGAACAACATCAATCATCCGGTTTTAGAAAAAAAAAGCGTGCCTCGTAGAGCCTGTTGTTTGTTTTGCAAAAAATCAACAGAGCCCGGGGGCCTGTACTACGAAGCAGGATTTGTTCTTAGCAAGGTAACTTAAGCGTTAACTCTGGGTTTTCCGTCCTACGACGCTGGTTCACTTCTTACCGTGGTAGATCGCCATGGTAACTTACGCTGTGGAGCAGGTTATGTTCCTGATAAGAGATCAACGTGGAGAAACACACCGCCTACTGACCAATCAGCTGTCTTGGTGCGCGATATAAAAAAAAAGAAGCTCGGTGGATCGTGAGAGGGTCTCGTAGGAGAACTATAGAGTGTACAGAGACCGGCAAAACCCTTTTTCTGTCCCTGACGATGTTTTATATGAGAGATACAGATTCTCATCAGAGGGAAAGACTTTTCTTTGTCAGCGTACAGCCTACTTACCACTTTGAATTATGTTTTTATATTTATTTGATTTGCTCCCAAGTCCGTTTTACACCGCCGGGATTACAGCTGAAAGAATGAGGCTGATATTGTCATAAACCACGCTATAAGAATACATCCAAGCAACACATTCATCCTTTTAAAGTTATATGTTTGGCCTTTTATTGCGGAAGGACATCGTAAGAGTTAAAGGGACGAGAGAGAGCGACGACATGATTTAAAAGACAGCCGCAGGGCGGATTCAAACCGGGGCCGCTGCAAGGAGCCTCGTCACATGGGGCAGTAAGTATACCACTAAGCTATCAGCGAAGTTATTATTTAATCAGTCAGATCTAGTAGTGTCCTTATGATGGGGCAGTCATATTATACTACTACTAATACTATTAATACGACTTCCGCATTCACACAGTCGGCGAGTTTTTGCCAGCTGTCCTTCCTGCATTTGGCAGATGAAACTGTTGCCTTTTGCCTGTATTATATGTTCAACTTCTTCGTATTTCTGTAAGATTATGGTTCGCTCCTCGTACGTGAAATACGCCGCTCCACTGCCGTAGACTGATCCATGTATGTGATTGGTCAAATGCTTCAAACGCCGCCTCTTTCATGTGCACGCGCTCATAGCTGGACAGGTAAACCCTGGGTTGAGTTAACGAGTTGATAACCAGCTTCGTGTGACCGCTTATCTCCGATTGCCTTTGTTGGGGTTACTTAAGCTGGATCTCTGAAAGATACCCTGGGTATGTTGAACTCGCTTCGTAGTACAGGCCCTGGATCATCCTGTCCAATCAGCACGCAGGGCTGTGTTTGTGCACCCATGAAGCCCCTCCCCCCTCGGGTCCTTCCACTATCACAGGGGGGAGGTGGATGGAAGGTTAGTTGCCTAGGATCTGGTGGCTGCAAGATACATTAAAGGTGATAACTGATTTGTTTTAATGATCTTCTCCTGGGTTTACATTTGTAGGATCTGATATGTTGTATTGGAAAGATTTCTGTGAGAATCAACATTTTGGTTCTTTCTGTTTCAGGTTGATGGAAAACTACACCTACAACAGCTTCACCCTCCAGCTGGAGGGGCTACAGATCGCTGAGGCTTCAATGTTTCCTCTCTTTCTTTTTTTCTTCACCTGCTACCTGATTATCATGTTAGTGAATGTTGGCATTGTGGTGCTGGTTTTCAGTGACAAGAACCTTCACCAGCCGATGTATCTGCTTTTCTGCAACCTGCCCTTTAATGACATCCTGGGTAATTCTATCATGCTGCCCCGTTTAATGATAGACATGTTGAGACCACCGTCCGAGCGCCTCATCAGTTACTATGAATGTGTGGTCCAAGCTTTCACCACACACATGTTTGGCACCACTTCCCACACGGTGCTCATGATTATGGCCTTTGACAGATACATGGCCATCTGTAATCCCCTACGCTACACTGCTATAATGACCAACAAGATGGTGATCAAGCTGACGCTCTTTGCCTGGGGGGTTGCCTTTGTTTTGGTTGGGGTTCTGCTGGGTCTGACCATACGACTGAACCGCTGCAGGACTCTGATCACAAGCCCGTTCTGTGACAATGCCTCGCTGTTTAAGCTCTCCTGTGAGAGTGTGTTTGTTAATAATGTCTATGGCCTCACGTTCACCGTCGTCCTGTTCACAGCGTCAATAGGCAGCATGGTTCTCACCTACACTAAGATCACAGTGGTCTGTCTCACCAGTAACAACAAGTCTTTGAACAGTAAAGCTTTGAAGACCTGCAGCACTCATCTCTTCATATATCTGATAATGTCCTTATGTGGAATGCTCATTATCCTGCTGCATCGCTTTCCTCAGTACTCCAATTACAGGAAACTCGCCAGCATTCTGTTTCATATCATCCCCGGCAGCCTCAACCCCATTATTTATGGCGTTCAGTCCAAAGAGATCCGCAAATTTCTGTCACAACTGTTCCCCCTCAGAAAGGTTTCATCAACATCATAATGTCAATTCAAATAAGTTAAATCCACATATATACTTTAGAAGAAATGTGCTTGTCTGTGTTTGCTTCCCTCAATTGTCTTGTTTTCTTCCCCCTCCTCATTTTGAGTCATGAAATGGACAAATTAGTATTAAAGCTCTGGTCTATGCTTTTTTCAAACCTAGACCCCGTAGCTTTAATATGTTGTTAATAGATTCCTGACGGTTCAGAATGTCTCCTCTCACACTCATTTCACTGTTCTTTGTTTCGATGTAACATAACTTACAGTTCTTAAATGAACATCCCCACTACACAGTTAAGCTTAAACAAAAGATAAATTTTTATGAAATCATATTCTGACTACATATGAATGACAAATTGTCTTTTGTATATGATTATTATCATATTTATTCCAGCACCCTTTGCACTATTGTCAGATTGTTTACAATTTCATTGTCCTGTGCTTGTATATTATACTCAACATATACTGAACATAGAAGTCAAATGTTTATGTATATCTCTGTATTCATTTTGTTTTCCTTGTTTTAAGATGCTATTTCTGTGTGTGTTTGTATACTGAGAGCGACAAAATGCCGGAGTCAAATTCCTTAAATGTGTTCACACTTACTTGGCAATTAAAGCTGATTCTGATTAACACTGTCACCTCATTGACATTTTGTAAAAACACTTATATTGTTACCAATATTTCAATATGAATATTTGCCCGATTGAAGCAATTTATAATTACTAAATAATATTGCGCTCTCTCTCTCTCTATTTTGTAGGGGTGTGACGAGATCCCACGAGATCAACGATATTTCTCGTCGCGTTAAAAATCCGTCTCGCGAGATTTGTGAGCTATACATAGCTGAGGTTTTACAGACCGCTGTTACTGACTGGGAGCTTAAAAAACCCAACCACGGCATCGCTTATTGTTACCGACAATGCACGTAATATAGACGTGGCCGTGCGACGCGGGATCTGTTGCGCACACTATAAATCTTGCAACCCAAGCTGACCTCGGTGTTCCCCGCGTCGCTCGTTTACTCGGGCGGGTGAGACGTGTGACTGCTTTTTTTCATCGTAGTTCAGCGGCTACCGCGGTGAAAATGTCCAAGCAGAAACGGCTACAATTACCATCACACAAGTTAATGACGGGCACGTTGGATATGCTGGCTCGTTACCTTGAGCAGCAAGCTGCCATAGCAGCATCACCAGCCCAGAGTTAAGACAAAACTCCCGAAGCATTGATACACTTGACAGCTGTGATGTCAGAGATGCTGAAGATGCTGTAGTTGCAGCATGTTGTTCATGACATACTTGGTCAGGCTCCATTTGCACTATTTGCACTCTGTATTGACAAAGTAGAACTTTGATTGGGTTTTGCACATATTTACACTTGGGAAAAATAAATATTTTATTTTATTTATTTTATTTTAACTTTTATACATTTTAGTTTCAGTTTAAATGTGTGAAAGAAGAAGTTTATTAAAAGATCATGCTTACATCATGCATGTAAAGAGTTATAATAAAATATTTCAAAATGCATGTGCAACTCTGTTAAATTAAAGTCTGTTAGTCCAGTCATATATTTTGTCATTGTAGTTTTCTTAAAATCTCGTCTCGTCTCGTTCTCGTAAACCCAATATCGTGTCTCGTCTCGTCTCGTGAGCGGAGTGTATTGTCACACCCCTACTATTTTGCCAAAAGTATTCACTCAAACGTCTGAAAGAATGGGTAGCTCTCAGGAGCTCAGTGAATTCCAGCGTGGTACTGTGATAGGATGCTGTGCAACAAGTCCAGTCGTGAAATTTCCTCGCTCCTAAATATTCCGAAGTCAACTGTCAGTGGGATTATATGTAAGTGGAACTGATTGGGAACGACAGCAACTCAGCCTAGAAGTGGTAGGCCACGTAAAATGACGGAGCGGGGTCAGCGGATGCTGAGGTGTATAGTGTGCAGAGGTTGCCAACTTTCTGCAGTCAATCGCTACAGACCTCCAAACTTCATGTGGCCTTCAGATTAGCTCAAGAACAGTGTAGAGAGCTTCATGGAATGTGTTTCCATGGCCGAGCAGCTGCATCCAAGCCATACATCAGCAAGTGCAATGCAAAGCGTCGGATGCAATGGTGTAAAGCATGCCGCCACTGGACTCTAGAGCAGTGGAGACGCCTTCTCTGGAGGGACGAATCACGCTTCTCAATCTGGCAATCTGATGGAATGTCTGGGTTTGGCGGTTGCCAGGAGAACGGTACTTGTCTGACTGCATTGTGCCACGTGTAAAGTTTGGTGGAGGGGGGATTATGGTGTGGGGGTGTTTTTCAGGAGCTGGGCTTGGCCCCTTAGTTCCAGTGAAATGTTATAGGCATAACCCGAATGATGTAGTTTTGTTGCCTAAACATAACAAAGTGATTTTGTTGCCCAAACATAACTCCACATATTTATCGTAAACACAATCATATTTTTCTCAACCTAACTGTCGTTTTGTAGTATCTCCCTGTCCGTCGGTCCCTGAATGCCTCACTGCAGCTTTTAATTCTATTAACCGGCTGGTCAGTGAGACACCCGGGAGCTCCGTGGCCTCCCGGACGCTATTTTCAGCTCAATAATATTAATAATCATAACAACATGTAGGATTACAGTAACCGGACATGTCAGGAAAACTTCATATTAACAAATAATAATCATGTTTCCTGTTTAAACCTTAAAAGAAAATGTCACTATTAAAACATTTTTTTTTTAATCTTGCACATTCCTGTACAGCCCTTCCATTTCTATTCATCAATCATCTCTCACTTATGTCTTTGTTTGTTTATATTGTATAAACAGTGACTATAACTACTATAGCTATTACTACTACTATAACTATTACTAATACTATAACTATTCAAAGGTGTTGTTGAAACCATCACTGTCCACTGTGACCGAGGGGGGTTGCTGGGCTGGATGGTTGATGGTTCAGACTAGGGTCACTTCTTGGGACCAAACTTAAACCAGACATCGATGGGAGGGAGACGAGCTACAGCTGCTCAGGAAACAGCGATGGGAGGTCGTTTTCTTTAGCAAAATGTTCTTTTTAAGAAGCTGTAACTTTATGTTGGGAAGGGGTTGGGAAGTTCATGTAAGTGAGGGACAAACTGGTACAGCCATTTTCAAAGTGGAGCCTTGACCTCCAGATATGTGAATGAACAGGGTTCTATGGATACCCACAAGTCTCCATGTTATAGACATGCCTGATTTATGCTAATCCCATGCAGTTTAGAGCAAATTTGAACATTAATACATATCAGGGTCCTGCAACTTTACAACCACAATTAGGATCCTTCCCTCTGTACACTGATCAGAAGAGGGTTCTGGAGTTTCCAGAACAGACGCTAAAAATGCAACTTCATACCAAATCACAGCATGGGTTTTTTTCTATGGTGTCCCTCAAGGTCTTGGTGTATTAATGTGAGATTTTGCTAGAAAACTGTCAGATTTAGCACGAAATGTGTGGAACAAATGGTATCAACAAAAAAATTCTGCTACAAGTGACGAGACGTCCAACATAATGTTCTAAACCCTTTTACACTCTCAACTTCCCTGGCTGCCCTGTGGTACAAATGCTGGATAATAAATTAAATATGGTACAAAAACACACAGCATACAAGTATGAGACTCAGTTGATCTGTCACAAAGGGACAAATGTTTTCCATAGCTGGACAAAATGTAAAATATTAAGGGTATAGGGAAAAGCCTCAAACAAATACAATTCAAACTTTTATATCATTCCATGATTGTTTAAGTCATTAAACTACAGTTTACAATACATGTAGGTGGTTTGATTGATCTCTCAAACGCCCCGCGGGGCGATCAGCGCCGTGATGAGGAAACCGATGAGTTCATTGTTGAGCCTGAACAGAGAAACTTTTGATGGAGTTCAATTGTTGTTGTTATGGGAGGTCGGGGTTCGCTGGAGCTTCCATGCAGACTTCCCTGCAGACTTCCTCCTGCTTGTGGTGCTAATTAGCAAAGTGCCCCCGTAACAATAGTAAACACCAGTGAAACAGTGAGGTCATATTCTAGTCAGAGGCCTTGTTTTTCAGACACACTGAAGCAGCATCATTTGACAACATAATGTTGTGTGTTTCTGACCTTTAATCCAAACCAAATGAATGTATATATATTTCTGTGGCCAAAAGCCTGACATCACTTTCAGTGCAAACCTTTAATAATTAGTTCGCTTTTTGCCAGATAAAAACAGTCATGAATCTCGAGGAAACCTCAGCCCACTGAATAATCCCTTTGGCTTGGTGGCCTCTTAGGGGGAGGACTGTCTCAGGTAAGACCTGTATTTGCATTGAACTGCATTCGGTACATGACCTTCAGCTCGCTATGTGACATCTTTTGAACAGCCGCTTTGGTCGATTCTGAATTTGTCTGCTTTCAAGCTGCTCTTTAAGTTGTTGCTGGACGAACACATTCAAACACTTCACTGGCTTGGCGCCAAGCTCTGTGGCGCGGTGCGTCCTGTCTAAATAGCTTTACTTGGTTCAGTCAGGACCACTTTGTCAAAAATAATCTTTATTTATTTGCACAAGTTTCATTTGGCGGTATGGTACTGTTCTGGGACTCCCTGCTCTTCCACGCGCTTGCGTGGAAAGCCTGAGGCAGGAAGAGCACCTTCCTGCCCTTCATGAGCCATCATGAACGGCATAAGCAGGGAGCGTAGCAGCAAGAAAAACCCCAGACAGAGCAGACCAACAAGAACAATGGTAAGGTACATAACAGATGACAGGAGGAGCTGGGGTGGAGGTGGGTTGAAAAAGCCGGCAGAGGAAGCAATGAGGGAGGTCAGGCTAGAGCGGTTTAAATAGCGCGCTCTGAATGCAATTTCCCAATAGGAAGCGGGTACGGGGAGTCAGCTGAGCCGTCAGCTGATCTCCTCGGTTTTGACAGCTACGCTGTTGCTGCTGATTTAGAGCTTGACGTCGTGGCCTGCCAGAACTAACGCTACGCTTGATTTGGCATATAGATTTAAATTAACCGATTGACTGACATGCATAACCTGGTTAATCAAGATTGTTGACATCCCTACTTGTTGACAACTGGGGGAAGTTTAGTTAGACTTTGAATCAAGTGTCTTTTCTTCCTGTGTCCTGCTTTCTAACCATTTCTGTCTTCATCAGTTGTAAGAAATCATTATGTTTGACCCAGATCATGTTGTTCCTTAAAGTCCCAGTCGGCACCATTTTTTTTTATCATATTCACTGAAGCCGACACTATGCTCCGATAGAACAACATCAATCATCCGGTTTTAGAAAAAAAAGCGTGCCTCGTAGAGCCTGTTGTTTGTTTTGCAAAAAATCAACAGAGCCCGGGGGCCTGTACTACGAAGCAGGATTTGTGCTTAGCAAGCTAACTTAAGCGTTAACTCTGGGTTTTCCGTCCTACGACGCTGGTTCACTTCTTACCGTGGTAGATCGCCATGGTAACTTACGCTGTGGAGCAGGTTATGTTCCTGATAAGAGATCAACGTGGAGAAACACACCGCCTACTGACCAATCAGCTGTCTTGGTGCGCGATATAAAAAAAAAGAAGCTCGGTGGATCGTGAGAGGGTCTCGTAGGAGAACTATAGAGTGTACAGAGCATCGGCGTCGCTAGACCTCTTTTACTGGGGCACGTGCCCCGGTATTGATCTACCGTGCCCCAGTAAAATCTCACGTTCGAGTTTTAACGAGCTGCTATATTTGGCAGTGGATTCATTTATATTGATAATAACGGTAAAATAATGGATTTTCTTTCTCATCCACAATCTCAAACCAACGCAGTTTAACCCAAAATACAAGCTGAGGCGCGCACCTTGTGGTCCGGGTCCGGCGCACACATTACGTCCGTGCACGGCAGTGTTAGCCGGGGCACCGCGGCGCACACGCATAGCTAAATGCAAAAAAAATAACATCAGTCATGTTGTTTTTTAAACGCAAGTCCGTGTTTGACAAGCTTAAACATGGTCAAAAAACCATAGACAGGATATGGTTTACTTTAAAAATACAACAGACCCCCCCATCACGTCACGGTATGATCCACTTCTCTCTCCCACCTGCCCCGCTCAGCCGATGCCGATGCCCGCCCCGATGCCCGCAGTAGCCGGCGTGAAGCGGCACAGTGCGCGTAGTTTCTGACAGTGTTGCGGTCGTTCCAGTAAGTAACTCAAACAACGACGTGTTACACATTTCCATTACCACTCAATAATCACCATCAGTCCTCATTCCTGCTGCTCTGAATCACAGATCACTCTTTGTGTTGTTTCATAGGAGTTAGATAGCTGACGGTTTACCCCATTATCTTTTAATTTTAATACAATTTCATTTATAGTACTTTGTAAACCAAGTGATGGCTCAGCATTAAAGTAAGATTTACAGTCACAGTGATTTTCCCCAACCCCAAAAGTCTGATGTTCTTCATTCACAGATGTGGGAATGATACTCCAAAATCAACAAAAACATGTTGAGCATGTTCATAATGTATGTTGAAATAAATATGAATTAGAGATGAATATTGCTACGTTTTTTACCTTTCAGTTTTAGCAGCAGCAGTATGGCTGTGGCAGTAATAGTTGGCTAAGCAAGGTAAGTTTATATAGCACATTGTATAGCACATTTCATACACGCAGCGGGCATTCAAGGATGTTTTTTGTGATTTTAGTAATAGGGGGCCTGTGCCCCAGTAGAGCTTTATGTCTAGCAACGCCCCTGGTACAGAGACCGGCAAAACCCTTTTTCTGTCCCTGACGATGTTTTATATGAGAGATCCAGATTCTCATCAGAGGGAAAGACTTTTCTTTGTCAGCGTACAGCCTACTTACCACTTTGAATTATGTTTTTATATTTATTTGATTTGCTCCCAAGTCCGTTTTACACCGCCGGGATTACAGCTGAAAGAATGAGGCTGATATTGTCATAAACCACGCTATAAGAATACATCCAAGCAACACATTCATCCTTTTAAAGTTATATGTTTGGCCTTTTATTGCGGAAGGACATCGTAAGAGTTAAAGGGACGAGAGAGAGCGACGACATGATTTAAAAGACAGCCGCAGGGCGGATTCAAACCGGGGCCGCTGCAAGGAGCCTCGTCACATGGGGCAGTAAGTATACCACTAAGCTATCAGCGAAGTTATTATTTAATCAGTCAGATCTAGTAGTGTCCTTATGATGGGGCAGTCATATTATACTACTACTAATACTATTAATACGACTTCCGCATTCACACAGTCGGCGAGTTTTTGCCAGCTGTCCTTCCTGCATTTGGCAGATGAAACTGTTGCCTTTTGCCTGTATTATATGTTTAACTTCTTCGTATTTCTGTAAGATTATGGTTCGCTCCTCGTACGTGAAATACGCCGCTCCACTGCCGTAGACTGATCCATGTATGTGATTGGTCAAATGCTTCAAACGCCGCCTCTTTCATGTGCACGCGCTCATAGCTGGACAGGTAAACCCTGGGTTGAGTTAACGAGTTGATAACCAGCTTCGTGTGACCGCTTATCTCCGATTGCCTTTGTTGGGGTTACTTAAGCTGGATCTCTGAAAGATACCCTGGGTATGTTGAACTCGCTTCGTAGTACAGGCCCTGGATCATCCTGTCCAATCAGCACGCAGGGCTGTGTTTGTGCACCCATGAAGCCCCTCCCCCCTCGGGTCCTTCCACTATCACAGGGGGGAGGTGGATGGAAGGTTAGTTGCCTAGGATCTGGTGGCTGCAAGATACATTAAAGGTGATAACTGATTTGTTTTAATGATCTTCTCCTCGGTTTACATTTGTAGGATCTGATATGTTGTATTGGAAAGATTTCTGTGAGAATCAACATTTTGGTTCTTTCTGTTTCAGGTTGATGGAAAACTACACCTACAACAGCTTCACCCTCCAGCTGGAGGGGCTACAGATCGCTGAGGCTTCAATGTTTCCTCTCTTTCTTTTTTTCTTCACCTGCTACCTGATTATCATGTTAGTGAATGTTGGCATTGTGGTGCTGGTTTTCAGTGACAAGAACCTTCACCAGCCGATGTATCTGCTTTTCTGCAACCTGCCCTTTAATGACATCCTGGGTAATTCTATCATGTTGCCCCGTTTAATGATAGACATGTTGAGACCACCGTCCGAGCGCCTCATCAGTTACTATGAATGTGTGGTCCAAGCTTTCACCACACACATGTTTGGCACCACTTCCCACACGGTGCTCATGATTATGGCCTTTGACAGATACGTGGCCATCTGTAATCCCCTACGCTACACTGCTATAATGACCAACAAGATGGTGATCAAGCTGACGCTCTTTGCCTGGGGGGTTGCCTTTGTTTTGGTTGGGGTTCTGCTGGGTCTGACCATACGACTGAACCGCTGCAGGACTCTGATCACAAACCCGTTCTGTGACAATGCCTCGCTGTTTAAGCTCTCCTGTGAGAGTGTGTTTGTTAATAATGTCTATGGCCTCACGTTCACCGTCGTCCTGTTCACAGCGTCAATAGGCAGCATGGTTCTCACCTACACTAAGATCACAGTGGTCTGTCTCACCAGTAACAACAAGTCTTTGAACAGTAAAGCTTTGAAGACCTGCAGCACTCATCTCTTCATATATCTGATAATGTTCTTATGTGGAATGCTCATTATCCTGCTGCATCGCTTTCCTCAGTACTCCAATTACAGGAAACTCGCCAGCATTCTGTTTCATATCATCCCCGGCAGCCTCAACCCCATTATTTATGGCGTTCAGTCCAAAGAGATCCGCAAATTTCTGTCACAACTGTTCCCCCTCAGAAAGGTTTCATCAACATCATAATACGTCAATACAAATAAGTTAAATCCACATATATACTTTAGAAGAAATGTGCTTGTCTATGTTTGCTTCCCTCAATTGTCTTGTTTTCTTCCCCCTCCTCATTTTGAGTCATGAAATGGACAAATTAGTATTAAAGCTCTGGTCTATGCTTTTTTCAAACCTAGACCCCGTAGCTTTAATATGTTGTTAATAGATTCCTGACAGTTCAGAATGTCTCCTCTCACACTCATTTCACTGTTCTTTGTTTCGATGTAACATAACTGCACTTACAGTTCTTAAATGAACATCCCCACTACACAGTTAAGCTTAAACAAAAGATACATTTTTACAATCAACAAATACATTTCATGTTCAATTGTTCTAATTGTTCCAGTGGTGATAGTTTTTGTATCTGTGTCCATGTTATGGAGATTAAATCATATTCTGACTACATATAAATGACAAATTGTCTATTGTATATGATTATATCATATTTATTCCAGCACCCTTTGCACTATTGTCAGATTGTTTACAATTTCATTGTCCTGTGCTTGTATATTATACTCAACATATACTGAACATAGAAGTCAAATGTTTATGTATATCTCTGTATTCATTTTGTTATCCTTGTTTTAAGATGCTATTTCTGTGTGTGTTTGTATACTGAGAGCGACAAAATGCCGGAGTCAAATTCCTTAAATGTGTTCACGCTTACTTGGCAATTAAAGCTGATTCTGATTAACACTGTCACCTCATTGACATTTTGTAAAAACACTTATATTGTTACCAATATTTCAATATGAATATTTGCCCGATTGAAGCAATTTATAATTACTAAATAATATTGCGCTCTCTCTCTCTCTATTTTGCCAAAAGTATTCACTCACCCAACCAAATAATTGAAATCAGGTGTTTCAATCACTTCCATGGCTACAGGTGTATAAAAGCAAGCACCTAGGCATGCAGACTGTTTTCTACAAACGTCTGAAAGAATGGGTCGCTCTCAGGAGCTCAGTGAATTCCAGCGTGGTACTGTGATAGGATGCTGTGCAACAAGTCCAGTCGTGAAATTTCCTCGCTCCTAAATATTCCAAAGTCAACTGTCAGTGGGATTATATGTAAGTGGAACTGATTGGGAACGACAGCAACTCAGCCTAGAAGTGGTAGGCCACATAAAATTACGGAGCGGGGTCAGCGGATGCTGAGGCGCATAGTGTGCAGAGGTTGCCAACTTTCTGCAGAGTCAATCGCTACAGACCAGCAAACTTCATGTGGCCTTCAGATTAGCTCAAGAACAGTGTAGAGAGCTTCATGGAATGTGTTTCCATGGCAATCAGCTGCAGCCAAGCTATACATCAGCAAGTGCAATGCAAAGCGTCGGATGCCATGGTGTAAAGCATGCCACTACTGGACTCTAGAGCAGTGGAGACGCCTTCTCTGGAGGGACGAATCACGCTTCTCAATCTGGCAATCTGATGGAATGTCTGGGTTTGGCGGTTGCCAGGAGAACTGTACTTGTCTGACTGCATTGTGCCACGTGTAAAGTTTGGTGGAGGGGGGATTATGGTGTGGGGGTGTTTTTCAGGAGCTGGGCTTGGCCCCTTAGTTCCAGTGAAAGGAACTCTGAATGCTTCAGCATACCAAGTGATGTTGGACAATTCCAGGCTCCCAACTTTGTGGGACAGTTTGGGGATGGCCCCTTCCTGTTCCACATGACTGTGCACCAGTGCACAAAGCAAGGTCCATAAAGACATGAATGAGTTTGGTGTGGATGAACTTGACCGGCCTGCACAGAGTCCTGACCTCAACCTAATAGAACACCTTTGGGATGAATTAGAGCGGAGACTGAGAGCCAGGCCTTCCCGTCCAACATCAGTGTGTGACCTCACAAATACGCTTCTGGAAGAACGGTCAAAAAGTCCCATAAACACACTCCTATACCTTGTGGAAAGCCTTCCCAGAAGAGTTGAAGCTGTTACAACTGCAAAGGGTGGACCGACGTCATATTAAACCCCATGGATTAAGGATGGGATGTCACTCAAGTTCATATGTGAGACAAGGTAGGTGAGCGAATACTTTTTTTTAGGGTTAGGGTTGGTATTAGGGATGCAAATTATCGCGTAATTCATTAATCGATAGTTGTTTCATCCTATCGATCGATGATAGATTGATTGATAAGCGGCAATTCTTCTGAGAAGCTGAATTTCCCTCTGAATAGGTTCCATCTACTGTATACGTAACATCAAATGCTATCTTCCTTATGATATAAAGAAAAATGCAAATCATATTTTGAATAATTTCATTTTAATGCATCAATTTGGGGAATTTTGAGAACCAAAATATGACGTATCGTTTCCTGACCAATTTCTTACAAACTGCTGGTTCTGATCAAAATGTTGACATACTAAATCAGGTTGAGGAGTTTAAGCATTCAAGAAAAGATGAAAACAAAAATGACTAAAACACAGTGCTGAGCCTTTAAACTATTAGTTTAGTATGACTATTATTATTATTATTATTATTATTATTATTATTATTATTATTATTAATATAAGTGGGTGACTATTCCTCAGCCGTCCTAGGTGTTTTGGTTTTGACTAAAGCCCCGTTCACATATGTCGCCACTTGCCCATCTCTGAGCGACAACTGTCAATGGATGTGAACGTGTTCTAACGGAATGTGGTCAGGACAGGCGATGCGATGTGGGCGGGTAAGGAGAGAAAATAATTTTCTTGACTTGATTGACAGTTGACGTCAACAGAGAGTTCCAAAGAGAGTTGCCGCTTGAAGTCGCCGTCGGCGGCAGTGAATTTCTTTTGCCAGCGAGTAGAATTCAGCAGGAAAGCGAGTGACGGGCGAGTACTTCTAACGTCAAGCGCGCCCTCACGTGGACTGGCGGGGAAAGGGTTTAAAACGCAAATTAATTTATTTTAATCGAGTCATTTCTTATCGACAATTAATCGATAATCGATTAATTGTTTGCATCCCTAGTTGGTATCATAGTTTAGTATCATAATTTAAGTTTGTATTATCTCAAGGTTTCATATCACATAGTATAACAATGTCTTTTTATATAAATGTATATATATTTTAATATATATAAATCTCTGGATATTTAGAGAAGCTTTTATTATTGTTTTGAGAGCTGCTTTTTTTTGTCATGTGTTTTTTCACATGGATGATGCTGAGTCATTGTTTACAGAATGCCAGGTGCACTAGATAAAAGTGCTGCTGCTGTTCCTGGTTGCTGGTTTGGGTGGGGGTTGGGTCCAGCTACAACAAGGTAACGTTACCAAACTAACCTGAACTCTGTGTGTCTGTCTTATTTCGTACAGCGTTAATGTGAACGTGTTTGCTTTATCTTAGTCTCACTGAGGTGACGGTTCACATTTACCTCTCTCAATCAGGCTGATTATGCTTCAATCATCTAACAAATGCCTATTGGTCAAAATGATTTAGTTTTGTAGTGAACTGTCTCTTACATGCTTTGTTACTCATCTGAAAACGTTGTGACATTTTCTGTTTTCCCCAGAACTTAAACCTGTGTTCTTCACTGAATGGAAGTCATTTGTTATAATTTCTACACTGTTAAAAATGTCCCTGTGAAAACACAGTAAAGAACTGGTAGCAGGGTTGACATTATTTAACAAAACAAATGAACATGTTTTTACTGTGACTTATATGGACGGTTTTATGCAGTTAATGAAAAATATGATACGATCCATTATTTTGGTATTATCACAGTAAAGATTGTTAAACACCTTACTGGTTGCCAGTCATCTCAAATATGACCAAAGCTTGCTACAAGCACAGCCATCATGTAGAGTCATGGTAAATAGCTTATTTTTCAGCATGAAATTTCAATATGGGAGAAAAGCTTCTATAGCAGCTTTTTCCTTTTTTAATTTTAACACAAAGTTGCAAACAGTGTTAAAAGTACAAAAGTACAACAAAAGTATTTAAAAAAAGTGTTCTGTCTCAAAATGTCCCTTTTAGCTGAAGACGATATAATAAAAAGTGCAAGGCGCTTAAACTAAGCAATATCAGTTGAACAAAAGGTTGTCAATATGCTGTCAAAAAGAGTTAAAACTAATTATAATAAAATGAACATCACCAGCATGTTACATCATCTGAACATGAACTGTATCTGCAAGCTCTTACAAAGCACATGGCAAAGTGTGGAAGTATTGGCCTGCTGGAAGACACAAGCTCTCTGAATCCAGCCTTGGCCTCCAACAAGATGAAAGAGAGGGAGAGATGAGTTCCAGATTAATTTCAATGGAACTTCTTACATACAATATAATTTCGCTACAATAAATCTTCCCTCAATTCCTTTTATCACAATGTGGACGATGAACATCCAATGAAAGAATATCCCCAGCTCTGCACTAACCCTGCAGCCATCCAAGACGCCCGGCTGGAACATTCAAACGGATGCAGAACACAAATAGCAGAGAATGACCTGGATATGAATATCCTGGAAATTAACATGAGCTCTTTTTGACAGACGTTATAGGCAATACTTGGACATAGCTGCTAAATCCTTCTGTCAGCACGTGCACATATTCAGTAATGCAAACAAAAAGTTGCTTCGACTTATGAGTTAAATAAAAGTGCTACTCACCAAAAACTCAGTAAGATGGGGATGGATGAAGAAAAAAACTGATCCAGATCCACATGTGTGAAGTCCAGGTTCCCAGAATGCAAAAAAATACTGCATGATCATGTTGAAACTTTGGAAGGTTGATTACCACTAAAATGCTGTATTTTAGGAATACATTATGGATCTGTTAAAGAATGGTCTATCGACTGTAATTTAACAGATTCAAATGTTTACAAAGAATTGCTTTTTAAAACTAAAATGAGAACTGATCGCAGAAACACTGATTTGTGATGACGCTGATGAAGTTGGTCTGCAGCTCATGTTCATGTTCTGTGGTTCTTCCACAGACCCTCGGTTTTCCATATGGGGAACCAGACTGTCGGTGAGGACTTCCTGCTCCTGGAGGGCTTAAAATTGCCTGCCAAGTCAACCATTCCTGCGTTCATCATTCTCCTCTTCATCTACGTCTTTGCGCTGGTGTCCAACCTGGGCCTGGTGATCCTGATCCTAACGAGCCGGGGCCTCCAGCAGCCCATGTACCTGCTTTTCTGCAACATGAGTCTCAATGATGTCTTTGGGGCCACGATCGTCACGCCGCACGTTCTCAGAGATCTGCTGAGGCCCCAATCAGAACGCCACATCCGCTACATCGACTGCGCCGTTCAGGCTTTCTGTGTTCACCTCTACGCCGGCGCCACTCACACGGTGCTCATGATCATGGCGTTCGACCGCTACATGGCCATCTGCAACCCGTTGCGATACACCACGGTCATGACCACCAGGATGGTGGTGGCGTTGTCAGCCACGGCATGGGGGTTAACCTTCACTGCGGTGGCGATCCTCGTGGGCCTCAGTGTCCGCCTGTCGCGCTGCAAGTCGGTAATATTCAACCCGTTCTGCGACAACGCCTCCTTGTTCAAACTGTCCTGTGAAAGTGTCCTCATCAACCATATCTACGCCCTCGGCTACACCGCCATCCTGCTGGGCTCCTCCATGGCCAGCATCACGCTCACCTACCTGAGGATCGCCGCCGCCTGTCTGCGCAGTAAGAACCAGGCGTTGAACAGCAAAGCGCTGCAGACCTGTGCTTCCCACCTGGCCGTGTACGTCTTCCTGCTGGTGTCGGCTTTGGTTATCATCACGCTGCACCGCTTCCCTCGGATGTCCGAATACCGGAAAGTGGCATCCGTCTTGTGTGAAGTGACTCTGCCGGCCTTCAACGCCGTTATCTATGGGTTGCAGATCAAAGAGATCAAGAAGAGGATTCTCTCTTTGTTTCACAACTGTAAAGTTGCTCAGACGAAATGAACTCACACACAGTTGTATCGCTCAGCAGCATAAATCATAAACCAGTTATCACTTTCCTCTTACCATTGCTAAAAACAAGAACTGACAGAAAAGTATTTATGAGAGAGACAAGCAGTTGAGTTCTTTGTTGATAAGGAAACTGAAAAGTCCACCACAACCAGTCCACAACAACCAGCCCACCACAACCAGTCTACCACAACCAGTCCACCACAACCAGCCCACCACAACCAGTCCACCACAACCAGCCCACCACAACCAGTCCACCACAACCAGTCTACCACAACCAGTCCACCACAACCAGTCCACCACAACCAGCCTACCACAACCAGTCCACCACAACCAGTCTACCACAACCAGTCCACCACAACCAGCCCACCACAACCAGCCTACCACAACCAGTCCACCACAACCAGTCCACCACAACCAGTCTACCACAACCAGCCCACCACAACCAGTCCACCACAACCAGCCCACCACAACCAGCCTACCACAACCAGTCCAACACAACCAGTCTACCACAACCAGTCCACCACAACCAGCCCACCACAACCAGCCTACCACAACCAGTCCACCACAACCAGTCTACCACAACCAGCCCACCACAACCAGTCCACCACAACCAGTCCACCACAACCAGTCCACCACAACCAGCCCACCACAACCAGTCTACCACCATCGGACAACTTTGACAATAACTTATTTAAACTCAAAGTTAGAATCAGCTTCTGTGGAATATATTAAAAGTGCGTTATAGATCAAATGTATTATTATTATTACATGGCATTCTGTTTACTATAATCTAGCATAATATTTCATACATAGGTTTCAAGATTTGTTATCCAGTTTATGCCACATTCTTACTCTACTGTTTGTGTGAGTTTTCCGTACCGAGCTCAAGCAGGACCACTTCCTGGGCCCCCCTGGGTATGGTAGGAAGAGGTGGAATTCGGTACAGTACAGGTACAGGTACGCAACGTGGACATGACATATGACAGGCCGTTCCTCTCGACAATCATTTTAAACAATGGAGGCAAAGAGTCCAATGCAGAGATCGAGTGTTTACCCCAAATTTTAGTTTAGACTTGAGTCGGCTGGATGAAACCCACAAGAACTCGGAGGTTGTCTATCTTCTTGGTCATGGATACCAGAGAACAATGGAGCAGTGCCAGGATGAGAGAACTTCATGATTATGGATGCACAATGTTTAAGGATGTCAAGAGATCAATGATTGCAAAAAAATAAAAAAATTGGTTGATCCCCCACCCTCAAATATGTTGACTGTTTAGCAGTTAATTATAACAGTGCGTCAGAAACATGCACAAAATATATTTAGTCGTATAAACATAATATCTGTTGCCCACTCTTTATGCTGAATGTTGTATTATGCTACAAACTGCACATGAGGATGTTGGGTACTCAGCATCAGTGGTTGCCAAGCAACAGTTGACTGTCAGCATGCGATGCTGGTGCTGACGTTCTCTGACCCACCAAATAAAGGTGGCTGCAGATTCCCTCCTGGTCCGATGCAGAGGGAGGATCTGTGTTAGCAGCTCCTCAATGCGTCACTTTTGTTCATGTCATGAGGGGACTGAATCCTGAATCCTCCGTCTACTGCAGCAGCTAGAGGACGAGTTTAATGGAGGCTGCCTTCACTCTAACGCATTAGAATGTGCAGCACTGAAATATGTTAAAATAATGATTGTATCTGTCTGTCCTTGGAGATGATTCCTCCTCTGTTGCTCCATTGACATGTTTTTCCCTTTTCAGTTTTATTTTATTCAGTGTTTCCTGATCTGTATCAAGGATGTCATATGCTGTACACATTAATTCACACTGCCAAAGTCTTCTTTTTTCGAAATTACTTCCAGTGAAAACCCATCACAGTTTAACTAGGACATTGTGTTGTGGACATTGAAACGCTGTTTCTGAGACATTTTCTTGAATCTTAAAATGCAATTTGTCACTGAGGTAATATGAGTGTTTGTCATTTAGGTGAATCAATCCTTTAATCAACTTGGCTGAAATGGAAAACAACAAAGAAACTGTGACTTAATATGTTGAAAATTGAGACAAAATTCTATGTTACAGCATGTGATTTTTTTTGTGAAACATTCATGTGTGTCTATTGAGGTCTGGTGCTTTTCTGTAACTCTAACCGGCTGTTAAAGTCTTCATTGCTACGTTACAGATGAGATATGGAGAACAACACTGTAAGGGGGGATATTCTAATCCTAGAGAGGTTAACGATCACCTCCCAGACCTATATTCCGTCCTTCATCCTCCTCCTCCTCATTTACTTCTTCATCATGGTGTCCAACGTGGGCCTCATGGTCCTGATCCTAACGAGCAGGAGCCTCCAGCAGCCCATGTATCTGCTCTTCTGCAACATGAGTATGAACGATGTGTTTGGCGCCACAATAATTATCCCTCAGGTGCTCCGAGACCTTTTAATATCGGACTCCAAGCGCTACATCCGTTACATCGACTGCGCCGTTCAGGCATTCTGTGTTCATCTCCATGCCAGCGCTTCTCACACTGTTCTCATGATCATGACCTTTGACCGCTACGTGGCCATCTGCAACCCACTGCGATACACCACCATAATGAATGGCAGGATGGTGTTGGCGCTGTCTGTGGCGGCGTGGGGGTCAGCCTTCATGCTGGTGGCAATCCTCGTGGGCCTCAGCGTCCGCCTGTCGCGCTGCAGGTCAGTTATATTCAACCCGTTCTGCGACAACGCCTCCTTGTTCAAGCTGTCCTGTGAAAGCGTCCTCATCAATAACATCTACGGCCTCAGCTACACCGTCATTCTGCTGGGCTCCTCCATCGGCAGCGTCACGCTCACCTACCTGAGGATCGCTATAGTGTGTCTGAGTAGTAATAACAAGGCTCTGAACACCAAGGCACTGCAGACATGTGCCTCCCACCTGGCTGTGTACGTCTTCCTACTGGTGTCTGGATTCGTTATTGTGATCCTGCACCGGTTCCCTGCGCTGGCGGACCACAGAAAGGTGACTGCTGTCATGGGACACGTTGTGTTGCCAGCGCTGAATGCTGTGATCTATGGGCTGCAGATCAAAGAGGTCCAGCAGAGGATCTGGACTTTGTTCCGTAACAACAAAGTAGCTTTAATGGATGTAAAATGATGCTGTGTGATCTAACACGATATTTCTGCACATGATCCTTATAAAATAAATAAGAGTTTAATGGAAATTATTTCATGGTGGTGATTCAGCAGGTTGGGAGAATAACCATAACAATGTGGGGAGCTACCTAATCATCCAGTAATAAATCAGCTTTAATGAGCTTTAATGAACAACACAGAGCCTATTTTCTTATTGATCATAAGAGCTATATTATCTTTATATATATATAATATCTTCTGACCTTCATGGTTCCAGAGTGTCAGTGAGGTTTTAGGCACTTGACATGTTATAAAGCGAGACAGTATCATGTGCATCCTGTTTTTAAATGTCTTGTTGAACATCAAAGCTCTACAGATTTTAAATGCAGAAGTACAGAAAAACAAAGCTTCCAGTTTAACATTTTAAAATGCTCCAAACGTTTGCTCTTTGTTCATTTTTTTTTATCAGGAATTTAGAAGATTGTTACCTTTGGGTAACAATTGCAGTTTCAGTCTACTATAGAGCTGATCTTTTTCTGAAGTGGTCATGGGTAACAAAACAAAGATGAATGCTTGGGAGAAGAACCCATACAAAACTTTATCGTATTAGATGAAAATATGGTGACAATTTGCAGATGGAAAAATGTAATAATTTGCTAAATACATTATCGCACTGCTGAACAATGGCGTAGCAAAGTGGTTAAAATCACAATAAGTAATAGTATTAAAAGTATTGTATTTAAGTATCATGCTAATATCGTATTGTGGGGCCTTCAAAGATTCCCTCCTTCTTACCCAAACGGTGAATCCAGGCAGCGTAGATACATTATAGCTAGCTTGATAACCTTGTTAGCTTAGGTTACAGTTAGCTAGGTGGCCACCCCTACCTTGGCTAAGCAATTGTAAATACACCTTAAATTTGCACCTTTTCTTGTTGGCAAAAATTAAGAATGTCATAATACAAAAGTTAATAAGGATCATGTTGGGTGGAAAATTAAGCAAGCATGGAGGCTTTCACCCCAAGTCCAGCACTCTGATATTGTACACTAGGTGGAAGGTGAGAGGCCGTGGACTAGAGAGCATCAGACCCACTATCCAGGATGAAACAACCAAGAACCAAGAGTACATCAAGAAGATGGCCCCAAGTGATGAACTGCGAAGTGAATATCTCAGACAGCAGAAGCCCAAGGAGGAGGATGAAGAGGAGGAAGAGGGGGAACCATCATGGCATACCACAGACAGATTCCATTCCAACCATGGCAACAGAAGTACCGGTGGTGTGCACAAGATCAACAGAGGGCTGAAAGAGGAGCTAGAAAAGGTATGGAGAGAAAAGGCATCAGTGATCCCGGTGGTAATCGGAGGACTCTGGGCTAGAAGCCCCAACCTGGGACAGTGGTTCCATCAGATTCCAGGAACAACTTCCAAGATCTCTGTCCTGAAGAGGGCTGTCCCAGGAACAGTTAAGATACTGCATAGAACCCTCAGGCTTGCAGGCCTCTGATAGAGGACCCAAGCTTGAAGGAGGATACACAAGACTGCCCATGGTGAGTGGGGAATTCTTTTTATTTTGTTGGTTCTCTTTATGCATATAAGCACAATTACTATGCAGCTCAAACCGGCTTAAAAATATTTTTTCAATATTGCATTACCTAATGATTAAATGATAAAACACTGCAGAGCGGAGATCTGCTGATTCTCATGAGCAATGAGGCAAAACAAAGAGAGGCATACAAGCTGGAACCAAAGACATTCACAGCAGGTAATCTACAATTTTAAGCACATTTTTCATATTTTATTGCCACATTGTTACTACTTAAGTGATGAACTTCCTGGACTTTAAGATGAAGTTCTTAATTTTTAACAACAGGCCAAAAAGTTCCTTCAGCCCCTTCTTCCATCAGATTAATAATAACCCTAATGCGATTGGAACATAGAGTTGAGGGAACTTATAGGGCCTAATTTTGATGGGAGGAACATTTCATAGAAATGAGGGAACAAGACATGTAGGGCCCTCGTTTCGTAGACCAGGCGCAGTCAGCTTTCAGCGCACCTGCACCGCGCCGACGGGGTGTGTCCGCCTGGACTTTGCAAGTTTCGTGCACCGCGCAGGCTCGCGCAGGCACACCTCCCGTCTCGCACACCGGCGCAAGTGGGAAAGAGGGAGGAGAAGAAGGCGTGAGTGGGAGACGAGGAGGAGACGAGGAGGAGACGAGGCGTGGACTGGGATTAATAAAGCCGATTCAGATCTTCACCAATCAAATGAGCTCCTCTCCTCACCTTTAATGCGTTAGGGGAGGTTCAGTGCAAGTTCCGTCATTTGACAACCCGATGACAGAAGCAGCGCCGCCGCTCCCACAACGCGCATCACGCGGTGTGCGCGCGTATCATAATAATAACAATGCCCATTTGATCTGACGTCCGATGTGACGGGACAATCTATATAGATATAAATTCACGTGTTGATTCTATTAGTTGCATCAAATAGTGTTTGTTGTGATTATTTATTGCATTTAAATGTGCCTGGAACTGTGGAAACCTGCCTGTGAGGTCTCGGTGACGTGTGCGCACTGCGCGCTGTCAGCCAAACTTCCACTCCGCCAGCTGTGATTCGCATTGAATGAATGGACTTTATTTACGCCTTGCGCCGAAAGTAGACCAGGTTGGAGCTGGCGAGCTTTCAGCGCAGTCTCGGCGAGTCTTTTTGCCACGAAACTTCCGCTACGCCAAGCTGAATCTGTGACGCCTCCCCCTGCTGCGCCGCCACACCCATCTTGGCGCAGGCGATCCACCAAACTGCCAAACTGACGGTGCGCAAGGCTGCGCGGGTCGAAACTTGCATTGCGCTGGCTCCGCCACCCTGCGCCGCCCTGCGCTGCGCCACGAAACTAGGGCCCAGAGTCTTTGCCAATTCATAATTTTCATGGTGTTTTATTAATGCCAGGCATCACATTTAATTATGGGAATAATATGAGTATACAGGATGAGAACAAGGATAAAGTTACCTGAAGCGTAGCTGGATGACAGACAGGTAGAAGCAGATTTCACGCTGGAAACTGTCTCCTCCTCACAGGGTCCAAAGATGACGCTAGCTAGCTAACAGAGAAGAAACGTCTCCTCAGTCACGTTATTCAACCAACAGCTCAACCAAAGATATCAGGTTACTAACAGTTACGAAGCTAATCGCGATTAACCCGCTAGCATGCTAATCGCGATTAGCGCGCTAGCATGCTAATCGCTTTAGTGCCCTACATCACATCATGAGTTCAGTTAAGAGTATTTTAAACACACAAACACACACACGCTTCTTTACCTTGTGCACATCCAAGTGTGTCCTCGACCAGCTGGTGTTCCTCTCTTTTAAGGCAGTTATGGACACATTAAAATTAATTCTCCATTCTGCAAACATCAGCTGGTTTCACACCGCTAAGCTAGCTGTGACTGCTGTCCTTTCACCCGGCCGTGTTATCTCTACAACCTGGTGGAAACTTGAATACAATAACAGAAGATAAGTTCACCTGACCAGCAAGGCAATACTGAGAGAAGGTGGAATATAAATTTGGTATTCATTTAAGAAACACAAGTAACATGATAATTAATATATTTCCTAAATTCTACATTTTAAATGAAGGAAGAAACTGAACCAGTAGAGGTCTGATATAAATACCTGTAGACGTATAAACCCGCTAGTGAAAATACCCCTGCTGTTTCTAATGCTGCATCCATGTGATGTCACAGGAATTATAGGAAAAATCTGAAACTTCACATAGACCCGAGCCCGACCCAGGAATCGAACCCAGGACCTTCATCCTGTGAGGCAGCAGTGCTACCCACTACACCACCGTGCAGCCACCATGTCTCTAAAATGATTTTTATATTTGGCTACAATCTCGGGGACTGATTATGTCACAAATACATCAGGGTACATAATAATGCTATACACGGCTTCAGTAAAAATGTTATTGTGTGCTCCAACATGATTATGTGATGGCAACAACACAACATGTTTATAGTTAATTTCCTTCTCATAAACCTCCCACGAAGATTACATAATGCTATCCTTTGGTAATGACAAAGGTTTCCCCCGAGGGAATAATGCTCATAAAACAGAGTCATGTGAGCGGATCGTCGGGAGAAGGCCTGAAGACTGTTTGTTGGTTTTCATTTACCTCAACAGATAATTTCATGCAACTCTACAGCTGGTGACTAGCAGAGAACTAACAAGGCACTTTGTTTTTGGGCAGCTTTCACATCAGATTATCAGGGCTGAATGTTTGCAAGGCAATTCCAAACATCTACTTCCTGGCACATGTCAGACATTACATGTAATTTAAGAGTTGTGGGACTGAAGTGTCTCTACTCTACTGTTCTCTACCTTTACTTTTGACATTTTAGTGCTTCTGCTCATTCATTGTGGGGATCACTATTCCCACTTATGTAGAGTCTTTGAGTAGTCCAGAGGTTTTAAGAGCACTTTCATATTTTTAAACAATATTGTCTACAAAGTGGCATCTTTTTCTTCTGTTGTATAAAGTGAATTTCTTTGTTTCATTGTATGTAAGTCATTAAGAGGTTCCCTCCTCTCTCTCTCATTATATTTCTTCATAGCTCAGATGGAAAACTATATGAACAACAGCCTCATTCTTCAGCTCGAGGGGTTAATGATCCCCAAGTCTCACAAGTACCCGGCCTTCATATTGCTGCTCTTGGCCTACATCTTCATCTTAATTGCCAACGTGGGCATTGTGATCCTGATCTGGATGGAGAGGAGCCTCCACCAGCCGATGTACATCCTCTTCTGTAACCTGTCCATAAATGACCTCATGGGAAATTCCCTGCTGGTTCCACGTGTGCTCGCCGACCTCCTGGTGCCCCCCTCGGAGCGCCTCATCCACTACTACGAGTGTCTGATGCAAGCTTTCACCACGCACATGTTCGGCACCAACGCTCACACAGTGCTCATGATTATGGCCTTCGACAGATATGTGGCCATCTGTAGTCCCCTGCAGTACGCGATGATAATGAACAATAACATGGTGATCAAGCTGACGGTCTCTGCCTGGGGGGTGGCTTTCGTTCTGGTCTCTGTTCTGCTGGGTCTGACCATACGACTGAACCGCTGCAGGACTCTGATTACAAACCCGTACTGTGACAATGCCTCGCTTTTTAAGCTCTCCTGTGAGAATGCGTTTGTTAACAATGTGTATGGCCTCACGTTCACCGTTGTGCTGCTCTCGTGCTCCATCGGCAGCATCATCCTCACCTACTCAAAGATCACAGCTGTCTGTCTCACTAGTAAGAGCAAGTCTTTGAACAGTAAAGCCTTGAAGACCTGCAGCACCCATCTGTGCCTGTATCTCATCATGCTGATCAGTGGCCTGATCTTCATCACCCTCCATCGCTTCCCCCAGTACTCCGAGTACAGGGGTATCTCAGCCATCCTCTTCAACGTGGTCCCCGGCAGTCTGAACCCTGTGATCTATGGGCTACAGTCCCAGGAAATACACAAGTGTTTGTCTAACATATTCCAGCTGAAGAAAGTTACAGCATTATTTTAAATCATTTTCAATGATTGTTATCTTATTTTTAAAAATCCACACATCTGCAATTTAATGAGTGAAACTATGACAATAACCATCATTACAATAATTAAACTTTAACCATCAAAACTGTAAAAAGAAGCAACGCTACTTTTAATGCAAACCAGCAGCTGTTTGTTCAAAGAAGAAGAACTTGTTATGTTGTTTAACTTTCATGATTTTCCTCAAAATTTTCATGTTAAATAAAGAATTTCCGTCTCTACATGTTGGCGCTGTGATGGACTGTATCTTTCAATGTCGGGTCCTGAACAATTCTTTGTATTTCCAAGATGATACAGTTGCACTTCAATTACATTTTATCTATTAAAATCCATCCAGAGGATACGTTTGGCAATTGGAATTCATTGAGAAAAAAAACTCCTGAAGATTTTTTAATTTTCCAATATTATTTAATAATATAAATCTGAAACTTCACGTAGAATTCATGTAAAAATTCGATAGATGACTCGATGCGTTTTACACAGAAATATTATGTACATTAGTTAGAAGAAGGATTCAATAGCATTAGCCGTGATAAAAGTCAGGTAAAGCAACATTTTACTTGAAACAATCATCAGAACAAAACACATCCAAGGTTTTCACATTACAACTTAAATGTCATTAAATCACCAAAAGAATGATTTCCCAATTCTCGATGTAGCATCTGCAGAAGTACATATTGTTGCCATAATGTAATAGAGTGACGAAGTCCCACCTTTCTATTTCATGGGACGTCAATATGAATTTCTAAAACATGCATTCCTATGGCTAGATCGAAATTATTTTCTGGTCCCGTTTGAATTGTGCCATGAATTTCACATATGTTGTTTGTGGTTTTTAAAGATAATTTTTCATGCAAAAAAAACTATGATTCATCCCAAAGATGTTTGATTATGGTAGGTTTTGTGTGAGGCCACTTTCTCTGCTCCACTTCACCGCTTTCTTCCAAGGGGAGGATAATAGCATTGAGAGAGGTGAAAACCATTACAAGTCGGCGCATGTGGAGAATTGTTGTGAGAAAGGGTGATGACGTGACGTCACATATGCGACATGTAGTCTTTCGCATTGTGTTTTCTCTACAGCCTCAAACTGAACAATTGCACAATAAACGGTCAAAACGCTCTTGACTTGAAAAATTATAATTTAAATCCACAAACAATATATTTCTAATTCGGGGCGTATAACGACTAGGACCAGCACATAATTATATTATCTGCATTGAGACCCATACATTTTTTACGATTTCACGGGCCATGGGAGTCTAGCGGAAGGGGCGGGACCACTCTATTCAAACCTCAAGTTCCACATTTTGCCTGTCGCCATCTTGGTTTTTGCCCATTGGCACCTTACATTTTGGCTGTCACCACCTTGGTTTTAGGCCATCGTGTCCTAGTTTTTGGTTGTACTTTTTTTATCATGTTTTTTTACTTCCAGAAGTGACGCAAAATGTTTCAGTTAACTTTCATGAAGTAAAAACTCATCTTTTCAAACTTTCAAAAGTTTGAAAAGTTGTAAGACAACGCTGTGGTAGCAAGGTAGCCCCGTAGTGAGGAGTTGCCCCCTGGCGGCCAGAAGAAGGAATGACAGTATAAGGACCTTCAGCAAAGGCTTCACTTTTCTGGACTGGAGGTTGCTGCCTGAGAAAGGCAGGCCAGTCTGAACCTGAACCTCCTCTCCCAATAGGATTGTCAAACCTTCAGATTTTCATGTTACATTCGAGTTTTCCACAATAGTTCATTTACAGGCAGTTTCCCTCAGACAGCCAGGTGTGTTGTTTGTGAAGCCTCGCTGCTCCCCTGAGATAAAACAGTGACTCCATAAAACTGCAGTGAAGGAAGATATCTTTCTGGATGAAGCAGAGAAGACTCACAGCACAGTTACTGAACTGCCTTCCTCTCTCATGTACAATTCAATCATCTTTTACTTTGTGTTCTTGTGTTGCTTTTATTGACTTGCATTTCCTGGTAAAATCATGAAGTTTGTATTGTTTTTGACTATTTGTAAAGTGATATTTGTGATCCTTTTATTGCAGGTTGATGGAAAACTACACATTGAACAGCTTAACCCTCCAGTTGGAGCGGTTGAACGTCTCAAAGGACGCCGTCCATCCCGTCTTTCTCGTCCTCATTTTCTCCTACATCTTTATAATTGTTATGAATGTAGGCATCGGGTTTCTAGTTTGCATTGACAAAAGTCTTCACCAGCCAATATATCTGCTTTTCTGCAACCTGCCCTTTAATGACATCCTGGGAAATTCGATCCTGGTGCCACGTTTGCTTTCAGACATGTTGAGACCTCCATCTGAGCGCCTCATCAGTTACTATGAATGTGTGGTCCAAGCTTTCACCACACACATGTTCGGCACCACTTCCCACACGGTGCTCATGATTATGGCCTTTGACAGATACATGGCCATCTGTAATCCCCTACGCTACGCTGCTATAATGACCAACAAGATGGTGATCAAGCTGACGCTCTCAGCCTGGGGGGTGGCCTTTGTTTTGGTTGGGGTTCTGCTGGGTCTGACCATACGACTGAACCGCTGCAGGACTCTGATCACAAACCCGTACTGTGACAACGCCTCGCTGTTTAAGCTCTCCTGTGAGAGTGTGTTTGTTAATAATGTCTATGGCCTCACGTTCACCATCGTCCTGTTCACAGCTTCAATAGGCAGCATGGTTCTCACCTACACTAAGATCACAGTGGTCTGTCTCACCAGTAACAACAAGTCTTTGAACAGTAAAGCTTTGAAGACCTGCAGCACTCATCTGGTTGTGTATCTCATCATGTTGGTCAGTGGGTTTATTGTCATTATTCTGCATCGCTTCCCTCAGTACTCAGACTACAGAAAACTTTCAGCCATTCTGTTTCATATCATCCCCGGCAGCCTCAACCCTATTATATATGGAGTTCAATCTGCAGAAATTTGCAAATCCCTGTCAAAATTATTCCGATCAAAACCAGTTATGCCATTTTTGTGAGATGAATGGATTTTAAAGTCAGTGAGAAACATCATCAAATGTAAACTGTCTCATTGTATTTCACACGTATGTTAATTGAGTTTTAAACTAGGTTAATTGTATAAATTCTCTCTGCCATCATTTATCAATACATGTTCTATACCTGCTTGTCTTTAGCAGGTTCATGGACTGAACATTGCCTCACCATTACAGGACTGACACCATAGTCCTGAAATATGTTGTATACACATACAAGTAGCGATGTGTATATGTATATAGAAATATTAAATTTACCACATACACCAATGA
The DNA here is from genome assembly GCF_963514095.1 of Eutrigla gurnardus. Taxonomy (NCBI): domain Eukaryota; kingdom Metazoa; phylum Chordata; class Actinopteri; order Perciformes; family Triglidae; genus Eutrigla; species Eutrigla gurnardus. The sequence goes on from NC_139938.1 coordinate 21,399,716, forward strand.
CTAACAAAAAAGAGTCTCTATATGAGTCCTGTCATCTTTCCATATATGCAGTGTGTAGGATTTATTTTTGACATTGACATATGATACAAATGAAAAGACAAAGTGTGCATTCAAAAAATAAAATTCTAATCTATATGGGCAGCAGTGGATGTTTTCAGAGGAATTTAACTTGGAGCCAAAAGTCCCTTTTGCATTCCTGTTATTGTGAGTCAGAATGATGAGTCCGTCCATTAACCCCCCCCCCCCCCCCAATGGTAAATGGTCCTCATTTATATAGCGCTTTTATCCAAAGCGCTTTACAGCAATAACCGAAACTAGGGCCCGTACAGACAGACAGGGAACCAGTATATCACAGGGCTGAGAGACAGACAGGTAACCAGTCTATCACAGGGAGACATGTAGGGTCCTAGTTTCGTACACCAGGCGCAGTCGGAGCGCAGTGCACCTGCACCACGCCGATGGGGTGTGTCCGCCTGGACTTTGCAAGTTTCGTGCACGGTGAGTCTGGTGCAGGCACTCCTACTCCCGCAAGTGGGAAAGAGGGAGGAGAGAAGGCGTGAGTGGGAGACGAGGAGGAGACAAGTCGTGGACTGGGATTAATACAGCCGATACAGATCTTCACCAATCAAATGAGCTCCTCTCCTCACCTTTAATGCGTTAGGGGAGGTTCAGTGCAAGTTTCGTCACTTGACAACCCAATGACAGAAGCAGCGCCGCCGCTCCCACCACGCTCATCACACGCTGTGCGTGCGTATAGTCATAATAATAACAATGGCGATATTATATCACTATAGAAATTGTAGGCACATTTTAGGCATGTCTATCACAAAGCAGGGTCAGGGTGCACAGCAGTAGACATAATGGTGGCGAGAACCTGGTGCCTGCACGAGCCGGCTGGGCCATTCATCATCATCATCACCGTCTTCATCATCTGCGCTCCACAGCTGCACCGGATTCCCAGTCCAACACCAGAACGGCGGGACACTGGGACCTCGCGCCGCTCAGACCAGCTGCAGCCCCAACTCTGGTTCCAGCTCGCGGCAAAGTTGCGCATTTTTCCACGGACAACAGGCTGCCGAGGTGCGAGACCAGCCACGAGCTGCTGTATTTTCTTTTAAAGATTTTTTCAGGCATAGACATATTATTAGCAGTGGATAGATATGAAAAACAGGAGAGAGAGAGGGAGGTGTGACATGCAGCAAAAGACCTTCGGACGGGATTCAAACCGGGGTCGGTGGCGTATGCGTATGTGTAACATACATTGCATGCACTCTAACCACTTCGCCACCTGCACGCCTCTAAATCACAGTTTTTCGGGTAGGCGGGGCAATCATAAAGGAATTTGCTTAGGGCACCAAAATGGCTAGCGGCGGCGATGGACAGAAGACAGCAGCAGCAGCGCCAGACATTTCCCAGGATGAAACTGATGTTTTGGTCTGAGAGGTCCAAGTTTCAGCTGTGTTAATTCAGTCAGGCTGAGTTTCCGTTTTACGCGTGCCATCCGCCTTTGATCTGACGTCAGATGTGACGGGACAATCTATATAGATATATACACGTGTTGATTCAATTAGTTGCATTAAATAGTGTTTGTTGTGATTATTTATTGCATTTAAATGTGCCTGGAACTGTGGAAACCTGCCTGTGAGGTCTTGGAGACGTGTGCACACTGCGCGTCGGTAAGCCAAACTGCCACTCCGCCAGCTGTAATTTGCCTTACGCCCAGAGTAGACCAGGTTGGAGCTGGCGGGCTTTAGGCGCAGTCTCGGCGAGGCTTTTTGCCACGAAACTTCCGCTACGCCAAGCTGAATCCGTGGCGCCTCCCCTTGCTCCGCCGCCACACCCATCTTGGCGCAGGCGATCCACCAAACTGACAAACTGACCGTGCGCAAGGCTGCGCTGGTCTAACTCGCATTGCACCGGCTCCGCCACCCTGCGCCACCCTGCGCTGCGCCATGAAACTAGGGCCCGTAGAGACAGGTAACCAGTCTATCACAGGGCTGATTCACACCTATGGGACATTAAGGGCCCTAGTTTCGTAGACCAGGCGCAGTCAGCTTTCAGCGCACCTGTGCCGCGCCGACGGGGTGTGTCCGCCTGGCAAGTTTCGTGCACCGCGCAGGCTCGCGCAGGCACACCTCCCGTCTCGCCCACCGGCGCAAGTGGGAAAGAGGGAGGAGAAGAAGGCGTGAGTGGGAGACAAGGAGGAAACGAGGCGTGGACTGGGATTAATACAGCCGATTCAGATCTTCACCAATCAAATGAGCTCCTCTCCTCACCTTTAATGCGTTAGGGGAGGTTCAGTGCAAGATCCGTCACTTGACAACCCGATGACAGAAGCAGCGCCGCCGCTCCCACCACGCTCATCACGCGCTGTGCGCGCGTATCATAATAATAACAATGCCCATATTATAAAAAACAGGAGAGAGAGAGGGAGATGTTTTGGTCCGAGAGGCTGAGTTTCCGTTACGCGTGCCATCCGCCTTCGATCTGACGTCAGATGTGACGGGACAATCTATATAGATATAAATTCACGTGTTGATTCAATTAGTTGCATCAAATAGTGTTTGTTGTGATTATTTATTGCATTTAAATGTGCCATTGAACTGTGGAAACCTGCCTGTGAGGTCTCGGTGACGTGTGCGCACTGCGCGCTGTCAGCCAAACTTCCACTCCGCCAGCTGTGATTCGCATTGAATGAATGGACTTTATTTACGCCTTGCGCCTTGCGCCGAGAGTAGACCAGGTTGGAGCTGGCGAGCTTTCAGCGCAGTCTCGGCGAGGCTTTTTGCCACGAAACTTCCGCTACGCCAAGCTGAATCTGTGACGCCTCCCCCTGCTGCGCCGCCACACCCATCTTGGCGCAGGCGATCCACCAAACTGACAAACTGACAAACTGACGGTGCGCAAGGCTGCACGGGTCGAAACTTGCATTGCGCCGGCTCCGCCACCCTGCGCCGCCCTGCGCTGCGCCACGAAACTAGGGCCCTTAGAGTCATCAGTTAACCTGCATGTCTTTGGACTGACAGGAAGACAGAGAACCCGGAGAGAACCCACGCTAACATGGGGAGAACATGCAAACTCCACATAGAAGGAACCCGGACCCGGACTTAATCCAGGCCCCCCTTTGCTGTGACAGCTAACCTCTACGCCAGTTTTATTTGAGAAACAAGCTAGCATCAACAGTTGTTGATTTGGAACAAAAGATGTCCAAGAATGGAGTCCTGTGCGACACAAAAAATAACTTTCTCCATATCAGAAGCCCATCCATTTAAATGTACAAAATGTTCTGATTTGGGAATTTAAGACCCATTTGTCAAACACCACATTGTTGCCATAATGCAAAAACTGGGTGATGATAATACATTTTTGTAAATTCCAAAACTATGCAGAAACCCGATTTCTTGTTGTTTAAAGCTGTGTGAATGACAACCATGTCTCTAAAATGATTTTTATATTTGGCTTAGGCAACAATCTCTGGGACTGATTATGTCACTCATTTGATTTAAAAAATGATGAGAATCATCAAATACATCAGGATACATAATAATGCTATACACGGCTTCAGTAAAAATGTTATTGTGTGCTCCAACATGATTATGTAATGGCAACAACACAACATGTTTATAGTTAATTTCCTTCTCATAAACCTCCCATGAAGATTACATAATGCTATCCTTTGGTAATGACAAAGGTTTCCCCCGAGGGAATAATGCTCATAAAACAGAGTCATGTGAGCTGATCGTCTGGAGAAGTTTGTTGGTTTTCTGACGAAACATTTACCTTAACAGATCATTTCATGTAACTCTACAGCTGGTGACTAGCAGAGAACTAACAAGGCACTTTGTTTTATTATCAGAGCTGAATGTTTGCAAGGCAATACCAAACATATATTTCCTGGCACATGTCAGACATTACATGTAATTTAAGAGTTGTTGTACTGAAGTGTCTCTACTCTACTGTTCTCTACCTTTACTTTTGACATTTTAGTGCTTCTGCTCATTCATTTTTTTTCTTCATGCATGTTTAGTAATGACATATTTTCCATTGTGGGGATCACTATTCCCACTTATGTAGAATCTTGAGTAGTCCGGAGGTTTTAAGAGCACTTTCATATTGTTAAACAATATTGTCTACAAAGTGGCATCTTTTTCTTTTGTTGTATGAAGTGAATTTCTTTGTTTCATTGCAGTACGTAAGTCATTAAAAGGTTCCCTCCTCTCTCTCTCATTTTATTTCTTCATAGCTCAGATGGAAAACTATATGAACAACAGCCTCATTCTTCAGCTCGAGGGGTTAAGGGTCACCAAGTCTCACAAGTACCCGGCCTTCATATTGCTGCTCTTGGCCTACACCTTCATCTTAATTGCCAACGTGGGTATTGTGATCCTGATCTGGATGGAGAGGAGCCTCCACCAGCCGATGTACATCCTCTTCTGTAACCTGTCCATAAATGACCTCATGGGAAACTCCCTGCTGGTTCCACGTGTGCTCGCCGACCTCCTGGTGCCCCCCTCGGAGCGCCTCATCCACTACTACGAGTGTCTGATGCAAGCTTTCACCACGCACATGTTCGGCACCAACGCTCACACAGTGCTCATGATTATGGCCTTCGACAGATACGTGGCAATCTGTAATCCCCTGCAGTACGCGATGATAATGAACAATAACATGGTGATCAAGCTGACGGTCTCTGCCTGGGGGGTGGCTTTCGTTCTGGTCTCTGTTCTGCTGGGTCTGACCGTACGACTGAACCGCTGCAGGACTCTGATTACAAACCCGTACTGTGATAATGCCTCGCTTTTTAAGCTCTCCTGTGAGAATGCGTTTGTTAACAATGTGTATGGCCTCACGTTCACCGTTGTGCTGCTCTCGTGCTCCATCGGCAGCATCATCCTCACCTACTCAAAGATCACAGCTGTCTGTCTCACTAGTAAGAGCAAGTCTTTGAACAGTAAAGCCTTGAAGACCTGCAGCACCCATCTGTGCCTGTATCTCATCATGCTGATCAGTGGCCTGATCCTCATCACCCTCCATCGCTTCCCCCAGTACTCCGAGTACAGGAAGATATCAGCCATCCTCTTCAACGTGGTCCCCGGCAGTCTGAACCCTGTGATCTATGGGCTACAGTCCCAGGAAATACACAAGTGTTTGTCTAACATATTCCAGCTGAAGAAAGTTACAGCATCGTTTTAAATCATTTTCAATGATTGTTATCTTATTTCAAAAAGTCCACACATCTGGAATTTAATGAGTGGAACTATGACAATAACCATCATAACAATAATTAAACTTTAACCATCAAAACTGTAAAAAGAAGCAACACTACTTTTAATGCAAACCAGCAGCTGTTTGTTCAAAGAAGAAGAACTTGTTATGTTGTTTAACTTTCACGATTTTCCTCTGAATTTTCATGTTAAATAAAGAATTTCCTAACCCCAAACCTGCGCTGAGGGAAAATAGATCCAATCCCACTGAAACAATGAAGAACCACATAGATTCTGCATGAACTCTTTCAAAACGTTTTTTCCAAAATGTGATGTACTTTTTGCTACTTTAATAAAGAAGGCTTGTTTGGCGAAACTATAAAATAGAATATATCATCACTAGGGATGTCTCATCCTTATCCGAGTCGTTTAATATTTAGTATCTTTCAATGTCGGGTCCTGAACAATTATTTGTATTTCCAAGATGATTCAGTTGCACTTCAATTACATTTTATCTATTAAAATCCACCAGAGGATACATTTGGCAATTGGAATTCATTGAGGAAAAAAAACTCCTGAAGATTTTTTATTTTCCAAAAATATTTATATTTTACAAAATAAATGAGTTAACAAACAAAATGTCTTTAAATAGCTCATTGATATCAATTTGAAGGTGCTCTTAAAACCTTATATCAACCTGAATATCAAAATAATAAAGTATACTGAATGCAGTGTCCGCTTAACGCTAAGTGAAAGTGCTTTTTACTGTCTGGATGGTCTAAAGACCCTGATCCAGGTCACTCCACCAGTGTTCATCCACGTGGTGTGGCTCTTGGTTGGAATGGCAACGTGGGCCTGTCGGTTGGTCCACCACTTGGGTCCAGACTGAAAGGTCTCAACAACTACTGGAAGAACTGAGATGAAACTTGTCCCGTATATTCAGAGTCTGCAGACTGAAGCGTATCAGCTTTGGTGACTTTTTCTCTAGTGCCTCCATGAGGTGAACATCTGTTGTTCAGAGCGACACCTGCATGGCACCAAAAACAGTTCTGACCCTCAATGCTCATCACTGGTAACAGGCTAAGCAAGGTAATACAGACATCCCTCATATTTAATCCCTCTAGTTTGTTCTGGGTGCACCCCAGGGCCTGCTATCCGGTTAGACATACCCAGAAAACCTCCAAAGGAACTAAGACTGAAGTTAATTTTGGTTACATGTAATCATAATCTCATTCTTTCAGAAACTATAGTCAAAGATCTTGACCATAGGTGCAAGGACGAAATTTTGATTTCAAAGGTGGGGGGGACACAAGTATTTCAAATAAAACTCTAACTCTTTCAGTTCACTCTGTTTTCTAGTAGTTCTTCTCGTTTTCTATTGCTACTTTTAAGTCTACTATTCCCTTTTTTGGTTTGACTGGTTGTAAATCATGTAGCAAAACATTATCACCCAATTCTAATCCAATAGTAATAATAACAACAATAATAATAATACATTTTATTGATCAGATTATTGAGAGCTTTGTAGATGATGAGGAGGATCTTGAAGTGGATATGCTGTGTATTGGGAGCCAGTGAAGGTGTTGCAGGATGGGTGTAACGCATTTCTTTGAGTAACTTAGACTTTGACTTCTAAAGAAGTCTCTTATGTCCACTTTTCTTTTTTTAGACATCCTGGCTTCGTCTAATTACCAAACACACATATGCACGCACGCGCGCGCACACGCACATGGACACCGATTCAAACGTAAATGTAAATAAAACCTCTGATATTACAATCCTTCTAGCTGACGTGAACCAGGCAGAACAAACTCCCAACACATAGTAGCGGACTCCTGTAGGACTCCTGACCGCAGACTAGCAGACCGTCGGTGTGCAAGCAAGACGTAGTGACAGCGGGGACGGCCAATCACACAAGAAACGGCAGAGCCAATCGAGGAGCTTGTGGGCGGTCTAAACTAAGGGAAACAGGCTTCAGCTTGAGCGGACGTTTTCCGCTTGGTCCTAGTGCTTGACATGTCTCTGTTTAATATAGCGTAACATTGTTTTTGGACGGTAAAAAGTGCAGGGGACCAAAACGGCCTTTTGAAAAAGTGCAGGGGACATGTCCCCTGTGTCCCCCCCCTAAATTACGTCCGTGCATAGGTGAGAGTTGGAATGTACGTATTTGGTGCCCCGGGTGAGGCTTATGTGTAATATGTGTCTACATCAGAAATGGTACACAGTAAACACAAACAAGGTGGAGGAGTGTGTCAGGGAGAATCTCCAGCACCTGGTCCCTTAGCTTTCTGGCCCCCGAACAAAACAGTTGATTTAGTACATGCTAGTTACGATTTGAAGCGCACACACACCATTATGCCTGTTTCAGACTAAAGGTTACGAGCAACTTTTATTCGTATTTACCCACAAGTGTGTCGCCATAGCTGGATAAATGTTCACAATTCATCCTCACAGCAACAACATTCTTCCTCTTTCTCTTCGCCATTGTCTACAGCTGTGCGTGCCTGCGGGGCAGATTGCTCTGTTCTCCTCTTGGTCAATGTGAAAGTCGTTGAAGGCCAAAAAATCCTGCAGTGAGGACGCATTTCTTTTTTAATATGCAATGATTTTGGCCGAAAATAGACTCAGTGTGCAAAAGCCTTTACTGACGGGACGTTGTGAGCGTCTTAGATGCGGTGTTGGTGCTAATAAAGGTTTATTTGTGATTCTGGATCCAGGTTGTCTGTGCTGTACTCTGCTGTGACCCCCCTCCTTATCCCAATGATCTACAGTCTGAGGAACAAGGAGCTGCAAACGTCCATCAGGAGGACCCTGAGCCAGGTCAGGTCTGCTGCCGTGTCACCCTCCAAAGACCTCCTCACATTGTGCTGACTGGAAGACAATGTTGCCCGGATCACCGGATTCTCACAAGCTGCCGTCAGAAAGAAAGAAATTATATGATTTTTACAGGCTTTTATTGGATCATATGATGTGTTTGATAAGCTGTCTATTTATTAACTAACTAATGAATTGGGGTCACTTTGAACTAGTTAATGTTTCTTGTAACTAATTTGATTTTGAAGCTCACATGAATGAAAATAAATGTTTGTTTTTTCTTCAACAACTTTTACGAATGCGTCTCTCAACTCATTTGTCGGCTGCTCTGCTATATTTACACATTGAAATGTGTGTCATCATGTGACCTGTGTGGCACCGTGAACCACATGAGGAGCTCCAGGTGTCAATTACAACCAGTGAAGGTCTGAAGAAGGCAGCCGTTCCTGTTGAATTACTCCTCTCTGTAGACGTTAGCAACCACTGAAGTGTGTAATAAAGGATGTGAGTTAGTTGGACTCGACTTCTACTGCACCGCATTTCCAGTTACCTGCTGAGCTTCTGGTAAACTTAAAGAACACAATGCATGATGGAACTTTGAATCAGAGGTTCCCAACTCTTTTTGGTTTGTTATTTGTTATAGAATAAAGAACATTTTCCTTAAAGTTTGGTGTGTTTAATGCAGGTTCCTACAAAGGGTCCAATAATCGGTTTAAAAAGGTATCTTTTTCTCTCATTAATCATCAAGCCCTCCGTAGTTGTAACACGGCAACCAAGTTAAAAATACATACAGTTGAGAAGCCACAATCCAGGATGTACTGACTCATACGGCTCCATAAATAAATAGTTATACTGGCTTTATTTTCTTGTTTATTATTTATTTATTGTGGTTACTATTTACAAATGAGCAAACACTTCGCCAACTTTTTCTGTCCAGAATGGATATAAATTACATTTATAATGAAATGAAACATTCTGGTCCTTATGAAAGACAAACTATGTTTCTATTAGGGAAAGAATGACCATGGACAAGTTTAGAGCTTAATACATTTAATGGAAGAATCCCTTTTTTACATTTCACATTTTTTATGTTTGTCCTGCAAACATCTTCTACCAAATTTAGCAAATTAACTCAAATCAACTTGATCTCAACTACAACTCTTCAGGGGGAACAGATTTAAAGAACTGGAAGTTGTTATGATGTTTATTATTAATGGAATTGTTTGTTCCTGTGAAACACAGCCACCATCTTCTGTTTGAGGTCTCTGCACTGCAGCCCGTAGATGACGGGGTTCAGGGCCGGCGGGACCACGTGGAACATGACGGACGCCACTTTCCCGCTGTCTGCCCACTCAGGCCGCCGGTGCATGATAACTGGCGTCAGGGATGCCACCAACATGATGGCATACACGGCCAAGTGGGTGGCACAGGTCTGCAGCGCCCGGCTGTTCAGCACCTTGTTGCTGCTGCGCAGACACGCCACAGCGATCCTCAGGTAGGTGAGCGTGATGCTGCCGAGGGACGAGCCCAGGATGACCACGGCACTGCCGAGGCCATAGACGTGGTTGATGAAGAGATTCTGGCAGGAGAGCTTGAACAAGGAGGCGTTGTCGCAGAATGGGTTGATTATGACCCGCCGGCAGCGTGACAGGCTGATGGTGAGACCAAGGAGAATGGCGACGGAGATGAAGGCTGCCAGCCACGCCCCCGCCGACAGCGTAACCACCATCCTGTTGGCCATGATGGTGGTGTACCGCAGCGGGTAGCAAATGGCCACATAGCGGTCGAACGCCATGATCATGAGAACAGTGTGAGAGACACCGGCGTGGAAGTGAGCACAGAATGCCTGAATGGCGCAGTCGATGTAGTGGACATACCGCTCTGTGATTGGTGCAAGGATGTGACTCAGCAGGCGAGGGATGATGGCTGTCACCCCGAACGCATCGTTAATACTCATGTTGCAGAAGAGCAGATACATGGGCTGGTGGAGGCTCCTGTCCATGGTGATCAGGATCAGCAGGCCGAGGTTGGACACCATGATGAAGATGTAGATGAGGAGTAGGAGGACGAAGGCAGGTACGGAGGACTGGGGGCTGACCTTTAACCCCTCAATGGATAGAAGGTCCATGTTGACAGTGTGGTTCTCCATCCTGCACCGTCTCTGTCACGGTGTCAATAAAGATTTGAATTCAGGAGCCGCTTCATGCAACAGAGATTAAACATTAAACATCCATTAAACAGGTTGCATGTTTATTTGTTTTTGTTGATGAAGGACCTTGAGATTTCGTTTGAATTTTAAAGTCTATGAATATAATTATTATTGGTGTGAATGATGAAATCATTCACATCCTTTGTTATTCTACATATTTATTGGTGTGAATGATGAAATCATTCACATCCTTTGTTATTCTACATATTTATTGGTGTGAATGATGAAATCATTCACATCCTTTGTTATTCTACATATTTATTATTATTATTATTATTATTATTATTATTATTCTTCCGCCTGTTTTTTCAAACCTAATCTCCTTCAACATTATTCAACCGATTCACTTCATTCAAACTTCAAAACGTTCATCTCATTCAGGACATTCCCGCTACTACTTTTCACATTCATAACATTCATAAATTCATAAATATTCAACGTTTTACGTAATTTTTTTAACATTGAAGTCAATGAGCGGAACATTCAAATTTGACAAAATTCCGTGCACATTCAACTGCTCACCATTCATTCATTCATTCACCTAGAAACTCCATTTAAACTCTAAAATGTAGACACAAGTCTTGTGTCCTGGTGTGTCAATCCGCGTTTCAATAGCTCATATAGTTTCTGATCAATCACTGTTCAACGACCATGATCGTTTTGGGAGAAATCCTGAGTTTATAATGGGTGTGTATTGCGTGGAACCTTCTGGGCTAGAGTGCGTGACATCATCAGTTAGAGTGTGGGGGCTTCTCAGATTTTTTTCCTTTCCAAACTCCTCCCGGCCACAATCTTCACTCTACAGACGTGATATCTTCCAATTTTGTAGACAAACTTGTCCTGTCTCTCACAATGTGCTCAAAAACTCTGTGAGATTTATAGAATTTGAACTAGCAACCTCTAAGCGCGGCCAAGTCCATTTTTCGCCTCATCCGCTCTAATGTAAATCGAGGAGCAGATTTTCAAAGAAACCTGAAAGCAACTCCATTTCTAACTCGCCCTAGCTTCCAGATTTCTGACACTAGGAAAAAATAAAAGTCATCAGTGTCTTCATCAGAGTCTTGTGGCGCTAACGGTGCAAAAATTTTGGCGATAGGAGTTTCATTGTGAGCGTGGCAAGCTTTTGTTCGGACCCTTCCCAAAGCCAAAGTTCAGAGGAATCTAACAGGACTTACACAGTCAAAATGCTGAAATCCACTTCATTTCTAACTCGCCCTAGCGTCCACATTTCTGACACTAGGAAAAAATAAAAGTCATCAGTGTCTTCATCAGAGTCTTGTGGCGCTAACGGTGTGAAAATCTTGGCGATAGGAGTTTCTGTGTGAGCGTGGCAAGCTTTTGTTCGGACCCAATGCAGAGGGGGAATGGAGCGATAGTGAGAGGGGGAGAGACGCTCCAAAGCAGTCATACACACGCAGCAAGGGCCGTTGCCATGGTGACAGCACTGTGTGGCACTGATCTTCATAACTGACAGCAGGTGTGCTCTGATTGGTGGACAAGAATGTACTAAAAACTACATTTAGTAGTGGGATATGTCGTTTTTTTAGTCAAACATCGTCAGCTCAGCCATACTTTCACCTAGAAACTCCATTTAAACTTTAAAATGGAGACACGAGTGGTGTGGTATTCATCCTACTTTACCTTCTTCATACACACATTCATACTTTATTCAACTCTTCAAAGACATTCATACTAATTCAAACTATTCTCACTTTTCCAACTATTCATACTACTTTACCTTCTTCATACACACATTCAGACTAATTCAACCCATTCCCACTTTTCCAACTATTCATCCTACTTTACCTTCTTCATACACACATTCATACTTTATTCAACTCTTCAAAGACATTCATACTAATTCAAACTATTCTCACTTTTCCAACTATTCATACTACTTTACCTTCTTCATACTCATTCAAGTCATCATACCAGTGTAGCGTCAGCTATTATTCATAACTTAAAATATTCCACATCTCTCATACATTCATGGTATTATTCAACTCTTCAAAGACATTCATACTAATTCAAACAATTCCCACTTTTCCAACTATTCATCCTACTTTTACGTCTTCATACACATTCAAGTCATCATACCAGCGTAGCGCCAGCTATTCAGCAGTCATCATTCACACCGCAATTTCGTAGAAATTGCATTCTCTAGTTGGTGTGAATGATGAAATCATTCACATCCTTTGTTATTCTACATATTTATTATTGGTGTGAATGATGAAATCATTCACATCCTTTGTTATTCTACATATTTATTATTATTATTATTATTATTATTATTATTATTCTTCCGCCTGTTTTTTCAAACCTAATCTCCTTCAACATTATTCAACCGATTCACTTCATTCAAACTTCAAAACGTTCATCTCATTCAGGACATTCCCGCTACTACTTTTCACATTCATAACATTCATAAATTCATAAATATTCAACGTTTTACGTCATTTTTTTAACATTGAAGTCAATGAGCGGAACATTCAAATTTGACAAAATTCCGTGCACATTCAACTGCTCACCATTCATTCATTCATTCACCTAGAAACTCCATTTAAACTCTAAAATGTAGACACAAGTCTTGTGTCCTGGTGTGTCAATCCGCGTTTCAATAGCTCATATAGTTTCTGATCAATCACTGTTCAACGACCATGATCGTTTTGGGAGAAATCCTGAGTTTATAATGGGTGTGTATTGCGTGGAACCTTCTGGGCTAGAGTGCGTGACATCATCAGCTAGAGTGTGAGGGCTTCTCAGATTTTTTTCCTTTCCAAACTCCTCCCGGCCACAATCTTCGCTCTACAGACGTGATATTTTCCAATTTTGTAGACAAACTTGTCCTGTCTCTCACAATGTGCTCAAAAACTCTGTGAGATTTATAGAATTTGAACTAGCAACCTCTAAGCGCGGCCAAGTCCATTTTTCGCCTCATCCGCTCTAATGTAAATCGAGGAGCAGATTTTCAAAGAAACCTGAAAGCAACTCCATTTCTAACTCGCCCTAGCTTCCAGATTTCTGACACTAGGAAAAAATAAAAGTCATCAGTGTCTTCATCAGAGTCTTGTGGCGCTAACGGTGCAAAAATTTTGGCGATAGGAGTTTCATTGTGAGCGTGGCAAGCTTTTGTTCGGACCCTTCCCAAAGCCAAAGTTCAGAGGAATCTAACAGGACTTACACAGTCAAAATGCTGAAATCCACTTCATTTCTAACTCGCCCTAGCGTCCACATTTCTGACACTAGGAAAAAATAAAAGTCATCAGTGTCTTCATCAGAGTCTTGTGGCGCTAACGGTGTGAAAATCTTGGCGATAGGAGTTTCTGTGTGAGCGTGGCAAGCTTTTGTTCGGACCCAACGCAGAGGGGGAATGGAGCGATACTGAGAGGGGGAGAGACGCTCCAAAGCAGTCATACACACGCAGCAAGGGCCGTTGCCATGGTGACAGCACTGTGTGGCACTGATCTTCATAACTGACAGCAGGTGTGCTCTGATTGGTGGACAAGAATGTACTAAAAACTACATTTAGTAGTGGGATATGTCGTTTTTTTAGTCAAACATCGTCAGCTCAGCCATACTTTCACCTAGAAACTCCATTTAAACTTTAAAATGGAGACACGAGTGGTGTGGTATTCATCCTACTTTACCTTCTTCATACACACATTCATACTTTATTCAACTCTTCAAAGACATTCATACTAATTCAAACTATTCTCACTTTTCCAACTATTCATACTACTTTACCTTCTTCATACACACATTCAGACTAATTCAACCCATTCCCACTTTTCCAACTATTCATCCTACTTTACCTTCTTCATACACACATTCATACTTTATTCAACTCTTCAAAGACATTCATACTAATTCAAACTATTCTCACTTTTCCAACTATTCATACTACTTTACCTTCTTCATACTCATTCAAGTCATCATACCAGTGTAGCGTCAGCTATTATTCATAACTTAAAATATTCCACATCTCTCATACATTCATGGTATTATTCAACTCTTCAAAGACATTCATACTAATTCAAACAATTCCCACTTTTCCAACTATTCATCCTACTTTTACGTCTTCATACACATTCAAGTCATCATACCAGCGTAGCGCCAGCTATTCAGCAGTCATCATTCACACCGCAATTTCGTAGAAATTGCATTCTCTAGTTATTATTATTATTCTTCCGCCTGTTTTTTCAAACCTAATCTCCTTCAACATTATTCAACCGATTCACTTCATTCAAACTTCAAAACGTTCATCTCATTCGGGACATTCCCGCTACTACTTTTCACATTCATAACATTCATAAATTCATAAATATTCAACGTTTTACGTCATTTTTTTAACATTGAAGTCAATGAGCGGAACATTCAAATTTGACAAAATTCATTGCACATTCAACTGCTCACCATTCATTCATTCATTCACCTAGAAACTCCATTTAAACTCTAAAATGTAGACACAAGTCTTGTGTCCTGGTGTGTCAATCCGCGTTTCAATAGCTCATATAGTTTCTGATCAATCACTGTTCAACGACCATGATCGTTTTGGGAGAAATCCTGAGTTTATAATGGGTGTGTATTGCGTGGAACCTTCTGGGCTAGAGTGCGTGACATCATCAGCTAGAGTGTGAGGGCTTCTCAGATTTCTTTCCTTTCCAAACTCCTCCCGGCCACAATCTTCGCTCTACAGACGTGATATTTTCCAATTTTGTAGACAAACTTGTCCTGTCTCTCACAATGTGCTCAAAAACTCTGTGAGATTTATAGAATTTGAACTAGCAACCTCTAAGCGCGGCCAAGTCCATTTTTCGCCTCATCCGCTCTAATGTAAATCGAGGAGCAGATTTTCAAAGAAACCTGAAAGCAACTCCATTTCTAACTCGCCCTAGCTTCCAGATTTCTGACACTAGGAAAAAATAAAAGTCATCAGTGTCTTCATCAGAGTCTTGTGGCGCTAACGGTGCAAAAATTTTGGCGATAGGAGTTTCATTGTGAGCGTGGCAAGCTTTTGTTCGGACCCTTCCCAAAGCCAAAGTTCAGAGGAATCTAACAGGACTTACACAGTCAAAATGCTGAAATCCACTTCATTTCTAACTCGCCCTAGCGTCCACATTTCTGACACTAGGAAAAAATAAAAGTCATCAGTGTCTTCATCAGAGTCTTGTGGCGCTAACGGTGTGAAAATCTTGGCGATAGGAGTTTCTGTGTGAGCGTGGCAAGCTTTTGTTCGGACCCAACGCAGAGGGGGAATGGAGCGATAGTGAGAGGGGGAGAGACGCTCCAAAGCAGTCATACACACGCAGCAAGGGCCGTTGCCATGGTGACAGCACTGTGTGGCACTGATCTTCATAACTGACAGCAGGTGTGCTCTGATTGGTGGACAAGAATGTACTAAAAACTACATTTAGTAGTGGGATATGTCGTTTTTTTAGTCAAACGTCTTCTGCTCGGGCAGACTTTCACCTAGAAACTCCATTTAAACTTTAAAATGGAGACACGAGTGGTGTGGTATTCATCCTACTTTACCTTCTTCATACACACATTCATACTTTATTCAACTCTTCAAAGACATTCATACTAATTCAAACTATTCTCACTTTTCCAACTATTCATACTACTTTACCTTCTTCATACACACATTCAGACTAATTCAACCCATTCCCACTTTTCCAACTATTCATCCTACTTTACCTTCTTCATACACACATTCATACTTTATTCAACTCTTCAAAGACATTCATACTAATTCAAACTATTCTCACTTTTCCAACTATTCATACTACTTTACCTTCTTCATACTCATTCAAGTCATCATACCAGTGTAGCGTCAGCTATTATTCATAACTTAAAATATTCCACATCTCTCATACATTCATGGTATTATTCAACTCTTCAAAGACATTCATACTAATTCAAACAATTCCCACTTTTCCAACTATTCATCCTACTTTTACGTCTTCATACACATTCAAGTCATCATACCAGCGTAGCGCCAGCTATTCAGCAGTCATCATTCACACCGCAATTTCGTAGAAATTGCATTCTCTAGTTGGTGTGAATGATGAAATCATTCACATCCTTTGTTATTCTACATATTTATTATTATTATTATTCTTCCGCCTGTTTTTTCAAACCTAATCTCCTTCAACATTATTCAACCGATTCACTTCATTCAAACTTCAAAACGTTCATCTCATTCGGGACATTCCCGCTACTACTTTTCACATTCATAACATTCATAAATTCATAAATATTCAACGTTTTACGTCATTTTTTTAACATTGAAGTCAATGAGCGGAACATTCAAATTTGACAAAATTCATTGCACATTCAACTGCTCACCATTCATTCATTCATTCACCTAGAAACTCCATTTAAACTCTAAAATGTAGAGACAAGTCTTGTGTCCTGGTGTGTCAATCCGCGTTTCAATAGCTCATATAGTTTCTGATCAATCACTGTTCAACGACCATGATCGTTTTGGGAGAAATCCTGAGTTTATAATGGGTGTGTATTGCGTGGAACCTTCTGGGCTAGAGTGCGTGACATCATCAGTTAGAGTGTGGGGGCTTCTCAGATTTTTTTCCTTTCCAAACTCCTCCCGGCCACAATCTTCACTCTACAGACGTGATATCTTCCAATTTTGTAGACAAACTTGTCCTGTCTCTCACAATGTGCTCAAAAACTCTGTGAGATTTATAGAATTTGAACTAGCAACCTCTAAGCGCGGCCAAGTCCATTTTTCGCCTCATCCGCTCTAATGTAAATCGAGGAGCAGATTTTCAAAGAAACCTGAAAGCAACTCCATTTCTAACTCGCCCTAGCTTCCAGATTTCTGACACTAGGAAAAAATAAAAGTCATCAGTGTCTTCATCAGAGTCTTGTGGCGCTAACGGTGCAAAAATTTTGGCGATAGGAGTTTCATTGTGAGCGTGGCAAGCTTTTGTTCGGACCCTTCCCAAAGCCAAAGTTCAGAGGAATCTAACAGGACTTACACAGTCAAAATGCTGAAATCCACTTCATTTCTAACTCGCCCTAGCGTCCACATTTCTGACACTAGGAAAAAATAAAAGTCATCAGTGTCTTCGTCAGAGTCTTGTGGCGCTAACGGTGTGAAAATCTTGGCGATAGGAGTTTCTGTGTGAGCGTGGCAAGCTTTTGTTCGGACCCAACGCAGAGGGGGAATGGAGCGATACTGAGAGGGGGAGAGACGCTCCAAAGCAGTCATACACACGCAGCAAGGGCCGTTGCCATGGTGACAGCACTGTGTGGCACTGATCTTCATAACTGACAGCAGGTGTGCTCTGATTGGTGGACAAGAATGTACTAAAAACTACATTTAGTAGTGGGATATTTAGTTTTTTTAGTCAAACATCTTCATCTCAGCCATACTTTCACCTAGAAACTCCATTTAAACTTTAAAATGGAGACACGAGTGGTGTGGTATTCATCCTACTTTACCTTCTTCATACACACATTCATACTTTATTCAACTCTTCAAAGACATTCATACTAATTCAAACTATTCTCACTTTTCCAACTATTCATACTACTTTACCTTCTTCATACACACATTCAGACTAATTCAACCCATTCCCACTTTTCCAACTATTCATCCTACTTTACCTTCTTCATACACACATTCATACTTTATTCAACTCTTCAAAGACATTCATACTAATTCAAACTATTCTCACTTTTCCAACTATTCATACTACTTTACCTTCTTCATACTCATTCAAGTCATCATACCAGTGTAGCGTCAGCTATTATTCATAACTTAAAATATTCCACATCTCTCATACATTCATGGTATTATTCAACTCTTCAAAGACATTCATACTAATTCAAACAATTCCCACTTTTCCAACTATTCATCCTACTTTTACGTCTTCATACACATTCAAGTCATCATACCAGCGTAGCGCCAGCTATTCAGCAGTCATCATTCACACCGCAATTTCGTAGAAATTGCATTCTCTAGTTATTATTATTATTCTTCCGCCTGTTTTTTCAAACCTAATCTCCTTCAACATTATTCAACCGATTCACTTCATTCAAACTTCAAAACGTTCATCTCATTCAGGACATTCCCGCTACTACTTTTCACATTCATAACATTCATAAATTCATAAATATTCAACGTTTTACGTCATTTTTTTAACATTGAAGTCAATGAGCGGAACATTCAAATTTGACAAAATTCATTGCACATTCAACTGCTCACCATTCATTCATTCATTCACCTAGAAACTCCATTTAAACTCTAAAATGTAGACACAAGTCTTGTGTCCTGGTGTGTCAATCCGCGTTTCAATAGCTCATATAGTTTCTGATCAATCACTGTTCAACGACCATGATCGTTTTGGGAGAAATCCTGAGTTTATAATGGGTGTGTATTGCGTGGAACCTTCTGGGCTAGAGTGCGTGACATCATCAGCTAGAGTGTGAGGGCTTCTCAGATTTTTTTCCTTTCCAAACTCCTCCCGGCCACAATCTTCGCTCTACAGACGTGATATTTTCCAATTTTGTAGACAAACTTGTCCTGTCACTCACAATGTGCTCAAAAACTCTGTGAGATTTATAGAATTTGAACTAGCAACCTCTAAGCGCGGCCAAGTCCATTTTTCGCCTCATCCGCTCTAATGTAAATCGAGGAGCAGATTTTCAAAGAAACCTGAAAGCAACTCCATTTCTAACTCGCCCTAGCTTCCAGATTTCTGACACTAGGAAAAAATAAAAGTCATCAGTGTCTTCATCAGAGTCTTGTGGCGCTAACGGTGCAAAAATTTTGGCGATAGGAGTTTCATTGTGAGCGTGGCAAGCTTTTGTTCGGACCCTTCCCAAAGCCAAAGTTCAGAGGAATCTAACAGGACTTACACAGTCAAAATGCTGAAATCCACTTCATTTCTAACTCGCCCTAGCGTCCACATTTCTGACACTAGGAAAAAATAAAAGTCATCAGTGTCTTCATCAGAGTCTTGTTGCGCTAACGGTGTGAAAATCTTGGCGATAGGAGTTTCTGTGTGAGCGTGGCAAGCTTTTGTTCGGACCCAACGCAGAGGGGGAATGGAGCGATAGTGAGAGGGGGAGAGACGCTCCAAAGCAGTCATACACACGCAGCAAGGGCCGTTGCCATGGTGACAGCACTGTGTGGCACTGATCTTCATAACTGACAGCAGGTGTGCTCTGATTGGTGGACAAGAATGTACTAAAAACTACATTTAGTAGTGGGATATTTCGTTTTTTTAGTCAAACATCTTCTGCTCGGGCAGACTTTCACCTAGAAACTCCATTTAAACTTTAAAATGGAGACACGAGTGGTGTGGTATTCATCCTACTTTACCTTCTTCATACACACATTCATACTTTATTCAACTCTTCAAAGACATTCATACTAATTCAAACTATTCTCACTTTTCCAACTATTCATACTACTTTACCTTCTTCATACACACATTCAGACTAATTCAACCCATTCCCACTTTTCCAACTATTCATCCTACTTTACCTTCTTCATACACACATTCATACTTTATTCAACTCTTCAAAGACATTCATACTAATTCAAACTATTCTCACTTTTCCAACTATTCATACTACTTTACCTTCTTCATACTCATTCAAGTCATCATACCAGTGTAGCGTCAGCTATTATTCATAACTTAAAATATTCCACATCTCTCATACATTCATGGTATTATTCAACTCTTCAAAGACATTCATACTAATTCAAACAATTCCCACTTTTCCAACTATTCATCCTACTTTTACGTCTTCATACACATTCAAGTCATCATACCAGCGTAGCGCCAGCTATTCAGCAGTCATCATTCACACCGCAATTTCGTAGAAATTGCATTCTCTAGTTATTATTATTATTGGTGTGAATGATGAAATCATTCACATCCTTTGTTATTCTACATATTTATTATTATTATTATTATTATTATTATTATTATTCTTCCGCCTGTTTTTTCAAACCTAATCTCCTTCAACATTATTCAACCGATTCACTTCATTCAAACTTCAAAACGTTCATCTCATTCAGGACATTCCCGCTACTACTTTTCACATTCATAACATTCATAAATTCATAAATATTCAACGTTTTACGTCATTTTTTTAACATTGAAGTCAATGAGCGGAACATTCAAATTTGACAAAATTCCGTGCACATTCAACTGCTCACCATTCATTCATTCATTCACCTAGAAACTCCATTTAAACTCTAAAATGTAGACACAAGTCTTGTGTCCTGGTGTGTCAATCCGCGTTTCAATAGCTCATATAGTTTCTGATCAATCACTGTTCAACGACCATGATCGTTTTGGGAGAAATCCTGAGTTTATAATGGGTGTGTATTGCGTGGAACCTTCTGGGCTAGAGTGCGTGACATCATCAGCTAGAGTGTGAGGGCTTCTCAGATTTTTTTCCTTTCCAAACTCCTCCCGGCCACAATCTTCGCTCTACAGACGTGATATTTTCCAATTTTGTAGACAAACTTGTCCTGTCTCTCACAATGTGCTCAAAAACTCTGTGAGATTTATAGAATTTGAACTAGCAACCTCTAAGCGCGGCCAAGTCCATTTTTCGCCTCATCCGCTCTAATGTAAATCGAGGAGCAGATTTTCAAAGAAACCTGAAAGCAACTCCATTTCTAACTCGCCCTAGCTTCCAGATTTCTGACACTAGGAAAAAATAAAAGTCATCAGTGTCTTCATCAGAGTCTTGTGGCGCTAACGGTGCAAAAATTTTGGCGATAGGAGTTTCATTGTGAGCGTGGCAAGCTTTTGTTCGGACCCTTCCCAAAGCCAAAGTTCAGAGGAATCTAACAGGACTTACACAGTCAAAATGCTGAAATCCACTTCATTTCTAACTCGCCCTAGCGTCCACATTTCTGACACTAGGAAAAAATAAAAGTCATCAGTGTCTTCATCAGAGTCTTGTGGCGCTAACGGTGTGAAAATCTTGGCGATAGGAGTTTCTGTGTGAGCGTGGCAAGCTTTTGTTCGGACCCAACGCAGAGGGGGAATGGAGCGATACTGAGAGGGGGAGAGACGCTCCAAAGCAGTCATACACACGCAGCAAGGGCCGTTGCCATGGTGACAGCACTGTGTGGCACTGATCTTCATAACTGACAGCAGGTGTGCTCTGATTGGTGGACAAGAATGTACTAAAAACTACATTTAGTAGTGGGATATGTCGTTTTTTTAGTCAAACATCGTCAGCTCAGCCATACTTTCACCTAGAAACTCCATTTAAACTTTAAAATGGAGACACGAGTGGTGTGGTATTCATCCTACTTTACCTTCTTCATACACACATTCATACTTTATTCAACTCTTCAAAGACATTCATACTAATTCAAACTATTCTCACTTTTCCAACTATTCATACTACTTTACCTTCTTCATACACACATTCAGACTAATTCAACCCATTCCCACTTTTCCAACTATTCATCCTACTTTACCTTCTTCATACACACATTCATACTTTATTCAACTCTTCAAAGACATTCATACTAATTCAAACTATTCTCACTTTTCCAACTATTCATACTACTTTACCTTCTTCATACTCATTCAAGTCATCATACCAGTGTAGCGTCAGCTATTATTCATAACTTAAAATATTCCACATCTCTCATACATTCATGGTATTATTCAACTCTTCAAAGACATTCATACTAATTCAAACAATTCCCACTTTTCCAACTATTCATCCTACTTTTACGTCTTCATACACATTCAAGTCATCATACCAGCGTAGCGCCAGCTATTCAGCAGTCATCATTCACACCGCAATTTCGTAGAAATTGCATTCTCTAGTTGGTGTGAATGATGAAATCATTCACATCCTTTGTTATTCTACGTATTTATTATTATTCTTCCGCCTGATTTTTCAAACCTAATCTCCTTCAACATTATTCAACCGATTCACTTCATTCAAACTTCAAAACGTTCATCTCATTCGGGACATTCCCGCTACTACTTTTCTCATTCATAACATTCATAAATTCAGAAATATTCAACGTTTTACGTCATTTTTTTAACATTGAAGTCAATGAGCGGAACATTCAAATTTGACAAAATTCTGTGCATGTTCAGGCACATTCAACTGCTCACCATTCATTCATACATTCACCTAGAAACTCCATTTAAACTCTAAAATGTAGACACAAGTCTTGTGTCCTGGTGTGTCAATCCGCGTTTCAATAGCTCATATAGTTTCTGATCAATCACTGTTCAACGACCATGATCGTTTTGGGAGAAATCCTGAGTTTATAATGGGTGTGTATTGCGTGGAACCTTCTGGGCTAGAGTGCGTGACATCATCAGCTAGAGTGTGAGGGCTTCTCAGATTTTTTTCCTTTCCAAACTCCTCCCGGCCACAATCTTCGCTCTACAGACGTGATATTTTCCAATTTTGTAGACAAACTTGTCCTGTCTCTCACAATGTGCTCAAAAACTCTGTGAGATTTATAGAATTTGAACTAGCAACCTCTAAGCGCGGCCAAGTCCATTTTTCGCCTCATCCGCTCTAATGTAAATCGAGGAGCAGATTTTCAAAGAAACCTGAAAGCAACTCCATTTCTAACTCGCCCTAGCTTCCAGATTTCTGACACTAGGAAAAAATAAAAGTCATCAGTGTCTTCATCAGAGTCTTGTGGCGCTAACGGTGCAACAATTTTGGCGATAGGAGTTTCATTGTGAGCGTGGCAAGCTTTTGTTCGGACCCTTCCCAAAGCCAAAGTTCACAGGAATCTAACAGGACTTACACAGTCAAAATGCTGAAATCCACTTCATTTGTAACTCGCCCTAGCGTCCACATTTCTGACACTAGGAAAAAATAAAAGTCATCAGTGTCTTCATCAGAGTCTTGTGGCGCTAACGGTGTGAAAATCTTGGCGATAGGAGTTTCTGTGTGAGCGTGGCAAGCTTTTGTTCGGACCCAATGCAGAGGGGGAATGGAGCGATAGTGAGAGGGGGAGAGACGCTCCAAAGCAGTCATACACACGCAGCAAGGGCCGTTGCCATGGTGACAGCACTGTGTGGCACTGATCTTCATAACTGACAGCAGGTGTGCTCTGATTGGTGGACAAGAATGTACTAAAAACTACATTTAGTAGTGGGATATGTCGTTTTTTTAGTCAAACGTCTTCTGCTCGGGCAGACTTTCACCTAGAAACTCCATTTAAACTTTAAAATGGAGACACGAGTGGTGTGGTATTCATCCTACTTTACCTTCTTCATACACACATTCATACTTTATTCAACTCTTCAAAGACATTCATACTAATTCAAACTATTCTCACTTTTCCAACTATTCATACTACTTTACCTTCTTCATACACACATTCAGACTAATTCAACCCATTCCCACTTTTCCAACTATTCATCCTACTTTACCTTCTTCATACACACATTCATACTTTATTCAACTCTTCAAAGACATTCAAACTATTCTCACTTTTCCAACTATTCATACTACTTTACCTTCTTCATACACACATTCAGACTAATTCAACCCATTCCCACTTTTCCAACTATTCATCCTACTTTACCTTCTTCATACACACATTCATACTTTATTCAACTCTTCAAAGACATTCATACTAATTCAACCCATTCCCACTTTTCCAACTATTCATCCTACTTTACCTTCTTCATACACACATTCATACTTTATTCAACTCTTCAAAGACATTCATACTAATTCAAACTATTCTCACTTTTCCAACTATTCATACTACTTTACCTTCTTCATACTCATTCAAGTCATCATACCAGTGTAGCGTCAGCTATTATTCATAACTTAAAATATTCCACATCTCTCATACATTCATGGTATTATTCAACTCTTCAAAGACATTCATACTAATTCAAACAATTCCCACTTTTCCAACTATTCATCCTACTTTTACGTCTTCATACACATTCAAGTCATCATACCAGCGTAGCGCCAGCTATTCAGCAGTCATCATTCACACCGCAATTTCGTAGAAATTGCATTCTCTAGTTATTATTATTATTCTTCCGCCTGTTTTTTCAAACCTAATCTCCTTCAACATTATTCAACCGATTCACTTCATTCAAACTTCAAAACGTTCATCTCATTCAGGACATTCCCGCTACTACTTTTCACATTCATAACATTCATAAATTCATAAATATTCAACGTTTTACGTCATTTTTTTAACATTGAAGTCAATGAGCGGAACATTCAAATTTGACAAAATTCCGTGCACATTCAACTGCTCACCATTCATTCATTCATTCACCTAGAAACTCCATTTAAACTGTAAAATGTAGACACAAGTCTTGTGTCCTGGTGTGTCAATCCGCGTTTCAAGAGCTCATATAGTTTCTGATCAATCACTGTTCAACGACCATGATCGTTTTGGGAGAAATCCTGAGTTTATAATGGGTGTGTATTGCGTGGAACCTTCTGGGCTAGAGTGCGTGACATCATCAGCTAGAGTGTGAGGGCTTCTCAGATTTTTTTCCTTTCCAAACTCCTCCCGGCCACAATCTTCGCTCTACAGACGTGATATTTTCCAATTTTGTAGACAAACTTGTCCTGTCTCTCACAATGTGCTCAAAAACTCTGTGAGATTTATAGAATTTGAACTAGCAACCTCTAAGCGCGGCCAAGTCCATTTTTCGCCTCATCCGCTCTAATGTAAATCGAGGAGCAGATTTTCAAAGAAACCTGAAAGCAACTCCATTTCTAACTCGCCCTAGCTTCCAGATTTCTGACACTAGGAAAAAATAAAAGTCATCAGTGTCTTCATCAGAGTCTTGTGGCGCTAACGGTGTGAAAATCTTGGCGATAGGAGTTTCTGTGTGAGCGTGGCAAGCTTTTGTTCGGACCCTTCCCAAAGCCAAAGTTCAGAGGAATCTAACAGGACTTACACAGTCAAAATGCTGAAATCCACTTCATTTCTAACTCGCCCTAGCGTCCACATTTCTGACACTAGGAAAAAATAAAAGTCATCAGTGTCTTCATCAGAGTCTTGTGGCGCTAACGGTGTGAAAATCTTGGCGATAGGAGTTTCTGTGTGAGCGTGGCAAGCTTTTGTTCGGACCCAACGCAGAGGGGGAATGGAGCGATACTGAGAGGGGGAGAGACGCTCCAAAGCAGTCATACACACGCAGCAAGGGCCGTTGCCATGGTGA
Organism: Eutrigla gurnardus; assembly: GCF_963514095.1. NCBI lineage: Eukaryota > Metazoa > Chordata > Actinopteri > Perciformes > Triglidae > Eutrigla > Eutrigla gurnardus. The sequence continues at coordinate 21,425,134 of NC_139938.1, forward strand.
CAGCACTGTGTGGCACTGATCTTCATAACTGACAGCAGGTGTGCTCTGATTGGTGGACAAGAATGTACTAAAAACTACATTTAGTAGTGGGATATGTCGTTTTTTTAGTCAAACGTCTTCTGCTCGGGCAGACTTTCACCTAGAAACTCCATTTAAACTTTAAAATGGAGACACGAGTGGTGTGGTATTCATCCTACTTTACCTTCTTCATACACACATTCATACTAATTCAACCCATTCCCACTTTTCCAACTATTCATCCTACTTTACCTTCTTCATACACACATTCATACTTTATTCAACTCTTCAAAGACATTCATACTAATTCAAACTATTCTCACTTTTCCAACTATTCATACTACTTTACCTTCTTCATACACACATTCAGACTAATTCAACCCATTCCCACTTTTCCAACTATTCATCCTACTTTAACTTCTTCATACACACATTCATACTTTATTCAACTCTTCAAAGACATTCATACTAATTCAAACTATTCTCACTTTTCCAACTATTCATACTACTTTACCTTCTTCATACTCATTCAAGTCATCATACCAGTGTAGCGTCAGCTATTATTCATAACTTAAAATATTCCACATCTCTCATACATTCATGGTATTATTCAACTCTTCAAAGACATTCATACTAATTCAAACAATTCCCACTTTTCCAACTATTCATCCTACTTTTACGTCTTCATACACATTCAAGTCATCATACCAGCGTAGCGCCAGCTATTCAGCAGTCATCATTCACACCGCAATTTCGTAGAAATTGCATTCTCTAGTTATTAATATTATTATTATTATTATTAATTCAATTGTGACAGATAATTGCTGATCTGATGTGGCAATCACACACATTTGACACTTTACAGATCAACATGTCGTTAGATGTTTTATTATTTAATAAAGCCATATCAATCACATCACAAAAACAGCTTTTTATCATTTAAAAAATATCTCAACATTAAGAGGCTTCCTGTCAAAAGCAGACTCTGAAAAATTAATTCATGCATTCATAACAAGTAGATTAGACTACTGTAATGGTCTATTCACTGGCCTCCCAAAATCAGCTGTACAGCGATTACAGTTAATTCAAAATGCGGCTGCACGCACTCTCACTGGAATAAAAAAGTTTGAACATATTACACCTGTTCTTAGATCCCTACATTGGCTCCCCGTGAAAACTAGAATTGATTTTAAGATTCTGCTACTTATATATAAAGCTCTAAATGGCCTCGCACCTCAGTATATAAAAGACATGCTCATCAGATATGAACCAGCAAGAACTCTCAGGTCCACCGGCAGTGGTCTTTTTAACATCCCTCGTACTAACTCTAGAGCAGGGGAGGCTGCCTTCTGTATCTATGCCCCAAGCAAATGGAACACCCTGCCTGAGGACCTGAGACACGCTCCTACACTGAGCACTTTTAAAAGCAGGTTAAAAACCTTACTTTTTTCCAAAGTTTATGATTAAGTTTCTGTGTGTATGTGCGTGTGTGTGTGTATGTGTGTGTGTGTGTGTGTGTGCGTGCATGCATGTGTCTGTTCTGTATATTGCAAGATCTGTATAGGCTACATGCACTGGTCTTTGTCCTGTAATCATGTTGTCGCTATGTGTAAAGCACATTGTGTTACATTGATTTGTATGAAATGTGCTATAGAAATAAAATTTGATTTGATTTGATTTGAATAATGACAGAAAAGAAACATTCTTCACCTCTATTTGCTATATCACAATTCTTTCAGATGATCTGTTTCACCTTCAGTCAGCTGATTCTTCACACGTCAATAAAGACTCAAATCTACAGGTGGAAAAGAAAAGAGTCACATCAGCACTTTCCCATTCAACCTTGTATTCATCATGAAACAAAATCATTTCACTGCAGTTGGAGTTGCCTTTCACTTTCTAAATAAAACATTGGAAATAAAACAGTTTTCAAATATACAAACATCAAATAAACCTTCGACTGGAAACATCAACGTGATAAATCCTCGTATTTCCCTGGTTGATACTTCCAGCTCTGACGACTCTCCTGTTCAATCACGAAACGTTATGGATGGATGCATGAAAAGAAAACATACATTACATTTCGAGTCATCACATTTCTTCATCAACAGATTCAACAGTTTAATGTGTAACATTATTATATTTCATCAACAGCAGCTGAAAAGCATCAGATGCATAAATGAGACTCATTCAGTGAACAGAGTCGAGCTTACCCTTGCAGACGTGGACCTTCACCAGAGACCAGAGCAGGTCTGGCACACATGTTTTATTGGCTGACTGAGCCTCCACTCCACCTTGTGTTGCTCAGTCAGTCACTAGGCGACTGTTGCTGCCAACTCTGCATCAATAACATCACACATGTTGACAGTTTGTGATTCAACTCATTGGTTCAACTTTCAGCTGTTTCTTTCTTTTTTCCTAGATTATAAACTTCCAAGTTCTCTGGTCTCTAACTGATCAGGTACTCTGGTTTGTACAGGTACTCTGGTATCTAACTGATCAGGTACTCTGGTCTCTACAGGTACGGTCTCTAAATGATCAGGTACTCTGGTTTCTACAGGTACTCTGGTCTCTACAGGTTCTTTGGTCTCTACAGGTACTCTGATGGAGGTTCCGTTTGAATGAATTGTCATGGACCTCATTGGCCAGTTAACTGGAGCGCAAGCGGATATGGCTTTGTTGTAAATTTGAAGTCCAGGAAACCACAAGGGGTGTTGGAACTAATTAAGGAAAACTGGAGGATGGTCTAAGCCCAAGCAAAAACGTTAAATAAGTCCTGGACCTGGGAGGTCCCAAAATCCACCAATCATGCCTCATTTATTTATGATGACCATCCCTCACTGTCCCAGAGAGCAGATGTGGCTCCATTGCAACAGTGGTTTGATGATATGACGGCCCGTTCACGGCCCTTTACATTACCTGAACACAAGAGAAAAGTGGTTCAGGAGGAATTACAATCTATGCTGGAGATGGGATTAATGGAAGGATCCAACAATGCCTGGGGTAGCCCCATAGTTCTTGTACCAAAGAAGGATGGCGGTATTCCATTCTGTGTGCCTTAATGTGTGGCTGAATGATATTTCACGGTTTGAAGCCTACCTAATGGCCTGGATCCATGAGCTGTTTTTTTACGACAGATTTGATCAAGGGCTACAGGCGGGCTTATCTCCAGAGTCTAATGAAAAAAGCAGCCTCATGCGGGGTACCACTTGGGCGGAGGGCAAGTGCGGATAAGACCAGGGCGATTGCAGCCTGTCCAAGGCCCAAGACCAAAAAGGAGGTGATGCAATTTCTGGGACTGACTAGGTATCATCGGCGGTTCATTCCGAAATTCGTGGACCTGACCGGTCTGGTGGACGGAGTGGTACCAGATGCATCGAACTAGAGGCTGTTTATTCCCACAGGTAGGCTACAGGGGGTCGATCGGCCAGTGCTTTTCATCAGCTTGAAGCTCTCTGAGAGGCAGTCACGCTGCAGCACCACTCCGGCCTAAGTCGGTGAGCCACCCGTCAGGTGTACGCAGCTGCAGCTGATCTGGAGGGTTGACTGAATAATTTACAAACACTCAAACACAAACATGTAACTCAGTTCCTCGTGCCCGATCTCCATGTACTGAAGCTCTGCTGTGCTTGATAACGTGATGATTGATAATGTGGTAACTGTAATTGATAATATTCTCTCCCGACTGGAGCTGCACTGGCACGCTGCTATGCTGGCGGGATGGAAGAGCAATGATAGGCGAATTGCAACGACCAGTTGCTGCCCGATTGTTGTCGGATCTGACCGGGTTCTGGCAGTCCCCGCTGAGGCTGACATATTGGGCCCTAGTTTCGTAGACCAGGCGCAGTCAGCCTTCAGCGCACCTGCGCCACGCCGACGGGGTGTGTCCGCCTGGACTTTGCAAGTTTCGTGCACCGCGCAGGCTCGCGCAGGCACACCTCCCGTCTCGCCCACCGGCGCAAGTAAGAAAGAGGGAGGAGAAGAAGGCGTTAGTGGGAGACGAGGAGGAGACGAGGAGGAGACGAGGCGTGGACTGGGATTACTACAGCCGATTCAGATCTTCACCAATCAAATGAGCTCCTCTCCTCACCTTTAATGCGTTAGGGGAGGTTCAGTGCAAGTTCCGTCATTTGACAACCCGATGACAGAAGCAGCGCCGCTGCTCCCACCTCGCGCATCACGCGCTGTGCGCGCGTATCATAATAATAACAATGCCGATATTATAAAAAACAGGAGAGAGAGAGAGGGAGATGTTTTGGTCCGAGAGGCTGAGTTTCCGTTACGCGTGCAATCCGCCTTTGATCTGACGTCAGATGTGACGGGACAATCTATATAGATATAAATTCACGTGTTGATTCAATTAGTTGCATTAAATAGTGTTTGTTGTGATTATTTATTGCATTTAAATGTGCCTGGAACTGTGGAAACCTGCCTGTGAGGTCTCGGTGACGTGTGCGCACTGCGCGCCGTCAGCCAAACTTCCACTCCGCCAGCTGTGATTCGCATTGAATGAATGGACTTTATTTACGTCTTGCGCCTTGCGCCGAAAGTAGACCAGGTTGGAGCTGGCGAGCTTTCAGCGCAGTCTCGGCGAGGCTTTTTGCCACGAAACTTCCGCTACGCCAAACTGAATCTGTGACGCCTCCCCCTGCTGCGCCGCCACACCCATCTTGGCACAGGCGATCCACCAAACTGCCAAACTGACGGTGCGCAAGGCTGCGCGGGTCGAAACTTGCATTGCGCCGGCTCTGCCACCCTGCGCCGCCCTGCGCTGCGCCACGAAATTAGGGCCCATTGTTAAGTAATGCCGCTGCTTTAGTTCAGCTTCTTGAGTAGAAATCGGTGAGACAAACGAATGAACAGTCGCTCAGTTGCCTTTATTTTGAAATGCCACCAACCAACCACCACACGACATAACTTTACAGAATGAAATTCTACAGATCCCTGCAGTACGAATTGGACAAAATTACGTCACAATTACACACGGTTCACAAACTCACAGGAAGCGACTTGCAAATATGCAGACCCAGTTTCACACGTAGAATTCAACCTGTAAATGCATAAATATGAGTTGACATACTTTTTGTGGTGAAACATCTCTCATTTTTTTTGTGAAATAAAAATACACATAAATACATTTACTGCCTACATATTTGTAAATCACTATCTATTTTTGTAGATATAACTTGACAAAACACAAATACACATACAAATTATTGCACCTCACATGTGTAAGGTTTATTCTACAGATCCATGGTGGTGAAAGTTGGACAAAATTATGCAAATATGTAAGCGTTGTTGCACTACAATCACTCAAATATTTTTTTGTTCATTTTTAGTATTAGTAATATGTTGTGCACTTTATTGTTTATTGTTTTTGTCTCAGTGTTATTGTTATTGTATTGTCTTCTCTGTTGTGCCTGTGCACTTTATCTCACAGTGGAACGGGGAGAAACGTTGTTTCCATTTTCTTGTGTGTGGTACATGGAAGATATTGACAAATAAAAAAATAAAAAGTTGAAGAAAGTCAAAAAAGTCAAAAATGTTACATTGCTCACAAACTCACAGGAGGCAACCTTCAAATATGAAAACCCTGTTTCACGTGCAGAAAGTCATCCGTAAATATAACTACACATTTTTAGATTAAAAAATTGTATTCTGTGCTTTTACAATTAATAAAGTGCAAAAAAGTACTTCCATACAAAACCACTTAGGTTCAGGAAAAGCATCGTTGTTGGGCTTGAATTAATTATGTAAGTTTAGGCAACGTAAACAAATGTGAGGTCCACACAGTGTCGAACACTGGTCTCGTGGTTGAAAGTCCTGTGTTGTCGGACCCATCCATCCCATTGATCAACGTTAGTATATCCATATGTTTTCGTTTTCAGCTGAAATAAAAAAGTAGACCACTTTTTTCACTCTTTGAATTCAGTATTCAGCATCACCTCATGTGTGCCTGGTAAACATGATGAAAAGTTTTTGTCTTACAGCTTTAATTTGCAGTCCATAGATAATGCCGTTCAGGGCGGGAGGAACCACGTGGAACAAGATGGATGCCAGCTTTCTGTAATCTGATAAGTGAGGGAAACGATGGAGGATGATGATGATGCAGCCTGACATTAAGAATATGACGTACACAGCCAGGTGGGAGGCACATGTCTGCAGTGCTTTGATGTTCAGAGCCTTGTTATGACTACTCAGACACACTATGGCGATCCTCAGGTAGGTGAGCGTGACGCTGCCGATGGAGGAGCCCAGCAGAATTACGGTGTAGCTGAGGCCGTAGATGTTATTGATGAGGACACTTTCACAGGACAGCTTGAACAAGGAAGCATTGTCGCAAAATAATGCAAATATCATCAACCTACAGCGCGACAGGCGCACACTGAGACCCACGAGGATCGCCACCATCAAAAAAGTCACCGCCCAGGCTGTCACCGACAGCATCACCACCATCCTGTTGGTCATGATAGTGGTGTATTGCAGGGGGTTGCAGATGGCCACATAGCGGTCGAAGGCCATGATCATGAGAACAGTGTGACTGGCGCTGCTAGTCAAGTGAACACAAAATGCCTGAGTGGCGCAGTAGCTGTAGTGAATATAGCGGTCTGTGATTGGAATAAAAATGTCACTTAACAGGCGAGGGATGATTGTTGTCGCCCCGAATGCATTGTTAATACTCAAGTTGCAAAAGAGCAGATACATGGGCTGGTGGAGGCTCCTCTCCATGGTGATCAGGACCAGCAGGCTGAGGTTGGACACCATGATGAACATGTAGCTGAGGAGTAGGAGGACGAAGGCCGGAACAGAGAACTGGGGGCTGACCTTTAACCCCTCTAACTGTAGAACATCCATGTTGACAGTCTGGTTGTTCATCCTGCAGAGGGACGAAATAGCACAAAATAAAAATAATTCAAAATGTGGAAAGTAAATCATGTTTAGTCAACTCTGACTCCAAACAGAAAGATATGTAGAAAACATATTTAAAACGTGAAGATTGTTCTCACATAACACAGTTTCATGTTTTCATTTAAAAAAGATTTAAAAACAGTTTCTTAAATATAAAACTATACAGTTTAGATCCGGACTGAGAAAATGCATACAATCAGAGATTATTTGACCCACACTTTTGAACATTTTCCCACATAGATTAGAAGTGAAACTGACTTCACATACAAATATTTAAGTGGAATATCACAACTTCACCTGATCACCTTCTGTCAATTGTAGAGGCTGAAATCATTTCACATTTAGCACGAAGAGTCTCACTGTTTAAACAATCAATCTGTCTGTGAAGTCGAACAGGAAACACCAAAACCAAAGTTCTCATGTCAATAAGAATAATTAAATGAAAATGAGGATTAAATCCTTAATAACATAGTACAAATGTTCCAGAATATACTGAGAGTTTCACACATTATATTTTACTGTCCTTTTTTCTTTTTGGCCAAACAGAACATATTTGTACAGTTTAACACCTACACCTAATACAAATCTTATAATAAAATAGTAGTAAATTCAATTTTCCAGATTACAGTTCATTTTGTTCATTAATAATAACATCTCAGTGCTGTTAAACATTTGAATACTGTCTGAGTGTGCATCAGGTTCACCTCTTCCAGGCAGACCAGAGGTGGACTGGCAGAACCCCCCTTCATAAGGAGACTGGTGACGCCTGGTCGCCGCCTTAGAAACCACATCTCAGCGGAGGGCTTTGATCGCCACACAAATAATTTAATGATGTTGTTCAAGTTTCATTCAACTCTTTGAAGAACTGTGTGTTCTTCACAGAACTCAACAACACTTATCAACTTTTCTGGACATGATGTACAAACCCTTCAACACAATAGCACCTTTGATATTAGTCTGATCCTGTGTCTGATCATTTTATTATATATATTAAGCCTAGGGAGGCTTAGCCATATCTTCCTTTTGCACATATAAAAAATAAATCTAAAACATATTAGGCCCCCCCGTTGGCCTCTAGAGCGGCGGTTTCCGTGGGTAGGGACACATTATACCGAATGAGTCGTGACAATCAGATGAATGAGGAAATCACCCAGTTCTTAATGCCGAAAAGCCGCAGTGAAATCATTTTCGAGGAGGCTCACTTCAACCCGATGGCCAGTCACATGGCGTATGAGAAAACACCATCCATCCATCGTCTACCGCTTATCCTGTATTCAGGGTTTCAGGGGGGGCTGGAGCCGATCCCAGCTGTCATTGGGCGAAGGCAGGGTACACCCTGGATAGGATGCCAGTCTATCGCAGGGCCTGAGAAAACAATCAACTGAATAATTGCCTGTTTCAATTGGCCAGGCATTCAGGGAGATGTGCATTGTTGGTATGAAACTCTTGCCCCGAATGCCAGTTGGTTAACCAACCAGCAATCCCCAGGGTGCCTTTGCACCCATTACCACTGATGGAGGTAGAACCGTCAGAACAGGAGCGGTTGACGAGCGGACCCCCAATAGGCTGCGTGGGGCAGGCGTAGGACGGTCCCCTGTATGGACAGGAACAGGTGATGAGCGGAATCCCAGACGGCTGCTTGGAGCAGGCGTCAGACGGTCCCCCATCAGGACAGGGACGGGTGACGAGCGGACCTCCTGAAGGCTGCGTGGAGCAGGCGTAGGACGGTCCCCCATCAGAACAGGAGCGGTTGACGAGCGGACCACCAATAGGCTGCGTGGGGCAGGTTTCGGATGGTCCCCCGTCGGGAAAAGAACGGGTGATGAGCGGACTCCCAGACGGCTGCTTGGAGCAGGCGTTGGACAGTCCCCCGTCAGGACAGGGACGGGTGACGAGCGGACCTCCTGAAGGCTGCGTGGAGCAGGCGTAGGACGGTCCCCCGTCAGAACAGGAGCGGTTGACGAGTGGACCCCCAATAGGCTGCGTGGGGCAGGCGTAGGACGGTCCCCTGTCGGGACAGGAACGGGTGATGAGCGGAATCCCAGACGGCTGCTTGGAGCAGGCGTAGGACGGTCCCCCGTCAGAACAGGAGCGTTTGACGAGCGGACCCCCAATAGGCTGCGTGGGGCAGGCATTGGACAGTCCCCCGCGGAACAGGAAGGGGCCACGAGCAGACCTCCCGAAGACTGCGTGGAGCAGGCGTAGGACGGTCCCCCGTCGGGACAGGAACGGGTGACGAGCGTACCTCTCGAAGGCTGCGTGGATCAGGCGTCGGACGGTTCCCCCGTCAGGACAGGGACGGGTGACGAGCGGACCTCCTGAAGGCTGCGTGGAGCAGGCGTAGGACGGTACCCCGTCGGAACAGGAAGGGGCGACGGTCAGACCTCCTGAAGGCTGCGGGGAGCAGGCGTAGGACGGTCCCACGTCGGAACAGGAAAGGGCGATGAGCAGACTCCCGAACGGCTGCGTGGGGCAGGTTTCGGACGGTCCCCCGTCGGGAAAGGAATGGGTGACTGAGGGCCGCCGACTGAAGACCACTGGCAAGTGACAAAAGGGCCGCCGTCTGAAGGCCACTGGCAGGTGGAGACCGGGCCGCCGACTGAAGGCCACTGGCAGGTTTCGACCAGTGTCGACCAGCTGAGACATGGGCTAGTGGCTTGGCTGTGACTGAGACATGAGCTGGTAGCTTGGCAGTGACTGTGGCAAGGGCTGGTAACATGGCTGTGGCTGAGGCCTGGACTGATAGCTTGGCTGTGGCTGAGGCCTGGGCTGGTAGCATGGCTGTGGCTGAGGCCTGGGCTGGTAGCATGGCTGTGGCTGAGGCCTGGGCTGGTAGCGTGGCTGGAACTGTGGCAAGGGCTGGTAACATGGCTGTGGCTGAGGCCTGGGCTGGTAGCATGGCTGTGGCTGAGGCCTGGGCTGGTAGCATGGCTGTGGCTGAGGCCTGGGCTGGTAGCATGGCTATGGCTGAGGCCTGGGCTGGTAGCATGGCTGTGGCTGAGGCCTGGGCTGGTAGCATGGCTGTGGATGAGGCCTGGGCTGGTAACATGGCTGAGGCCTGGGCTGGTAGCATGGCTGTGGCTGAGGCATGGGCTGGTTGTATGGCTGTGGCTGAGGCCTGGGCTGGTAGCTTGAATGGAACTGTGGCCTGGGCTGGTAGCTTGGCTGGAACTGTGGCCTAGACTGGTAGCTTGGCTGGAACTGTGGCCTGGGCTGGTAGCATGGCTGTGTCTGAGGCCTGGGCTGGTAGCATGACTGTGGCTGAGGCCTGGGCTTGTAGCATGGCAGGAACTGAGGCATGGGCTGATAGCTTGGCTGTGGCTAAGTCTGGGCTGGTAGCTTGGCTGGAACTGTGGCAAGGGCTGGTACCATGGCTGTGGCTGAGGCCTGGGCTGGTAGCATGGCTGTGGCTGAGGCCTGGGCTGGTAGCATGGCTGTGGCTGAGGCCTGGGCTGGTAGCTTGGCTGGAACTGTGGCAAGGGCTGGTAACATGGCTGTGGCTGAGGCCTGGGCTGGTAGCATGGCTGTGGCTGAGGCCTGGGCTGGTAGCATGGCTGTGGCTGAGGCCTGGGCTGGTAGCATGACTGTGGCTGAGGCCTGGGCTGGTAGATCGGCTGGAACTGTGGCAAGGGCTGGTAACATGGCTGTGGCTGAGGCCTGGGCTGGAAGCATGGCTGTGGCTGAGGCCTGGGCTGGTAGCATGGCTGTGGCTGAGGCCTGGGCTTGTAGCATGGCAGGAACTGAGGCATGGGCTGATAGCTTGGCTGTGGCTAAGTCTGGGCTGGTAGCTTGGCTGGAACTGTGGCAAGGTCTGGTAACATGGCTGTGGCTGAGGCCTGGGCTGGTAGCATGGCTGTGGCTGAGGCCTGGGCTGGTAGCATGGCTGTGGCTGAGGCCTGGGCTGGTAGCATGACTGTGGCTGAGGCCTGGGCTTGTAGCATGGCAGGAACTGAGGCATGGGCTGATAGCTTGGCTGTGGCTAAGTCTGGGCTGGTAGCTTGGCTGGAACTGTGGCAAGGGCTGGTACCATGGCTGTGGCTGAGGCCTGGGCTGGTAGCATGGCTGTGGCTGAGGCCTGGGCTGGTAGCATGGCTGTGGCTGAGGCCTGGGCTGGTAGCTTGGCTGGAACTGTGGCAAGGGCTGGTAACATGGCTGTGGCTGAGGCCTGGGCTGGTAGCATGGCTGTGGCTGAGGCCTGGGCTGGTAGCATGGCTGTGGCTGAGGCCTGGGCTGGTAGCATGGCTGTGGCTGAGGCCTGGGCTGGTAGCATGGCTGTGGCTGAGGCCTGGGCTGGTAGCATGACTGTGGCTGAGGCCTGGGCTGGTAGATCGGCTGGAACTGTGGCAAGGGCTGGTAACATGGCTGTGGCTGAGGCCTGGGCTGGTAGCATGGCTGTGGCTGAGGCTTGGGCTGGTAGCATGGCTGTGGCTGAGGCCTGGGCTGGTAGCATGGCTGTGGCTGAGGCCTGGGCTGGTAGCATGGCTGTGGATGAGGCCTGGGCTGGTAGCATGGCTGTGGCTGAGGCCTGGGCTGGTAGCATGACTGTGGCTGAGGCCTGGGCTGGTAGCTTGGCTGTGGCTGAGGCAAGGGCTGGTAGCTTGGCTGGAACTGTGGCAAGGGCTGGTAACATGGCTGTGGCTGAGGCCTGGGCTGGTAGCTTGGCCTGGGCTGGTAGCTTGGCTGGAACTGTGGCCTGGGCTGGTAGCTTGGCTGAAACTGTGGCCTAGGCTGGTAGCTTGGCTGGAACTGTGGCCTGGGCTGGTAGCTTGGCTGAAACTGTGGCCTAGGCTGGTAGCTTGGCTGGAACTGTGGCCTGGGCTGGTAGCTTGGCTTGAACTGTGGCCTAGGCTGGTAGCTTGGCTGGAACTGTGGCCTGGGCTGGTAGCATGGCTGTGGCTGAGGCCTGGGCTTGTAGCATGGCAGGAACTGAGGCATGGGCTGATAGCTTGGCTGTGGCTAAGTCTGGGCTGGTAGCTTGGCTGGAACTGTGGCAAGGTCTGGTAACATGGCTGTGGCTGAGGCCTGGGCTGGTAGCATGGCCTGGGCTGGTAGCTTGGCTGGAACTGTGGCCTGGGCTGGTAGCTTGGCTGAAACTGTGGCCTAGGCTGGTAGCTTGGCTGTTGCTGAGGCCTGGGCTGGTAGCATGGCTGTGGCTGAGGCCTGGGCTGGTAGCATGACTGTGGCTGATGCCTGGGCTGGTAGCATGGCTGTGGCTGAGGCCTGGGCTGGTAGCATGGCTGTGGCTGAGGCCTGGGCTTGTAGCATGGCAGGAACTGAGGCATGGGCTGATAGCTTGGCTGTGGCTAAGTCTGGGCTGGTAGCTTGGCTGGAACTGTGGCAAGGTCTGGTAACATGGCTGTGGCTGAGGCCTGGGCTGGTAGCATGGCTGTGGCTGAGGCCTGGGCTGGTAGCATGGCTGTGGCTGAGGCCTGGGCTGGTAGCATGACTGTGGCTGAGGCCTGGGCTTGTAGCATGGCAGGAACTGAGGCATGGGCTGATAGCTTGGCTGTGGCTAAGTCTGGGCTGGTAGCTTGGCTGGAACTGTGGCAAGGGCTGGTACCATGGCTGTGGCTGAGGCCTGGGCTGGTAGCATGGCTGTGGCTGAGGCCTGGGCTGGTAGCATGGCTGTGGCTGAGGCCTGGGCTGGTAGCTTGGCTGGAACTGTGGCAAGGGCTGGTAACATGGCTGTGGCTGAGGCCTGGGCTGGTAGCATGGCTGTGGCTGAGGCCTGGGCTGGTAGCATGGCTGTGGCTGAGGCCTGGGCTGGTAGCATGGCTGTGGCTGAGGCCTGGGCTGGTAGCATGGCTGTGGCTGAGGCCTGGGCTGGTAGCATGACTGTGGCTGAGGCCTGGGCTGGTAGATCGGCTGGAACTGTGGCAAGGGCTGGTAACATGGCTGTGGCTGAGGCCTGGGCTGGTAGCATGGCTGTGGCTGAGGCCTGGGCTGGTAGCATGACTGTGGCTGAGGCCTGGGCTGGTAGCTTGGCTGTGGCTGAGGCAAGGGCTGGTAGCTTGGCTGGAACTGTGGCAAGGGCTGGTAACATGGCTGTGGCTGAGGCCTGGGCTGGTAGCTTGGCCTGGGCTGGTAGCTTGGCTGGAACTGTGGCCTGGGCTGGTAGCTTGGCTGAAACTGTGGCCTAGGCTGGTAGCTTGGCTGGAACTGTGGCCTGGGCTGGTAGCTTGGCTGAAACTGTGGCCTAGGCTGGTAGCTTGGCTGGAACTGTGGCCTGGGCTGGTAGCTTGGCTTGAACTGTGGCCTAGGCTGGTAGCTTGGCTGGAACTGTGGCCTGGGCTGGTAGCATGGCTGTGGCTGAGGCCTGGGCTTGTAGCATGGCAGGAACTGAGGCATGGGCTGATAGCTTGGCTGTGGCTAAGTCTGGGCTGGTAGCTTGGCTGGAACTGTGGCAAGGTCTGGTAACATGGCTGTGGCTGAGGCCTGGGCTGGTAGCATGGCCTGGGCTGGTAGCTTGGCTGGAACTGTGGCCTGGGCTGGTAGCTTGGCTGAAACTGTGGCCTAGGCTGGTAGCTTGGCTGTTGCTGAGGCCTGGGCTGGTAGCATGGCTGTGGCTGAGGCCTGGGCTGGTAGCATGACTGTGGCTGATGCCTGGGCTGGTAGCATGGCTGTGGCTGAGGCCTGGGCTGGTAGCATGGCTGTGGCTGAGGCCTGGGCTTGTAGCATGGCAGGAACTGAGGCATGGGCTGATAGCTTGGCTGTGGCTAAGTCTGGGCTGGTAGCTTGGCTGGAACTGTGGCAAGGTCTGGTAACATGGCTGTGGCTGAGGCCTGGGCTGGTAGCATGGCTGTGGCTGAGGCCTGGGCTGGTAGCATGGCTGTGGCTGAGGCCTGGGCTGGTAGCATGACTGTGGCTGAGGCCTGGGCTTGTAGCATGGCAGGAACTGAGGCATGGGCTGATAGCTTGGCTGTGGCTAAGTCTGGGCTGGTAGCTTGGCTGGAACTGTGGCAAGGGCTGGTACCATGGCTGTGGCTGAGGCCTGGGCTGGTAGCATGGCTGTGGCTGAGGCCTGGGCTGGTAGCATGGCTGTGGCTGAGGCCTGGGCTGGTAGCTTGGCTGGAACTGTGGCAAGGGCTGGTAACATGGCTGTGGCTGAGGCCTGGGCTGGTAGCATGGCTGTGGCTGAGGCCTGGGCTGGTAGCATGGCTGTGGCTGAGGCCTGGGCTGGTAGCATGGCTGTGGCTGAGGCCTGGGCTGGTAGCATGGCTGTGGCTGAGGCCTGGGCTGGTAGCATGACTGTGGCTGAGGCCTGGGCTGGTAGATCGGCTGGAACTGTGGCAAGGGCTGGTAACATGGCTGTGGCTGAGGCCTGGGCTGGTAGCATGGCTGTGGCTGAGGCTTGGGCTGGTAGCATGGCTGTGGCTGAGGCCTGGGCTGGTAGCATGGCTGTGGCTGAGGCCTGGGCTGGTAGCATGGCTGTGGATGAGGCCTGGGCTGGTAGCATGGCTGTGGCTGAGGCCTGGGCTGGTAGCATGACTGTGGCTGAGGCCTGGGCTGGTAGCTTGGCTGTGGCTGAGGCAAGGGCTGGTAGCTTGGCTGGAACTGTGGCAAGGGCTGGTAACATGGCTGTGGCTGAGGCCTGGGCTGGTAGCTTGGCCTGGGCTGGTAGCTTGGCTGGAACTGTGGCCTGGGCTGGTAGCTTGGCTGAAACTGTGGCCTAGGCTGGTAGCTTGGCTGGAACTGTGGCCTGGGCTGGTAGCTTGGCTGAAACTGTGGCCTAGGCTGGTAGCTTGGCTGGAACTGTGGCCTGGGCTGGTAGCTTGGCTTGAACTGTGGCCTAGGCTGGTAGCTTGGCTGGAACTGTGGCCTGGGCTGGTAGCATGGCTGTGGCTGAGGCCTGGGCTTGTAGCATGGCAGGAACTGAGGCATGGGCTGATAGCTTGGCTGTGGCTAAGTCTGGGCTGGTAGCTTGGCTGGAACTGTGGCAAGGTCTGGTAACATGGCTGTGGCTGAGGCCTGGGCTGGTAGCATGGCCTGGGCTGGTAGCTTGGCTGGAACTGTGGCCTGGGCTGGTAGCTTGGCTGAAACTGTGGCCTAGGCTGGTAGCTTGGCTGTTGCTGAGGCCTGGGCTGGTAGCATGGCTGTGGCTGAGGCCTGGGCTGGTAGCATGACTGTGGCTGAGGCCTGGGCTGGTAGCTTGGCTGTGGCTGAGGCAAGGGCTGGTAGCTTGGCTGGAACTGTGGCAAGGGCTGGTAACATGGCTGTGGCTGAGGCCTGGGCTGGTAGCTTGGCCTGGGCTGGTAGCTTGGCTGGAACTGTGGCCTGGGCTGGTAGCTTGGCTGAAACTGTGGCCTAGGCTGGTAGCTTGGCTGGAACTGTGGCCTGGGCTGGTAGCTTGGCTTGAACTGTGGCCTAGGCTGGTAGCTTGGCTGGAACTGTGGCCTGGGCTGGTAGCATGGCTGTGGCTGAGGTCTGGGCTGGTAGCATGGCTGTGGCTGAGGCCTGGGCTGGTAGCATGGCTGTGGCTGAGGCCTGGGCTGTTAGCATGGCTGTGGCTGAGGCCTGGGCTGGTAGCTTGGCTGTGACTGAGGCATGCGCTGGTATCTAGGGTGGAACTGTGGCATGGGCTGGTAGCTTGGCTTTGACTGCAGGATGAGCTGGTAGCTTGACTGTGACTGCGGCACGGGCTGATAGCATGGCTGTCGAGGATGGCCGGGGGCCAGGGGTTGAGTATGTCCTTCACCCAGGCAGGCAATGAGCCCCTGAGCCAAGGGCTCGAGGAAACCAGTTCCCTGGCTCTCGTCAGGGCTGACTGCCTTTCTTCCTCTCCGTCAGCATGCTTGTGCTCTGCCTGGAGGCACCGAAGTTTATAAGTCACGTTCCGGAGCTCATGTGTAGAGCTGCATAAAAAAAAGGCTGCTAGGTCCATAGCGTGGCTGCTGCTCTGCCTCTGCTGGGTCCTTTCTGGCCAGTTCGTTCTGTCAGGTTTCGGGCAAGGAGGGGGGACTCAGATGCAGAGGCAGTGTAAATGGTCTTTATTCCAAAAAAGACTCAAAAGGCCTGTCCAAAAAGGAGGTGATGCAATTTCTGGGACTGACTGGGTATCATCGGCGGTTCATTCTGAAATTCTCGGACCTGACTGGTCCGGTGGACGGAGTGGTACCAGATGCATCGAACTGGAGGCTGTTTATTCCCACAGGTACAGGGCGTCGATTGGCCAGTGATTTTCATCAGCTGGAAGCTCTCTGAGAGGCAGTCACGCTGCAGCATCACTCCGGTCTATGTCGGTGAGCCACCCGTCAGGTGTACGCAGCTGCAGGTGATCTGGAGGGTCGACTGAACAATTTACAAACACTCAAACACAAACATGTAACTCAGTTCCTCGTGCCTGATCTCCATGTACTGAAGCTCTGCTGCCCTTGATAACGTGATGATTGATAATGTGGTAACTGTAATTGATAATATTCTCTCCCTACTGGAGCTGCACTGGCACGCTGCTATGCTGGCGGGATGGAAGAGCAATGATAGGCGAATTGCAACGACCAGTTGCTGCCCGATTGTTTTCGGATCTGACCGGGTTCTGGCGGTCCCCGCTGAGGCTGACATATTGTTAAGTAATGCTGCTTCAGTTCGGCTTCTTGAGTAGACATTAGTGAGACAAATGAATGAACAGTCGCTCAGTTGCCTTTATTTTGAAATGCCACCAACCGACCACCAAAACTTTACAGAATTAAATTCTACAAACTCACAGGAAGCGACTTGCAAATATGCAGACCCAGTTTCACACGTAGAATTCAACCTGTAAATGCATAAATATGAGTTGACATATTTTGTTATGGTGAAACATCTCTCATTTTTTTTCTAAAATAAAAATACACATTTACTGCCTACATATTTGTAAATCACAATTTATTTTTGTAGATATGACTTGACAAAACACAAATACACATACAAATTATTGCACCTCACATGTGTAAGGTTTATTCTACAGATCCATGGTGGTAAAAGTTGGACAGAATTATGCAAATATGTAAGCGTTGTTGCACTACAATCACTCAAATATTTTTTTTGTTCATTTTTAGTATTAGTAATATGTTGTGCACTTTATTGATTATTGTTTTTGTCTTAGTGTTATTGTTATTGTATTATCTTCTCTGTTGTGCTTGTGCACTTTATCTCACAGTGGAACGGGGAGAAACGTTGTTTCCATTTTCTTGTGTGTGGTACATGGAAGATATTGACAAATAAAAAAATAAAAATGTAAAAAATGTTACATTGCTCACAAACTCACAGGAGGCAAATTGCAAACGTTTCACGTGTAGAAATTAATCCGTAAATATGACTACATATTTTTAGAGTAAACTTTACATTTGCAAGTTAAAGAATACATAATTGTGGAAACCTGAAAATCACGCTACAAATTTGTTAATTGTATTCTGTGCTTTTACAATTAATAAAGTCCAATAAAAATTTCCATACAAAACCACTTAGGTTCAGGAAAAGCATCGTTGTTGTGCTTAAATTAATTATGTATGTTTAGGCAACGTAAACAAATGTGAGGTCCACACGGTGTCTAACACTGGTCTCGTGGTTGAAAGTCCTGTGTCCTGTGACCGATCCATCCCATTAATCAACAATGTTTGTATCCATATGTATTTGTTTTCAGCTGAAATAAAAAAGTGGTCTGGGGGTTTACTCTTTGAATTCAGTATTCAGTATCACCTCATGTGTGTCTGGTAAACATGATGAGAAGTTTTTGTCTTACAGCTTTAATTTGCAGCCCATAGATAATGCTGTTCAGGGCGGGAGGAACCACGTGGAACAAGATGGATGCCAGCTTTCTGTAATCTGATAAGTGAGGGAAACGATGGAAGATGATGATGATGCAGCCTGACATAAAGAATATGACGTACACAGTCAGGTGGGAGGCACATGTCTGCAGTGCTTTGATGTTCAGAGCCTTGTTATTACTACTCAGACACACTATGGCGATCCTCAGGTAGGTGAGCGTGACGCTGCCGATGGAGGAGCCCAGCAGAATGACGGTGTAGCTGAGGCCGTAGATGTTATTGATGAGGACACTTTCACAGGACAGCTTGAACAAGGAAGCGTTGCTGCAAAATAATGCAAATATCATCCACCTACAGCGCGACAGACGCACGCTGAGACCCACAAGGATCGCCACCATCAAAAAAGCCACCGCCCAGGCCGTCACCGACAGCATCACCACCATCCTGTTGGTCATGATAGTGGTGTATCGCAGGGGGTTGCAGATGGCCACGTAGCGGTCGAAGGCCATGATCATGAGAACAGTGTGACTGACGCTACTAGTTAAGTGAACACAAAATGCCTGAGTGGCGCAGTAGCTGTAGTGAATATAGCGGTCTGTGATTGGAATAAAAATGTCACTTAACAGGCGAGGGATGATTGTTGTCGCCCCGAATGCATCGTTAATACTCAAGTTGCAAAAGAGCAGATACATGGGCTGGTGGAGGCTCCTCTCCATGGTGATCAGGACCAGCAGGCTGAGGTTGGACACCATGATGAAGATGTAGCTGAGGAGTAGGAGGACGAAGGCCGGAACAGAGAACTGGGGGCTGACCTTTAACCCCTCTAACTGTAGAACATCCATGTTGACAGTCTGGTTGTTCATCCTGCAGAGGGACGAAATAGCACAAAATAAAAATAAATCAAAATGTGGAAAGTAAATCATGTTTAGTCAACTCTGACTCCAAACAGAAAGATATGTAGAAAACATATTTAAAACGTGAAGATTGTTCTCACATAACACAGTTTCATGTTTTCATTTAAAAAAGATTCCCACATAGATTAGAAGTGAAACTGACTTCACATACAAATATTTAAGTGGAATATCACAACTTCACCTGATCACCTTCTGTCAATTGTAGAGGCTGAAATCATTTCACATTTAGCACGAAGAGTCTCACTGTTTAAACAATCAATCTGTCTGTGAAGTCGAACAGGAAACACCAAAACCAAAGTTCTCATGTCAATAAGAATAATTAAATGAAAATGAGGATTAAATCCTTAATAACATAGTACAAATGTTCCAGAATATACTGAGAGTTTCACACATTATATTTTACTGTCCTTTTTTCTTTTTGGCCAAACAGAACATATTTGTACAGTTTAACACCCACACCTAATACAAATCTTATAATAAAATAGTAGTAAATTCAATTTTCCAGATTACAGTTCATTTTGTTCATTAATAATAACATCTCAGTGCTGTTAAACATTTGAATACTGTCTGAGTGTGCATCAGGTTCACCTCTTCCAGGCAGACCAGAGGTGGACTGGCAGAACCCCCCTTCATAAGGAGACTGGTGACGCCTGGTCGCCGCCTTAGAAACCACATCTCAGCGGAGGGCTTTGATCGCCACACAAATAATTTAATGATGTTGTTCAAGTTTCATTCAACTCTTTGAAGAACTGTGTGTTCTTCACAGAACTCAACAACACTTATCAACTTTTCTGGACATGATGTACAAACCCTTCAACACAATAGCACCTTTGATATTAGTCTGATCCTGTGTCTGATCATTTTATTATATATATTAAGCCTAGGGAGGCTTAGCCATATCTTCCTTTTGCACATATAAAAAACAAATCTAAAACATATTAGGCCCCCCCGTTGGCCTCTAGAGCGGCGGTTTCCGTGGGTAGGGACACATTATACCGAATGAGTCGTGAATGAGGAAATCACCCAGTTCTTAATGCCGAAAAGCCGCAGTGAAATCATTTTCGAGGAGGCTCACTTCAACCCGATGGCCAGTCACATGGCGTATGAGAAAACACCATCCATCCATCGTCTACCGCTTATCCTGTATTCAGGGTTTCAGGGGGGGCTGATCCCAGCTGTCATTGGGCGAAGGCAGGGTACACCCTGGATAGGATGCCAGTCTATCGCAGTGCCTGAGAAAACACTCAACTGAATAATTGCCTGTTTCAATTGGCCAGGCATTCGGGGAGATGTGCATTGTTGGTATGAAACTCTTGCCCCGAATGCCAGTTGGTTAACCAACCAGCAATCCCCAGGGTGCCTTTGCACCCATTACCACTGATGGAGGTAGAACCGTCAGAACAGGAGCGGTTGACGAGCGGACCCCCAATAGGCTGCGTGGGGCAGGCGTAGGATGGTCCCCTGTATGGACAGGAACAGGTGATGAGCGGAATCCCAGACGGCTGCTTGGAGCAGGCGTCAGACGGTCCCCCATCAGGACAGGGACGGGTGACGAGCGGACCTCCTGAAGGCTGCGTGGAGCAGGCGTAGGACGGTCCCCCATCAGAACAGGAGCGGTTGACGAGCGGACCACCAATAGGCTGCGTGGGGCAGGTTTCGGATGGTCCCCCGTCGGGAAAAGAACGGGTGATGAGCGGACTCCCAGACGGCTGCTTGGAGCAGGCGTTGGACAGTCCCCCGTCAGGACAGGGACGGGTGACGAGCGGACCTCCTGAAGGCTGCGTGGAGCAGGCGTAGGACGGTCCCCCGTCAGAACAGGAGCGGTTGACGAGTGGACCCCCAATAGGCTGCGTGGGGCAGGCGTAGGACGGTCCCCTGTCGGGACAGGAACGGGTGATGAGCGGAATCCCAGACGGCTGCTTGGAGCAGGCGTAGGACGGTCCCCCGTCAGAACAGGAGCGTTTGACGAGCGGACCCCCAATAGGCTGCGTGGGGCAGGCATTGGACAGTCCCCCGCGGAACAGGAAGGGGCCACGAGCAGACCTCCCGAAGACTGCGTGGAGCAGGCGTAGGACGGTCCCCCGTCGGGACAGGAACGGGTGACGAGCGTACCTCTCGAAGGCTGCGTGGATCAGGCGTCGGACGGTTCCCCCGTCAGGACAGGGACGGGTGACGAGCGGACCTCCTGAAGGCTGCGTGGAGCAGGCGTAGGACGGTACCCCGTCGGAACAGGAAGGGGCGACGGTCAGACCTCCTGAAGGCTGCGGGGAGCAGGCGTAGGACGGTCCCACGTCGGAACAGGAAAGGGCGATGAGCAGACTCCCGAACGGCTGCGTGGGGCAGGTTTCGGACGGTCCCCCGTCGGGAAAGGAATGGGTGACTGAGGGCCGCCGACTGAAGACCACTGGCAAGTGACAAAAGGGCCGCCGTCTGAAGGCCACTGGCAGGTGGAGACCGGGCCGCCGACTGAAGGCCACTGGCAGGTTTCGACCAGTGTCGACCAGCTGAGACATGGGCTAGTGGCTTGGCTGTGACTGAGACATGAGCTGGTAGCTTGGCAGTGACTGTGGCAAGGGCTGGTAACATGGCTGTGGCTGAGGCCTGGACTGATAGCTTGGCTGTGGCTGAGGCCTGGGCTGGTAGCATGGCTGTGGCTGAGGCCTGGGCTGGTAGCATGGCTGTGGCTGAGGCCTGGGCTGGTAGCGTGGCTGGAACTGTGGCAAGGGCTGGTAACATGGCTGTGGCTGAGGCCTGGGCTGGTAGCATGGCTGTGGCTGAGGCCTGGGCTGGTAGCATGGCTGTGGCTGAGGCCTGGGCTGGTAGCATGGCTATGGCTGAGGCCTGGGCTGGTAGCATGGCTGTGGCTGAGGCCTGGGCTGGTAGCATGGCTGTGGATGAGGCCTGGGCTGGTAACATGGCTGTGGCTGAGGCCTGGGCTGGTAGCATGGCTGTGGCTGAGGCATGGGCTGGTTGTATGGCTGTGGCTGAGGCCTGGGCTGGTAGCTTGAATGGAACTGTGGCCTGGGCTGGTAGCTTGGCTGGAACTGTGGCCTAGACTGGTAGCTTGGCTGGAACTGTGGCCTGGGCTGGTAGCATGGCTGTGTCTGAGGCCTGGGCTGGTAGCATGACTGTGGCTGAGGCCTGGGCTTGTAGCATGGCAGGAACTGAGGCATGGGCTGATAGCTTGGCTGTGGCTAAGTCTGGGCTGGTAGCTTGGCTGGAACTGTGGCAAGGGCTGGTACCATGGCTGTGGCTGAGGCCTGGGCTGGTAGCATGGCTGTGGCTGAGGCCTGGGCTGGTAGCATGGCTGTGGCTGAGGCCTGGGCTGGTAGCTTGGCTGGAACTGTGGCAAGGGCTGGTAACATGGCTGTGGCTGAGGCCTGGGCTGGTAGCATGGCTGTGGCTGAGGCCTGGGCTGGTAGCATGGCTGTGGCTGAGGCCTGGGCTGGTAGCATGACTGTGGCTGAGGCCTGGGCTGGTAGATCGGCTGGAACTGTGGCAAGGGCTGGTAACATGGCTGTGGCTGAGGCCTGGGCTGGAAGCATGGCTGTGGCTGAGGCCTGGGCTGGTAGCATGGCTGTGGCTGAGGCCTGGGCTTGTAGCATGGCAGGAACTGAGGCATGGGCTGATAGCTTGGCTGTGGCTAAGTCTGGGCTGGTAGCTTGGCTGGAACTGTGGCAAGGTCTGGTAACATGGCTGTGGCTGAGGCCTGGGCTGGTAGCATGGCTGTGGCTGAGGCCTGGGCTGGTAGCATGGCTGTGGCTGAGGCCTGGGCTGGTAGCATGACTGTGGCTGAGGCCTGGGCTTGTAGCATGGCAGGAACTGAGGCATGGGCTGATAGCTTGGCTGTGGCTAAGTCTGGGCTGGTAGCTTGGCTGGAACTGTGGCAAGGGCTGGTACCATGGCTGTGGCTGAGGCCTGGGCTGGTAGCATGGCTGTGGCTGAGGCCTGGGCTGGTAGCATGGCTGTGGCTGAGGCCTGGGCTGGTAGCTTGGCTGGAACTGTGGCAAGGGCTGGTAACATGGCTGTGGCTGAGGCCTGGGCTGGTAGCATGGCTGTGGCTGAGGCCTGGGCTGGTAGCATGGCTGTGGCTGAGGCCTGGGCTGGTAGCATGGCTGTGGCTGAGGCCTGGGCTGGTAGCATGGCTGTGGCTGAGGCCTGGGCTGGTAGCATGACTGTGGCTGAGGCCTGGGGTGGTAGATCGGCTGGAACTGTGGCAAGGGCTGGTAACATGGCTGTGGCTGAGGCCTGGGCTTGTAGCATGGCTGTGGCTGAGGCTTGGGCTGGTAGCATGGCTGTGGCTGAGGCCTGGGCTGGTAGCATGGCTGTGGCTGAGGCCTGGGCTGGTAGCATGGCTGTGGATGAGGCCTGGGCTGGTAGCATGGCTGTGGCTGAGGCCTGGGCTGGTAGCATGACTGTGGCTGAGGCCTGGGCTGGTAGCTTGGCTGTGGCTGAGGCAAGGGCTGGTAGCTTGGCTGGAACTGTGGCAAGGGCTGGTAACATGGCTGTGGCTGAGGCCTGGGCTGGTAGCTTGGCCTGGGCTGGTAGCTTGGCTGGAACTGTGGCCTGGGCTGGTAGCTTGGCTGAAACTGTGGCCTAGGCTGGTAGCTTGGCTGGAACTGTGGCCTGGGCTGGTAGCTTGGCTGAAACTGTGGCCTAGGCTGGTAGCTTGGCTGGAACTGTGGCCTGGGCTGGTAGCTTGGCTTGAACTGTGGCCTAGGCTGGTAGCTTGGCTGGAACTGTGGCCTGGGCTGGTAGCATGGCTGTGGCTGAGGCCTGGGCTTGTAGCATGGCAGGAACTGAGGCATGGGCTGATAGCTTGGCTGTGGCTAAGTCTGGGCTGGTAGCTTGGCTGGAACTGTGGCAAGGTCTGGTAACATGGCTGTGGCTGAGGCCTGGGCTGGTAGCATGGCCTGGGCTGGTAGCTTGGCTGGAACTGTGGCCTGGGCTGGTAGCTTGGCTGAAACTGTGGCCTAGGCTGGTAGCTTGGCTGTTGCTGAGGCCTGGGCTGGTAGCATGGCTGTGGCTGAGGCCTGGGCTGGTAGCATGACTGTGGCTGAGGCCTGGGCTGGTAGCTTGGCTGTGGCTGAGGCAAGGGCTGGTAGCTTGGCTGGAACTGTGGCAAGGGCTGGTAACATGGCTGTGGCTGAGGCCTGGGCTGGTAGCTTGGCCTGGGCTGGTAGCTTGGCTGGAACTGTGGCCTGGGCTGGTAGCTTGGCTGAAACTGTGGCCTGGGCTGGTAGCATGGCTGAAACTGTGGCCTAGGCTGGTAGCTTGGCTGGAACTGTGGCCTGGGCTGGTAGCTTGGCTGGAACTGTGGCCTGGGCTGGTAGCTTGGCTGGAACTGTGGCCTAGGCTGGTAGCTTGGCTGGAACTGTGGCCTGGGCTGGTAGCATGGCTGTGGCTGAGGTCTGGGCTGGTAGCATGGCTGTGGCTGAGGCCTGGGCTGGTAGCATGGCTGTGGCTGAGGCCTGGGCTGTTAGCATGGCTGTGGCTGAGGCCTGGGCTGGTAGCTTGGCTGTGACTGAGGCATGCGCTGGTATCTAGGATGGAACTGTGGCATGGGCTGGTAGCTTGGCTTTGACTGCAGGATGAGCTGGTAGCTTGACTGTGACTGCGGCACGGGCTGATAGCATGGCTGTCGAGGATGGCCGGGGGCCAGGGGTTGAGTATGTCCTTCACCCAGGCAGGCAATGAGCCCCTGAGCCAAGGGCTCGAGGAAACCAGTTCCCTGGCTCTCGTCAGGGCTGACTGCCTTTCTTCCTCTCCGTCAGCATGCTTGTGCTCTGCCTGGAGGCACCGAAGTTTATAAGTCACGTTCCGGAGCTCATGTGTAGAGCTGCATAAAAAAAAGGCTGCTAGGTCCATAGCGTGGCTGCTGCTCTGCCTCTGCTGGGTCCTTTCTGGCCAGTTCGTTCTGTCAGGTTTCGGGCAAGGAGGGGGGACTCAGATGCAGAGGCAGTGTAAATGGTCTTTATTCCAAAAAAAACTCAAAAGGCCTGTCCAAAAAGGAGGTGATGCAATTTCTGGGACTGACTGGGTATCATCGGCGGTTCATTCTGAAATTCTCGGACCTGACTGGTCCGGTGGACGGAGTGGTACCAGATGCATCGAACTGGAGGCTGTTTATTCCCACAGGTACAGGGCGTCGATTGGCCAGTGATTTTCATCAGCTGGAAGCTCTCTGAGAGGCAGTCACGCTGCAGCATCACTCCGGTCTATGTCGGTGAGCCACCCGTCAGGTGTACGCAGCTGCAGGTGATCTGGAGGGTCGACTGAACAATTTACAAACACTCAAACACAAACATGTAACTCAGTTCCTCGTGCCTGATCTCCATGTACTGAAGCTCTGCTGCCCTTGATAACGTGATGATTGATAATGTGGTAACTGTAATTGATAATATTCTCTCCCTACTGGAGCTGCACTGGCACGCTGCTATGCTGGCGGGATGGAAGAGCAATGATAGGCGAATTGCAACGACCAGTTGCTGCCCGATTGTTTTCGGATCTGACCGGGTTCTGGCGGTCCCCGCTGAGGCTGACATATTGTTAAGTAATGCTGCTTCAGTTCGGCTTCTTGAGTAGACATTAGTGAGACAAATGAATGAACAGTCGCTCAGTTGCCTTTATTTTGAAATGCCACCAACCAACCACCAAAACTTTACAGAATTAAATTCTACAAACTCACAGGAAGCGACTTGCAAATATGCAGACCCAGTTTCACACGTAGAATTCAACCTGTAAATGCATAAATATGAGTTGAGATATTTTGATATGGTGAAACATCTCTCATTTTTTTTCTAAAATAAAAATACACATTTACTGCCTACGTATTTGTAAATCACAATTTATTTTTGTAGATATGACTTGACAAAACACAAATACACATACAAATTATTGCACCTCACATGTGTAAGGTTTATTCTACAGATCCATGGTGGTAAAAGTTGGACAGAATTATGCAAATATGTAAGCGTTGTTGCACTACAATCACTCAAATATTTTTTTTGTTCATTTTTAGTATTAGTAATATGTTGTGCACTTTATTGATTATTGTTTTTGTCTTAGTGTTATTGTTATTGTATTATCTTCTCTGTTGTGCTTGTGCACTTTATCTCACAGTGGAACGGGGAGAAACGTTGTTTCCATTTTCTTGTGTGTGGTACATGGAAGATATTGACAAATAAAAAAATAAAAAGTTGAAGAAAGTCAAAAAAGTCAAAAATGTTACATTGCTCACAAACTCACAGGAGGCAACCTTCAAATATGAAAACCCTGTTTCACGTGCAGAAAGTCATCCGTAAATATAACTACACATTTTTAGATTAAAAAATTGTATTCTGTGCTTTTATAATTAATAAAGTGCAAAAAAGTACTTCCATACAAAACCACTTAGGTTCAGGAAAAGCATCGTTGTTGGGCTTGAATTAATTATGTAAGTTTAGGCAACGTAAACAAATGTGAGGTCCACACAGTGTCGAACACTGGTCTCGTGGTTGAAAGTCCTGTGTTGTCGGACCCATCCATCCCATTGATCAACGTTAGTATATCCATATGTTTTCGTTTTCAGCTGAAATAAAAAAGTAGACCACTTTTTTCACTCTTAGAATTCAGTATTCAGCATCACCTCATGTGTGCCTGGTAAACATGATGAAAAGTTTTTGTCTTACAGCTTTAATTTGCAGTCCATAGATAATGCCGTTCAGGGCGGGAGGAACCACGTGGAACAAGATGGATGCCAGCTTTCTGTAATCTGATAAGTGAGGGAAACGATGGAGGATGATGATGATGCAGCCTGACATTAAGAATATGACGTACACAGCCAGGTGGGAGGCACATGTCTGCAGTGCTTTGGTGTTCAGAGCCTTGTTATTACTACTCAGACACACTATGGCGATCCTCAGGTAGGTGAGCGTGACGCTGCCGATGGAGGAGCCCAGCAGAATTACGGTGTAGCTGAGGCCGTAGATGTTATTGATGAGGACGCTTTCACAGGACAGCTTGAACAAGGAAGCGTTGTCGCAAAATAATGCGAATATCATCAACCTACAGCGCGACAGGCGCACGCTGAGACCCACGAGGATCGCCACCATCAAAAAAGTCACCGCCCAGGCTGTCACCGACAGCATCACCACCATCCTGTTGGTCATGATAGTGGTGTATCGCAGGGGGTTGCAGATGGCCACATAGCGGTCGAAGGCCATGATCATGAGAACAGTGTGACTGGCGCTGCTAGTCAAGTGAACACAAAATGCCTGAGTGGCGCAGTAGCTGTAGTGAATATAGCGGTCTGTGATTGGAATAAAAATGTCACTTAACAGGCGAGGGATGATTGTTGTCGCCCCGAATGCATCGTTAATACTCAAGTTGCAAAAGAGCAGATACATGGGCTGGTGGAGGCTCCTCTCCATGGTGATTAGGACCAGCAGGCCGAGGTTGGACACCATGATGAAGATGTAGCTGAGGAGTAGGAGGACAAAGGCGGGAACAGAGAACTGGGGGCTGACCTTTAACCCCTCTAACTGTAGAACATCCATGTTGACAGTCTGGTTGTTCATCCTGCAGAGGGACGAAATAGCACAAAATAAAAAGAAATCAAAATGTGGAAAGTAAATCATGTTTAGTCAACTCTGACTCCAAACAGAAAAATATGTAGAAAACATATTTAAAACGTGAAGATTGTTCTCACATAACACAGTTTCATGTTTTCATTTAAAAAAAGATTTAAAAACAGTTTCTTAAAATGTAAAACTATACAGTTTAGATCCGGACTGACAAAATGCATACAATCAGAGATTATTTGATCCACACTTTTGAACATTTTCCCACATAGATTAGAAGTAAAACTGACTTCACATACAAACATTTAAGTGGAATATCACAATTTCACCTGATCAACTTCTGTCAATTGTTGAGGCTGAAATCATTACACATTTAGCACAAAGAGTCTCACTGTTTAAACAATCAATCTGTCTGTGAAGTCGAACAGGAAACACCAAAACCAAAGTTCTCATGTCAATAAGAATAATTAAAGGAAAATGAGGATTAAATCCTTAAAAACATGCTACAAATGTTCCAGAATAAAGTGAGAGTTTCACACTTTTACTGTCCTTTGTCTTTTTGGCAAAACAGAACATATTTGTACAGTTTAACACCTACACCTAATACAAATCTTATAATAAAATAGTAGTAAATTCAATTTTCCAGATTACAGTTATCATTTTGTTCATTGATATTAACATCTCAGTGCTGTTAAACATTTGAATACTGTCTGAGTGTGCATCAGGTTTACCTCTTCCAGGCAGACCAGAGGTGGACTGGCAGAACCCCCCTTCATAAGGAGACTGGTGACGCCTGGTCGGCGCCTTAGAAACCACATCTCAGCGGAGGGCTTTGATCGCCACACACATAATTTAATGATGTTTTTCAAGTTTCATTCAACTCCTTGAAGAACTGTGTGTTCTTCACAGAACTCAACAACACTTATCAACTTTTCTGGACATGATGTACAAACACTTCAACACAATAGCACCTTTGATATTAGTCTGATCCTGGGTCTGATCATTTTATTATATATATTAAACCTAGGGAGGCTTAGCCATATTTACATTTACATTTAGGTCATTTAGCAGACGCTTTTGTCCAAAGCGACTTACAATAAGTACATTTGTCAAAAGAAGGAAACAAAGAAACCACAACGTATCATTGCTGATAAAGTAAGAGCTAAAAATAGAACAAGTGTTAGGTCCTCATCTGAGTAAACTAGTACTTTAAGAGCAACAGTGCTATGATCAGAGTGGTATAGGTAAGGTTTTTTTTTTTTGGGGGGGGGGGGGGGGGTGTTAGTGGGTCATGCTATGTAGAGTCGAGGTGAAGTCTGAACAGGTGAGTCTTGAGCCTTTTTCGGAAAATGGCAAATGACTCTGCTGTCCTGACATTAGTCGGGAGTTCGTTCCACCACTGAGGCGCCAGAACAGAGAAGAGTCTGGACTTTGCTGAGCGACATTTGTTTGATTTCAGCGATGGTGGTACCAGCTGGCCAGCTGAAGTAGAGGAGCGAAGTGCTCGCTTCGGGGCATGAGGTTTGACCAGTGTTTGAAGGTACACGGGTGCTGTTCCATTGATGGCCAGTGTCATCGTCTTGAATTGGATGCGTGCTGCAACAGGGAGCCAGTGGAGGTCACGGAGGAGGGGGGGGTCACATGGGAGAATTTGGGTAGATTGAAGATAAGGCGTGTTGCAGCGTTCTGGATACGCTGCAATGGTTTAATCGCAGAGGCCTGGAGTCCGGCCAGGAGAGAGTTGCAGTAGTCAAGGCGGGAGATGACCAGTGCTTGGACCAAGAGTTGCATTGCATCCTTTGTGAGGAAGGTCCGAATCCTGCGGATATTGTAGAGGGCAAATCTGCAGGATCGGGCCACAGCAGTGATGTTGGGGGTGCAGGATAGTTGGTCATCGAGGATTACACCCAGGTTCCTCGCAGTTGACGACGGCAATACTGTGATACCCTCGACAGTGACCGACAGGTCCATGCGAGGGCAGTCTTTCCCTGGGATGAAGAGGAGTTCGGTTTTATTCAGGTTAAGCTTGAGGTGATGTGCAGTGGTCCAGACAGAGATGTCAGCCAGACAGTCTGAGATGCGAGTTGCAATGTGAGTGTCAGAGGACGGGGGAAAAGAGAGGAACAGCTGGGTGTCATCTGCGTAGCAATGGTAGGAGAATCCATGCGATGTGATAACAGAACCTAGTGATCTGGTGTATAGTGAGAACAGAAGCGGTCCTAATACTGAGCCTTGAGGGACACCCGTGTCCAGAGAACAGGGTTTGGACATAGAGCCATTCCATGTGACCTGAAAGGTGCGATTTGTCAGGTATGATGTAAACCAGGTGAGAGCAGAGTCAGTTATGCCAAGTTCAGCCAGAGTGAAGAGGAGGATTTGGTGGTTGACTGTGTCGAATGCAGCAGATAGGTCGAGGAGAATGAGAACGGAGGAGTGGGACGAGGCTCTGGCGTCTCGCAGGGACTCGGTCACTGTGAGGAGGGCCGTCTCAGTGGAGTGAGCAGTCCTGAAGCCTGATTGATTAGGGTCTAGGAGGTTGTTCAGCGAGAGATAGGATGACAGTTGGTTGTAGGCGGCACGTTCCAAGGTTTTAGAGAGGAATGAAAGAAGAGATACAGGTCTGTAGCTTTGGATGTCAGTAGCGTCTAGGGTGGGTTTTTTAAGGAGAGGCTTCACGGTAGCTGTCTTAAAATCCGCTGGAATGACACCTGAGGTGAGGGAGGAGTTGATCAGGGTGGTGAGGAATGGCAAGATGTCGTGTGAGATGTCTTGGAGAAGAGAGGAGGGAATCGGGTCGAGGGAGCAGGTGGTGGCACGGTTAGATGTAACAAGTGCGTGAACGTCTTCAGAGGTGAGGGGGGTAAAGCTGGTAAGACCATCCGAGTTGAAAGTTGGGGGAGATGTCTTCTGGGAGGGAATAGGCGTGAATGAGGAGCTGATGTCATTTACTTTCTTGGTAAAGTAAGTTGCAAAGTCATCGGCAGTAAGGGAGGAAGGGGGGGAGGGGTAGGAGGGGCGAGGAGGGAGGAGAACACGGAGAAGAGTTTCCTGGGGTTGGAGGTAGAAGAGTTGATCTTTGCCAGGTAGAAGGCAGATTTGGCTGCCGAAACAGTTGAGGTGAAGTCAGAGAGGAGGTCGTGGTAGTGAGCAAGGTCCTCGTGCTGGCCCGATTTCTTCCATTTTCTCTCTGACGCTCGCAACAATGATCTGTTGGTTCACAGAGGTTCGGACAGCCAGGGAGGGGAGGGAGATGATCGCGCAGGTCGTGAGATTGGGGGACAGAGAGTGTCCAAAGAAGAGGAGAGTGAGGACATCAGGATGGAGGAGGCTTCCTCAGTAGGCATTAAGGAGAACTGTTCTGAGGATGGTAGCGAGGAGATAACAGTTGAGGAGAGAGCGGAGGGAGTGAGGGATTTCAGGTTGCGGCGGCTGGTGACCATTCGAGGCGTAGAGGGGAGGGATGTGGTGGGCTCCATGGGGAGGGAGAAAATCACAAAGTGGTGGTCGGACACGGTGAGCGGGGTAACGGAGAGTGCCGAGATGCCACAGGATCTTGTGAAGACAAGGTCAAGTTGGTTCCCGGCCCGGTGAGTTGGTGGAGAGGGGGAGAGTGTAAGGTCAAATGCGGAAAAGAAGTCAATGAATTCAGATGAGTGCAGCTTTCCCGAGTGGATGTTGAAGTCACCGAGGACGACGAGTGGTGTGCCATCATCAGGGGAGCAGCTCAGGAGGGCATCCATCTCATCCAAAAAGTCACCGAGAGGACCAGGTGGGCGATCAATCACTATGATGTTGAGTTTGAAAGGAAGGGTGACAGAGACGGGTTGAAATTGAAGTGTAGATCGGGGTAGGTGGTCCAGAGGAAGGACCTGGTAGGACCATCTGGGTGAGATGAGGAGCATATCTTCCTTTTGCACATATAAAAAACAAATCTAAAACTTATTAGACCCCCCCGTTGGTCTCCAGAGCGGCGGTTTCCGTGGGTAGGGACACATTATACCGAATGAGTCGTGACAATCAGATGAATGAGGAAATCACCCAGTTCTTTATGCCGAAAAGCCGAGTGAAATAATTTTCGAGGAGGATCACTTTAACCCGATGGCCAGTCACATGGCGTATGAGAAAACACCATCCATCCATCCATCCATTGTCTACAGCTTATCCTGTATTCAGGGTTGCAGGGGGGGCTGGAGCCGACCCCAGCTGTCATTGGGCGAAGGCAGGGTACACCCTGGATAGGACGCCAGTCTATCGCAGGGCCTGAGAAAACACTCAACTGGATAATTGCCTGTTTCAATTGGCCAGGCATTCGGGGAGATGTGCATTGTTGGTATGAAACTCTTGCCCTGAATGCCAGTTGGTTAACCAACCAGCGATCCCCAGGGTGCCTTTGCACCCATTACCACTGATGGAGGTTCCGTGTGAATAAATTGCCATGGACCTCATTGGCCAGTTAACCGGAGCGCATGTCGGCAAGTGACCTGAAACGAGAGTGGAGTTATTTTCAAAATAAAACAGGAAATGACAAGACAAAAACCAAGACGAGACATTACCTCACCGGCGTGACAGCACAAGTGGATATGGCTTTCTTGTAAATTTGAAGTCCAGGAAACCACAAGGGGTGTTGGAACTAATTAAGGAAAACTGGAGGATGGTATAATCCCAAGCAAAAACGTTAAATAAGTCCTGGACCTGGGAGGTCCCAAAATCCACCAATCATGCCTCATTTATTTATGATGACCATCCCTCACTGTCCCAGAGAGTAGATGTGGCTCCATTGCAACAGTGGTTTGATGATATGACGGCCCGTTCACAGCCCTTTACATTACCTGAACACAAGAGAAAAGTGGTTCAGGAGGAATTACAATCTATGCTGGAGATGGGATTAATGGAAGGATCCAACAATGCCTGGGGTAGCCCCATAGTTCTTGTACCAAAGAAGGATGGCTGTATTCCATTCTGTGTGGCTTA
Source organism: Eutrigla gurnardus (assembly GCF_963514095.1). Lineage (NCBI taxonomy): Eukaryota > Metazoa > Chordata > Actinopteri > Perciformes > Triglidae > Eutrigla > Eutrigla gurnardus. The sequence continues at coordinate 21,457,249 of NC_139938.1, forward strand.
ATGTGTGGCTGAATGATATTTCACGGTTTGAAGCGTAGCCAATGCCCTGGATCCATGAGCTGTTTTTTTAAGACAGATTTGATCAAGGGCTACAGGCGGGCTTATCTCCAGAGTCTAATGAAAAAAGCAGCCTCATGCGGGGTACCACTTGGGCGGAAGGCAGGTGCGGATAAGACCAGGGCGATTGCAGCCTGTCCAACGTGATGATTGATAATGTGGTAACTGTAATTGATAATATTCTCTCCCGACTGGAGCTGCACTGGCACACTGCAATGCTGGCGGGATGGAAGAGCAATGATAGGCGAGTTGCAACGACCAGTTGCTGCCCGATTGTTGTCGGATCTGACCGGGTTCTGGCGGTCCCCGCTGAGGCTGACATATTGTTAGGTAATGCCGCTGCTTCAGTTCGGCTTCTTGAGTAGACATCAGTGAGACAAATGAATGAACAGTCGCTCAGTTGCCTTTATTTTGAAATGCCACCAACCAACCACCACACGACATAACTTTACAGAATTAAATTCTACAGATCCCTGCGGTACGAATTGGACAAAATTACGTCACAATTACACAATTTTTTGTGGTGAAACATCTCAAATTTTTTGTGTGAAATAAAATTACACATTGTAAATCAGTATCTATTTTTGTAGATATAACTTGACAAAACACAAATGCTGTTTCTACAATTAATAAAGTGCAAAAAAGTACTTCCATACAAAACCACTTAGGTTCAGGAAAAGCATCGTTGTTGGGCTTGAATTAATTATGTAAGTTTAGGCAACGTAAACAAATGTGAGGTCCACACAGTGTCGAACACTGGTCTCGTGGTTGACAGTCCTGTGTTGTCGGACCCATCCATCCCATTGATCAAGTTAGTATATCCATATGTTTTCGTTTTCAGCTGAAATAAAAAAGTAGACCACTTTTTTCACTCTTTGAATTCAGTATTCAGTATCACCTCATGTGTGCCTGGTAAACATAATGAAAAGTTTTTGTCTCACAGCTTTAATTTGCAGTCCATAGATAATGCCGTTCAGGGCGGGAGGAACCACGTGGAACAAGATGGATGCCAGCTTTCTGTAATCTGATAAGTGAGGGAAACGATGGAGGATGATGATGATGCAGCCTGACATTAAGAATATGACGTACACAGCCAGGTGGGAGGCACATGTCTGCAGTGCTTTGGTGTTCAGAGCCTTGTTATTACTACTCAGACACACTATGGCGATCCTCAGGTAGGTGAGCGTGACGCTGCCGATGGAGGAGCCCAGCAGAATTACGGTGTAGCTAAGGCCGTAGATGTTATTGATGAGGACGCTTTCACAGGACAGCTTGAACAAGGAAGCGTTGTCGCAAAATAATGCAAATATCATCAACCTACAGCGCGACAGGCGCACGCTGAGACCCACAAGGATCGCCACCATCAAAAAAGTCACCACCCAGGCTGTCCCTGACAGCATCACCACCATCCTGTTGGTCATGATAGTGGTGTATCGCAGGGGGTTGCAGATGGCCACGTAGCGGTCGAAGGCCATGATCATGAGAACAGTATGACCGGCGCTGCTAGTCAAGTGAACAAAAAATGCCTGAGTGGCGCAGTAGCTGTAGTGAATATAGCGGTCTGTGATTGGAATAAAAATGTCACTTAACAGGCGAGGGATGATTGTTGTCGCCCCGAATGCATCGTTAATACTCAAGTTGCAAAAGAGCAGATACATGGGCTGGTGGAGGCTCCTCTCCATGGTGATCAGGACCAGCAGGCCGAGGTTGGACACCATGATGAAGATGTAACTGAGGAGTAGGAGGACAAAGGCGGGAACAGAGAACTGGGGGCTGACCTTCAACCCCTCTAACTGTAGAACATCCATGTTGACAGTCTGGTTGTTCATCCTGCAGAGGGACGAAACAGCACAAAATAAAAAGAAATCAAAATGTGGAAAGTAAATCATGTTTAGTCAACTCTGACTCCAAACAGAAAGATATGTAGAAAACATATTTAAAACGTGAAGATTGTTCTCACATAACACAGTTTCATGTTTTCATTTAAAAAAGATTTAAAAACAGTTTCTTAAATATAAAACTATACAGTTCAGATCCGGACTGACAAAATACATACAATCAGAGATTATTTGACCCACACTTTTGAACATTTTCCCACATAGATTAGAAGTGAAACTGACTTCACATACAAATATTTAAGTGGAATATCACAACTTCACCTGATCACCTTCTGTCAATTGTAGAGGCTGAAATCATTTCACATTTAGCACGAAGAGTCTCACTGTTTAAACAATCAATCTGTCTGTGAAGTCGAACAGGAAACACCAAAACCAAAGTTCTCATGTCAATAAGAATAATTAAATGAAAATGAGGATTAAATCCTTAATAAAATAGTACAAATGTTCCAGAATATACTGAGAGTTTCACACATTATATTTTACTGTCCTTTGTCTTTTTGGCCAAACAGAACATATTTGTACAGTTTAACACCTACACCTAATACAAATCTTATAATAAAATAGTAGTAAATTCAATTTTCCAGATTACAGTTAATTTTGTTCATTAATATTAACATCTCAGTGCTGTTAAACATTTGAATACTGTCTGAGTGTGCATCATGTTTACCTCTTCCAGGCAGACCAGAGGTGGACTGGCAGAACCCCCCTTCATAAGGAGACTGGTGACGCCTGGTCGGCGCCTTAGAAACCACATCTCAGCGGAGGGCTTTGATCGCCACACACATAATTTAATGATGTTTTTCAAGTTTCATTCAACTCCTTGAAGAACTGTGTGTTCTTCACAGAACTCAACAACACTTATCAACTTTTCTGGACATGATGTACAAACCCTTCAACACAATAGCACCTTTGATATTAGTCTGATCCTGTGTCTGATCATTTTATTATATATATTAAGCCTAGGGAGGCTTAGCCATATCTTCCTTTTGCACATATAAAAAACAAATCTAAAACTTATTAGGCCCCCCCGTTGGCCTCTAGAGCGGCGGTTTCCGTGGGTAGGGACACATTATACTGAATGAGTCGTGACAATCAGAGGACAGTCACATGGCGTATGAGAAAACACCATCCATCCATCGTCTACCGCTTATCCTGTATTCAGGGTTGCAGGGGGGGCTGGAGATGATCCCAGCTGTCATTGGGCGAAGGCAGGGTACACCCTGGATAGGATGCCAGTCGGTTAACCAACCAGCAATCCCCAGGGTGCCTTTGCACCCATTACCACTGATGGAGGTAGAACCGTCAGAACAGGAGCGGTTGACGAGCGGACCCCCAATAGGCTGCGTGGGGCAGGCGTAGGACGGTCCCCTGTATGGACAGGAACAGGTGATGAGCAGAATCCCAGACGGCTGCTTGGAGCAGGCGTCAGACGGTCCCCCATCAGGACAGGGACGGGTGACGAGCGGACCTCCTGAGGGCTGCGTGGAGCAGGCGTAGGACGGTCCCCCATCAGAACAGGAGCGGTTGACGAGCGGACCACCAATAGGCTGCGTGGGGCAGGTTTCGGATGGTCCCCCGTCGGGAAAGGAACGGGTGATGAGCGGACTCCCAGATGGCTGCTTGGAGCAGGCGTTGGACAGTCCCCCGTCAGTACAGGGACGGGTGACGAGCGGACCTCCTGAAGGCTGCGTGGAGCAGGCGTAGGACGGTCCCCCGTCAGAAAAGGAGCGGTTGACGAGCGGACCCCCAATAGGCTGCGTGGGGCAGGCGTAGGACCGTCCACTGTCGGGACAGGAACGGGTGATGAGTGGAATCCCAGACGGCTGCTTGGAGCAGGCGTCGGACTGTCCCCCGTCAGGACAGGGACGGGTGACGAGCGGACCTCCTGAAGGCTGCGTGGAGCAGGCGTAGGACGGTCCCCCGTCAGAACAGGAGCAGTTGACGAGCGGACCCCCAATAGGCTGCGTGGGGCAGGCGTAGGACGGTCCCCTGTCGGGACAGGAACGGGTGATGAGCGGAATCCCAGACGGCTGCTTGGAGCAGGCGTAGGATGGTCCCCCGTCAGAACAGGAGCGGTTGACGAGCGGACTCCCAATAGGCTGCGTGGGGCAGGCGTTGGACAGTCCCCCGCGGAACAGGAAGGGGCGACGAGCAGACCTCTCGAAGGCTGCGTGGAGCAGGCGTTGGACGGTTCCCCTGTCACTTCAGGGACGGGTGACGAGCGGACCTCCTGAAGGCTGCGTGGGGCAGGTTTCGGACGGTCCCCCGTCGGGAAAGGAATGGGTGATGAGCGGACTCCCAGACGGCTGCTTGGAGCAGGCGTCGAACTGTCCCCCGTCAGGACAGGGACGGGTGACGAGCGGACCTCCTGAAGGCTGCGTGGAGCAGGCGTAGGACGGTCCCCCGTCAGAACAGGAGCAGTTGACGAGCGGACCCCCAATAGGCTGCGTGGGGCAGGCGTTGGACAGTCCCCCGCGGAACAGGAAGGGGCGACGAGCGGACCTCCCGAAGACTGCGTGGAGCAGGCGTAGGACGGTCCCCCGTCGGGACAGGAACGGGTGACGAGCGGATCTCCCGAAGGCTGCGTGGAGTAGGCGTAGGACGGTCCCCCGTCGGGGCAGGGATGGGTGACGAGCGAACCCCCAATAGGTTGTGTGGGGCAGGCGTAGGACGGTCCCCTGTCGGGACAGGAACGGGTGATGAGCGGACCTCCTGAAGACTGCGTGGAGCAGGTGTAGGACGGTCCCCCGTCGGAACAGGAAGGGGCGACGGGCAGACCTCCTGAAGGCTGCGGGGAGCAGGCGTAGGACGGTCCCACGTCGGAACAGGAAAGGGCGACGAGCAGACTCCCGAACGGCTGCGTGGGGCACGTTTCGGACGTTCCCCGTCGGGAAAGGAATGGGTGACTGAGGGCCGCCGACTGAAGACCACTGGCAGGTGACAACCGGGCCGCCGTCTGAAGGCCACTGGCAGGTGAAGACCGGGCCGCCGACTGAAGGCCACTGGCAGGTTTCAACCAGTGTCGACCAGCTGAGACATGGGCTAGTGGCTTGGCTGTGACTGAGACATGAGCTGGTAACTTGGCAGTGACTGTGGCAAGGGCTGGTAACATGGCTGTGGCTGAGGCCTGGGCTGGTAGCATGGCTGTGGCTGAGGCCTGGGCTGGTAGCATGGCTGTGGCTGAGGCCTGGGCTGGTAGCATGGCTGTGGCTGATGCCTGGGCTGGTAGCATGGCTGTGGCTGAGGCCTGGGCTGGTAGTATTTTTGTGGCTGAGGCCTGGGCTGGTAGTATGACTGTGGCTGAGGCCTGGGCTGGTAGCATGACTGTGGCTGAGGCCTGGGCTGGTAGCATGGCTGTGTCTGAGGCCTGGGATGGTAGCATCGCTGTGGCTGAGGCATGGGCTGGTAGCATGGCTGGAACTGCGGCATGGGCTGATAGCTTGGCTATGACTGAGGCATGGGCTGGTAGCTTGCCTGTGACTGAGGCATGGGCTGGTAACATGGCTGTGGCTGAGGCCTGGGCTGGTAGCATGGCTGTGGATGAGGCCTGGGCTGGTAGCATGGCTGGAACTGAGGCACGGGCTGTGGCTGAGGCCTGGGCTGGTAGCATGGCTGTGGCTGAGGCCTGGACTGGTAGCATGGCTGTGGCTGAGGCCTGGGCTGGTAGCTTGGCTGGAACTGTGGCAAGGGCTGGTAATATGGCTGTGGCTGAGGCCTGGGCTGGTAGCATGGCTGTGGCTGAGGCCCGGGCTGGTAGCATGGCTGTGGATGAGGCCTGGGCTGCTAACATGGCTGTGGCTGAGGCCTGGGCTGGTAGCATGGCTGTGGATGAGGCCTGGGCTGGTAGCATGGCTGGAACTGAGGCACGGGCTGTGGCTGAGGCCTGGGCTGGTAGCATGGCTGTGGCTGAGGCCTGGACTGGTAGCATGGCTGTGGCTGAGGCCTGGGCTGGTAGCTTGGCTGGAACTGTGGCAAGGGCTGGTAATATGGCTGTGGCTGAGGCCTGGGCTGGTAGCATGGCTGTGGCTGAGGCCTGGGCTGGTAGCATGGCTGTGGCTGAGGCCTGGGCTGGTAGTATGGCTGTGGCTGAGGCCTGGGCTGGTAGCATGGCTGTGGCTGAGGCCTGGGTAACATGGCTGTGGCTGAGGCCTGCGCTGGTAGCATGGCTGTGGATGAGGCTGTGGCTAAGGCCTGGGTAACATGGCTGTGGCTGAGGCCTGGGCTGGTAGCATGGCTGTGGATGAGGCCTGGGCTGGTAGCATGGCTGGAACTGAGGCACGGGCTGTGGCTGAGGCCTGGGCTGGTAGCATGGCTGTGGCTGAGGCCTGGGCTGGTAGCTTGGCGGGAACTGTGGCAAGGGCTGGTAATATGGCTGTGGCTGAGGCCTGGGCTGGTAGCATGGCCGTGGCTGAGGCCTGGGCTGGTAGCATGGCTGTGGCTGAGGCCTGGGCTGGTAGCATGGCTGTGGATGAGGCCTGGGCTGGTAGCATGGCTGTGGATGAGGCCTGGGCTGGTAGCATGGCTGGAACTGAGGCACGGGCTGATAGCATGGCTGTGACTGAGGCCTGGGCTGGTAGCTTGGCTGTGGCTAAGGCTTGGGCTGGTAGCTTGGCTGTGACTGAGGCCTGGGCTGGTAGCTTGGCTGGAACTGTGGCCTGGGCTGGTAGCTTGACTGTGGCTGAGGCCTGGGCTGGTAGCTTGGCTGGAACTGTGGCAAGGGCTGGTAGCTTGGCTGGAACTGTGGCAAGGGCTGGTAGCATGGCTGTGGCTGAGGCCTGGGCTGGTAGTATGGCTGTGGCTGAGGCCTGGGCTGTTAGCAAGGCTGTGGATGAGGCCTCGGCTGGTAGCATGGCTGTGGATGAGGCCTGGGCTGGTAGTATGGCTGTGGATGAGGCCTGGGCTGGTAGCATGGCTGTGGCTGAGGCCTGGGCTGGTAGCATGGCTGTGGATGAGGCCTGGGCTGGTAGCATGGCTGGAACTGAGGCACGGGCTGATAGCATGGCTGTGGCTGAGGCCTGGGCTGGTAGCTTGGCTGTGGCTAAGGCCTGGGCTGGTAGCTTGGCTGTGACTGAGGCCTGGGCTGGTAGCTTGGCTGGAACTGTGGCCTGGGCTGGTAGCATGACTGTGGCTGAGGCCTGGGCTGGTAGCTTGGCTGGAACTGTGGCAAGGGCTGGTAGCTTGGCTGGAACTGTGGCAAGGGCTGGTAGCATGGCTGTGGCTGAGGCCTGGGCTGGTAGTATGGCTGTGGCTGAGGCCTGGGCTGGTAGCATGGCTGTGGCTGAGGCCTGGGCTGGTAGCATGGCTGTGGATGAGGCCTGGGCTGGTAGCATGGCTGTGGATGAGGCCTGGGCTGGTAGTATGGCTGTGGCTGAGGCCTGGGCTGGTAGCTTGGCTGGAACTGTGGCCTGGGCTGGTAGCTTGGCTGGAACTGTGGCCTAGGCTGGTAGCTTGGCTGGAACTGTGGCCTGTGCTGGTAGCTTGGCTGGAACTGTGGCCTAGGCTGGTAGCTTGGCTGGAACTGTGGCCTGGGCTGGTAGCATGGCTGTGGCTGAGGCCTGGGCTGTTAGCATGGCTGTGGCTGAGGCCTGGACTGGTAGCTTGGCTGTGACTGAGGCATGCGCTGGTATCTAGGGTGGAACTGTGACATGGGCTGGTAGCTTGGCTTTGACTGCAGGATGAGCTGGTAGCTTGACTGTGACTGCGGCACGGGCTGATAGCATGGCTGTCGAGGATGGCCGGGGGTCAGGGGTTGAGAGTAAGTCCTTCACCCAGGCAGACAATGAGCCCCTGAGCCACGGGCTCGAGGAAACCAGTTCCCTGGCTCTCGTCAGGGCTGACTGCTTTTCTTCCTCTCCGTCAGCATGCTTGTGCTCTGCCTGGAGGCACCGAAGTTTATAAGTCAAGTTCCGGAGCTCATGTGTAGAGCTGCATAAAAAAAAGGCTGCTAGGTCCATAGCGTGGCTGCTGCTCTGCCTCTGCTGGGTCCTTTCTGGCCAGTTCGTTCTGTCAGGTTTCGGGCAAGGAGGGGGGACTCAGATGCAGAGGCAGTGTAAATGGTCTTTATTCCAAAAAAACCTCAAAAGTTCTGTCCAAAAAGGAGGTGATGCAATTTCTGGGACTGACTGGGTATCATCAGCGGTTCATTCTGAAATTCTCGGACCTGACTGGTCCGGTGGATGGAGTGGTACCAGATGCATCGAACTGGAGGCTGTTTATTCCCACAGGTACAGGGGGTCGATTGGCCAGTGCTTTTCATCAGCTGGAAGCTCTCTGAGAGGCAGTCACGCTGCAGCATCACTCCGGTCTATGTCGGTGAGCCCCCCGTCAGGTGTACGCAGCTGCAGGTGATCTGGAGGGTCGACTGAACAATTTACAAACACTCAAACACAAACATGTAACTCAGTTCCTCGTGCCTGATCTCCATGTACTGAAGCTCTGCTGCCCTTGATAACGTGATGATTGATAATGTGGTAACTGTAATTGATAATATTCTCTCCCGACTGGAGCTGCACTGGCACGCTGCTATGCTGGCGGGATGAAAGAGCAATGATAGGCGAGTTGCAACGACCAGTTGCTGCCCGATTGTTTTCGGATCTGACCGGGTTCTGGCGGTCCCCGCTGAGGCTGACATATTGTTAAGTAATGCTGCTTCAGTTCGGCTTCTTGAGTAGACATTAGTGAGACAAATGAATGAACAGTCGCTCAGTTGCCTTTATTTTGAAATGCCACCAACCAACCACCAAAACTTTACAGAATTAAATTCTACCGATCCCTGCGGTACGAATTGGACAAAATTACGTCACAATCACACGCGGTTCACAAACTCACAGGAAGCGACTTGCAAATATGCAGACCCAGTTTCACACGTAGAATTCAACCTGTAAATGCGTAAATATGAGTTGACATATTTTGTTATGGTGAAACATCTCTCATTTTTTTTCTAAAAAAAAAAATACACATTTACTGCCTACATATTTGTAAATCACAATTTATTTTTGTAGATATGACTTGAAAAAACACAAATACACATACAAATTATTGCACCTCACATGTGTAAGGTTTATTCTACAGATCCATGGTGGTGAAAGTTGGACAGAATTATGCAAATATGTAAGCATTTTTGCACTACAATCACTCAAACATTTTTTTTTTCATTTTTAGTATTAGTAATATGTTGTGCACTTTATTGATTATTGTTTTTGTCTTAGTGTTATTGTTATTGTATTCTCTTCTCTGTTGTGCTTGTGCACTTTATCTCACAGTGGAACGGGGAGAAACGTTGTTTCCATTTTCTTGTGTGTGGTACATGGAAGATATTGACAAATAAAAAAATAAAAATGTAAAAAATGTTACATTGCTCACAAACTCACAGGAGGCAAACTGCAAACATGAAAACCCTGTTTCACGTGTAGAAATTAATCCGTAAATATGACTACATATTTTTAGAGTAAACTTTACATTTGCAAGTTAAAGAATACATAATTATGGAAACCTGAAAATCACGCTACAAATTTGTTAATTGTATTCTGTGCTTTTACAATGAATAAAGTCCAATAAAAACTTCCATACAAAACCACTTAGGTTCAGGAAAAGCATCGTTGTTGTGCTTAAATGAATTATGTATGTTTAGGCAACGTAAACAAATGTGAGGTCCACACGGTGTTGAACACTGGTCTCGTGGTTGAAAGTCCTGTGTCCTGTGACCCATCCATCCCATTAATCAACAATGTTTGTATCCATATGTATTTGTTTTCAGCTGAAATAAAAAAGTGGTCTGGGGGTTTACTCTTTGAATTCAGTATTCAGTATCACCTCATGTGTGTCTGGTAAACATGATGAGAAGTTTTTGTCTTACAGCTTTAATTTGCAGCCCATAGATAATGCTGTTCAGGGCGGGAGGAACCACGTGGAACAAGATGGATGCCAGCTTTCTGTAATCTGATAAGTGAGGGAAACGATGGAAGATGATGATGATGCAGCCTGACATAAAGAATATGACGTACACAGTCAGGTGGGAGGCACATGTCTGCAGTGCTTTGATGTTCAGAGCCTTGTTATTACTACTCAGACACACTATGGCGATCCTCAGGTAGGTGAGCGTGACGCTGCCGATGGAGGAGCCCAGCAGAATGACGGTGTAGCTGAGGCCGTAGATGTTATTGATGAGGACACTTTCACAGGACAGCTTGAACAAGGAAGCGTTGCTGCAAAATAATGCAAATATCATCCACCTACAGCGCGACAGACGCACGCTGAGACCCACAAGGATCGCCACCATCAAAAAAGCCACCGCCCAGGCCGTCACCGACAGCATCACCACCATCCTGTTGGTCATGATAGTGGTGTATCGCAGGGGGTTGCAGATGGCCACGTAGCGGTCGAAGGCCATGATCATGAGAACAGTGTGACTGACGCTACTAGTTAAGTGAACACAAAATGCCTGAGTGGCGCAGTAGCTGTAGTGAATATAGCGGTCTGTGATTGGAATAAAAATGTCACTTAACAGGCGAGGGATGATTGTTGTCGCCCCGAATGCATCGTTAATACTCAAGTTGCAAAAGAGCAGATACATGGGCTGGTGGAGGCTCCTCTCCATGGTGATCAGGACCAGCAGGCTGAGGTTGGACACCATGATGAAGATGTAGCTGAGGAGTAGGAGGACGAAGGCAGGAACAGAGAACTGGGGGCTGACCTTTAACCCCTCTAAATGTAGAACATCCATGTTGACAGTCTGGTTGTTCATCCTGCAGAGGGACAAAACAGCACAAAGAAAAGAAATCAAAATGTGGAAAGTAAATAACGTTTAGTCAACTCTGACTTCAAACAGAAAAATATGTAGAAAACATTTAAAACGTGAAGATTGTTCTCACATAACACAGTTTCATGTTTTCATTTAAAAAAGATTTAAAAACAGTTTCTTAAAATGTAAAACTATACAGTTCAGTTCTGGACTGACAAAATGCATACAATCAGAGATTATTTGATCCACACTTTTGAACATTTTCCCACATAGATTAGAAGTAAAACTGACTTCACGTACAAATATTAAAGTGGAATATCACAACTTCACCTGATCACCTTCTGTCAATTGTTGAGGCTGAAATCATTACACATTTAGCACGAAGAGTCTCACTGTTTAAACAATCAATCTGTCTGTGAAGTCGAACAGGAAACAGAAAAACCAAAGTTCTCATGTCAATAAGAATAATTAAATGAAAATGAGGATTAAATCCTTAAAAACATGCTACAAATGTTCCAGAATAAAGTGAGAGTTTCACACTTTATATTTGACTGTCCTTTGTCTTTTTGGCCAAACAGAACATATTTGTACAGTTTAACACCTACACCTAATACAAATCTTATAATAAAATAGTAGTAAATTCAATTTTCCAGATTACAGTTCATTTTGTTCATTAATATTAACATCTCAGTGCTGTTAAACATTTGAATACTGTCTGAGTGTGCATCAGGTTTACCTCTTCCAGCCAGACCAGAGGTTTGACTGGCAGAACCCCCCTTCATAAGGAGACTGGTGACGCCTGGTCGCTGCCTTAGAAACCACATCTCAGCGGAGGGCTGTGATCGCCACACAAACAATTTAATGATGTTGTTCAAGTTTCATTCAACTCTTTGAAGAACTGTGTTCTTCACAGAACTTAACAACACTTATCAACTTTTCTGGACATGATGTATAAAAACTTCAACACAATAGCATCTTTGATATTAGTCTGATCCTGTGTCTGATCATTTTATTATATTAAGCCTAGGGAGGCTTAGCCATATCTTCCTTTTGCACATATGAAAAACAAAATCTAAAACTTATTAGCCCTGTGGTTAGGGACAGATTATACCGAATGAGTCGTGACAATCAGACGAATAAGGAAATCACCCAGTTCTTTATGCTGAAAAGCCGCAGTGAAATTATTTTCGAGGAGGCTCACTTTAACCCGATTGCCAGTCACATGGCATATGAGAAAACACTCAACTGCATAATAGCCCGTTCCACCTGGCCAGGCATTCGGGGAGATGTGCATTGCTGGTGTGAACCTCTTGCTCGGAATGCCAGTTGGTTAACCAACCAGCAATCCCCAGGGTGCCTTTGCACCCATTACCACTGATGGAGGTTCCATTCAAATGGATTGCCATGGACCTCATTGGCCATTTAACTGGAGCACAAGCGGATATCGCTTTGTGTTGGTCTTGGTGGATTACGCCACGCAATACCTGAGGCAGTGACCGCTGTACACCTTCTCTGCAAAGAGTGTTGTGCAGGAGCTGTTTCAGGTCATCTCCCGTGTCGGGATCCGAAAGAGATTCAAAACAGAGCAGGGCACCTAATTTCTGTCACAATCACTTGCGGAACTGTACGGATAACTGGGCATCAAGTCTATTCGTACCAGTGTTTACCACCCTCAGACGGTCTAGTCGAGCATCTGAATAAGACTTTGAAGTCTATGATCCATAAATTTCTGTACAAGGATGAGCGTATGGAATAGGTGGCTAGATACACCACAAGGGTGTTGGAAGTAATTAAGGAAAACTGGAGGATGGTCTAAGCCCGAGCAAAAACGTTCAATACGTCCTGGACCTGGGAGGTCCCAAAATCCACCAATCCCGCCTCACTTTTTTATGATGACCATCCCTCACTGTCCCAGTGAGCAGATGTGGCTGTGTTGCAACAGTGATTTGATGATATGACGGCACATTCACGGCCCTATAATTACCTGATCACAAGAGAAAAGTGGTTCAGGAGGAATTACAATCTATGCTGGAGATGGGAATATGAAAGGATCCAACAGTGCCTGGAGTAGCCCCATAGTTCTTGTACCAAAGAAGGATGGGTCTATTCCAGTCTGTGTGGCTTATCTTAAGGTGAACCATATTTCACAGTTTAATGCCTACACAATCACTGAAATTATGGATCTGTAAGCATGGCTCATTTTTTTTACACTGGATTTAACCAGGGGCTACTGGTGAATTCCCTTGCCTCCAGAGTCTAAGGAAAAAACTGCCAGAACTACAGTCTAGGCCCAAGACCAAAAAAGAAGTTAGGCAATTTCTGGGACTGCCCGGGTATTATTGGCGGTTCATTCCGAACTTCACATACCTGACCAATCTGACCTCATCCGGAGAGGTGCCACTGGATGGAGCGGTGCCAGCTGGAAGCTCTCTGAGAGGGAGTACAGCACCATCGAGATCGGTTCAAATCGTGGATTGGTTAGGCAAAGGTAGTTTTTACGACACTGGATTTAACCAAGGGCTACTGCCGGATTCCTTTATCTCCAGAGTCTAAGGGGGGAAAAAAGGCTCAGGCGGGGTTCCGCTTGGGTGGAGGGCAGGTGCAGTCTTAGGTAGATAAGACTGCAGCAATTACAGCCTTATCCGAGGTCCAAGACCGAAAAGGAAGTGAATTTCTGGGACCGGCTTGGTATTATTGGCGGTTCATTCCAAACTTCACATACCTGACCAGTGAAAGGAGTGGTGCCAGATGGCATTTGAGAGGGATAAAACAAACCCTCTGTGGGGAGGTACTCCTCCCCTGACTGACCTCACCCAGAAAGGTAAGGTCAGTCAGCCAGGAATAAAACTCCTTGCTGGATATTTTCTGTTCGGCATTGTATCATTTAGTTTGGTGTGAAACCTCTCAGTAAACTACATCTCTGATCTCACACAATATACGTCACCAACACAGTCATTATCATGGCTTGCTAGCTAGCTAACTTAGCTAGGTACATCACCAACAGGACTGTTACATGGTTTGCTAGCTGACTTTGTGATAGTAATATAGTTAGGGTTAGGATTAGGACATTTTATTTTATTATTAATGTGAAGGAACATACCGTGACCCTGAATACAGAAGAAGTGGTAGAAAATGGATGGATGGATGGTGAAGGAACATAGACATGCTGCTTGGTAGAAGAGCAACAGAAAATATCCAGCAAGGAGTTTTATTCCCAGCTGGTTTGGGTTCATTTTAATCGTGGAAGCATGAAACAGTGTTGTTGATGAAAGTTTTAAAAGTTTGTCTCCAGGCAACAGTTGCACAACAAACCCTGGAGCACCACCGGACCAACATTTAGCTTATAAAAGGTGTCAGCTGATCTCAGGTATGAGTGGAGGAGGTTTATGTGAATGCAGGTAAACATGAGACACATTTGTGCACGGAAATATTGCTGTAGAATACTGAATCATGCCTTTGTTATCTCTGTCTGACTCACTTTATTCTTCTCCAGCTTCCCTTATTGCAACTGTCTTTGGACCTGAGTGATAATCTGTTGATATGAGCTTCTATAATCAGTTTTCATATTAATTTGCTGCCTTGTGTGACACTCAAGTAATTGCACTATATTTGAATGAAGCAGTCCGGCATTCATCAACTACACAGATGTCTTATTGAACTATATGCCACTCAAAGAACAAACTACAGCATTTTTTTCATGTCATTCAATTATTTTTAATGGATAATGGTTTTTATTATATTGTTGTTTTATGTCTCAGTGTGGTTATGGGATGTCCAGTAAATTCATTTTTAGCATTGCGAGACAAATGTCCTCAATGTCTGTTGCTCATTGACTGATTATGAAAACTGAAAATATTTTGAAGTCAATTGGAAAATATAAAAAATAAATCTGGCATTTTAATCTCAGTTAATATTACATGAAATCATTGAAATTAAAATATACAGTTTATAGCCATTTTCATTGTACTCATGGCAGACTTATACTTGGTATCACAGGGGTCTCAAACTGTTTTCCCTCTGACAACTCATTTTCTCAATTTTCTCCTCTCCCTGTGTTCTTGGACGACCAGCCAGAACGGTCACTTTGGACTTTGGTGAAGATCACCAACGCCATTAAACAACATACAAACAATTATTATTTTTTTTGTATAATTTGTGCATATGGAAAATATTTTACATAGTTTTTGCATTGAACTGCTGCTGCTGACCCGTTTGAGAATCCATTTCTTCTGTTTGTGTAGATCACTATCTCTATATTATTATCTTTAAAAAATCATCATTATTAAGTCTCGCACCTTCCAGTGTTACCCAAGGAATCTTTTCTGAAACAAAAATATGTTAGTCAACAGCAACAAACATACATTTTTTTTTACATGTACTTTAATCACGTTTGAATTGTGTGTGATATTACAGTAAATGCCATTTCTGTCTCCCATCCTCACTAGGCTTCTATTAAGCCTCTGCAGGATGAATAACCAGACTGTCAACATGGATGTTCTACATTTAGAGGGGTTAAAGGTCAGACCCCAGTCCTCTGTTCCCGCCTTTGTCCTCCTACTCCTCATCTACATCTTCATCATGGTGTCCAACCTCAGCCTACTGGTCCTGATCACCATGGAGAGGAGCCTCCACCAGCCCATGTATCTGCTCTTTTGTAACTTGAGTATTAACGATGCATTCGGGGCGACAACAATCATCCCTCGCCTGTTAAGTGACATTTTTATTCCAATCACAGACCGTTATATTCACTACAGCTACTGCGCCACTCAGGCATTTTGTGTTCACTTGAATGGAAGCGCCGGTCACACTGTTCTCATGATCATGGCCTTCGACCGCTACGTGGCCATCTGCAACCCCCTGCGATACACCACTATCATGACCAACAGGATGGTGGTGATGCTGTCGGTGACAGCGTGGGCGGTGTCTTTTTTGATGGTGGCGATCCTCGTGGGTCTCAGCGTGCGCCTGTCGCGCTGTAGGTTGACTATATTCCACCCGGTTTGCGACAATCCTTCCTTGTTCAAGCTGTCCTGTGAAAGCGCCCTCATTAATAACATCTACGGCCTCAGCTACACTGTCATTCTGCTGGGCTCCTCCATCGGCAGCATCATGCTCACCTACCTGAGGATCGCCATAGCGTGTCTGAGTAGTAATAACAAGGCTCTGAACACCAAAGCACTGCAGACATGTGCCTCCCACCTGGCTGTGTACGTCATATTCTTTATGTCAGGCTGCATCATCATCATCCTCCATCGTTTCCCTCACTTATCAGATTACAGAAAGCTGGCATCCATCTTGTTCCACGTGGTTCCTCCCGCCCTGAACGGCATTATCTATGGACTGCAAATTAAAGCTGTAAGACAAAAACTTTTCTTCATGTTTACCAGGCACACATGAGGTGATACTGAATACTGAATTCATAGAGTAAACCCCCAGACCACTTTTTTTAAATTTCAGCTGAAAAGGAATACATATGGATACAAAAATTGTTGATTAATGGGATGGATGGGTCTGACAACACAGGACTTTCAACCACGAGACCAGTTTTCGACACTGTGCGGACCTATTGTTCCTTTATGTTGCCTAAACGGTATGTAATTATTTTAAGCCCAACGATGCTTTCCCTAAACCTAAGCGGTTTTGTTGCCCTAACCTAGACATTTGTTTAATAGCGTAACATCATCGCAACTGACACAAATAACAATACTTCCAATATAAATAAGTATTACACACGGTATGGATGTGCTCTCACATGATTAATTTTCATTTATATATTGTAGACAAACTGTCATATCTATGTACCCAATTAATTTCCAAGCTGGGTTTTGTATCGAATGCTGAGAAAAATATTTGTCATTAAAAAATTCAATTCAGTTGTATGTCATCCTTATCTCCAGAGTCTAAGGAAAAAAAGAAGCCTCAGGCGGGGTACCACTTGGGTGGAGGGCAGGTGCAGTCTCAGGTAGATAAGACAGCAGCGATTACAGCAGGGATGCCAGGGTGAAATTGGACAGGGCGCCAGATTTTTTTCAAGTGAGACCTCAGGGGGCCGGATTACACTTTCGGACTGAAAAGGCCAAACATTGACTCAACACATGGATAGGTAGGCTATTTGAAATTATTCATGAAGGCCTACACATCAAAAAGAAAATGCATTGGCACCAAAATAGCCTCACAATAAGGCCTAAATTACATACATTACAAAGGAAGATGATTGACAGGCGCTCTCCTTCATACAATTACGTGCACACTACATGGCTGCACCTGATTGGACGATCACTTTCACAGCTGTCCCGTCTGCTCCCGGATTTCAAACCGACCAACATGGCGGCTCGTTTGAAAACGTTCTCTTATTTTACGACAATAGTTCACCGAAACGTGTTTCTGAAAACATTTAAAGCGAGAAATAAGCTATGCAGTTGCTGATTCTGTCTTTATTTTAGATCGATAACATTCAGTTGAAAAGATTTTCGAGAGCTTGCGGGAGGCAGTGGCGCACCGTCTGTCCACACTCGCCGTGAGTCGAATGCATTGCAGGGCATACCGTAAATCCTTTAATATAGAACTCAGCCTAAATCTTCGCGACGCGAACCTGACTGAATGAATGGGAAGGGTGGAAATAACGCTGCCTGTCGACACTTGCCCCGGCCAATGTGACTGGCCGGTGATAGAATACAGGCCAGTATTAGAGGATTTACGGTATATATATATATTTTTTTTAAATAGATAAAATAATAATTAAAAAATAAATTCTCCCCTTAACACCCGCGGGCCGGATGTGACGTACAGTCGGGCCGGGTCCGGCCCCTGGGCCGTAACCCTGGCATCCCTGGATTACAGCCTTATCCGAGGTCCAAGACCGAAAAGGAAGTGAATTTCTGGGACTGGCTGGGTATTATTGGCGGTTCGTTTCCGAATTTCACATACCTGACCAGTGGAAGGAGTAGTGCCAGCTGGCATTTGAGAGAGTGAAACAAACCCTCTGTGGGGAGGTACTCATCCACTGACTGACCTCACCTGGAAGGGTGCTGTCTGAGTGTTTTGACAGAAATCTATAATGTAGGCTTTCACCATGAAAATTCACCCAAACCAGCCAGGAATAAAACTGCTGGATATTTTCTGTTCGACATTGTATCATTTAGTTTTGTGTGAAACTGCTCAGTAAACCTGGTAAAAAATCTCTGATCTCACAAAATAAACGTCACCAACACAGTCATTATCATGGCTTGCTAGCTAGTTATCTTAGCTAGGTATGTCACCAACAGGACCGTTATGTGGTTTGCTAGCTGACTTAGTGATAGTAATATAGTTAGGGTTAGGATGAGGACATTCTTTATTGTATTATTAATTTGAAGGAACATAGACACGATGAATGGCAGAAGAGCAACAGAACATATCCAGCAAGGAGTTTTATTCCCAGCTGGGGTTTGAGTTTTCTGACATTTGAGGATGTCTGTGAGTAATGTTGAGAGTATGTTGAGATATTTCACAGGCTAAGTGTAAAAAGATCATCTACGTCATTTGGATTCATCCTCTGGGGACCACAAATGTCTACAAAATGCCAAGGCACTCTATCCAATAATTCAGTAGAGAAAAGAGTGGTGGAATGACCAATCTGCCGACAGAAGTAAAAGTCTGTCATTAGACAGACATCGATCTGAATTCAAATCGATCTGGTGGGATGATAAAGAATGTCGTAGACAGCAGATCAGGCCCCAACCTTTGAGTCTTTTTGTGGCCACCTGTGGTGCCTGATATTGGCAAAATGACATTTGACATTACCGTGAACTTGAAAGGAGATTGCTGGGTCACATATGACACGTCGCATTTTACAAAACCGCTAGTTGTTTAGCTGACTATTATTTAGCAAACCAGCTATCTGCCCCTATTGTGCACACTTACAACCCGTGTCCACTCCAGGGAGCCTATGGGCCTATATAGTGCCAGTTAACATCAGTTAGCTAGGCTAAATTTACTGTTTAGCAACAGATGGGTAGAGCATAGCCAATCAGAGGCGGAGCAGTGGCAGGTTGCCCATCCAGCTGATCCGTTTCGTCTCTCCCACATAAAGCTGTGGCATGGACTGTTGCCATCCGGGTCTCACAGTTCAAGGAAGCACTTTGACACTGGTTGATCAAATTTATTTTTATTTTACCCGTTTTTACGGATACAAAACACGTTCCCAGAGTTCCATTGTCCAGCATGCTGCGCTCTCTCTCCCTCCTGTGGCCGCCTACTTTGAAGCATATGAAGTGTTAATTGTTCATTCAATCCTTCAGATTACCTGCAGCTGCGTTTATCAGCTGACTTAGGCCGAGGAGCGGGAGAGGAAGTCGGCCACAACCATCTGTGCCCCCTGCTCGTGAGAATCAGCAGATCTCCGCTCTGTAAAGGATTAGGATTAGGACATATTTTATTTTATTATTAATGTGAAGGAACATACCCGTGACCCTGAATACAGAAGAAGTGGTAGTAAATGGATGGATGGATGGTGAAGGAACATAGACATGCTGCTTGGTAGAAGAGCATCAGAAAATATCCAGCAAGGAGTTTTATTCCCAGCTGGTTTGGGTTCATTTTAATCGTGGAAGCACGAAACAGTGTTGTTGATGAAAGTTTTAAAAGTTTGTCTCCAGGCAACAGTTGCACAACAAACCCTGGAGCACCACCGGACCAACATTTAGCTTATAAAAGGTGTCAGCTGATCTCAGGTATGAGTGGAGGAGGTTTATGTGAATGCAGGTAAACATGAGACACATTTGTGCACGGAAATGTTGCTGTAGAATACTGAATCATGCCTTTGTTATCTCTGTCTGACTCACTTTATTCTTCTCCAGCTTCCCCTATTGCAACTGTCTTTGGACCTGAGTGATAATCTGTTGACATGAGCTTCTATAATCAGTTTTCATATTAATTTGCTGCCTTGTGTGACACTCAAGTAATTGCATTATATTTGAATGAAGCTGTCCGGCATTCACCAACTACACAGATGTCTTATTGAACTATGTGCCACTCAAAGAACAAACTACAGCATTTTATTCATGTCATTCAATTATTTTTAATGGATAATGGTATTTATTATATTGTTGTTTTATGTCTCAGTGTGGTTATGGGATGTCCAGTAAATTCATTTTTAGCATTGCGAGACAAATGTCCTCAATGTCTGTTGCTCATTGACTGATTATGAAAACTGAAAATATTTTGAAGTCAATTGGAAAATATAAAAAATAAATCTGGCATTTTAATCTCAGTTAATATTACATGAAATCATTGAAATTAAAATATACAGTTTATAGCCATTTTCATTGTACTCATGGCAGGCTTATACTTGGTATCACAGGGGTCTCAAACTGTTTTCCCTCTGACAACTCATTTTCTCAATTTTCTCCTCTCCCTGTGTTCTTTGACGACCAGCCAGAACGGTCACTTTGGACTTTGGTGAAGATCACCAACGCCATTAAACAACATACAAACATTTATTATTTTTTTGTATAATTTGTGCTTATGGAAAATATTTTACATAGTTTTTTGCATTGAACTGCTGCTGCTGACCCGTTTGAGAATCCATTTCTTCTGTTTGTGTAGATCACTATCTCTATATTATTATCTTTAAAAAATCATCATTATTAAGTCTTGCACCTTCCAGTGTTACCCAAGGAATCTTTTCTGAAACAAAAATATGTTAGTCAACAGCAACAAACGTACATTTTTTTTACATGTACTTTAATCACGTTTGAATTGTGTGTGATATTACAGTAAATGCCATTTCTGTCTCCCATCCTCACTAGGCTTCTATTAAGCCTCTGCAGGATGAATAACCAGACTGTCAACATGGATGTTCTACAGTTAGAGGGGTTAAAGGTCAGCCCCCAGTCCTCTATTCCCGCCTTTGTCCTCCTACTCCTCATCTACATCTTCATCATGGTGTCCAACCTCGGCCTGCTGGTCCTGATCACCATGGAGAGGAGCCTCCACCAGCCCATGTATCTGCTCTTTTGCAACTTGAGTATTAACGATGCATTCGGGGCGACAACAATCATCCCTCGCCTGTTAAGTGACATTTTTATTCCAATCACAGACCGCTATATTCACTACAGCTACTGCGCCACTCAGGCATTTTGTGTTCACTTGAATGGAAGCGCCGGTCACACTGTTCTCATGATCATGGCCTTCGACCGCTACGTGGCCATCTGCAACCCCCTGCGATACACCACTATCATGACCAACAGGATGGTGGTGATGCTGTCGGTGACGGCCTGGGCGGTGTCTTTTTTGATGGTGGCGATCCTCGTGGGTCTCAGCGTGCGCCTGTCGCGCTGTAGGTTGACTATATTCCACCCGGTTTGCGACAACGCTTCCTTGTTCAAGCTGTCCTGTGAAAGCGTCCTCATCAATAACATCTACGGCCTCAGCTACACCGTCATTCTGCTGGGCTCCTCCATCGGCAGCATCATGCTCACCTACCTGAGGATCGCCATAGCGTGTCTGAGTAGTAATAACAAGGCTCTGAACACCAAAGCACTGCAGACATGTGCCTCCCACCTGACTGTGTACGTCATATTCTTAATGTCAGGCTCCATCACCATCATCCTCCATCGTTTCCCTCACTTATCAGATTACAGAAAGCTGGCATCCATCTTGTGCCACGTGGTTCCTCCCGCCCTGAACAGCATTATCTATGGACTGCAAATTAAAGCTGTAAGACAAAAACTTTTCATCATGTTTACCAGGCACACATGAGGTGATACTGAATATTGAATTCAAAGAGTAAACCCCCAGACCACTTTTTTTTAATTTCAGCTGAAAACGAATACATATGGATACAAACATTGTTGATTAATGGGATGGATGGGTCCGACAACACAGGACTTTGAACCACGAGACCAGTTCTATTTCATCCTTACTGACCGCCAGAGGCGGTGCTTAAAGCACTGGATATCTCCACCTCGCGCATGCGCATTTCGAGTACCAATAACAACATAGTCACCTGTGACCCCCACGTGACACCGGGAGGGCTATATCTTCCGGTGTCGTAAGAGGATCTGTTCCTTTTCATCTTCTCGCTGCGCATGTACCGTGTTGCACTTTGTGCTGAGAAGGAAGTTGGAAACTTTTGTTTACAGCTGGCTGCGTGCAGCCTCGTGACGACAGTCGGAGCCGCGGGCAACCCGTCCTCCAGAGGCTGTGGCTAGCTGATCTTCGTCTGAGACCAGACCAGCGTGGAGTCAGGTTTGTGTCGGCGTTTGTTAGTTGAGGCAGTGTTTTCGCTCCCGATCCTAGCACTCGTTGGCCTCCTTGCTCTCAATGTTATTGGTGTCTAACCAATTTGTTTTTGTGTGGCTTGCCGGTGAAAGTAGTGTTTTCGCTCCCGCTCCCGGTGACGCTTTTATTCGACTTTTGTTTAGCAGCAGCGCTTACGCTCACAGCTAATTGTCCGTTGTTGATTGCTTACTGGTGAAGGCAGTGCTCTCGCTCCCGCTCCCGGTAACGCTATTATTTGACTTTTGTTTAGCAGCAGCGCTTACGCTCACAGCTAATTGTCCGTTGTTGATTGCTTACTGGTGAAGGCAGTGCTCTCGCTCCCGCTCCCGGTAACGCTATTATTTGACTTGTGACTGTTAGCAGCAGCGCTTACGCTCATAGCTAATTATTGTCTGATTATCGATTATTTGCTGGTGACGCCACGCGCCCAGTAACACTATTATTGGCTACCTCTGTGATGGCCCATCCATGTGTCACCTGTGCGGCTCCTCTTGAGTCTGAGGACGGTCATGACCGCTGCCCTCCTTGCCTTGGCCTCGAACATTTGAGAGAGGGCCTCACTGACAGTGCCTGTATGAACTGTGGCCTCCTGCCTTGGGTGCTCAGGGTGGCTAGGCTGGCAGAGTTGGAGCGTCGGGCGACAGCTGACGACCCCTCTGCTTTGACGAGTCTCCCTCCACATCAGTCCCGCCGTTGTCGGCCTCGACATGAGGGAGCTGCGGCCATGGGTGCCCCCCCCAAGAAAAAGGGGAGGGGCGGGCTGTCCTCCAAAGTGGACGGTTTGGCGGCCGACATGGAGCAGATGAAGGCGCTCCTCCTGGCCCTTCAGCCTGGGGCTGGTCGGGGGCCGGCTGGGCTACAGCCTGACCCCCCCTCGGAGGATGCACCTGTGCTGGACGATGCCTCCTGCTCCTCTGCTCGGAGCTCTCTGCAGGGGGCAGCAGACACCTCTATCGGGGCCATCATGCGTATGGCTCTTGCTCGCCTACAGCTGGATGTGCCACAGACAGACGCGGCTCAGGCTAGCGCCTTTTTCAGGCGCAGCCCTGCCCCGACCGCACTCACTGTTCCTCCTTCAGAGGAGTACTTGAAGGAGCTTCATGCGTGTTGGAGGGACACCAGGGTCTTTTCCCATCCGTCCTCAGACGCCCGGACCTTGGCTGCCATGCATGATGCGGCACAGGTTGGGCTAGGCCGTATGCCACCAGTTGAGCCTGCCATTGCGGCCCTCATTTTGGCTCCTGATGAGGCTTTGAGGCCAGATGCCAGGTGTCCCCGGCCTCAGTGCAGGGTCACGGACGACCTTCTCACAAAGGCCTATGATTCTGCGGCACGCATGGGTCGGATTGGCAATTCCCTTTCCCACCTACTGCTGGGCCTTTCTACCTCTCTGCAGCAGGCGCAGATTGATCCGTCGCTGCAGAGTCTGAGTGATGCCTCGTTACAGGCATTTGCCCTCATGTCGAGGGAGTTGGAGCGCACAATGTCCACCATTGTCCAGGCTCGCCGCCAGGTTTGGCTCGCTCAGTCGCCCCTGTCGGAGTCATGTAGGAAGGTTCTTCGTGCTGTACCGGTAGAACCTGGGGAGCTCTTTGGTTCTGCTGCCCTGGAGGCGCTGGAGAGAGCTGCCCAGGCTACTCAGACCAGGCAGCGGCTATCCAGTCTACGCAGGAGTGTGTCTGCTCCTAGCAGGCCCAGGGGCCCCTCGGCTGTCCCCCGGCAGCGCTCTCAGCCACCTGGTTACCCTGGTGGCCTGCGGAGGTCTCAGCGGCCTGCTCAGCAGCCTGTTGATGACTTTCGGCCCCCCGAGCGCCTACCTTTCCGGCAGCCTCGTGCCCCGCAGCCTGACCGTCGCCCCCCCAGAGCCTCGAGACGCGGGGGGGGCAGGCGCTAGGGCCACGGGGCCGGTCGTCGGATGTTTTTCCCAACAGCAGCTCAGTTACTGGGCTGCCTGTACTTCAGACCCCTGGGTGGTTTCCACCTTAACCCAGGGGTACGAATTGCAGTTCTGACGCCGGCCCCTGGCCTTCAGCCGGGTCAAAATGACTGTTCTTAACGATCCGGCGAAGGCCTTAGCTCTGAGCCAGGAGTTGTCCGCCCTCCTGGCCAAGGGTGCAATCGAGCCAGTGGACCCTCTGCTACACCCCAGGGGGTTCTACTCCAGGTACTTTCTGGTAGCAAAGAAAGGTGGCGGACTTCGCCCCATTCTCGACCTGAGGGGACTCAACAGGTTCCTGAAGGTGCTTCCATTTCACATGCTGACCGCGTCAGACACGCTTCGTGTGGTGACCAGGGGGGAGTGGTTCACCACTGTAGATCTAAAGGATGCGTACTTCCATGTCCCAATTGCGTTGCACCATCGATGCTTCCTGAGATTTGCTTTTCGCAGCCGGCATTTTCAGTTCAGGGTTCTTCCCTTTGGCCTTTTCCTCTCCCCGCGGGTGTTCACCAGGGTTGTTTCGGCAGCTCTGGCACCCCTGCAGAAACAGGGCATGAAGGTTCTGCCATATTTAGACGACTGGCTGGTCTGTGCACCATCCCGGTGTCTGGTGGCCCAGTATACGGCTCGGCTGCTTCAGCACGTGGCCCGGCTGGGCCTGACAGTAAATTTTTCAAAGAGTGTCCTGGACCCATCCCAACGGGTAGTATACCTGGGGATGGTCCTGGACTCGGTCACTATGAGGGCATATCTGTCGCCTCGGCGTGTAGACGACATCCTCCTCCGCCTTCCCCTCTTCAGGGGTGGCAGGATGGTGCCATTCCTTCAGTTCCTCCAGCTCCTGGGCAAACTGACAGCTGCTTCAGCTATGGTGCCGTTGGGCTTGCTGTCTCTGCGCCCACTACAGATGTGGCTGAACAGCCTCCACTGACCGGAAGGTCAGGGTGTCTCGGCGGTGCCTCTTTTCTCTGTCCCCATGGAGACAGAGGTCGTTTCTGTCTGTGGGTGTACCCCTGGGCGCCATTCCATCCCGCCGGGAGATGGTCGCGACCGACGCTTGCCTCTCGGGGTGGGGCGTGGTATGGCAGGGCAGGACTGCCCAGGGGCAGTGGTCGGCCCAGCACCACATTCATATCAATGCGCTAGAGCTCCGTGCTGTGCATCTGGCGCTTGTTCACTTTCTGCCTCACCTGTGGGGCAAGCATGTGCTGGTTCGATCGGATAACATGTCCACTGTTGCCCAGATCAACCACCAAGGGGGCACCCGGTCTACACAGCTTCTCCAGGTAGCTCGGAGCCTGTTGACTTGGGCGTATCCCCGTCTGGCCAGCCTGCGGGCAGTATTTATACCAGGGGAACAGAATCTGGCCGCAGATTTTCTGTCGCGGTGGAAGCCCCCACCAGGGGAGTGGCGGCTTCATCCGGAAGTGGTGGAGACGTTGTGGGGTCTTTTTGGCAGGGCGGAAGTGGACCTCTTCGCTCCGGCGGAGTCGACACATTGCCCCCTCTGGTTCTCCTGGACGGAGGTGACCAGCCCCCTTGGCCAGGACGCTCTGGCTCACGATTGGCCGCAGTGTCCTCTGTATGCCTTCCCACCGCTGCCCCTGATTCTTCCAACACTCCAGCGGGTACTTCTGCAGGGCCACAGGCTCCTTCTGGTGGCCCCCTTTTGGCCAGGGAGACTGTGGTTTCCACTGCTGCGCAGGCTCTGCTGCAGCTCTCCGTGGCGCCTCCCCTACAGGACGGACCTCCTTTCACAGCTGGGGGGTCTGATTTGGCATCCGGACCCCGGTCGCCTCCAGCTCTGGGCTTGGCCGCTACAGGGCCCGACCCACTGCTGAGGGTTTGCCCTGCGGACGTCAGGCGTACTATTCTGAATGCCAGGGCACCATCTACCCGGGTTCAATATGAGAACAGATGGAGGCTGTTCTCTAACTGGTTTGTGGATAAGGCAGTAGATCCAGCACGTTGCTCTGTGGCCACTGTTCTGGAGTTTCTGCAGTCTCTGCTGGATGGTGGTCGCGCTCCTTCCACCTTAAGAGTCTATGTGGCTGCTATTTCTTCCCAACACGAGATGGTCGACGGAGCCACAGTGGGGAGCCACAGGTTGGTGTCCCTCTTCCTTAGAGGGGCTCTGAGGCTGTGTCCCCCTAGGACCCTGAGGGCTCCAGCACGGGACCTGCCCCTGGTGCTGGAGGCCGTGTCCGCTCCTCCCTTTGAGCCTTTGACCCAGGTAGGGTTGAAATGGCTTTCTATGAAGACGGCTTTTCTGCTCGCCATTACCTCTGCAAAGCGGGTCGGGGAGTTGCATGCCCTCTCCGTGGCTGATACCTGCCTGCGGTGGAACCCTGATGGCTCAGGGGTGGTCCTGTGGCCGAATGTGGCGTTCCTACCCAAGGTGCTTTCACGTGCCCATCTTAACCAGCCTATCCAGCTCGCACGCTTTGACTCCCTGTCTGAGGATGGTCAGTCGGAGCTGCTGTGCCCGGTACGGGCACTTGAGGCTTATATTGCCGCTACTGCCGGTATTCGGCAGTCGGAACAGCTGTTTGTGTGTCATAGTGGCCCTAACAGAGGCCGTGCGCTTTCCAAGCAGCGGCTGTCCCACTGGGTTGTGGATGCGATCACGCATGCCTATGGGGCCAGTGGCCGCCCCCCCGCCATCTGGGGTAAGGTGTCACTCCACCAGGAGTGTTTCAACATCATGGGCGGCACTAAGAGGGGTGCCCCTGGAGGCGATCTGTGCTGCTGCATCATGGACGTCACCTGGCACATTTGCACTTCAACGTCGCCGCTCCCCATCCGATGGGTGTGGTCCTGTGTCCAAGCGCTGCTGCCCCCGATGAGTGAGGTGGGTGTTGGATTCTTTGTGACCTTGTTGGTATGGGTCATCCAGTGCTTTAAGCACCGCCTCTGGCGGTCAGTAAGGATGAAATAGAACGAAAGTTACGAATGTAACTACGGTTCTATGAATCCTGGATGACTGCCAGAGCATCTTGTCACTCAGAATCCGTGTGTTTTCGCAAGAAGATTCTGGGAACAGATCCTCTTACGACACCGGAAGATATAGCCCTCCTGGTGTCACGTGGGGGTCACAGGTGACTATGTTGTTATTGGTACTCGAAATGCGCATGCGCGAGGTGGAGATATCCAGTGCTTTAAGCACCGCCTCTGGCGGTCATCCAGGATTCATAGAACCGTAGTTACATTCGTAACTTTCGTTTTCGACACTGTGTGGACCTATTGTTCCTTTATGTTGCCTAAACGGTATGTAATTATTTTAAGCCCAACGATGCTTACCCTAGAAACCTAAGCGGTTTTGTTGCCCTAACCTAGACATTTGTTTAATAGCGTAACATCATCGCAACTGACACAAATAACAATACTTCCAATATAAATAAGTATTACACACGGTATGGATGTGTTCTCACATGATCATTTTATATATTGCAGACAAACTGTCATATCTATGTACCCAATTAATTCCCAAGCTGGGTTTTGTATCGAATGCTGAGAAAAATATTTGTCATTAAAAAATTCAATTCAGTTGTATGTCATCCTTATCTCCAGAGTCTAAGGAAAAAAAGAAGCCTCAGGCGGGGTACAGCCTTATCCTAGGTCCAAGACCGAAAAGGAAGTGGCTGGGTATTATTGGCGGTTCGTTTCCGAATTTCACATACCTGACCAGTGGAAGGAGTAGTGCCAGCTGGCATTTGAGAGAGTGAAACAAACCCTCTGTGGGGAGGTACTCATCCACTGACTGACCTCACCCGGAAAAGTGCTGTCTGAGTGTTTTTGACAGAAATCTATAATGTAGGCTTTCACCATGAAAATTCACCCAAACCAGCCAGGAATAAAACTGCTGGATATTTTCTGTTCGACATTGTATCATTTAGTTTTGTGTGAAACTGCTCAGTAAACCTGGTAAAAAATCTCTGATCTCACAAAATAAACGTCACCAACACAGTCATTATCATGGCTTGCTAGCTAGTTATCTTAGCTAGGTATGTCACCAACAGGACCGTTATGTAGTTTGCTAGCCGACTTAGTGATAGTAATATAGTTAGGGTTAGGATTAGGACATTCTTTATTTTATTATTAATTTGAAGGAACATAGACACGATGAACGGCAGAAGAGCAACAGAACATATCCAGCAAGGAGTTTTATTCCCAGCTGGGGTTTGAGTTTTCTGACATTTGAGGATGTCTGTGAGTAATGTTGAGAGTATGTTGAGATATTTCACAGGCTAAGTGTAAAAAGATCATCTACGTCATTTGGATTCATCCTCTGGGGACCACAAATGTCTACAAAATGCCAAGGCCCTCTATCAATAATTCAGTAGAGAAAAGAGTGGTGGAATGACCAATCTGCCGACAGAAGTAAAAGTCTGTCATTAGACAAACATCGATCTGAATTCAAATCGATCTGGTGGGATGATAAAGAATGTCGTAGACAGCAGATCAGGCCCCAACCTTTGAGTCTTTTTGTGGCCACCTGTGGTGCCTGATATTGGCAAAATGACATTTGACATTACCGTAAACTTGAAAGGAGATTGCTGGGTCACATATGACACGTCGCATTTTACAAAACCGCTAGTTGTTTAGCTGACTATTATTTAGCAAACCAGCTATCTGCCCCTATTGTGCACACTTACAACCCGTGTCCACTCCAGGGAGCCTACATGGGCCTATATAGTGCCAGCTAACATCAGTTAGCTAGGCTAAATTTACTGTTTAGCAACAGCCGGGTAGGGCATAGCCAATCAGAGGCGGAGCAGTGGCAGGTTGCCCATCCAGCTGATCCGTTTCGTCTCTCCCACACTGCAAAAACAGCCCTTCTAGAAAGAAGTAAAATATTCTCATATTCAATCAAATTATCTTGTATCAAGCAAAAAAATCTGCAAATGGGGTAAGCTTTTTTTGCTTGACAAGCAATTCTTAAAATAAGCCCAAATTTCTTAGCTCCGAAAGACTAAAATGAGACTTTAAACTAGACAGAAAATCTTAAACTAATCCAAATTCTTCTAAAACAAGCAATGAAAAAAACACTAATTCAAGATTAAATTACTCAAAATTAGAATTTAAGTCTCTTTACTAATTTAAGAAATTACACCTTAATCTGGGATTGATAATGAGCATAAAAGTAGTTAAAATAAGACATAATTTCTTAAAACAGCATAACAAATATAAAAGTGATGTCTTAAATCAAGATACTTGACTTGAAACTTTCTCAGTTAATTTTTTTTTTTATGGCTGGAGTGCCATGCAAGCCTTTTTTATTTTTATTATGAGAGAGACAGTGTGGAAAGGGGAGATAGAGGGGGAAGACATGCGCGAAGGAGATTGCCGGGCCGGGAGTCGAACCACTGATCTCCGCGTCGAGGCCGTACATGGGGCGGCTGCCTTATCCACTGCGCCACCGGCTGAGCCTCCTTACATGGGGCGGCTGCCTTATGTGCTGCGCCACCGACCGCCCCAGTTAATTTTTTTTATTAACTTTGCATTGCTCAACTCAACATCCAAAAAAAAAAAGGGCACTTCTACATTCCAGATCCATCATAATCAAACAGATTGAAAAGCCAGTTTTGATTTGAACCTCACTATCAAAATAATAATACATCAGTTATTGTAGCAGCATAGCAACTAAACATCATGTTGCAGCTGGTTTGCAACATAATATCCCATATGGTTTTCAATCTCACCAAGCAACTGTCCTGTAATGAAAATGAAAATATTAATAATAAAAACTTTTGTCCTTGTTTCATGGCATTCTTGAATTGAGATGTTGTGCAAATGGTCTTACTCTTAAAATAAGGCAAATAATCTTGGTGCCCCGCTGGGTTTGATCGTAAAACATTTTTATACTCTTTTTCTGGTTCATTCTAGCTCAAAATTAGCTGGAATATCTTATCAAGAAAAAGTAAGGCATACTTTCTTAAAATGAGATATTTTTTCTAATGCAAAACTTGCTTGACAAGATTAATATTATTTTTGGACAAAAAATAAGACTTATTTTCTTGATACAAGGCTTTTTTTACTTTCTTGAAATTCCATTTTTGCAGTGCACATAAAGCTGTGGCATGGACTGTTGCCATCCGGGTCTCACAGTTCAAGGAAGCACTTTGACACGGGTTGATCAAATTTATTTTTATTTTACCCGTTTTTACGGATACAAAACACGTTCCCAGAGTTCCATTGTCCAGCATGCTGCGCTCTCTCTCCCTCCTGTGGCCGCCTACTTTGAAGCATATGAAGTGTTAATTGTTCATTCAATCCTTCAGATTACCTGCAGCTGCGTTTATCAGCTGACTTAGGCCGAGGAGCGGGAGAGGAAGTCGGCCACAACCATCTGTGCCCCCTGCTCGTGAGAATCAGCAGATCTCCGCTCTGTAAAGGGTTAGGGTTAGGATTAGGACATATTTTATTTTATTATTAATGTGAAGGAACATACCCGTGACCCTGAATACAGAAGAAGTGGTAGAAAATGGATGGATGGATGGTGAAGGAACATAGACATGCTGCTTGGTAGAAGAGCATCAGAAAATATCCAGCAAGGAGTTTTATTCCCAGCTGGTTTGGGTTCATTTTAATCGTGGAAGCATGAAACAGTGTTGTTGATGAAAGTTTTAAAAGTTTGTCTCCAGGCAACAGTTGCACAACAAACCCTGGAGCACCACCGGACCAACATTTAGCTTATAAAAGGTGTCAGCTGATCTCAGGTATGAGTGGAGGAGGTTTATGTGAATGCAGGTAAACATGAGACACATTTGTGCACGGAAATATTGCTGTAGAATACTGAATCATGCCTTTGTTATCTCTGTCTGACTCACTTTATTCTTCTCCAGCTTCCCCTATTGCAACTGTCTTTGGACCTGAGTGATAATCTGTTGATATGAGCTTCTATAATCAGTTTTCATATTAATTTGCTGCCTTGTGTGACACTCAAGTAATTGCATTATATTTGAATGAAGCTGTCCGGCATTCACCAACTACACAGATGTCTTATTGAACTATGTGCCACTCAAAGAACAAACTACAGCATTTTATTCATCCATCCATCCATCCATCCATTTTCTACCGCTTATCCTGTATTTAGGGTCGCGGGGGGGCTGGAGCCGATCCCAGCTGTCATTGGGCGAAGGCAGGGTACACCCTGGACAGGTCGCCAGTCTATCGCAGGGCATTTTATTCATGTCATTCAATTATTTTTAATGGATAATGGTTTTTATTATATTGTTGTTTTATGTCTCAGTGTGGTTATGGGATGTCCAGTAAATTCATTTTTAGCATTGCGAGACAAACGTCCTCAATGTGTGTTGCTCATTGACTGATTATGAAAACTAAAAATATTTTGAAGTCAATTGGAAAATATAAAAAATAAATCTGGCATTTTAATCTCAGTTAATATTACATGAAATCATTGAAATTAAAATATACAGTTTATAGCCATTTTCATTGTACTCATGGCAGGCTTATACTTGGTATCACAGGGGTCTCAAACTGTTTTCCCTCTGACAACTCATTTTCTCAATTTTCTCCTCTCCCTGTGTTCTTGGACGACCAGCCAGAACGGTCACTTTGGACTTTGGTGAAGATCACCAACGCCATTAAACAACATACAAACATTATTATTTTTTTATATAATTTGTGCATATGGAAAATATTTTACATAGTTTTTTGCATTGAACTGCTGCTGCTGACCCGTTTGAGAATCCATTTCTTCTGTTTGTGTAGATCACTATCTCTATATTATTATGTTAAAAAAATCGTCATTATTAAGTCTCGCACCTTCCAGTGTTACCCAAGGAATCTTTTCTGAAACAAAAATATGTTAGTCAACAGCAACAAACGTACATTTTTTTTACATGTACTTTAATCACGTTTGAATTGTGTGTGATATTACAGTAAATGCCATTTCTGTCTCCCATCCTCACTAGGCTTCTATTAAGCCTCTGCAGGATGAATAACCAGACTGTCAACATGGATGTTCTACAGTTAGAGGGGTTCAAGGTCAGCCCCCAGTCCTCTGTTCCCGCCTTTGTCCTCCTACTCCTCATCTACATCTTCATCATGGTGTCCAACCTCGGCCTGCTGGTCCTGATCACCATGGAGAGGAGCCTCCACCAGCCCATGTATCTGCTCTTTTGCAACTTGAGTATTAACGATGCATTCGGGGCGACAACAATCATCCCTCGCCTGTTAAGTGACATTTTTATTCCAATCACAGACCGCTATATTCACTACAGCTACTGCGCCACTCAGGCATTTTGTGTTCACTTGAATGGAAGCGCCGGTCACACTGTTCTCATGATCATGGCCTTCGACCGCTATGTGGCCATCTGCAACCCCCTGCGATACACCACTATCATGACCAACAGGATGGTGGTGATGCTGTCGGTGACAGCCTGGGCGGTGTCTTTTTTGATGGTGGCGATCCTCGTGGGTCTCAGCGTGCGCCTGTCGCGCTGTAGGTTGACTATATTCCACCCGGTTTGCGACAATCCTTCTTTGTTCAAGCTGTCCTGTGAAAGCGTCCTCATCAATAACATCTACGGCCTCAGCTACACCGTCATTCTGCTGGGCTCCTCCATCGGCAGCATCATGCTCACCTACCTGAGGATTGCCATAGCGTGTCTGAATAGTAATAACAAGGCTCTGAACACCAAAGCACTGCAGACATGTGCCTCCCACCTAACTGTGTACGTCATATTCTTTATGTCCGGCTCCATCATCATCATCCTCCATCGTTTCCCTCACTTATCAGATTACAGAAAGCTGGCATCCATCTTGTGCCACGTGGTTCCTCCCGCCCTGAACGGCATTATCTATGGACTTCAAATTAAAGCTGTAAGACAAAAACTTTTCATCATGTTTACCAGGCACACATGAGGTGATACTGAATATTTAATTCAAAGAGTAAACCCCAAGACCACTTTTTTTTTAATTTCAGCTGAAAAGGAATACATATGGATACAAACATTGTTGATTAATGGGATGGATTGGTCCGACAACACAGGACTTTCAACCACAAGACCAGTTTTCGACACTGTGTGGACCTATTGTTCCTTTATGTTGCCTAAACGGTATGTAATTATTTTAAGCCCAACGATGCTTTCCCTAAACCTAAGCGGTTTTGTTGCCTTAACCTAGACATTTGTTTAATAGCGTAACATCATCGCAACTGACACAAATAACAATACTTCCAATATAAATAAGTATTACACACGGTATGGATGTGTTCTCACATGATTAATTTTCATTTATATATTGCAGACAAGGGGCCCTAGTTTCGTAGACCAGGCGCAGTCAGCATTCAGCGCACCTGCGCCACGCCGACGGGGTGTGTCCGCCTGGACTTTGTAAGTTTCGTGCACCGCGCAGGCTCGCGCAGGCACACCACCCGTCTCGCCCACCCGCGCAAGTGGGAAAGAGGGAGGAGAAGAAGGCGTGAGTGGGAGACGAGGAGGAGACGAGGCGTGGACTGGGATTAATACAGCCGATTCAGATCTTCACCAATCAAATAAGCTCCTCTCCTCACCTTTAATGCGTTAGGGGAGGTTCAGTGCAAGATCCGTCACTTGACAGCCCGATGACAGAAGCAGCGCCGCCGCTCCCACCACGGGCATCACGCGCTGTGCCGATATTATAAAAAACAGGAGAGAGAGAGAGGGAGATGTTTTGGTCCAAGAGGCTGAGTTTCCGTTACGCGTGCCATCCGCCTTTGATCTGACGTCAGATGTGACGGGACAATCTATATATATATAAATTCACGTGTTGATTCAAT
Organism: Eutrigla gurnardus; assembly: GCF_963514095.1. Lineage (NCBI taxonomy): Eukaryota > Metazoa > Chordata > Actinopteri > Perciformes > Triglidae > Eutrigla > Eutrigla gurnardus. The sequence goes on from NC_139938.1 coordinate 21,490,929, forward strand.
CAGTTGCATTAAATAGTGTTTGTTGTGATTATTTATTGCATTTAAATGTGCCTGGAACTGTGGAAACCTGCCTGTGAGGTCTCGGTGACGTGTTCGCACTGCGTGCCGTCAGCCAAACTTCTGGTACAGACACACCAACTCCGGCAACAGACGTCAAGTCAACGGATCCCATTCATTGTCTATGTAGAGCAGGAGCTCCGCATGATGGATAAAGCACGTCGAGTTGACGGCCCTGTCGCTGTAAGTGAATTTGCATAAAGTTCGATAGATAGATTGAACTTTATGCAAATGACGTCCGTCCAACGCAGTGCCGCCGGCTCCAGAAACTTCGTTCAAACTATCAAACTAGGCAGTGTTGTTCAAATATCAATCCAGATTCTGTTACTGCACTACACATTTCCCGCCTCAAATGTTTTCAGAAACATGCTATAGTGTGTTGTTTAACTGTAAAATGAGATCGTTTGTGATCGTCGCCGAGAGTAGACCAGGTTGGAGCTTGCGGGCTTTCAGCGCAGTCTCGGCGAGGCTTTTTGCCACGAAACTTCCACTGCACCAAGCTGAATCTGTGACGCCTCCCCCTGCTGCGCCGCCACACCCATCTTGGCGCAGGCGATCCACCAAACTGCCAAACTGACCGTGCGCAAGGCTGCACGGGTCGAAACTTGCATTATGCCGGCTCCGCCACCCTGCGCACACTGGGGTGGCGCCACGAAACTAGGGCCCAAACTGTCAAATCTATGTACCCAATTAATTCCCAAGCTGGGTTTTGTATCGAATGCTGAGAAAAATATTTGTCATTAAAAAATTAAATTCAGTTGTATGTCATCCTTATCTCCACAGTCTAAGGAAAAAAAGAAGCCTCAGGCGGGGTACCACTTGGGTGGAGGGCAGGTGCAGTCTCAGGTAGATAAGACAGCAACGATTACAGCCTTCTATGAGGTCCAAGACCGAAAAGGAAGTGAATTTCTGGGACTGGCTGGGTATTATTGGCGGTTCATTCCGAATTTCACATACCTGACCAGTGGAAGTAGTGCCAGCTGGCATTTGAGAGAGTGAAACAAACCCTCTGTGGGGAGGTACTCATCCACTGACTGACCTCACCCGGAAGGGTGCTGTCTGAGTGTTTTTGACAGAAATCTATAATGTAGGCTTTCACCATGAAAATTCACTCAAACCAGCCAGGAATAAAACTGCTGGATATTTTTCTGTTCGACATTGTATCATTTAGTTTTGTGTGAAACTGCTCAGTAAACTACATCTCTGATCTCACACAATAAACGTCACCAACACAATCATTATCAGCTCAGGGGTTTAGCTCAGTAGAGCGTTGGACTGGCAACCGGAAGATTCCCGGTTCGATCCCCGGCTCCTCCTAGCTGAGTGCCTGGTTTCCCTGAGCAAGACACCTCACCCCAATTGCTCCTGACGAGCTGGCTGTCGCCCTGCGTGGTTGACTCCGCCGTCGGTGTGTGAATGTGTGCGTGAATGGGTGAATGTTAGTCATTACTGTAAAGCGCTTTGGAGAAAAGCGCTATATAAATGAGGCCATTTACCATTTTATTATCATGGCTTGCTAGCTAGTTATCTTAGCTATGTATGTCACCAACAGGACCGTTATGTAGTTTGCTAGCTGACTTAGTGATAGTAATATAGTTAGGGTTAGGATTAGGACATTCTTTATTTTATTATTAATTTGAAGGAACATAGACACGATGAATGGCAGAAGAGCAACAGAACATATCCAGCAAGGAGTTTTATTCCCAGCTGGGGTTTGAGTTTTCTGACATTTCAGGATGTCTGTAAGGTATGTTGAGTGTATGTTGAGATATTTCACAGGCTAAGTGTAAAACGATCACCTACGTCATTGGATTCATCCTATGGGGACCACAAATGTCTACAAAATGCCAAGGCAATCTATCAATAATTCAGTAGAGAAAAGAGTGGTGGAATGACCAATCTGCCGACAGAAGTAAAAGTCTGTCATTAGACAGACATCGATCTGAATTCAAATCGATCTGGTGGGATGATAAAGAATGTCATAGACAGCAGATCAGGCCCCAACCTTTGAGTCTTTTTGTGGCCACCTGTGGTGCCTGATATTGGCAAAATGACATTTGACATTACCGTGAACTTGAAAGGAGATTGCTGGGTCACATATGACACGTCGCATTTTACAAAACCGCTAGTTGTTTAGCTGACTATTATTTAGCAAACCAGCTATCTGCCCCTATTGTGCACACTTACAACCCGTGTCCACTCCAGGGAGCCTACATGGGCCTAAATAGTGCCAGTTAACTTCAGTTAGCTAGGCTAAATTTACTGTTTAGCAACAGCCAGAAAGCATAGTAGCTGACTGTAATGGACGCTTCATTATGGTCTCGGGCAGACTGTTTCACTTACCTGTTATATTAGTCTATGTCTACGCTCCTAATTTTGATGACAGCCAGTTCATGGCCACACTTTTATCTTCACTTCCAAATACGCATGGATACGCATTATTTGATTTTAGGAGGAGACCTAAATTGTATAATGAACACTAAGCTAGATCGCTCAATCCCTAGAGGGACCAGTTTATCAAAAATGGCGACAACACTGCAATCTTTCATGGTAGATTATGGAAGCTGTGACCCCTAGAGATCCTTACATAAAGATACTAGAGTTTATTCCTTTTATTCTCACGTGCACCATGTCTACTCAAGGATAGACTATTTTTTTATCGATAAAGTACTATTACCATCTGTACATGTTATTGAATACTCAGCGATAGTCATATCAGACCACTCCCTGGTCTTACTAGATTTCAGATTTGACTCCCCTTCGGCAGGGACTCCACAATGAAGACTCAATACATCACTGTTGTCTGGTGATGCATTTTGCTCTTCCATAAAATAAGCTATTGAAGACTTTCTGTGTTTTAACCACTCAGAAGAGGTTAGTTCATCGCTACTTTGGGAAAGCCTCAAAGCTATTGAGCTCACCAGCGCCGGAGCCATCGTTCCATCCTCCCTGATGGAGCACTGCCACTCCGCGGGGCGAAGGCAGGAGGTGGAGGGTGTCGATGACTTCGGCTTGGCTCCCTGCTGGTGCCAACGGAACTCAGAGAGTGCTGATGCCGGAGCTCCGGTGGTGATTGAGCCAGTCCACGGCAGGGTGGTGTTGTCCGCGGCCGTCATGCTCCGGTCACCAGCGCCGGATGCCCTCAGATGGGCGACGAGCTTTGACTGGGTCGTGGCAATGGTGGAGAGATCCAAGAGGATTTTTCCCTCTCCCTGAGGTCAGCCTTCAGGCCAGAGACGCTCTCTCTCAGCTTTGAGAGGGTCGGAAGACAGGACTTGCACACCGCCATCATACCTGCCAGCCTGTGCTGGGGATCCGTGGGGTGATATTACTTTTAGTTGATTGCTGCCTTTCCAAGAAATGCCTGGATCATAACAGATCTAAGCAAACTAGGAAGGGTGGGGGCTTGAAAACCATTAGCCGCTATGAATGGAGACATAGCCTACCTGTGGCCAAGGACACCAGGGAGTTGTGGGCATATTCCACCCAAGGTAGGTGGGTGGACTAGGTGAGCGTCTCCAGGTCTTGGTTCGTTTACTCTGTCTGGCCATTGATTTGAGGATAATGTTAGGCTTATGATGGTTACCAGTCAATTTTATAATGACAGTGTTATGTAGCTTAATATTTGCATTGTGATGGTCAAAGTTAGTAACTTAGTTTTAATTTTACCTCGGATTTCTTCTGACATTGTATAATTATGCTTAATGTTAGCTTTGCAATGAAAAAAATAGCTGTTAATGTTACTAACGATATAAAGCCGCGTCATTCAACAGGCAAAGTTAGTAAGGTAGAAGAAAATACGGACATTTATTGTAGGATCCTTGTATTAGATTGTGATGGCCAAAGTTAGCAGCTAATGTTACGGACACCATATAATGTAGGTAAATGCTTGCCTTGTGATGGTTAGTCCGCTACATTTCTGTCTGTTTCTTGTGACTCTGTCTGTCAAACTGGAACAGACTCAGATAACCAATACTGCCACCAAAATAATAGGTCTGCACACCCCCAGTTGACAAGAACTAAACAGCAAGGCCATCACATATATCGCACATGCAATATCCCTGGACAACACACACCAACTCAATCGTTACTTCTCACTTCTCACTTCTCTATACCTCCAACCTTCAATGTGCAAAAAGGCCTGCTTAATCCCTTCAGCCATCCCAATACTAAGTGATATCCCCCCCCCCCCCATGTCTACCTAAATTAATATATGTATGTATATGTATGAATATATAATATGTATATATGTCTAGCCAAAGTGGCCCAAATGTCTGCTATGTCAAATGTGCCTGAAATGTCTGCTGTCAGAAATGTCTGTGTTGACCACACAACACGCTGGACTATATACCTTTTCTAGCCTGAGGTCTGCCAGGAAGAGCTGGGAAGCATTTCTGTGGTTAAGGAGCTCTGGAATGCCCTCAGGGGCTCCAGACTAACTTTTCCACAAGTTGCACTTTGGTGACCAACTGGTGCTAGCTAAATCTTGGACCTGCATTTTATGTTTTGACTGCTGCAAATTAAAACCGTCCTCTTGTGGATCCATTCAGTCCTCTTGCAGACATATGATATTTCATGAAATTCTGAAGCAGCGGCGGAAACAGCATAATGATCGTTTACTCGCACAAATGCCAAAACGTAAAAATGTCACTTGCACAATCTCAAAAAATGGTCTCAGTCTGGAGCCCTGCCCTCCTAAGTCTACTGGTAAGGAGGGCGGCCTGGTCCGTGAAGGTATCTTTGCCTGGATGTGAGCCCACTTGGTCCCTCTTCTGTTCTACTATAAACCCATCAACAGAAGAATTAAGATGAATAGTTAATTTAGCGACAGTATCTTTGCAAAATCATATCGTTATTCATAAAGCAAGCAATGTCCTTGTGGGATATCAACACTTGCCATTCATCTTTTCAGCTGCCTTTGATAGTTGAACAGAACCTAGTGGTGATAATTTTGTAGATTAAGTAATTTTGCGAGTTTTAATCCCACCCTTTGTACTTCTACTATATTGATAGTAGTATTGATTGAATCACTTATTAACGCTAGCACTAAGCGACTATGATACAAAATGAAAAGTGTTTTTAATCAAAGCATTATTTACAGTAATTTATTTCACATTTTTTTAACTGTGTGCTTTTATGCAAATAATCACTTAACTTTGGGGACTTTATCAGAATCAAAATGCATTTTTAATCACTCTGTCAATAACAGTTCATAGAAAATCGTAATCAGCAGGTCATACTTGTAAAAAAAATGGGAATCAGCGTTCAAAATTACAAATGTTTATTTGCTTTCTAGATACGTAAGAATGTGGATTCAACTAGCTATGATTCATCAGATTTCCTCAATGGGAATTTTACTCTCTCTTTTTTATAGACCTACGTTTTGCCAGTTGCTCAATTTTTTTCTCCAGAGGTTCCTCTGGCTAAAGTAGAATCAATGTGTCAGTCGATAGATTTATCAGAGATAGATCGACATTGGTGCAGTTTCGGCTGATCATTCACAATAACAAATAGACCAGCCTCTGAGGGACATTTGAAACACTCTTACGATGTCATTTTTTTCTTTGAGTGTATAAAACAATTTAACTTGCCTGCTTTGGTGGACTGTGAAAAAAAAACAGGGACAACAATGGAAGTAAGACTTTCGTTACATCCCTGGCTAAGTCTGATATATAGCTTATTAGCATGATGTCAGTAAGTAAACCACATCACAACATAATGATAAATACCTAGCAAGTAATCCTAATATCCATCTTTAAATAGTACTTGTTTTTCTGTTAATGGGTTGTTGATGTTTTGTTTTTTTTTACACAAAAACTGCTTTGTGTGTTTTCAGGTAGGAAACTCCAGCATCCTGACATTGCAGGCAAAGACTGTTATCCCCACCTCGCATTACGTTACTTGGCAGAAGATGGCGCAATATGAGTCATCTGTCGGAAAGCCCACAAAACATCGATATGGGGCCCCATGAGTGAAACATTTCTCTTTATTACAATGGCAAAACCTTTTTGGATTCAAACAACTTGGACATGAATTTCTTCATCTCTTTGGATTGCAAGCCATAAATAATGGGGTTGAGGCTGCCGGGGATGATATGATATAAAATGGCAGCAAGTTTTCTGTAGTCTGAGTACTGTGGGAAGCGATGCAGAATAATATTAGATATTCCACTGATGAACATGATGAGATACACAACCAGATGAGTGCTGCAGGTCTTCAAAGCTTTACTGTTCAAAGACTTGTTGTTACTGGTGAGACAGACCACTGTGATCTTAGTGTAGGTGAGAACCATGCTGCCTATTGAAGCTGTGAACAGGACGACGGTGAACGTGAGGCCATAGACATTATTAACAAACACACTCTCACAGGAGAGCTTAAACAGCGAGGCATTGTCACAGAACGGGCTTGTGATCAGAGTTCTGCAGCGGTTCAGTCGTATGGTCAGACCCAGCAGAACCCCAACCAAAACAAAGGCCACCCCCCAGGCAGAGAGTGTCAGCTTGATCACCATCTTGTTGGTCATTATAGCAGCATAGCGTAGGGGATTACAGATGGCCATGTATCTGTCAAAGGCCATAATCATGAGCACCGTGTGGGAAGTGGTGCCAAACATGTGTATCGTGAAAGCTTGGACCACACATTCATAGTAACTGATGAGGCGCTCGGACGGGGGTTTCAACATGTCTATCAGTAAACGGGGAAGCGTGATAGAATTACCCAGGATGTCATTAATGGGCAGGTTGCAGAAAAGCAGATACATCGGCTGGTGAAGACTTTTGTCACTGAAAACCAGAACAGCTATTGCTACATTTACAAAAATGATAAACAAGTAGGAGACAAAGATAAATAGAAAGACAGGGTATTTGGAATCCTTTGAAACATTCAACCCCTCCAGCTGTAATGTTAAGCTGTTGTAGGTGTCGTTTTCCATCTACCTGAAAGAACGAAAACAACGCTGTCAATGTCACAAGTAATGTCTTTGCAATTTAGAATAAGAGGTCATGTTGAATCACAGCATACAACTAACAGAACAGAAAACAGCTTTTTCCAGATATCAGCAATAAAGAATCCCAGTATGGATCATTTATAGTTTGGTGTTTTATTTCAGTTTGTTTTTGTTCAAAATCAATAACTTCATGTTCAAGTCCAGGAAGACAATCACTCATGTAGTAACAATGCAGAAATAAACTATGAAAAATGTGCTGAAAGTTGTAGATAACCTGCTGTGAGTGCCTCTGGTTCCAGTCTGTTGGCCTCTCTTTGTTTTGCCTCATTGCTCGTGAGAATCAGCAGATCTCCGCTCCACAACATTTTATAGACATGATTTTATCCGTAAGGGACTCAGTATGGTAATCATTATGCTATGCAACACTGAACAAGGAATTCTTAAGGTGGTTTGAGATAGATAGCAATAGCATGTATATGCATTAAGTAATCATATATATATATAGGATAGAGAGTATGATAGAGAGTGCTATTTGCTGGAAGTAGTGCATACCAAACTATTAAAACAGTACAAAAGATTTGCAGAATCATATTTAAAAAAAAAAAAAGACTAAGACAACTGTGTGACAGTTGTGACTGAGGAACAACTCTAGCAAGAAGACACTTGAACACTCAAAGCAACTCTGCTAAAGAGAATGACCACCATGCACTCTAGAGTCGGTGGCATCGTGCTTTACACCACTGCATCCAACGCTTTGCGTTGCACTTGCTGATGTATGGCTTGGATGCAGCTGCTCGGCCCTGGAACCCGACCCATTCCTCTACGCACTGTTCTTGAGCTAGTATGAAGGCCACAAGAAGTTTGGAGACCTGTAGCGATTGACTCTGCAGAAAGTTGGCGACCTCTGGGCACTATGCGTCTCAGCATCCGCTGACCCCGCTCTGTCATTTTACGTGGCCTACCACTTCTTGGCTGAGTTGCTGTCATTCCCAATCGCTTCCACTTTGTTATAATCCCAGTTGACTGTAGAATATTTAGGAGCGACTAGCGAGGATATTTCATGACTGGAATTGTTGCACAGGTGGCATCCTATTACAATACCAAGCTGGAATTCACTGAGCTCCTGAGAGCGACCCATTCTTTCACAAATGTTTGTAGAAACAGTCTGCATGTCTAGGTGCTTGTTTTTATACACCTGTGGCCATGGACGTGATTGGAACAACGGATTTCAAGTATTTGGATGGGTGAGTGGATACTTTTGGCAATATAGTGTATTTCTGTCAGGTCCATTGAAGTCAAGAAACACAGGAGATGAAAATACTGTATGAACTTATTTTTTATTGATAAAATATGAATTAAATTTGGCAGGATGGCTCTGTTCAGAGGACAGCAGCAGCATTGGGGAACGCTTACCCAGTTTCAGACTGGGAGAGCTAACTATTCCCCCCAAACAGACCATACCTGGTAATCCTCTCGAGATTGAATAAAATGAGAGGATGGTATTTAGCAGTTGAATTTAGACACCCCCCCCCCCCCCAACCCAACCTGATTTAGATTGCTTAATGATGGTAAATAAAACGCAGAGGAATTCGATTGTCGCTTGTTTATTGGTCTATAGCATCAGGGATCGTAGAGCTCATAGCTTTCTGAGCATTGAGAACGTCAGGTGGGAGGTAACGTTCGTAGGCAGCAGAAGTCCAGCACCCCATGGCCTTTAGGGTTGAAACCGGAGCAGAAGCAGCTGCGGTGGTTGCAGCCCCTATGTGCAGGGAATGAGGTGTATAGCGGTCTGGACGCAGCCCGCAGAATTGGCGGAGGAGGCGCAGGTGAGAAGCAAACCAAGCTCTGGACATTGGTTTCCCTCCCTGGATGACAAACAGCGGCTCCTGGGATCCAGCACGTGGTCGGCTTTGCAAGTAGGTCAGCATGGAAGACAGAGGGCAAAACACATCATTAGACTCTGAGATGTACACGACTGTCCCTTTGCCATTTTTGTCAGTTTTGTAGTGTTTGAGAAACAAGGTGAAATGGTGCTCATACGTGGAAACATCAGAAAGGGTGAGATCGTGATCTGGGTCGAAGGAACATGTGCATGAAGAGAATTCGCCGTCCCTTAGAGAACCATAGAAAGCTGTGAGAATGACTGTTTCTAACATTCTTGCCCCAGAGAAGGCAGGCGACGACGATGGGATATAGTTCTAATAGGGCTGTTGAAGATTCACTGGCGGGTAAGGCGAGTAATTCTTTCGGCCAAACCATTCATTATTGAGAACCCCTCCAAACCCCACGGAGGGCGCAGCATCCGTATATAGATTGAGGGCTGGAGAAGATTCCGAAAAATCATTAATGAAAAAATAAATTTCATTCCAATGGTTTAAGAGCTGAGACCAAAATTTGAGTTCTGATCTACACCCGGCGTCTAAGGTAACGACATCAGTGAGATCTTTAACAGATTTGGATGCGTCGAGAAGCCTGGAGATAAATGATCTGCCTTGGGGGATTACCCTCATTGCAAAATTTAGGTGGGCTAGAAGAGAGAGCATTTCTCTTTTGGAGAAGGACAGCGACTCTTGAGCGTTTTGCATAACCTGTCTTATACGGGACAGTTTCTCGAGGGGCAGCGAGGCTTGCATAAGGTTGGAATTGAGAGTGATGCCCAGAAACTCTATAACTTTAACCGGACCTACGGTTTTCTCCTCCGAGAGCGGAACACCCAGATAAGAAAAGGTGCGTTTAAGTGCCAAGATGGAAAAGTCAGATTTTGCGGGTGGGGGATCTCCCAGGAAGAAATCATCTAGAAGATGGAGGACGAACGGTAACTTGTCGTTGTTAAGGAGAATCCAACACAAGGCCTCGGGTAGTGTATCAAAGATTTTTGGACTACTTCGACAGCTGAAAGTGAGCCTAACCAAAAAATTTATTTTCTCTCTCCACTGAACACCGAACAGAGGCCATTGAGAAGGATGCAGTGGCATCACTTTAAAGGCTTCCGAAATATCGGCTTTTGCAAGCCAAGCTCCTTGCCATGCCCTTTTGATGAGCTTGATAGCGTCGTCAACGGTATTATAAAACAAGGAGAACGGATGTAAAGGAATAAGGCTATTGATGCTATCAGCCCGAATCATTGTGAGGAGCGGAAAGGTCAATGATCAAACGTTTTTTGCCGGAATATTTCCAAGCGGCTATCCCGATGGGGTTTATCCTAAAAATGTTCCACCCGGTTTGCGACAATCCTTCCTTGTTCAAGCTGTCCTGTGAAAGCGTCCTCATCAATAACATCTACGGCCTCAGCTACACCGACATTCTGCTGGGCTCCTCCATCGGCAGCATCATGCTCACCTACCTGAGGATCGCCATAGCGTGTCTGAGTAGTAATAACAAGGCTCTGAACACCAAAGCACTGCAGACATGTGCCTCCCACCTGACTGTGTACGTCATATTCTTTATGTCCGGCTCCATCATCATCATCCTCCATCGTTTCCCTCACTTATCAGACTAGAGAAAGCTGGCATCCATCTTGTTCCACGTGGTTCCTCCCGCCCTGAACGGCATTATCTATGGACTGCAAATTAAAGCTGTAAGACAAAAACTTTTCATCATGTTTACCAGGCACACATGAGGTGATACTGAATACTGAATTCAAAGAGTAAACCCCCAGACCACTTTTTTTAATTTCAGCTGAAAAGGAATACATATGGATACAAACATTGTTGATTAATGGGATGGATGGGTCCGACAACACAGGACTTTCAACCACGAGACCAGTTTTCGACACTGTGTGGACCTATTGTTCCTTTATGTTGCCTAAACGGTATGTAATTATTTTAAGCCCAACGATGCTTTCCCTAAACCTAAGCGGTTTTGTTGCCTTAACCTAGACATTTGTTTAATAGCGTAACATCATCGCAACTGACACAAATAACAATAATTCCCATATAAATAAGTATTACACATGGTATGGATGCGTTCTCACATGATTAATTTTCATTTATATATTGCAGACAAGGGGCCCTAGTTTCGTAGACCAGGCGCAGTCAGCATTCAGCGCACCTGCGCCACGCCGACGGGGTGTGTCCGCCTGGACTTTGCAAGTTTCGTGCACCGCGCAGGCTCGCGCAGGCACACCACCCATCTCGCCCACCCGCGCAAGTGGGAAAGAGGGAGGAGAAGAAGGCGTGAGTGGGAGACGAGGAGGAGACAAGGCGTGGACTGGGATTAATACAGCCGATTCAGATCTTCACCAATCAAAAAAGCTCCTCTCCTCACCTTTAATGCGTTAAGGGAGGTTCAGTGCAAGATCCGTCACTTGACAACCCGATGACAGAAGCAGCGCCGGCGCTCCCACCACGGGCATCACGCGCTGTGCGTGCGTATAATAATAACAATGCCGATATTATAAAAACAGGAGAGAGAGAGGGAGATGTTTTGGTCCAAGAGGCTGAGTTTCCGTTACGCATGCCATCCGCCTTTGATCTGACGTCAGATGTGACGGGACAATCTATATAGATATAAATTCACGTGTTGATTCAATTAGTTGCATTAAATAGTGTTTGTTGTGATTATTTATTGCATTTAAATGTGCCTGGAACTGTGGAAACCTGCCTGTGAGGTCTCGGTGACGTGTTCGCACTGCGCGCCGTCAGCCAAACTTCTGGTACATACACACCAACTCCGGCAACAGACGTCAAGTCAACGGATCCCATTCATTGTCTATGTAGAGCAGGAGCTCCGCATGATGGATAAAGCATGTCGAGTTGACGGCCCGGTCGCCGTATGTGAATTTGCATAAAGTTCAATAGATTGAACTTTATGCAAATGACGTCCGTCCAACGCAATGCCGCCGGCTCCAGAAACTTCGTAGCGTAGTCAACGGGTCTTTCGGGCCTCGCCACCCCCCCCCCCCCCCCCAGCCGGTCGGAGTCCGTCTTCGGTCCTGATACTCCGAACAGGCGAACAGCGGTCCCCTCGCTCCCGCCACCTGTGCCGATCAGTCGATGGCTCCGTCTCCGTCCTCTCCGCTGGCCTGCCCAAAAACCGAAGGGATCTCCCGGCGCCCCGCATTGTCCCCCTTTTCTCCTCAGGCGAGCCCCCGGCACACCCCCGGCTGCGCCAATCACCACGGTCTCCTGGAAGGCCCGTCCCGTGGCCGACCAATCAGCAACCAGTCCTAATCTTTAGGCACATCCATATCAGCTGTGAACAAAGCAGAGTACATACCAACCCCCCCCCCCAGTCTCAACGGTCTCCATGCTTCCTCAATGAATGAGTTCAGGTCCCAATCAGCATCTGTCCATGCACAAAGTTATTTTAAAGATGCCAGCCCCCACACACATCAGTCCATAAAACAGTCACTTTCACATTTCTGTACAAAGTCCCCGTCTACTGGTGACATTTTCTACCCCCCCTATTACAGTGGTCGTCCTCGCCCACTCACTTAGGCCCCATACCTTAATGGAGGCATGCCCATATTGGAACGCTGTGACCGCCTCAGAGGGTTCGGTTCCCGCCCGGGCAGCAGGTCACCTCCGATCTGGGCATCAGGTTCCAATAAGGCCGGGGCCTGAGCTGGATCAGCAAGCTGTTCTGGCTCAACCCCCAGGTGAGGAATGGCAGGCTCCGCAACGGCCAATGGGGCCAATCGGGCTAAGGGGGCAAAAGGTAAAAAAAACGTAGGCTGCCTCGGCAAAGAATCCATCTTTGGAGTACACACCTTGGGCTCAGTCCTTGTAGTCCCGAGTCCTGCAAGGCAGGGGCGCAAGTTGTTCCGGTGCATCGTCTGAATCGGTCCCTCCTTCCCTTCAGGTCGAATCTTGTACACTGGGGGGCCAGGCCGTATCTGCGAAATCACCACAAAAGGAGAGGGCAACCAATGGGGTGCCAACTTGCCCCGAGCTCTCCGTCTGAAATTCCTGATCAGCACTCTCTCGCCTGGCAACAAAGGGACGGCCCGTGCCTTCTTGTCACACCGAGCCCGATCCAAGTTCTGCGTGGGTTCGAACCCGGCTATAGGCATCCACCAGCGTCCGATGGTGTTTGTCCACCCATCCCGCCACTGTCCGCCGATCCTGTGGGGGGACAACATCTACGCACAGGTCAATAGGCAGTCGGGCATGACGTCCAAAAAGCACGAAATAAGGGGTCAGACCAGTACTACAATGCACAGTGTTGTTATAGGCCTGCACCAAGGCTGGAAGCTTGTCTCTCCACCGCGACTGATCCTCTTCACAGAGTGTATTCAACAGGGACAGTAGCGTCCTATTGAAGTGCTCACATGCACCATTGCCCTGCGGGTGGTATGGAGTGGTCCGGCTCTTCGTGCAACCATACAATTCACAGAGTCGATGCATTACCTCATATTCAAAAGCCCCCCCACGGTCTGTAAGGAAACGCTCTGGACAGCCAAACGGCTGGATGAGGGCAGCCCACAGGGCGTTTGCAGTAGTCTGAGCAGTCTGGTCCTTAGTAGGTAAAGCCACTGCAAACCTAGAAAACAGATCAGTCATTACAAGAATATACTGGTGTGTGTCAGCTGGCCGCCCTAAAGACAAATAATCCAAGGCCACAACTTCCCACGGATAGCTGGATAATATCGGCTGGAGGGGGGCCCGCACCGCGGGGCCAGCTTTTGCAACCGCACACTCGGGGCACCCAGCTGTCCAAGCCTTTATGTCTTTTCCCATTCCTTGCCAGTAGAAACGGCGGCGCATAAGGCCAAGGAGCTTTTCGCTGTTGGCGTGTCCAACGGCCTTGTGGTAATCTTTCCACAAGTCCTGAGTGTGTTGCGTTGGGACAATCAACTGGAAGGTCAGCTGGCCGGTCAGCTGGCCGGTATCTGGTTCTTGAATGCAACGTCCCAGGACTCCTCTGCGTCGCTCCAGTCGATCCCATTCTCGCACCCACCTGTGAACTTGAGGGGACACCAAGTTTCGCATCTGAGACACTGCTAAACCTCGACTTTTCAGCTGGCTCACCTGGTTCAACTCTGGGTCCTGCTGCTGGCGTTCTTGCCAGGACCCCCAACCATCGTCCTGAGCCGCCCGAGGAACCTCCTCTTCCGGCCCTCCCTCCTGGGGAGGGGCAAGCTGGACGGCCTGGGCATTTGCCGCTCCAGGAAGTCGGCTGCATTCCGGTTCGTCGTGCCAGGCCGGTATTTGACTGAGAAGGTAAAGTTGGCCAATTGAGCCACCCACCTCTGCTCTACCGCTCCCAGTTTTGCCGTCTCCAGGTGTACAGGGGGGTTGTTATCCGTGAACACCGTGAACTCTGCCCCCCACAGGTAGTGCTTAAACTTCTCCGTGATTGCCCAAAACAGCGCCAACAGCTCCAACTTAAATGAACTGTAATTCTGGTCATTCCTCTCGTGGGGTTTCAGGCTCCGGCTTGCATAAGCAATCACCCGTTCCCTCCCCCCTTGTACCTGTGACAGCACTGCCCCAAGTCCCTCCAAGCTGGCATCCGTATACAGCAAAAACGGTAGGGTAAAGTCTGCATAAGCCAGCACTGGTGCCTGCAGCAGCGCTTGCTTGAGCTCTTCAAACGCCTGCTGGCACTTGGGGGACCACTGAATTGCTGCCTTCTTAACCCCTGCCGTACCCTGAAGGAGCGCGTTGATGGGGGTGCCACTCTGGAAAACCCAGGGATAAAACGGCGGTAATAGCCTGCGAAGTTAAGGAAGGAGCGGACTTGGGTGACTGTCGCAGGAACCGGCCAGTTCTGTACTGCTGCTGTCTTGTCAGGGTCAGTAGCCACCCCACTTTTGCTGACCACATGTCCCAGGTACTTGACTTCTTTATGAAAGAGGTGACATTTCTGTGGCTGGAGTTTCAGGCCGTGTTGGTGTAGTTTCTCAAACACGTTCTCGAGGTGTCCCAAGTGACTGCTGAAACAGGGGGAATACACGATGACATCATCCAAGTATATCAACAGGAAGTCATTCACCTGGCCGCCCAGGCAGCGCTGCATGAGCCGTTGGAAGGTAACGGGGGCATTGCACAGGCCGAAGGGCATCCGCTCGAACTGGAAAAGGCCCACTGGTGTTGCGAAGGCTGTCTTTTCTTGGTCCCGCGGATCCACCTCGACCTGCCAATACCCACTTGCGAGATCCAGGGTAGAATACCAGGCAGACTCCTTGAGATGGGTCAGGGACTCCTCGATCCTGGGCAAAGGAAAAGCATCTTTGTGAGTGATGGCATTTAACTTCCGGTAATCAACGCAAAACCGCCTTCTTCCAGACCAGTACCAAGGGGGCAGCCCAGGGACTAGCACTTTCCTTTATAACATCATTGTCCAACATACAAAGCATAGTACCTGACTGTAATGGACGCTTCATCATGGTCTCGGGCAGACTGTTTCACTTACCTGTTATATTAGTCTGTGTCTACGCTCCTAATTTTGATGACAGCCAGTTCATGGCCACACTTTTATCTTCACTTCCAAATATGGATACGCATTATTTGATTTTAGGAGGAGACCTAAATTGTATAATGAACACTCAGCTAGATCGCTCAATCCCTAGAGGGACCAGTTTATCAAAAATGGCGACAACACTGCAATCTTTCATGGTAGATTATGGAAGCTGTGACCCCTAGAGATCCTTACATAAAGATACTAGAGTCTATTCCTTTTATTCTCACGTGCACCATGTCTACTCAAGGATAGACTATTTTTTTATCGATAAAGTACTATTACCATCTGTACATGTTATTGAATACTCAGCGATAGTCATATCAGACCACTCCCCGGTCTTACTAGATTTCAGATTTGACTCCCCTTCGGCAGGGACTCCACAATGGAGACTCAATATATCACTGTTGTCTAGTGATGCATTTTGCTCTTCCATAAAAGAAGCTATTGAAGACTTTCTGTGTTTTAACCGCTCAGAAGAGGTTAGTTCATCACTACTTTGGGAAAGCCTCAAAGCTACAATCAGAGGACAAATAATTTCTTATTCCTCTCATTCTAATAAGCTGCGCAGAAAGAAGCAAACTGATATAATGGATAAATTATCCGAATGTGATAGGCAATATGCAATAAATCCCACCCCAGAGCTGTACCAACGAAAAGTTAACCTCCAAACTCAGTTTGATCTCTCTTCGACGGGGAAGGCTGAATATACTGTACTAAGATCTAAAGGCAGGTGGTATGAGTATGGCGACAAGGCTAGCCGGCTGCTGGCTCTCCAGCTCAAACATCAAGCAGCATCACGACACATCCCCCGAATCAACACCCAGTCAACTGGTCTTACAACATCTCCTCTGGAGATCAATGCAGCTTTTAAATTATTTTATTCCAATCTATACACTTCTGAGCCCCCTCCAACGGACTTGAACATGAATATTTTTTTGATAGCATAGAAATACCCACTATAGATACAGCAACACGGTTATCACTAAATCAGCCAATAACTTTAGAGGAAATACTTAGCAGCATACGGAAATGAATAACTCTAAAACACCAGGGCCTGACGGGCTGCCATCTGAATTTTACAAAAAATTCTCCACTCAACTAGCCCCGTTATTACTAGATATGTTTAACTTCCCTGTCTATAGGACTTTTACCAAAGACTTTCACAGAGGCGACTATTTCCGTTATTCTTAAGAAGGATAAGAACCCTGCTGAATGTAGTTCCTATCGACCAATTTCACTTTTGAATGTGGACGCGAAAATATTAGCAAAAATGTTGGCGAAAAGATTGGAATCATGTCTCCCGCAATAATCTCTGAAGACTAAACTGGCTTCATCAGAGCTCGTCAGTTATCCTCAAATATCAGACGGCTATTAAATATTATCTCCTCCCCATGCAATGAAATAAAGCCTGAAATAGTGCTTTCATTGGATGCGGAAAAAGCCTTTGACAGGGTGGAATGGGGGTACTTATTTAAGGTACTAGGAAAATTTGGATTCGGAGAAAACTTTATTGCATGGATACGCCTTCTTTATAAATCACCCCCTGCCCGTGTTAAATAGGCAGTATTCATCATATTTTGCCTTGTACCGTGGTACCCGTCAAGGCTGCCCGTTTTCGCCATTACTTTTTGCTCTTGCTATTGAGCCGCTAGCCATACGGTTGAGATCTTCTGCACATCTGCAAGGTGTTAAACGGGGAAACATTGAGCACCGTGTCTCCCTGTAAGCAGATGATCTATTAATTTACATAACAGACCCTGTTACGTGTGTCAATAATTTAATACACATACTAGATGATTTTGGTGCATTTTCAGGTTACAAAATCAACCTCCAAAAAACTGTCTGTTTCCCAATTAACTCCAAAGCTAAAACACTCACGCAGGGACCCTTTTAATTTCTCTCCAGAAAGTTTTCATTATCTAGGGATCAACATCACCCACTCTTTTAAGGGCTTGCATAAAAATAACATTGACAAATTAATAAATAAAGTCAAAACTGACCTACAGAAGTGGTCCAAGTTGCCGCTGTCATTAGCAGGCAGAGTACAATGCATAAAGATGAATATCTTGCAGAGATTTTTGTTTTTTTTTCCAATGTTTACCGCTCTTCCTGACCAAAATTTTTTTTTTTTTAAACTTGATCAAGTTATTCTTTCATTTGTGTGGGCGGGCAGGGTAGCCAGGATTAATAAAAGCACCCTACAGACAGCAAAGCAGGAGGGTGGGCTGGGCCTACCTAACTTTATATACTACTGGGCAGCAAATATACAAAAGATACTCAGCTGGTGTTAAGTAAGTGGGTTGGACTGGTGTAAAATGGAGTCCCTCTCCTGCCACACCTCTTCACTTGTGGCTCTGACATTCTCCCCTTTGCCACTTTCAGTTTCAAATTATACCTCAAATCCTGTAATCTTGTCAATTTTGAAAATATGGACACAGTTTCGCAAACATCTCAAGCTAAATACTCTTGTCCTCCTAGGTCTAATATGCAATAATCATATTTTTTTACCCTCTAAACTTGACTCCGCATTTACACTTTGGAAGGAGAAAGGTATCATATCATTCCGAGACCTGTTTTTAAATGGAACATTTGTTGATTTTTGCATGACTTGCCCCAGACCGACTTTTTTTGCTACCTCCAGGTTCGCAGTTTTGTTAAAGATCATTGCAGTACATTTCCACGTTTACCGACAGATTTACCTAAAATTCTTGGCAAACCAGAAACTTGGATAAAAATAATCAAAGCTGTACACAGGTATTCTCCAGGCTAACCCCTCTCCACAGATCACAGCAAAACAGGGGTGGGAAAAAGAGCTCTCAATCCAACTCCAGGATCCTTGGTGGGAGAGAGCCAAATTACAAGTGAATAGCTCCTCATCCTGTGCCCATCTTAAACTAATACAATTCAAAGTAGTACTGCATAGAATACATTTCAGCAAAGCAAAACTAGCAAAGATTTTTCCTGGCAGTAGCGAAGCTTGCAATAGATGTGCCTTTGTCCCAGCTGACTTAGCCCATACTTTCTGGTCATGCTCGAAGCTAACAGGGTTCTGGAAGAGCTTTTTCAAGATCATGTCAGAGGTTGTAGTTGTAGCTATCACTCCCTGTCCGCTCATTGCTATTTTTGGAGTTCCTTCAAATTATTCAGAATTCAGTAAGCATTTGCCTCTCTGATTGTCTGCAGGCGTATCCTTCTACACTGGAAGTTGCCTAAACCCCCAGTAGAACAATCTTGGCAGACTGACCTAATGTCATTCCTTAAATTAGAAAAAATCTAATTTACACTCCGAGGGTCAACTGAGAAATTCTATACTACATGGCAGCCTCTTATCTCATATTTCGATAATGTAGCTACAACTCCTACGGTGTAGGAGTGAACAACACATTCTGTTTTTCTGTCCAGCTGTGCTCTTACATCAATATGAATGCACAAATGTAAGGTGGTTGATGAGATATTCTGTTTCAAAAGGGAAGACCAACTGGGGTGGGGGTTGGGATAATGTTTTGTATATTTTCTACTTGTTTGTCTGTTTGTTTATTTGAAGAAAAAAAGCTGATCCGTTTCGTCTCTCCCACATAAAGCTGTGGCATGGACTGTTGCCATCCGGGTCTCACAGTTCAAGGAAGCACTTTGACACTGGTTGATCAAATTTATTTTTATTTTACCCGTTTTTACGGATACAAAACACGTTCCCAGAGTTCCATTGTCCAGCATGCTGCGCTCTCTCTCCCTCCTGTGGCCGCCTACTTTGAAGCATATGAAGTGTTAATTATTCAGTCAATCCTTCAGATTACCTGCAGCTGCGTTTATCAGCTGACTTAGGCCGAGGAGCGGGAGAGGAAGTCGGCCACAACCATCTGTGCCCCCTGCTCGTGAGAATCAGCAGGTCTCCGCTCTGTAAAGTCAAATTTGGCACATCAGTTTTATGACAAAACAAGTCCATAAAGACATTGGAACACTCAAAGCAACTCTGCAACAGAGAATGACCACCATGCATCAGTAGCCACCTTGTGGTGTTTCCTTGCAGTTTGCTGACCAGCAGGTGATATTACTTTTAGTTGATTGCTGCCTTTCCAAGAAATGCCTGGATCATAACAGATCTAAGCAAACTAGGAAGGGTGGGGGCTTGAAAACCATTAGCCGCTATGAATGGAGACATAGCCTACCTGTGGCCAAGGACACCAGGGAGTTGTGGGCATATTCCACCCAAGGTAGGTGGGTGGACTAGGTGAGCGTCTCCAGGTCTTGGTTCGTTTACTCTGTCTGGCCATTGATTTGAGGATAATGTTAGGCTTATGATGGTTACCAGTCAATTTTATAATGACAGTGTTATGTAGCTTAATATTTGCATTGTGATGGTCAAAGTTAGCAACTTAGTTTTAATTTTACCTCGGATTTCTTCTGACATTGTATAATTATGCTTAATGTTAGCTTTGGAATGAAAAAAATAGCTGTTAATGTTACTAACGATATAAAGCCGCTTCATTCAACAGGCAAAGTTAGTAAGCAAGTTAGCAAATAGTTAGCAAATACGGACATTTATTTTAGGATCCTTGTATTAGATTGTGATGGCCAAAGTTAGCAGCTAATGTTACGGACACCATATAATGTAGGTAAATGCTTGCCTTGTGATGGTTAGTCCGCTACATTTCTGTCTGTTTCTTGTGACTCTGTCTGTCAAACTGGAACAGACTCAGATAACCAATACTGCCACCAAAATAATAGGTCTGCACACCCCCAGTTGACAAGAACTAAACAGCAAGGCCATCACATATATCGCACATGCAATATGCCTGGACAACACACACCAACTCAATCGTTACTTCTCACTTCTCACTTCTCTATACCTCCAACCTTCAATGTGCAAAAAGGCCTGCTTAATCCCTTCAGCCATCCCAATACTAAGTGATATCCCCCCCCCCCCCCCCCCCCCATGTCTACCTAAATTAATATATGTATGTATATGTATGAATATATAATATGTATATATGTCTAGCCAAAGTGGCCCAAATGTCTGCTATGTCAAATGTGCCTGAAATGTCTGCTGTCAGAAATGTCTGTGTTGACCACACAACACGCTGGACTATAAACCTTGTCTAGCCTGAGGTCTGCCAGGAAGAGCTGGGAAGCATTTCTGTTGTTAAGGAGCTCTGGAATGCCCTCAGGGGCTCCAGACTAACTTTTCCACAAGTTGCACTTTGGTGACCAACTGGTGCTAGCTAAATCTTGGACCTGCATTTTATGTTTTGACTGCTGCAAATTAAAACCGTCCTCTTGTGGATCCATTCAGTCCTCTTGCAGACATATGATATTTCATGAAATTCTGAAGCAGCGGCGGAAACAGCATAATGATCGTTTACTCGCACAAATGCCAAAACGTAAAAATGTCACTTGCACAATCTCAAAAAATGGTCTCAGTCTGGAGCCCTGCCCTCCTAAGTCTACTGGTAAGGAGGGCGGCCTGGTCCGTGAAGGTATCTTTGCCTGGATGTGAGCCCACTTGGTCCCTCTTCTGTTCTACTATAGACCCATCAACAGAAGAATTAAGATGAATAGTTAATTTAGCGACAGTATCTTTGCAAAATCATATCGTTATTCATAAAGCAAGCAATGTCCTTGTGGGATATCAACACTTGCCATTCATCTTTTCAGCTGCCTTTGATAGTTGACCAGAACCTAGTGGTGATAATTTTGTAGATTAAGTAATTTTTGCCAGTTTTAATCCCACCCTTTGTACTTCTACTATATATTGATTGAATCACTTATTAACGCTAGCACTAAACGACTATGATACAAAATGAAAAAGTGTTTTTAATCAAAGCATTATTTACAGTAATTTATTTCACATTTTTTAACTGTGTGCTTTTATGCAAATAATTACTTAACTTTGGGGACTTTATCAGAATCAAAATGCATTTTTAATCACTCTGTCAATAACAGTTCATAGAAAATCGTAATCAGCAGGTCATACTTGTAAAAAAAATGTGAATCAGCCTTCAAAATTACAAATGTTTATTTGCTTTCTAGATACGTAAGAATGTGGATTCAACTAGCTATGATTCATCAGATTTCCTGAATGGGAATTTTACTCTCTCTCGTTTCTAGACCTACGTTTTGCCAGTTGCTCAATTTTTTTCTCCAGAGGTTCCTCTGGCTAAAGTAGAATCAATGTGTCAGTCGATAGATTTATCAGAGATAGATCGACATTGGTGCAGTTTCGGCTGATCATTCACAATAACAAATAGACCAGCCTCTGAGGGACATTTGAAACACTCTTACGATGTCATTTTTTTCTTTGAGTGTATAAAACAATTTAACTTGCCTGCTTTGGTGGACTGTGGAAAAAAAAAACAGGGACAACAATGGAAGTAAGACTTTCATTACATCCCTGGCTAAGTCTGATATATAGCTTATTAGCATGATGTCAGTAAGTAAACCACATCACAACATAATGATAAATACCTAGCAAGTAATCCTAATATCCATCTTTAAATAGTACTTGTTTTTCTGTTAATGGGTTGTTGATGTTTTTTGTTTTTTTTTACACAAAAACTGCTTTGTGTGTTTTCAGGTAGGAAACTCCAGCATCCTGACATTGCAGGCAAAGAGTGTTATCCCCACCTCGCATTACGTTGCTTGGCAGAAGATGGTGCCATATGAGTCATCTGTCGGAAAGTCCACAAAACATCGATATGGGGCCCCATGAGTGAAACATTTCTCTTTATTACAATGGCAAAACCTTTTTGGATTCAAACAACTTGGACATGAATTTCTTCATCTCTTTGGACTGCAAGCCATAAATAATGGGGTTGAGGCTGCCGGGGATGATATGATATAAAATGGCAGCAAGTTTTCTGTAGTCTGAGTACTGTGGGAAGCGATGCAGAATAATATTAGATATTCCACTGATGAACATGATGAGATACACAACCAGATGAGTGCTGCAGGTCTTCAAAGCTTTACTGTTCAAAGACTTGTTGTTACTGGTGAGACAGACCACTGTGATCTTAGTGTAGGTGAGAACCATGCTGCCTATTGAAGCTGTGAACAGGACGACGGTGAACGTGAGGCCATAGACATTATTAACAAACACACTCTCACAGGAGAGCTTAAACAGCGAGGCATTGTCACAGAACGGGCTTGTGATCAGAGTTCTGCAGCGGTTCAGTCGTATGGTCAGACCCAGCAGAACCCCAACCAAAACAAAGGCCACCCCCCAGGCAGAGAGTGTCAGCTTGATCACCATCTTGTTGGTCATTATAGCAGCATAGCGTAGGGGATTACAGATGGCCATGTATCTGTCAAAGGCCATAATCATGAGCACCGTGTGGGAAGTGGTGCCAAATATGTGTGTGGTGAAAGCTTGGACCACACATTCATAGTAACTGATGAGGCGCTCAGACGGGGGTTTCAACATGTCTATCAGTAAACGGGGCAGCGTGATAGAATTACCCAGGATGTCATTAATGGGCAGGTTGCAGAAAAGCAGATACATCGGCTGGTGAAGACTTTTGTCACTGAAAACCAGAACAGCTATTGCTACATTTACAAAAATGATAAACAAGTAGGAGACACAGGTAAATAGAAAGACAGGGTATTTGGAATCCTTTGAAACATTCAACCCCTCCAGCTGTAATGTTAAGCTGTTGTAGGTGTCGTTTTCCATCCACCTGAAAGAACGAAAACAACGCTGTCAATGTCACAAGTAATGTCTTTGCAATTTAGAATAAGAGGTCATGTTGAATCACAGCATACAACAGAACAGAAAACAGCTTTTTCCAGATATCAGCAATAAAGAATCCCAGTATGGATCATTTATAGTTTGGTGTTTTATTTCAGTTTGTTTTTGTTCAAAATCAATAACTTCATGTTCAAGTCCAGGAAGACAATCACTCATGTAGTAACAATGCAGAAATAAACTATGAAAAATGTGCTGAAAGTTGTAGATAACCTGCTGTGAGTGCCTCTGGTTCCAGTCTGTTGGCCTCTCTTTGTTTTGCCTCATTGCTCGTGAGAATCAGCAGATCTCCGCTCCACAACATTTTATAGACATGATTTTATCCGTAAGGGACTCAGTATGGTAATCATTATGCTATGCAACACTGAACAAGGAATTCTTAAGGTGGTTTGAGATAGATAGCAATAGCATGTATATGCATTAAGTAATCATATATATATATATATATATATAGGATAGAGAGTATGATAGAGAGTGCTATTTGCTGGAAGTAGTGCATACCAAACTATTAAAACAGTACAAAAGATTTGCAGAATCATATTTAAAAAAAAAAAAAGACTAAGACAACTGTGTGACAGTTGTGACTGAGGAACAACTATAGCAAGAAGACACTTGAACACTCAAAGCAACTCTGCTAAAGAGAATGACCACCATGCACTTCTCTAGAGTCGGTGGCATCGTGCTTTACACCACTGCATCCAACGCTTTGCCTTGCACTTGCTGATGTATGGCTTGGATGCAGCTGCTCGGCCCTGGAACCTGACCCATTCCTCTACGCACTGTTCTTGAGCTAATCTGAAGGCCACAAGAAGTTTGGAGACCTGTAGCGATTGACTCTGCAGAAAGTTGGCGACCTCTGGGCACTATGCGTCTCAGCATCCGCTGACCCCGCTCTGTCATTTTACGTGGCCTACCACTTCTTGGCTGAGTTGCTGTCATTCCCAATCGCTTCCACTTTGTTATAATCCCAGTTGACTGTAGAATATTTAGGAGTGACTAGCGAGGATATTTCATGACTGGAATTGTTGCACAGGTGGCATCCTATTACAATACCAAGCTGGAATTCACTGAGCTCCTGAGAGCGACCCATTCTTTCACAAATGTTTGTAGAAACAGTCTGCATGTCTAGGTGCTTGTTTTTATACACCTGTGGCCATGGACGTGATTGGAACAACGGATTTCAAGTATTTGGATGGGTGAGTGGATACTTTTGGCAATATAGTGTATTTCTGTCAGGTCCATTGAAGTCAAGAAACACAGGAGATGAAAATACTGTATGAACTTATTTTTTATTGATAAAATATGAATTCAATTTGGCAGGATGGCTCTGTTCAGAGGACAGCAGCAGCATTGGGGAACGCTTACCAAGTTTAAGACTGGGAGAGCTAACTATACCCCCCAAACAGACCATACCTGGTAATCCTCTCGAGATTGAATAAAATGAGAGGATGGTATTTAGCAGTTGAATTTAGACACCCCCCCCCCCCCCCAACCCAACCTGATTTAGATTGCTTAATGATGGTAAATAAAACGCAGAGGAATTCGATTGTCGCTTGTTTATTGGTCTATAGCATCAGGGATCGTAGAGCTCATAGCTTTCTGAGCATTGAGAACGTCAGGTGGGAGGTAACGTTCGTAGGCAGCAGAAGTCCAGCGCCCCATGGCCTTTAGGGTTGAAACCGGAGCAGAAGCAGCTGCGGTGGTTGCAGCCCCTATGTGCAGGGAATGAGGTGTATAGCGGTCTGGAGGCAGCCCGCAGAATTGGCGGAGGAGGCGCAGGTGAGAAGCAAACCAAGCTCTGGACATTGGTTTCCCTCCCTGGATGACAAACAGCGGCTCCTGGGATCCAGCACGTGGTCGGCTTTGCAAGTAGGTCAGCATGGAAGACAGAGGGCAAAACAGATCATTAGACTCTGAGATGTACACGACTGTCCCTTTGCCATTTTTGTCAGTTTTGTAGTGTTTGAGAAACAAGGTGAAATGGTGCTCATACGTGGAAACATCAGAAAGGGTGAGATCGTGATCTGGGTCGAAGGAACATGTGCATGAAGAGAATTCGCCGTCCCTTAGAGAACCATAGAAAGCTGTGAGAATGACTGTTTCTAACATTCTTGCCCCAGAGAAGGCAGGCGACGACGATGGGATATAGTTCTAATAGGGCTGTTGAAGATTCACTGGCGGGTAAGGCGAGTAATTCTTTCGGCCAAACCATTCATTATTGAGAACCCCTCCAAACCCCACGGGGGGCGCAGCATCCGTATATAGATTGAGGGCTGGAGAAGATTCCGAAAAATCATTAATGAAAAAATAAATTTCATTCCAATGGTTTAAGAGCTGAGACCAAAATTTGAGTTCTGATCTACACCCGGCGTCTAAGGTAACGACATCAGTGAGATCTTTAACAGATTTGGATGCGTCGAGAAGCCTGGAGATAAATGATCTGCCTTGGGGGATTACCCTCATTGCAAAATTTAGGTGGGCTAGAAGAGAGAGCATTTCTCTTTTGGAGAAGGACAGCGACTCTTGAGCGTTTTGCATAACCTGTCTTATACGGGACAGTTTCTCGAGGGGCAGCGAGGCTTGCATAAGGTTGGAATTGAGAGTGATGCCCAGAAACTCTATAACTTTAACCGGACCTACGGTTTTCTCCTCCGAGAGCGGAACACCCAGATAAGAAAAGGTGCGTTTAAGTGCCAAGATGGAAAAGTCAGATTTTGCGGGTGGGGGATCTACCAGGAAGAAATCATCTAGAAGATGGAGGACGAACGGTAACTTGTCGTTGTTAAGGAGAATCCAACACAAGGCCTCGGGTAGTGTATCAAAGATTTTTGGACTACTTCGACAGCCGAAAGTGAGCCTAACCAAAAAAATTATTTTCTCTCTCCACTGAACACCGAACAGAGGCCATTGAGAAGGATGCAGTGGCATCACTTTAAAGGCTTCCGAAATATCGGCTTTTGCAAGCCAAGCTCCTTGCCATGCCCTTTTGATGAGCTTGATAGCGTCGTCAACGGTACTATAAAACAAGGAGAACGGATGTAAAGGAATAAGGCTATTGATGCTATCAGCCCGAATCATTGTGAGGAGCGGAAAGGTCAATGATCAAACGTTTTTTGCCGGAATATTTCCAAGCGGCTATCCCGATGGGGTTTATCCTAAAAATGTTCCACCCGGTTTGCGACAATCCTTCCTTGTTCAAGCTGTCCTGTGAAAGCGTCCTCATCAATAACATCTACGGCCTCAGCTACACCGTCATTCTGCTGGGCTCCTCCATCGGCAGCATCATGCTCACCTACCTGAGGATCGCCATAGCGTGTCTGAGTAGTAATAACAAGGCTCTGAACACCAAAGCACTGCAGACATGTGCCTCCCACCTGACTGTGTACGTCATATTCTTTATGTCCGGCTCCATCATCATCATCCTCCATCGTTTCCCTCACTTATCAGACTAGAGAAAGCTGGCATCCATCTTGTTCCACGTGGTTCCTCCCGCCCTGAACGGCATTATCTATGGACTGCAAATTAAAGCTGTAAGACAAAAACTTTTCATCATGTTTACCAGGCACACATGAGGTGATACTGAATACTGAATTCAAAGAGTAAACCCCCAGACCACTTTTTTTTATTTCAGCTGAAAAGGAATACATATGGATACAAACATTGTTGATTAATGGGATGGATGGGTCCGACAACACAGGACTTTCAACCACGAGACCAGTTTTCGACACTGTGTGGACCTATTGTTCCTTTATGTTGCCTAAACGGTATGTAATTATTTTAAGCCCAACGATGCTTTCCCTGAACCTAAGCGGTTTTGTTGCCTTAACCTAGACATTTGTTTAATAGCGTAACATCATCGCAACTGACACAAATAACAATACTTCCAATATAAATAAGTATTACACATGGTATGGATGCGTTCTCACATGATTAATTTTCATTTATATATTGCAGACAAGGGGCCCTAGTTTCGTAGACCAGGCGCAGTCAGCATTCAGCGCACCTGCGCCACGCCGACGGGGTGTGTCCGCCTGGACTTTGCAAGTTTCGTGCACCGCGCAGGCTCGCGCAGGCACACCACCCGTCTCGCCCACCCGGGCAAGTGGGAAAGAGGGAGGAGAAGAAGGCGTGAGTGGGAGACGAGGAGGAGACAAGGCGTGGACTGGGATTAATACAGCCGATTCAGATCTTCACCAATCAAAAAAGCTCCTCTCCTCACCTTTAATGCGTTAAGGGAGGTTCAGTGCAAGATCCGTCACTTGACAACCCGATGACAGAAGCAGCGCCGGCGCTCCCACCACGGGCATCACGCGCTGTGCGTGCGTATCATAATAATAACAATGCCGATATTATAAAAACAGGAGAGAGAGAGAGGGAGATGTTTTGGTCCAAGAGGCTGAGTTTCCGTTACGCATGCCATCCGCCTTTGATCTGACGTCAGATGTGACGGGACAATCTATATAGATATAAATTCACGTGTTGATTCAATTAGTTGCATTAAATAGTGTTTGTTGTGATTATTTATTGCATTTAAATGTGCCTGGAACTGTGGAAACCTGCCTGTGAGGTCTCGGTGACGTGTTCGCACTGCGCGCCGTCAGCCAAACTTCTGGTACATACACACCAACTCCGGCAACAGACGTCAAGTCAACGGATCCCATTCATTGTCTATGTAGAGCAGGAGCTCCGCATGATGGATAAAGCATGTCGAGTTGACGGCCCGGTCGCCGTATGTGAATGTGCCGTATGTGAAATGACGTCCGTCCAACGCAATGCCGCCGGCTCCAGAAACTTCGTAGCGTAGTCAACGGGTCTTTCGGGCCTCGCCCCCCCCCCCCCCCCCCGGCCGGTCGGAGTCCGTCTTCGGTCCTGATACTCCGAACAGGCGAACAGCGGTCCCCTCGGCGGTGCCGATCAGTCGATGGCTCCGTCTCCGTCCTCTCCGCTGGCCTGCCCAAAAACCGAAGGGATCTCCCGGCGCCCCGCATTGTCCCCCTTTTCTCCTCAGGCGAGCCCCCGGCACACCCCCGGCTGCGCCAATCACCACGGTCTCCTGGAAGGCCCGTCCCGTGGCCGACCAATCAGCAACCAGTCCTAATCTTTAGGCACATCCATATCAGCTGTGAACAAAGCAGAGTACATAGCAACCCCCCCCCCCCCCCCCCCCCCAGTCTCAACGGTCTCCATGCTTCCTCAATGAATGAGTTCAGGTCCCAATCAGCATCTGTCCATGCACAAAGTTATTTTAAAGATTCCAGCCCCCACACACATCAGTCCATAAAACAGTCACTTTCACATTTCTGTACAAAGTCCCCGTCTACTGGTGACATTTTCTACCCCCCCTATTACAGTGGTCGTCCTCGCCCACTCACTTAGTCCCCATACCTTAATGGAGGCATGCCCATATTGGAACGCTGTGACCGCCTCAGAGGGTTCGGTTCCCGCCCGGGCAGCAGGTCACCTCCGATCTGGGCATCAGGTTCCAATAAGGCCGGGGCCTGAGCTGGATCAGCAAGCTGTTCTGGCTCAACCCCCAGGTGAGGAATGGCAGGCTCCGCAACGGCCAATGGGGCCAATCGGGCTAAGGGGGCAAAAGGTAAAAAAAACGTAGGCTGCCTCGGCAAAGAATCCATCTTTGGAGTACACACCTTGGGCTCAGTCCTTGTAGTCCCGAGTCCTGCAGGGCAGGGGCGCAAGTTGTTCCGGTGCATCGTCTGAATCGGTCCCTCCTTCCCTTCAGGTCGAATCTTGTACACTGGGTGGCCAGGCCGTATCTGCGAAATCACCACAAAAGGAGAGGGCAACCAATGGGGTGCCAACTTGCCCCGAGCTCTCCGTCTGAAATTCCTGATCAGCACTCTCTCGCCTGGCAACAAAGGGACGGCCCGTGCCTTCTTGTCATACCGAGCCCGATCCCAGTTCTGCCTTTGTCCTGCGTGGGTTCGAACCCGGCTATAGGCATCCACCAGCGTCCGATGGTGTTTGTCCACCCATCCCGCCACTGTCCGCCGATCCTGTGGGGGGACAACATCTACGCACAGGTCAATAGGCAGTCGGGCATGACGTCCAAAAAGCACGAAATAAGGGGTCAGACCAGTACTACAATGCACGGTGTTGTTATAGGCCTGCACCAAGGCTGGAAGCTTGTCTCTCCACCGTGACTGATCCTCTTCACAGAGTGTATTTAACAGGGACAGTAGCGTCCTATTGAAATGCTCACATGCACCATTGCCCTGCGGGTGGTATGGAGTGGTCCGGCTCTTCGTGCAACCATACAATTCACAGAGTCGATGCATTACCTCAGATTCAAAAGCCCCCCCACGGTCTGTCAGGAAACGCTCTGGACAGCCAAACGGCTGGATGAGGGCAGCCCACAGGGCGTTTGCAGTAGTCTGAGCAGTCTGGTCCTTAGTAGGTACAGCCACTGCAAACCTAGAAAACAGATCAGTCATTACAAGAATATACTGGTGTGTGTCAGCTGGCCGCCCTAAAGACAAATAATCCAAGGCCACAACTTCCCACGGATAGCTGGATAATATCGGCTGGAGGGGGGCCCGCACCGCGGGGCCAGCTTTTGCAACCGCACACTCGGGGCACCCAGCTGTCCAAGCCTTTATGTCTTTTCCCATTCCTTGCCAGTAGAAACGGCGGCGCATAAGGCCAAGGAGCTTTTCGCTATTGGCGTGTCCAACGGCCTTGTGGTAATCTTTCCACAAGTCCTGAGTGTGTTGCGTTGGGACAATCAACTGGAAGGTCAGCTGGCCGGTCAGCTGGCCGGTATCTGGTTCTTGAATGCAACGTCCCAGGACTCCTCTGCGTCGCTCCAGTCGATCCCATTCTCGCACCCACCTGTGAACTTGAGGGGACACCAAGTTTCGCATCTGAGACACTGCTCAACCTCGACTTTTCAGCTGGCTCACCTGGTTCAACTCTGGGTCCTGCTGCTGGCGTTCTTGCCAGGACCCCCAACCATCGTCCTGAGCCGCCCGAGGAACCTCCTCTTCCGGCCCTCCCTCCTGGGGAGGGGCAAGCTGGACGGCCTGGGCATTTGCCGCTCCAGGAAGTCGGGATAACGCATCTGCATTCCGGTTCGTCGTGCCAGGCCGGTATTTGACTGAGAAGGTAAAGTTGGCCAGTTGAGCCACCCACCTCTGCTCTACCGCTCCCAGTTTTGCCATCTCCAGGTGTACAGGGGGGTTGTTATCCGTGAACACCGTGAACTCTGCCCCCCACAGGTAGTGCTTAAACTTCTCCGTGATTGCCCAAAACAGCGCCAACAGCTCCAACTTAAATGAACTGTAATTCTGGTCATTCCTCTCGTGGGTTTTCAGGCTCCGGCTTGCATAAGCAATCACCCGTTCCCTCCCCCCTTGTACCTGTGACAGCACTGCCCCAAGTCCCTCCAAGCTGGCATCCGTATACAGCAAAAACGGTAGGGTAAAGTCTGCATAAGCCAGCACTGGTGCCTGCAGCAGCGCTTGCTTGAGCTCTTCAAACGCCTGCTGGCACTTGGGGGACCACTGAATTGCTGCCTTCTTAACCCCTGCCGTACCCTGAAGGAGCGCGTTGATGGGGGTGCCACTCTGGAAAACCCAGGGATAAAACGGCGGTAATAGCCTGCGAAGTTAAGGAAGGAGCGGACTTGGGTGACTGTCGCAGGAACCGGCCAGTTCTGTACTGCTGCTGTCTTGTCAGGGTCAGTAGCCACCCCACTTTTGCTGACCACATGTCCCAGGTACTTGACTTCTTTATGAAAGAGGTGACATTTCTGTGGCTGGAGTTTCAGGCCGTGTTGGTGTAGTTTCTCAAACACGTTCTCGAGGTGTCCCAAGTGACTGCTGAAACAGGGGGAATACACGATGACATCATCCAAGTATATCAACAGGAAGTCATTCACCTGGCCGCCCAGGCAGCGCTGCATGAGCCGTTGGAAGGTAACGGGGGCATTGCACAGGCCGAAGGGCATCCGCTCGAACTGGAAAAGGCCCACTGGTGTTGCGAAGGCTGTCTTTTCTTGGTCCCGCGGATCCACCTCGACCTGCCAATACCCACTTGCGAGATCCAGGGTAGAATACCAGGCAGACTCCTTGAGATGGGTCAGGGACTCCTCGATCCTGGGCAAAGGAAAAGCATCTTTGTGAGTGATGGCATTTAACTTCCGGTAATCAACGCAAAACCGCCTTCTTCCGGACCAGTACCAAGGGGGCAGCCCAGGGACTAGCACTTTCCTTTATAACATCATTGTCCAACATACAAAGCATAGTACCTGACTGTAATGGACGCTTCATCATGGTCTCGGGCAGACTGTTTCACTTACCTGTTATATTAGTCTGTGTCTACGCTCCTAATTTTGATGACAGCCAGTTCATGGCCACACTTTTATCTTCACTTCCAAATATGGATACGCATTATTTGATTTTAGGAGGAGACCTAAATTGTATAATGAACACTCAGCTAGATCGCTCAATCCCTAGAGGGACCAGTTTATCAAAAATGGCGACAACACTGCAATCTTTCATGGTAGATTATGGAAGCTGTGACCCCTAGAGATCCTTACATAAAGATACTAGAGTCTATTCCTTCTATTCTCACGTGCACCATGTCTACTCAAGGATAGACTATTTTTTTATCGATAAAGTACTATTACCATCTGTACATGTTATTGAATACTCAGCGATAGTCATATCAGACCACTCCCCGGTCTTACTAGATTTCAGATTTGACTCCCCTTCGGCAGGGACTCCACAATGGAGACTCAATATATCACTGTTGTCTAGTGATGCATTTTGCTCTTCCATAAAAGAAGCTATTGAAGACTTTCTGTGTTTTAACCGCTCAGAAGAGGTTAGTTCATCGCTACTTTGGGAAAGCCTCAAAGCTACAATCAGACGACAAATAATTTCTTATTCCTCTCATTCTAATAAGCTGCGCAGAAAGAAGCAAACTGATATAATGGATAAATTATCCGAATGTGATAGGCAATATGCAATAAATCCCACCCAGAGCTGTACCAACGAAAAGTTAACCTCCAAACTCAGTTTGATCTCTCTTCGACGGGGAAGGCTGAATATACTGTACTAAGATCTAAAGGCAGGTGGTATGAGTATGGCGACAAGGCTAGCCGGCTGCTGGCTCTCCAGCTCAAACATCAAGCAGCATCACGACACATCCCCCGAATCAACACCCAGTCAACTGGTCTTACAACATCTCCTCTGGAGATCAATGCAGCTTTTAAATTATTTTATTCCAATCTATACACTTCTGAGCCCCCTCCAACGGACTTGAACATGAATATTTTTTTGATAGCATAGAAATACCCACTATAGATACAGCAACACGGTTATCACTAAATCAGCGAATAACTTTAGAGGAAATACTTAGCAGCATTCGGAAATGAATAACTCTAAAACACCAGGGCCTGACGGGCTGCCATCTGAATTTTACAAAAAATTCTCCACTCAACTAGCCCCGTTATTACTAGATATGTTTAACTTCCCTGTCTATAGGACTTTTACCAAAGACTTTCACAGAGGCGACTATTTCCGTTATTCTTAAGAAGGATAAGAACCCTGCTGAATGTAGTTCCTATCGACCAATTTCACTTTTGAATGTGGACGCGAAAATATTAGCAAAAATGTTGGCGAAAAGATTGGAAACATGTCTCCCTCAATAATCTCTGAAGACCAAACTGGCTTCATCAGAGCTCGTCAGTTATCCTCAAATATCAGACGGCTATTAAATATTATCTCCTCCCCATGCAATGAAATAAAGCCTGAAATAGTGCTTTCATTGGATGCGGAAAAAGCCTTTGACAGGGTGGAATGGGGGTACTTATTTAAGGTACTAGGAAAATTTGGATTCGGAGAAAACTTTATTGCATGGATACGCCTTCTTTATAAATCACCCCCTGCCCGTGTTAAATAGGCAGTATTCATCATATTTTGCCTTGTACCGTGGTACCTGTCAAGGCTGCCCGTTTTCGCCATTACTTTTTGCTCTTGCTATTGAGCCGCTAGCCATACGGTTGAGATCTTCTGCACATCTGCAAGGTGTTAAACGGGGAAACATTGAGCACCGTGTCTCCCTGTAAGCAGATGATCTATTAATTTACATAACAGACCCTGTTACGTGTGTCAATAATTTAATACACATACTAGATGATTTTAGTGCATTTTCAGGTTACAAAATCTACCTCCAAAAAACTGTCTGTTTCCCAATTAACTCCAAAGCTAAAACACTCACGCAGGGACCCTTTTAATTTCTCTCCAGAAAGTTTTCATTATCTAGGGATCAACATCACCCACTCTTTTAAGGGCTTGCATAAAAATAACATTGACAAATTAATAAATAAAGTCAAAACTGACCTACAGAAGTGGTCCAAGTTGCCGCTGTCATTAGCAGGCAGAGTACAATGCATAAAGATGAATATCTTGCAGAGATTTTTGTTTTTTTTCCAATGTTTACCGCTCTTCCTGACCAAAATTTTTTTTTTTTTAAACTTGATCAAGTTATTCTTTCATTTGTGTGGGCGGGCAGGGTAGCCAGGATTAATAAAAGCACCCTACAGACAGCAAAGCAGGAGGGTGGGCTGGGCCTACCTAACTTTATATACTACTGGGCAGCAAATATACAAAAGATACTCAGCTGGTGTTAAGTAAGTGGGTTGGACTGGTGTAAAATGGAGTCCCTCTCCTGCCACACCTCTTCACTTGTGGCTCTGACATTCTCCCCTTTGCCACTTTCAGTTTCAAATTATACCTCAAATCCTGTAATCTTGTCAACTTTGAAAATATGGACACAGTTTCGCAAACATCTCAAGCTAAATAATCTTGTCCTCCTAGGTCTAATATGCAATAATCATATTTTTTTACCCTCTAAACTTGACTCCGCATTTACACTTTGGAAGGAGAAAGGTATCATATCATTCCGAGACCTGTTTTTAAATGGAACATTTGTTGATTTTTGCATGACTTGCCCCAGACCGACTTTTTTTGCTACCTCCAGGTTCGCAGTTTTGTTAAAGATCATTGCAGTACATTTCCACGTTTACCGGCAGATTTACCTAAAATTCTTGGCAAACCAGAAACTTGGATAAAAATA
Source organism: Eutrigla gurnardus (assembly GCF_963514095.1). Classification (NCBI taxonomy): domain Eukaryota; kingdom Metazoa; phylum Chordata; class Actinopteri; order Perciformes; family Triglidae; genus Eutrigla; species Eutrigla gurnardus. The sequence goes on from NC_139938.1 coordinate 21,525,176, forward strand.
ATCAAAGCTGTACACAGGTATTCTCCAGGCTAACCCCTCTCCACAGATCACAGCAAAACAGGGGTGGGAAAAAGAGCTCTCAATCCAACTCCAGGATCCTTGGTGGGAGAGAGCCAAATTACAAGTGAATAGCTCCTCATCCTGTGCCCATCTTAAACTAATACAATTAAAAGTACTGCATAGAATACATTTCAGCAAAGCAAAACTAGCAAAGATTTTTCCTGGCAGTAGCGAAGCTTGCAATAGATGTGCCTTTGTCCCAGCTGACTTAGCCCATACTTTCTGGTCATGCTCGAAGCTAACAGGGTTCTGGAAGAGCTTTTTCAAGATCATGTCAGAGGTTGTAGTTGTAGCTATCACTCCCTGTCCGCTCATTGCTATTTTTGGAGTTCCTTCAAATTATTCAGAATTCAGTAAGCATTTGCCTCTCTGATTGTCTGCAGGCGTATCCTTCTACACTGGAAGTTGCCTAAACCCCCAGTAGAACAATCTTGGCAGACTGACCTAATGTCATTCCTTAAATTAGAAAAAATCTAATTTACACTCCGAGGGTCAACTGAGAAATTCTATACTACATGGCAGCCTCTTATCTCATATTTCGATAATGTAGCTACAACTCCTACGGTGTAGGAGTGAACAACACATTCTGTTTTTCTGTCCAGCTGTGCTCTTACATCAATATGAATGTACAAATGTAAGGTGGTTGATGAGATATTCTGTTTCAAAAGGGAAGACCAACTGGGGTGGGGGTTGGGATAATGTTTTGTATATTTTCTACTTGTTTTTCTGTTTGTTTATTTGAAGAAAAAAAGCTGATCCGTTTCGTCTCTCCCACATAAAGCTGTGGCATGGACTGTTGCCATCCGGGTCTCACAGTTCAAGGAAGCACTTTGACACTGGTTGATCAAATTTATTTTTATTTTACCCGTTTTTACGGATACAAAACACGTTCCCAGAGTTCCATTGTCCAGCATGCTGCGCTCTCTCTCCCTCCTGTGGCCGCCTACTTTGAAGCATATGAAGTGTTAATTGTTCATTCAATCCTTCAGATTACCTGCAGCTGCGTTTATCAGCTGACTTAGGCCGAGGAGCGGGAGAGGAAGTCGGCCACAACCATCTGTGCCCCCTGCTCGTGAGAATCAGCAGGTCTCCGCTCTGTAAAGTCAAATTTGGCACATCAGTTTTATGACAAAACAAGTCCATAAAGACATTGGAACACTCAAAGCAACTCTGCAACAGAGAATGACCACCATGCATCAGTAGCCACCTTGTGGTGTTTCCTTGCAGTTTGCTGACCAGCAGGTGATATTACTTTTAGTTGATTGCTGCCTTTCCAAGAAATGCCTGGATCATAACAGATCTAAGCAAACTAGGAAGGGTGGGGGCTTGAAAACCATTAGCCGCTATGAATGGAGACATAGCCTACCCGTGGCCAAGGACACCAGGGAGTTGTGGGCATATTCCACCCAAGGTAGGTGGGTGGACTAGGTGAGCGTCTCCAGGTCTTGGTTCGTTTACTCTGTCTGGCCATTGATTTGAGGATAATGTTAGGCTTATGATGGTTACCAGTCAATTTTATAATGACAGTGTTATGTAGCTTAATATTTGCATTGTGATGGTCAAAGTTAGCAACTTAGTTTTAATTTTACCTCGGATTTCTTCTGACATTGTATAATTATGCTTAATGTTAGCTTTGGAATGAAAAAAATAGCTGTTAATGTTACTAACGATATAAAGCCGCTTCATTCAACAGGCAAAGTTAGTAAGGTAGAAGCAAATACGGACATTTATTTTAGGATCCTTGTATTAGATTGTGATGGCCAAAGTTAGCAGCTAATGTTACGGACACCATATAATGTAGGTAAATGCTTGCCTTGTGATGGTTAGTCCGCTACATTTCTGTCTGTTTCTTGTGACTCTGTCTGTCAAACTGGAACAGACTCAGATAACCAATACTGCCACCAAAATAATAGGTCTGCACACCCCCAGTTGACAAGAACTAAACAGCAAGGCCATCACATATATCGCACATGCAATATGCCTGGACAACACACACCAACTCAATCGTTACTTCTCACTTCTCACTTCTCTATACCTCCAACCTTCAATGTGCAAAAAGGCCTGCTTAATCCCTTCAGCCATCCCAATACTAAGTGATATCCCCCCCCCCCATGTCTACCTAAATTAATATATGTATGTATATGTATGAATATATAATATGTATATATGTCTAGCCAAAGTGGCCCAAATGTCTGCTATGTCAAATGTGCCTGAAATGTCTGCTGTCAGAAATGTCTGTGTTGACCACACAACACGCTGGACTATAAGCCTTGTCTAGCCTGAGGTCTGCCAGGAAGAGCTGGGAAGCATTTCTGTGGTTAAGGAGCTCTGGAATGCCCTCAGGGGCTCCAGACTAACTTTTCCACAAGTTGCACTTTGGTGACCAACTGGTGCTAGCTAAATCTTGGACCTGCATTTTATGTTTTGACTGCTGCAAATTAAAACCGTCCTCTTGTGGATCCATTCAGTCCTCTTGCAGACATATGATATTTCATGAAATTCTGAAGCAGCGGCGGAAACAGCATAATGATCGTTTACTCGCACAAATGCCAAAACGTAAAAATGTCACTTGCACAATCTCAAAAAATGGTCTCAGTCTGGAGCCCTGCCCTCCTAAGTCTACTGGTAAGGAGGGCGGCCTGGTCCGTGAAGGTATCTTTGCCTGGATGTGAGCCCACTTGGTCCCTCTTCTGTTCTACTATAGACCCATCAACAGAAGAATTAAGATGAATAGTTAATTTAGCGACAGTATCTTTGCAAAATCATATCGTTATTCATAAAGCAAGCAATGTCCTTGTGGGATATCAACACTTGCCATTCATCTTTTCAGCTGCCTTTGATAGTTGACCAGAACCTAGTGGTGATAATTTTGTAGATTAAGTAATTTTTGCCAGTTTTAATCCCACCCTTTGTACTTCTACTATATATTGATTGAATCACTTATTAACGCTAGCACTAAACGACTATGATACAAAATGAAAAAGTGTTTTTAATCAAAGCATTATTTACAGTAATTTATTTCACATTTTTTAACTGTGTGCTTTTATGCAAATAATCACTTAACTTTGGGGACTTTATCAGAATCAAAATGCATTTTTAATCACTCTGTCAATAACAGTTCATAGAAAATCGTAATCAGCAGGTCATACTTGTAAAAAAAATGTGAATCAGCCTTCAAAATTACAAATGTTTATTTGCTTTCTAGATACGTAAGAATGTGGATTCAACTAGCTATGATTCATCAGATTTCCTGAATGGGAATTTTACTCTCTCTCGTTTCTAGACCTACGTTTTGCCAGTTGCTCAATTTTTTTCTCCAGAGGTTCCTCTGGCTAAAGTAGAATCAATGTGTCAGTCGATAGATTTATCAGAGATAGATCGACATTGGTGCAGTTTCGGCTGATCATTCACAATAACAAATAGACCAGCCTCTGAGGGACATTTGAAACACTCTTACGATGTCATTTTTTTCTTTGAGTGTATAAAACAATTTAACTTGCCTGCTTTGGTGGACTGTGGAAAAAAAAAAACAGGGACAACAATGGAAGTAAGACTTTCATTACATCCCTGGCTAAGTCTGATATATAGCTTATTAGCATGATGTCAGTAAGTAAACCACATCACAACATAATGATAAATACCTAGCAAGTAATCCTAATATCCATCTTTAAATAGTACTTGTTTTTCTGTTAATGGGTTGTTGATGTTTTTTGTTTTTTTTTACACAAAAACTGCTTTGTGTGTTTTCAGGTAGGAAACTCCAGCATCCTGACATTGCAGGCAAAGAGTGTTATCCCCACCTCGCATTACGTTGCTTGGCAGAAGATGGTGCCATATGAGTCATCTGTCGGAAAGTCCACAAAACATCGATATGGGGCCCCATGAGTGAAACATTTCTCTTTATTACAATGGCAAAACCTTTTTGGATTCAAACAACTTGGACATGAATTTCTTCATCTCTTTGGACTGCAAACCATATATAATGGGGTTGAGGCTGCCGGGGATGATATGATATAAAATGGCAGCAAGTTTTCTGTAGTCTGAGTACTGCGGATAGCGATGCAGAGTAATAATAGACATTCCACTGATGAACATGATGAGATACACAACCAGATGAGTGCTGCAGGTCTTCAAAGCTTTACTGTTCAAAGACTTGTTGTTACTGGTGAGACAGACCACTGTGATCTTAGTGTAGGTGAGAACCATGCTGCCTATTGAACCTGTGAACAGGACGACGGTGAACGTGAGGCCATAGACATTATTAACAAACACACTCTCACAGGAGAGCTTAAACAGTGCAGCATTGTCACAGTACGGGCTTCTTATCAGAGTTCTGCAGCGGTTCAGTCGTATGGTCAGACCCAGCAGAACCCCAACCAAAACAAAGGCCACCCCCCAGGCTGAGAGTGTCAGCTTGATCACCATCTTGTTGGTCATTATAGCAGCATAGCGTAGGGGATTACAGATGGCCATGTATCTGTCAAAGGCCATAATCATGAGCACCGTGTGGGAAGTGGTGCCAAACATGTGTACCGTGAAAGCTTGGACCACACATTCATAGTAACTGATGAGGCGCTCAGACGGGGGTTTCAACATGTCTATCATTAAACGGGGCAGCGTGATAGAATTACCCAGGATGTCATTAAAGGGCAGGTTGCAGAAAAGCAGATACATCGGCTGGTGAAGACTTTTGTCAATGAAAACCAGAACAGCTATTACTACATTTATAAACATTATAAACAAGTAGGAGACAAAGATAAATAGAAAGACAGGGTATTTGGAATCTTTGGAAACATTCAACCCCTCCAGCTGTAATGTTAAGCTGTTGTAGGTGTCGTTTTCCATCCACCTGAAAGAACGAAAACAACGCTGTCAATGTCACAAGTAATGTCTTTGCAATTTAGAATAAGAGGTCATGTTGAATCACAGCATACAACTAACAGAATAGAAAACATCTTTTTCCAGATATCAGTAATAAAGAATCCCAGTATGGATCATTTATAGTTTGGTGTTTTATTTCAGTTTGTTTTTGTTCAAAATCAAGAACTTCATGTTCAAGTCCAGGAAGACAATCACTCATGTAGTAACAATGCAGAAATAAACTATGAAAAATGTGCTGAAAGTTGTAGATAACCTGCTGTGAGTGTCTCTGGTTCAAGTCTGTTGGCCTCTCTTTGTTTTGCCTCATTGCTCGTGAGAATCAGCAGATCTCCGCTCCACAACATTTTATAGACATGATTTTATCCGTAAGGGACTCAGTATGGTAATCATTATGCTATGCAACACTGAACAAGGCATTCTTAAGGTGGTTTGAGATAGATAGCAATAGCATGTATATGCATTAAGTAATCATATATATATATATATATATATATATATATATATATTTTATATATATATATATATATATATATATATATATATATATAAATTTAAATATACATATATATATATATATATATATATATATATATTATATTTATAAATATAGGATAGAGAGTGAATGGCTTGCTATTTGCTGGAAGTAGTGCATACCAAACTATAAATACAGTACAAAAGATTTGCAGAATCATATTTAAAAAAAAAAAAAGACTAAACACCTGACTGTGTGACAGTTGTGACTGAGGAACAACTCTTGCAAGAAGACACTTGAACACTCAAAGCAACTCTGCTAAAGAGAATGACCACCATGCACTTCTCTAGAGTCGGTGGCATCGTGCTTTACACCACTGCATCCGACGCTTTGCATTGCACTTGCTGATGTATGGCTTGGATGCAGCTGCTCGGCCCTGGAACCCGACCCATTCCTCTACGCACTGTTCTTGAGCTAATCTGAAGGCCACAAGAAGTTTGGAGACCTGTAGCGATTGACTCTGCAGAAAGTTGGCGACCTCTGTGCACTATGCGTCTCAGCATCCGCTGACCCCGCTCTGTCATTTTAAGTTACCACTTCTTGGCTGAGTTGCTGTCATTCCCAATCGCTTCCACTTTGTTATAATCCCAGTTGACTGTAGAATATTTAGGAGCGACTAGCGAGGATATTTCACGACTGGAATTGTTGCACAGGTGGCTGTCAGGGCGAGGACGAGGAGGGAGGACCCAGACGCAGGACAAGCAGTTTTTAAAAGGCTTTATTCAAAATCAAAACAAAAGACCGAGGTGGGAAAAAACTAACTCTAAAAAATAAACTAACACTATAAACAAAAATCACTCACTGGGAGGAAAACATGACTTCAACATAAACTGCAACAAAAACAACTTAACTTAGGTTCTGAGGTGACGAGGAACATGACGTGACGAGGAACATGACGTGACGTGGAACATGACGTGACGGCAGACATAAGACGAACTGGCACAAGACAAGGGGAGACGCAGACTTAAATACACAGAGGGATAATGGGCAACAGGTGATAACAATCAGGGATGACATCAGACCAAGGAACACATGGAGGAGGGGCAAGTGACCTGAAACGAGAGGGGAGTTATTTTCCAAATAAAACAGGAAATGACAAGACAAAAACCCAAGACGAGACATTACCTCACCGGCGTGACAGTACCCCCCCCTTAAGGGACGGATTCCAGATGTCCCTAAGGTCCATGATGCGTAGGGCGGGTGGAGGGGGCCAGGTTGCTTGGCTGGGGCTGTGGCGTGGGCTGGTTGCTTGGCTGGAGCTGTGGCGTGTGCTGGTTGCTTGGCTGGAGCTGTGGCGTGGGCTGGTAGCATGGCTGGAACTGCGGCATGGGCTGGTAGCATGGCTTGAGCTGAGGCCTGGGCTGGTAGCATGGCTGGAGCTGTGGCATGGGTTGGTAGCTTGGCTGTGGCTAAGGCCTGGGCTCTTAGCTTGGCTTTGACTGAGGCATGGGCTGGTAGCTTGGCTGTGGCTGAGGCCTGGGCTGGTAGCTTGGCTGAAGCTGAGGCCTGGGCTGGATGCTTGCCTGGAGCTGAGGCCTGGGCTGGATGCTTGGCTGGAGCTGAGGCCTGGGCTGGTAGCATGGCTGGGGCTGTGGCTGGGGCCTTGGCTGGTGGCGTGGCTGTGGCTGAGGACGGAGCTGGTAGCGTGGCTGCGGAGGATGGCCGGAGTTCAGGGGTTGAGAGAAAGCCCCTGACCCAGGCAGGCAATGAGCCCCTGAGCCACGGGCTGGCAGAAACCAGCTCCCTGGCCCTTGCCAGGGCCGGCAGAAACCAGCTCCCTGGCCCTCGCCAGGGCCGACTGCCTCTCCTCCTCTCCTTCAGCATGCCTGTGCTCGGCCTGGAGACACTGGAGTCTGTAGGTTGCCTCCCAAGGCTCATGTGTTGAGCCACATAAAAAAAAGGCTGCTGAGTCCATAGTTCTTAGCTGCTGCTGCTCTGCTGGGTCCTTTCTGGCCAGTTCGTTCTGTCAGGGCGAGGACGAGGAGGGAGGACCCAGACGCAGGACAAGCAGTTTTTAAAAGGCTTTATTCAAAATCAAAACAAAAGACCGAGGTGGGAAAAAACTAACTCTAAAAAATAAACTAACACTATAAACAAAAATCACTCACTGGGAGGAAAACATGACTTCAACATAAACTGCAACAAAAACAACTTAGGTTCTGAGGTGACGAGGAACATGACGTGACGTGGAACATGACGTGACGGCAGACATAAGACGAACTGGCACAAGACAAGGGGAGACGCAGACTTAAATACACAGAGGGATAATGGGCAACAGGTGATAACAATCAGGGATCAGGGATGACATCAGACCAAGGAACACATGGAGGAAGGGCAAGTGACCTGAAACGAGAGGGGAGTTATTTTCAAAATAAAACAGGAAATGACAAGACAAAAACCCAAGACGAGACATTACCTCACCGGCGTGACAGTGGCATCCTATTACAATACCAAGCTGGAATTCACTGAGCTCCTGAGAGCGACCCATTCTTTCACAAATGTTTGTAGAAACAGTCTGCATGCCTAGGTGCTTGTTTTTATACACCTGTGGCCATGGACGTGATTGGAACAATGGATTGGAGTGGATACTTTTGGCAATATAGTGTATTTCTGTCAGGTCCATTGAAGTCAAGAAACACAGGAGATGAAAATACTGTATGAACTTATTTTTTATTGATAAAATATGAATTAAATTCGGCAGGATGGCTCTGTTCAGAGGACAGCAGCAGCATTGGGGAACGCTTACCCAGTTAAAGACTGGGAGAGCTAACTATTCCCCCCAAACAGACCATACCTGGTAATCCTCTCGAGATTGAATAAAATGAGAGGATGGTATTTAGCAGTTGAATTTAGACACCCCCCCCCCCCAACCCAACCTGATTTAGATTGCTTAATGATGGTAAATAAAACGCAGAGGAATTCGATTGTCGCTTGTTTATTGGTCTATAGCATCAGGGATCGTAGAGCTCATAGCTTTCTGAGCATTGAGAACGGCGCGAACGTCAGGTGGGAGGTAACGTTCGTAAGCAGCAGAAGTCCAGCGCCCCATGGCCTTTAGGGTTGAAACCGGAGCAGAAGCAGCTGCGGTGGTTGCAGCCCCTATGTGCAGGGAATGAGGTGTATAGCGGTCCGGAGGCAGCCCGCAGAATTGGCGGAGGAGGCGCAGGTGAGAAGTAAACCAAGCTCTGGACATTGGTTTCCCTCCCTGGGTGACAAACAGCGGCTCCTGGGATCCAGCATGTGGTCGGCTTTGCAAGTAGGTCAGCATGGAAGACAGAGGGCAAAACACATCATTAGACTCTGAGACGTACACGACTGTCCCTTTGCCATTTTTGTCAGTTTTGTAGTGTTTGAGTAACAAGGTGAAATGGTGCTCATACGTGGAAACATCAGAAAGGGTGAGATTGTGATCTGGGTCGAAGGAACATGTGCGTGAAGAGAATTCGCCGCCCCTTAGAAAACCATAGAAAGCTGTGAGAATGACTGTTTCTAACATTTTATCTGTGTGAGGCCCAAAACACCCTCCCCTTAATCGTGAAATAATTTTCTTAACTAGGGGTAATGTGAAAGGGAGACGTTTATCATTGCCTTGAGGTGACTCCTTTTTGAGGCCGTTCAGCAGGAGGCGTATGGACGGGTTTTCCAGAATGCTCGCAGCGGAAGGGTCCTGACATCTTAGGTGGAACTGGATGCCAGCGGCCATGCTCTTGATAGAGGATGGCTGCATTTTTCTGGACTCGAAGCAGTGGACTATAAAAGCACTTATACAGGATATGTTAACTGGCAGCGCTGCTATAGATAAAGTAGCACAAAAGGTGGTGAAGTGAGACCAGGCTGAGTCATACATTTTTAATGTTGATTTGGCTAAGCCCCCACGCATGTATTGCGCAGCGGCACGCAAATAGGATTGCAGTGGATCATTTAGTCTAGAAAGGTTTGACTGTAGGGAGGACATTCCAGGCTTGAATGGGCCGCTCCTGGACGCAGAAGATGGAATTTCTGGAAATTGAAACGGGACAGGGAATCGGCTACTGGATTATTCAGACCAGGGATATGAGCTGCATGAATATTATAATTACCCATGATTGCCAACCATGTAAGACGCCTCATAAATCTATTGATGAATGGAATAGAGGAGCGCCCCTTGTTAATGATGCTAACGTTGCCTCATTGTCACAAAAGAAAATAATTTGTTTTCTTGCCCAGTGCTTGCCCCAGAGAAGGCAGGCGACGACGATGGGATATAGTTCTAATAGGGCTGTTGAAGATTCACTGGCGGGTAAGGCGAGTAATTCTTTCGGCCAAACCATTCATTATTGAGAACCCCTCCAAACCCCACGGAGGGCGCAGCATCCGTATATAGATTGAGGGCTGGAGAAGATTCCGAAAAATCCTTAATGAAAAAAGAAATTCCATTCCAATGGTTAAGGAGCTGAGACCAAAATTTGAGTTCTGATCTACACCCAGCGTCTAAGGTAACGACATCAGTGAGATCTTTAACAGATTTGGACGCGTCAAGAAGCCTGGAGATAAATGATCTGCCTTAGGGGATTACCCTCGTTGCAAAATTTAGGTGGGCTAGAAGAGAGAGCATTTCTCTTTTGGAGAAGGACAGCGCCTCTTGAGCGTTTTGCATAACCTGTCTTATACGGGACAGTTTCTCGAGGGGCAGCGAGGCTTGCATAAGGTTGGAATTGAGAGTGATGCCCAGAAACTCTATAACTTTAACCGGACCTACGGTTTTCTCCTCCGAGAGCGGAACACCCAGATAAGAAAAGGTGCGTTTAAGTGCCAAGATGGAAAAGTCTGATTTTGCGGGTGGGGGATCTACCAGGAAGAAATCATCTAGAAGATGGAGGACGAACGGTAACTTGTCGTTGTTAAGGAGAATCCAACACAAGGCCTCGGATAGTGTATCAAAGATTTTTGGACTACATTTGACAGCCGAAAGTGAGCCTAACAAAAAAATACATTTTCTCTCTCCACTGAACGCCGAACAGAGGCCATTGAGAAGGATGCAGTGTGTAACGGTGCGGCTGCCCGCTACCACTGGCGCAGCTGAGCTGAACGGGACTGACACCGGAATTTATTATATTAGCACGGACGTAGCATCCCGGCGCACACACGAACATGACGTTCCAGCGCATTCAGGACGTCGCCTGCAACACAAACATAAGGCACAACATTACGGACAAGTGTTGAGGAAACACGGTGCAAACATTTCCCAAGCATGGACAAAGACGGTGAAATACTCACGCTGCAGTTGCACTGGCTTCCGGAGGCTGTGAAAGGACCCGACGTGAAGTCAGGAGGAACTTTGTGCAGTGGGGGGTGTGACGTCAGAGATGTGCGGGGTTCAAGTGTGTGGGATGAGAGGGGTGTTTTTGACGTTGTGTGTTAGGGGAATATTTAAGGGGGATAGGAATTGGGGTATAATGATGTAAGGCGGGTAAATATGTGGGGGATAAGGTGATGACTGTTTGGCGATGTTTTAAACCGACATGTACGTTTTTAGAGATAATTGATTTTTGATGGGAATGGGTCAGGCCATAGGTGGCTTGGCCTAAACAGGTCTATGGCAGAGAGGGGTCTGAGGTGAGCGAGCCAGCATCTAGACCATGGACAGAAGGATTCTGATTTTGAAGTTTGAGTGTTAATCCAATTCAAGACGATGACACTGGCCTTCAGGGCCATCAATGGAACGGCACCCATCTACCTTCAAACACTGGTCAAACCTCATGCCCCGAAGCGAGCACTTCGCTCCTCTACTTCAGCTGGCCGGCTGGCAAATGCTCGCAGTGCATTTGTCGCCATTGACTTGGAGGACAAGCCATCTAGAAAAAGTACAACATAAACCCTGAGACTTACCGACAGAAATTTCGCACAGCAGAGATTTTGCCAGATGAGACACCAAGAGAATTATATGTCAGACTAAAAGAATATCTCCACAAGTGGATCAGTCCAGAGAAGCATTCAGTGCAGGATATCACAGAGATGATCATCCTGGAACAGTTCATGGGCATGCTGAGCACAGATATGGCCATCTGGATCCGGGAGCATGACCCCAAGACGGCAGAGGAGGCAGCTAGGTTGGCGGAAGTGTTCCAGTCGGCTCGCCTTGGCATGAGAGGCCCCAGCACAAGCCAGTGGAGCTCAGCCAGAAGTAAGTCTGATGGGGGTGATGAGAAGCGTGGTCAGTCTCAGGGTAGGCCAACCAGTTATAACAGATGGTCAGATAAGTCTAGACAGGACTTTAACTGTTATCACTGTGGGAAACCAGGACACACTAGACAAAACTGTCAGGAAAGGAGAACACAGGACACAAACATTTGCTATACACCAAGACCACACACACCACATACACGACATACACCCAACAGCACAGGTCATTCAGTACAGGTTTTGGTTAATGGAGAATCTGCAAAAGCTCTTGTTGATACTGGCAGTTCACAAACATTGATTCATCAAAGCCTAGTTGCAGAGGAAGAGTGTAGAATTCAACCCCCAGTGAAAGTATGCTGCATTCATGGAGATGTTAAGAGTTACCCCACGACAGAGATTTTTCTTACTGTGAGTGGCCAGACCTTTTTCATGCCTGTTGCTATAGCACCCCAGCTGCCTTATGAAGTAGTGTTAGGACATGATCTACCAATCTTGTGTGATTTAGTCCCCCAGGTGAAGCACTGTAATGCTGTCACTAGGGCCCAGAGGGCTAGTGAGATGAGGGAACTTCCTTTTGCTGATGATGACTTGGTGCTGGAGGTGGAGAGTAGACCAGAGCGGAGACAGTTGTCAAGACAGGAGCAACGTAGACAGAAAATTACAGTTGAAGTTGGTCAGGAGAAGCAAGGTTGGCCACAACCAAGCATGGCATTGCAGATTGACATACCCACAAACATTGTTGAATTGCAGAGACAGGATAAGACACTGGAGTCATGGTTTCGGAAGGCAACGTGGGGTGAAGAGGGGTTCATTCTGAGGAATGATATCCTGTACCAGGTGAAAGGAGAGGAGGAGAACTTAGTGGTGCCCGGCCCTATCAGAGAGAGAGTAATGACCCTGGCCCATTCTATCCCATGGTCCGGACATCTAGGAAAACACAAAACACTTGCCAGAATAGGGAGCCGGTTTAGTTGGCCCAATATGTACACTGATGTATCCAATTTTGTTCTTACATGTCCAGAGTGTCAGCTTACCTCAGGGAGAGCAGTCCCACATGCACACCTACATCCTCTTCCAATCATTGACACACCCTTTTCACATATTCGGATGGACATAGTTGGCCCACTAGAGAGAAGTAAAGGGGGGTACCGTTACATCTTAGTACTGTGTGACTATGCTACTAGATACCCTGAAGCATTTCCCCTCAAGAATATCAAGGCAAGACAGGTGGCCAATTGCTTAGTGCTGCTGTTTTCACGGGTGGGGGTGCCAAGAGAGGTAGTGACAGATCAGGGCACCAATTTTCTGTCCCTACTTCTGAAGCAGGTGTGCAGTCTGTTAGGTATTAAAGGCATCAAGACCACGCCTTATCACCCCCAGACAGACGGGTTAGTGGAACGGTTTAACCGTACCCTCAAAACCATGCTCCGTCGCTTCGTCTCGCAGACCGGAAAGGATTGGGATGAGTGGCTGCCGTACCTCCTGTTTGCATACAGGGAGGTGCCACAGGCGTCCACAGGCTTCTCCCCCTTTGAGCTTCTTTATGGCCGGCAGGTGAGAGGGCCGTTAGACCTGTTGAAGGAGCTCTGGGAGGGGCCCAAAGAAGAGAACCGGAATGTGGCGCTGTACGTTATCCAGATGAGGAGCCGACTGGAAGAAATGTCTGCTCTGGCACATCAGAACATGGAGATGGCACAGAAAAGACAGAAAACCTGGTATGATGGGAAAGCCAGAGAGAGGACCTTCGTGCCTGGCCAGAAGGTGCTGCTTCTACTACCCACAGATGACAACAAACTCCTGGCTAAGTGGCATGGCCGCTATGAAATCACCAGGAGAACAGGAGAGGTCACCTATGAGGTCCACATGCCAGAGCGGGGTAAGAAGAAACCGATTTTTCATGTTAACCTCTTGAAAGAATTCCATTCCAGAGGCCAAGCGGAGACGCTCTTTGTCCGGGAAGTGACGGAGGAAGAGGAGCCAGAGGAGCAGTTCTTCCCTGTCAAGACCACCTCACAGACAGTGGACCTTTCCCACCTTGGGGAAGGCCAGCAGGATCAAGTAAAGGAGCTCTTAGACCCCAACTTGTTCCAGGAGACACCAGGGCAGACGACAGCTGTGAAGCACGACATCATCCTGCAACCAGACGCGTCCCCTCAGCGGAAGAGCTATAGGGTGCCAGAAAGGTTGGTGGGCGTATTGAAGGAAGAGCTGGATGTCATGCTATCACTGGGAGTCGTGGAGCCTTCCTCCAGTGACTGGTGCAGCCCAGTGGTGCTGGTGCCGAAGCGAGATGGCACCATCAGATTCTGCATAGACTACCGGAAAGTCAATGCCCTCAGCAAGGTTGACCCTTACCCAATGCCCCGGATTGACGATCTGTTGGAACGCCTGGGGAAAGCGAAGTACATCTCGACGATCGATCTTTCCCGGGGCTATTGGCAAGTGCCACTGAGGGAGCGAGCAAAGGAGATCACGGCTTTCCGGACCCCGTTTGGCGTCTACCACTTTCGGGTAATGCCATTCGGCCTACAGGGGGCGCCAGCCAGTTTTCAGAGGCTCATGGACACAGTTCTGGCGGGAGTCAACGAGTTTGCTGCAGCATACCTGGATGATGTGGTGATATACAGCAACACCTGGCAAGATCATCTGTACCACCTTAGGCGTGTCTTTGAGCGTATCCAGGGAGCTGGGCTGACAATAACCTGGGCTATGTGATCAGCGATGGGGTGATCCGACCGCAGGTGGGAAAAGTGGACTCCATTCGCAGCTGCACACCCCCAACCACAAAAAAGAAGGTGAGATCCTTTTTGGGGTTAGTGGGGTGGTACCGAAGGTTTATTCCTAACTTTTCGGAGAGGTCATCTCCCCTTTCGGATCTCACCAGGGCGGCAGCACCAAACAGGGTGGTCTGGACGGAGCAGTGCGAGTCGGCCTTCCAGGACCTGAAGGGGGCAGTCTGCGGCGACTCGGTCCTGCTGAGCCCAGACTTCGACAGGCCGTTCATTGTCCAGACAGACGCCTCTGGGGTCGGGCTCGGTGCTGTCCTGCTTCAGGAGGTGGATGGGTTCCGGAGGCCTGTGGCATTCATCAGCCGAAAGCTGTTCCCGAGGGAGAGGCGGTACTCAGCTGTGGAGCTGGAGTGTCTGGCGATTAAGTGGGCCCTCGACTCCCTGCGATATTATCTGCTGGGGAGACCGTTCCAGCTGGAGACAGACCACAGAGCGCTTCAGTGGCTGGAGAGGATGCGTGACACTAACACCAGGGTCACCAGGTGGTACCTGTCTCTCCAACCATACAGCTTCACTGTGACGTACCGGCCCGGGGCGTCAAACAGAGTGGCGGATTTCCTTTCCCGCATCCCTGAAGAGGGGGGGTAAGGAGTGAGCAGGGAGCTAGGAAGAGTTTTCTCCTTCCCTGGGTCGACAGGCGTCGTCTGTACGGGAGGGGGGAAGTGTAACGGTGCGGCTGCCCGCTACCACTGGCGCAGCTGAGCTGAACGGGACTGACACCGGAATTTATTATATTAGCACGGACGTAGCATCCCGGCGCACACACGAACATGACGTTCCAGCGCATTCAGGAGGCCGCCTGCAACACAAACATAAGGCACAACATTACGGACAAGTGTTGAGGAAACACGGTGCAAACATTTCCCAAGCATGGATGTTACAACCCAACAGTACGAACGAGTCTAGGGACAGAAGGGAAGCAACAAAGCAAGTGTACGGTTGGCTAGTCAGCCATTTATTTAAACACAACACGAACAAGAGCACAGTAACTTGGCTACAGTCCGCCACAAACACACTGTGAGCAGTAAGCTCTAAGCAGACAGAACAAAAGCAGATGTCAGGCCTGCACGGGGTTTTAGACTAGTTAGTGGCCCTCCAAAATAAAAGTACAAAACAAAACCACTCTTCAACTCGTCTAAATCCCCCCTCACTTTCTTTACCTATATTACCTGGTTTTCAGAAAAGAATAAATAAATACCTGACTTACCCACAGATGACAACAAACTCCTGGCTAAGTGGCATGGCTGCTATGAAATCACCAGGAGAACAGGAGAGGTCACCTATGAGGTCCACATGCCAGAGCGGGGTAAGAAGAAACCGATTTTTCATGTTAACCTCTTGAAAGAATTCCATTCCAGAGGCCAAGCGGAGACGCTCTTTGTCCGGGAAGTGACGGAGGAAGAGGAGCCAGAGGAGCAGTTCTTCCCTGTCAAGACCACCTCACAGACAGTGGACCTTTCCCACCTTGGGGAAGGCCAGCAGGATCAAGTAAAGGAGCTCTTAGACCCCAACTTGTTCCAGGAGACACCAGGGCAGACGACGGCTGTGAAGCACGACATCATCCTGCAACCAGACGCGTCCCCTCAGCGGAAGAGCTATAGGGTGCCAGAAAGGTTGGTGGGCGTATTGAAGGAAGAGCTGGATGTCATGCTATCGCTGGGAGTCGTGGAGCCTTCCTCCAGTGACTGGTGACTTAACTTACCTACTCTGTATCACCTGCATGAACAAATTACAAACAAAGTGCACACAACAGGAGGTACCACAACACATACAACACAGTAGTCATAATAGACTCTACGTTCAGAATTTTATAAAGACAATTTACGTCACAATTGTTCAGACAAGTTGGCGTGTCTGATCAAGGTAAATCACAGATCGCGCCTCGCACCAACACAAGAGCAGCTCTTTTATGGACCAGCAGCAATGAGGCTCCACCAAACTCCACTGACGAGCCGATTGTCCACACCTGCAGCAGGAGGAGACGGAGGCGGGGCACAGAGGGAGTTCCCAGACACCTTCCATGACATCACGGGGATCCCTCTCATGAGGAGACAAGCAGCACAGAAGAAAAAACACACGCTATGCCCCAGAACAAACTCAGAACGCCGCCAGCCGTAACAATGGACAAAGACGGTGAAATACTCACGCTGCAGTTGCACTGGCTTCCGGAGGCTGTGAAAGGACCCGACGTGAAGTCAGGAGGAACTTTGTGCAGTGGGGGGTGTGACGTCAGAGATGTGCGGGGTTCAAGTGTGTGGGATGAGAGGGGTGTTTTTGACGTTGTGTGTTAGGGGAATATTTAAGGGGGATAGGAATTGGGGTATAATGATGTAAGGCGGGTAAATATGTGGGGGATAAGGTGATGACTCTGTTTGGTGATGTTTTAAACCGACATGTACGTTTTTAGAGATAATTGATGGGAATGGGTCAGGCCATAGGTGATATAGGCTTGGCCTAAACAGGTCTATGGCAGAGAGGGGTCTGAGGTGAGTGAGCCAGCATCTAGACCATGGACAGAAGGATTCTGATTTTGAAGTCTAAGTTTGAGTGTTAATTGAGAATGGTTTTGCAGTTTTTGTTTATTTCATTTCATTGATTTTCTTTTTCTCCTGACATGGCATATTGAAAATAAATAAATTCAACTGTTTTAGGCCAAACATCTGTGGCACTGCCTCCAGTCTTTCACCGCCGCAAGGTCAGCCCGACTACACAGTGGCATCACTTTAAAGGCTTCCGAAATATCGGCTTTTGCAAGCCAAGCTCCTTGCCATGCCCTTTTGATGAGCTTGATGGCGTCGTCAACGGTACTATAAAACAAGGAGAACGTATGTAAAGGAATGAGGCTATTGATGCTATCAGCCGAATTATTGTGAGGAGCGGAAAGGTCAATGATCAAACGTTTTTTGCCGGAATATTTCCAAGCGGCTATCCCGATGGGGTTTATCCTAAAAATAGAAAAAGGAGACTTATCGAATGGACCTATCATGAACCCTTTTTATACCTCCTTCTCCAACAAGGCATCTACTATTTCGGGCTCCTTCTTCGCAGACAATAGGTTTTTACAAGTGAAAGACACAGCAGGTAAATGTAACAGTCCAGTAAAGAAACCTTGAACAAGACCAGACAATAAATAATTGACAAAACAGCGATTTGAATGGTTCTTCAAAGCTCGTCCCAGCCTGGGAACATTGATGGGAGTAGACGGCTTTATTTCTTTCGGTCTGTTTTCATGAAGCGGGTTCTTCTCGGGCACAGAGACTTGGGGTGGGCATCATTGTGCGGCACCGGCCGGCTCGGAGAGTTTGCGTTTCTGGGTGTGCTTTTTTCCGGATGCTTGGGGTGGAGGCACTGGCAAGACGTAGGCCGGAGGAAAATCCAGGGAGTCACAGAGGAGGGCAAACAAATCCTCGAGAAAGGCGCCGATCGAAGGCTGGATGTGGTGATTGAACAGAGTTACCAGTATGTTGGACACGGGCCAGTCACCGAAGCTGGGAGCATTCGGATTTTTACTCGCCAGCCGGGAGCTTTGACAGACGGTGGCGGCGGAACTTAGTCAGGGGGAATGAAATTTACCACTTTAGAGAAGCTGTCCACTATGGTCAGAATGGTAGTGTTACCTTCAGGTGGGGGCAAACCGGTGACAAAGTCCATGGCAATGTGTGACCAAGGATGGTGAGGGATGAGGAGAGGGCGAAGGTTGGTCAGCAGGAGCATGGTGAGAAACTTTACTCTGGGCACAGACGGAGCAGGCAGAGATGTATGTCTGGGTGTCAGCTGACATGGAGGGCCACCAGAAGTGCAGTCGAAGGAGTGCCAGGGTCCGACGAGATCCTGGATGGCACATGGGCTTAGAACCATGCCCCCACTGGAAAACTGGGGATCTGGCAGTGGGTGGAAGTCCTGGTGGACACCTAGCAATAGCTAGATGGTCATCCTGGGCCTCCTGGACCACCCTTTCAACCTCCCACCCAGGAAGATGGCAGGATGGCCTCCTCTGACGACGTCTTGACCACAGGAGCAAACGTGACCAGGCATCGTGTTTTACATTCCTGCAGCCACGACCGTAGTCTAAGGTAAAGTCAAATTGTCCAAGAAATATGGCCCACCGAGCCTGGTGCAAGTTGAGCCTGCGGGCGGAACAGAGGTTGGATAGGTTCTCATGGTGTGTCCATACCCCAAACGGATTAGCATGGTCTCTCTCAAGACATTTGCTTATAACAAAACAAACAACTAACAACAAATGTTAACAGTGGTTGCATTGTCTTGGGTTATGACACTTTCAAGCTCTATTTAGTAAAGGTGAATTTTGGATGTAGGTAAATTACAATGCAATCCTGATGTGTTCAACTGTAATCTGGAGAAATGTATGTTTTGGTGAGATCCCAGAATAAATACAGTTGCTTAAATGACATTCTCACAGCAATATTAAATATATATACTAGAGGAAGACTAGGAATACAATAACAATCCAGAATTAAAGATAGTTTTTAATCAAAACAATGTTTTCATGAAAATACAATTATTTGTTTCATAATCATTTGAATTGTGTTATTTCATGTAAAGAATCACTTTTGATGACTATAATAAGGATACCATTTGGAATTTAGGATTGTCAAAAGTATTTATTGTATTCATTTATTTGTTGGTTGACTGTGACGAGACAAGTTCATAGAAAGAAAATCGTAATTAGCAGGTCAAAGTTGTAAAAAATCGGAATTGGCCAAGAAAATTATAATTGTTCATCTGCTTTCTAGTATAAATGTGGATTCCACTGTCTATGATTCACCAGAGTTCCTGAATGGGAATTTTACTGTCTCTCGTTTATAGACCCTAAGTTTGGATGCCAGTTGCTCAATTATTTTCTCCAGATCCTCTGTCTAAAGTAAGAGTCAATGTGATAGGCGATAGTGTCATGACTGGGTTTTCTTGTTTTGGTTATTTATTGTAGTCCTTCTGTCTTGTGTTGTCATGTGCTTTGCTTCGTCTTGGTTTCCCTCCTTTTTCGTCTCCCAGCTGTGTCTAATTGTCTCGTCAGCCTTGCTTCTAGTTCTCCCGAATCCCAATATCCTGCCCTTGTGTTTCCACACTTGTCTGTTGTCGAACCTAATCAACCTCTGTGTATTTAGTCTGTAACTTTCGTTTCTGTCTTGGCTTGGTCGTCTTTTTTTTCCAGGATGTGTGTCCACCACCTGATCTGTCCTGCCTGTGTCCTGGGGCCCGTACTACGAAGCGAGTTCAACATACCCAGGGTTTCTTTCAGAGATCCAGCTTGAGTTACCCTAACAAAGGAGATCGGAGATAAGCGGTCACACGAAGCTGGTTATCAACTCGTTAACTCAACCCAGGGTTTTCCAATCGAGCTATCAGCGCGTGCACATGAAAGAGGCGGCGTTTGCAGCATTTGACCAATCACAAACATGGATCAGTCTACGGCAGCGGAGCGGCGTATTTCACGTACTAGGAGCGAACCATAATCTCACAGAAATACGAAAAAGTTAAACATATAATACAGGCAAAAAGCAACAGTTTCATCTGCCAAATGCAGGAAGGACAGCTGGCAAAAACTCGCCGACTGTGTGGATGCGGAAGTCGTATTAATAGTATTAGTAGTAGTATAATATGACTGCCCCATCATAAGGGCACTACTAGATCAGACTGATTTGACTCCAACGGTAACTTCGCTGATAGCTTAGTGGCATCTATTAAATCATGTCGTCACTCTTTCTTTAGTCCCTTTAACTCTTACGATGTCCTTCAGCAATAAAAGGCCAAACATATAACTTTAAAATAATGAATTTGTTGCTTAGATGTATTCTTATAACGTGGTTTATGACAATATCAGCCTCATTCTTTCAGCTGCAATCCCGGCGGTGTAAAACGGACTTGGGAGCAAATCAAATAAATATAAAAACATAATTCAAAGTGGTAAGTAGGCTGTACGCTGACAAAGAAAAGTCTTTCCCTCTGATGAGAATCTGTATCTCTCATATAAAACATCGTCAGGGACAGAAAAAGGGTTTTGCCGGTCTCCGTACACTCTATAGTTCTCCTACCAGACCCTCTCACGATCCACCGAGCTTCTTTTTTTTTATGTCGGCGCACCAAGACAGCTGATTGGTCAGTCGGCAGTGTGTTTCTCCACGTTGATCTCTTATCAGGAACATAACCTGCTCCGGAGCAGGTTAGCTTCACAGCGTAAGTAACCATGGCGATTTACCCTGGTAAGAAGTGAACCAGCGTCGTAGGACGGAAAACCCAGGGTTAACGCTCAACTTACCTCGCTAAGGCCAAATCCCGCTTCGTAGTACAGGCCTCTGGTCTTTGTCTGGATTATTGTTTGTGAGTTTTGTCTATGCTTTGGATTACCTTGTTCTTGTTTTTTTGATAGTGTTTTTGCCCCTGTGGTCTCCCTGAGTTTGCGGACTTGTTTTTTTGTTATCTTATTATTTAAATAAACCGTTTAACTGCATTCAGGTCCACACCTCCTTCATTCATAGTACATCCTTGACAGATACATTTATCAGACATAGATCAATATTGGTGCAGTGTCGGCTAATCATTCACAATTACAAATGGACCAGCCTCTGAGGGACATTTGAAACCCTCTCTTATGATGTGATTATTTCTTTGATTGTGTAAAACAATTTTACTTGTCTGCTTTGGTGGACTGTGAAAACATCAGGGACAACAATGGAAATAACCACACCTTCGTTACATCCTTGGCTAAATCTGATATATTGCTTCTGAGAATGTCAGTAACCACATCACAACATCATAAGTTGATCTAACACGTAATCCTAACATGCATCCTTAAACAGAAACGGCTGTGTGGGATTTCAGGTAGGAAACTCCAGCATTAAAAATTGCACAACTAAATATTCTTAATGACATTGCAGGCAGAGAGTCTAATCCCCACCTCGCATTACGTTACTTGGCAGAAGATGGCGCAATATGAGTCATCTGTAGGAAAGTCCACAAAACATTGAAATGGGGCCCCATAAGTGAAACATTTCTCTTTATTACAATGGCAAAACCTTTTTGGATTCAAACAACTTGGACATGAATTTCTTCATCTCTTTGGACTGCAAGCCATAAATAATGGGGTTGAGGCTGCCGGGGATGATATGATATAAAATAGCAGCAAGTTTTCTGTAGTCTGAGTACTGCGGG
This sequence comes from Eutrigla gurnardus, assembly GCF_963514095.1. Lineage (NCBI taxonomy): Eukaryota > Metazoa > Chordata > Actinopteri > Perciformes > Triglidae > Eutrigla > Eutrigla gurnardus. Next base: position 21,546,770 of record NC_139938.1, read on the forward strand.
AAGCGATGCAGAAGAATAATAGACATTCCACTGACCAACATGATGAGATACACAACCAGATGAGTGCTGCAGGTCTTCAAAGCTTTACTGTTCAAAGACTTGTTGTTACTGGTGAGACAGACCACTGTGATCTTAGTGTAGGTGAGAACCATGCTGCCTATTGAACCTGTGAACAGGACGATGGTGAACGTGAGGCCATAGACATTATTAACAAACACACTCTCACAGGAGAGCTTAAACAGTGCAGCATTGTCACAGTACGGGCTTCTTATCAGAGTTCTGCAGCGGTTCAGTCGTATGGTCAGACCCAGCAGAACCCCAACCAAAACAAAGGCAACCCCCCAGGCAGAGAGTGTCAGTTTGATCACCATCTTGTTGGTCATTATAGCAGTGTAGCGTAGGGGATCACAGATGGCCACGTATCTGTCAAAGGCCATAATCATGAGCACCGTGTGGGAAGTGGTGCCAAATATGTGTGTGGTGAAAGCTTGGACCACACATTCATAGTAACTGATAAGGCGCTCAGATGGAGGTCTCAACATGTCTATCAGTAAACGGGGCAGCATGATAGAATTACCCAGGATGTCATTAAAGGGCAGGTTGCAGAAAAGCAGATACATCGGCTGGTGAAGACTTTTGTCAATGAAAACCAGAAAAGCAATTACTACATTTACAAAAATTATAAACAAGTAGGAGACAAAGATAAATAGAAAGACAGGCCATGTGGAATCCTTTGAGACATTCAACCCCTCCAGTTGTAATGTTAAGCTGTTGTAGGTGTCGTTTTCCATCAACCTGAAACAACCAAAACAACGCTGTCAATGTCACAAGTAATGTCTTTGCAATTTAGAATAAGAGGTTATGTTAAATCACAGCATACAACTAACAGAACAGAAAACAGCTTTTTCCAGATATCAGCAATAAAGAATCCCAGTATGGATCATTTATAGTTTGGTGTTTTATTTCAGCTTGTTTCTATTCAAAATCAAGAACTTCATGCTCAATTCCAGGAAGTCCATCACTCATGTAGTAACTGCAGTATTTTTTAACAGAAATAAACTAAGAAAAATGTGCTGAAAGTTGTAGATAACCTGCTGTGAGTGCCTCTGGTTCCAGTCTGTTGGCCTCTCTTTGTTTTGCCTCATTGCTCGTGAGAATCAGCAGATCTCCGCTCCACAACATTTTATAGACGTGATTTTATCTTTAGGGGACTCAGTATGGTAATCATTATGCTATGCAACACTGAACAAGGAATTCTTAAGGTGGTTTGAGATAGATAGTAATAGCATGTATATGCATTAAGTAATCATACATATAAATATAGGATAGAGAGTGAATGGCTTGCTATTTCCTGGAAGTAGTGCATAACAAACTATAAAAACAGTACAAAAGATTTGCAGAATCATATTTTTAAAAAAAAGACTAAACAGCTCACTGTGTGACTGTGTGACTAGCATTCTAGACAGCGTCTAGAATGCTCTCCTAAGTGTACTGCTTAGGGGGCCACCTAGTCCTGGATAAGCAGAGGATAATGCATGGATACAGGCTTAAATCTGGCATGAAGACACTGGAACACTCGAAGCAACTCTGCAAAAGAGAATGACCACCATGCACTTCTCTAGAGTCGGTGGCATCGTGCTTTACACCACTGCATCCAACGCTTTGCATTGCACTTGCTGATGTATGGCTTGGATGCAGCTGCTCAGCCATGGAAAACCCATTCCAACCTATTCCTCTACGCTGTCCTTGAGCTAGTCTGAAGGCCACATGAAGTTTGGAGGTCTGTAGCGAATGACTCTGCAGAAAGTTGGTGACCTCTGTGCACTATGCGCCTCAGCATCCGCTGACCCCGCTCTGTCATTTTACGTGGCCTACCACTTCTTGGCTGAGTTGCTGTCATTCCCAATCGCTTCCACTTTGTTATAATCCCACTGACAGTTGACTGTGGAATATTTAGGAGAGACTAGCGAGGATATTTCACGACTGGAATTGTTGCACAGGTGGCATCCTATTACAGTACCATGCTGGAATTCACTGAGCTCCTGAGAGCGACCCATTCTTTCACAAATGTTTGAAGAAACAGTCTGCATGCCTAGGTGCTTGCTTTCATACACCTGTGGCCATGGACGTGATTGGAACAACGGATTTCAATTATTTGGATGGGTGAGTGAATACTTTTGGCAATATAGTGTATTTTAAAAAACTAGGAATAGCCACCTCCAGGTCTTGGTTCCCCTACTCCGTCTGGCCGTTGGCATGAGGATGGTGACCCAGCGACAAGCTGGCAGATGCCTCCAAGGACTGACAGAAAGCCGTTGTCCCCCTTGGACACAATGTAGGGGGTTACCATACAACTTAAAAACATGCTCTGTGAGAATTGAAGCAGTCTTGAGTGTAGACAGGAACTTAGTTAGGGGGAATGAAATTTACCACTTTAGAGAAGTGGTCCACTATGGTCAGAATGGTAGTGTTACCTTCAGGTGGGGGCAAACCGGTGACGAAGTCCATGGCAATGTGTGACCAAGGATGGTGAGGGATGAGGAGAGGGCGAAGGTGGTCAGCAGGAGCATGGTGAGAAACTTTACTCCGGGCACAGACGGAGCAGGCAGAGATGTATGTCTGGGTGTCAGCTGACATGGAGGGCCACCAGAAGTGCAGTAGAAGGAGTGCCAGGGTCCAGCGAGATCCTGGATGGCACATGGGCTTAGAAGCATGCCCCGACTGGAAAACTGGGGATCGTGCAATGGGTGTAAGTCCTGGTGGACACCTAGCAAAAGCTAGATGGTCATCCTTGGACTCCTGGACCATCCTTTCAACCTCCCACCTGGCTGCCCCCACCAGCCAGAAAGATGGCAGGATGGTCTCCTCTGACGACTCCTTGACCACAGGAGCAAACGTGACGGGGCATTGGGTTTTACATTCCTGCAGCCACGACCATAGTCCAAGGTAAAGTGAAATTGTCCAAGAAAGATGGCCCACCGAGCCTGGTGCAAGTTGAGCCTGTTGGCGGAAAGGAGGTTGGATAGGTTCTTATGGTGTGTCCATACCACAAACGGATTAGCATGGTCTCTCTCAAGACATTTGCTTATAACAAAACAAACAACTAACAACAAATGTTAACAGTGGTTGCATTGTCTTGGGTTATGACACTTTCAAGCTCTATTCACTAAAAGTACATTTTGGATGTAGGTAAATTACAATGCAATCCTGATGTGTTCAAATGTAATCTGGAGAAATACAGTTGTTTAAAGGACATTCTCACAGCAATATTAAATATATATACTAGAGGAGGACTAGGAATACAATACATAATTAAAGATAGTTTTTAATCAAAGCAATGTTTTCATAAAAATACAATCATTTATTTCATAATCATTTGAATTGTGTTATTTCATGAAAACAATCACTATTAAAACAATAATAAGGATACCATTTGGAATTTAGGAATTCAGGATGGTCAAAAGTATTTTTTGTATTAATTTATTTCTTGGTTGACTGTGACGAGACAAGTTCATAGAAAGGAAATCTTAATTAGCAGGTCAAAGTTGTAAAAAATCGGAATTGGCCTAGAAAAGAATAATTGTTCATCTGCTTTCTAGATATGTAAGAATGTGGATTCCACTGTCTATGATTCACCAGAGTTCCTGAATGGGAATTTCACTGTCTCTCGTTTATAGACCTAAGTTTGGATGCCAGTTGCTCAATTATTTTCTCCAGAGGTTCCTCTGTCTAAAGTAAGAGTCAATGTGACAGCCGATAGTGTCATGACTGGGTTTTGTTGTTTTGGTTTCCTGATTTATTTTGTAGTCCTTCTGTCTTGTGTTGTGATGTACTTTGCTTGGTCTTTGTTTCCCTCCTTTTTTGTCTCCCAGCTGTGTCTATTTGTCTCGTCAGCCTTGCCTCTAGTTCTCCCCAATCCCAGTAGCCTGCCCCTGTGTTTCCACACCTGTCAGTTGTCGAAACTAATAAACCTCTGTGTATTTAGTCTGTAACTTTCATTTCTGTCTTGGCTTGGTCATCTGTTTTATCCAGCATGTGTGTCCACCACCTGATCTGTCCTGCCTGTGTCCTGGTCTTTGTCTGGATTATTGTTTGTGAGATTTGTCTATGCTTTGGATTATCTTGTTGTTTGTTTTTTAATAGTGTTTTTGCCCTTGTGATCTCCCTGAGTTTTTTGACTTTTGTTGATTTGTTGATTTTTGTTAGCTTATTATTTAAATAAACCTTTTAACTGCATTTGGGTCCACACCTCCTTCATTCATAGTGCATCCTTGACAGATACATTTATCAGAGATCAATTTTGGTGTAGTGTCTGCTAATCATTCACAATTACAAATGGACCAGCCTCTGAGGGACATTTGAAACCCTCTCTTACGATGTGATTATTTCTTTGAGTGTGGAAAACAATTTTACTTGTCATCTTTGGTGGACTGTGAAAACATCAGGGACAACAATGGAAATAACCACACTTTCATTACATCCCTGGCTAAGTCTGATATATTGCTTCTGAGAATGTCAGTAACCACACCACAACATCATAAGTTGATCTAACAAGTAATCCTAACATATGCATCTTTAAACAGAAACGACTGTGTGGGTTTTCAGGTAGGGAACTCCAGCATTAAAAATTCACAACTAAATATTCTTCATGACATTGCAGGCAAAGAGTCTTATCCCCACCTCGCATTACGTTGCTTGGCAGAAGATGGTGCTATATGAGTCACCTGTAGGAAAGTCCACAAAACATTGATATGGGGCCCCATGAGTGAAACATTTCTCTCATTTCTCTTTATTACGAAGGCAAAACCTTTTTGGATTCAAACAACTTGGACATGAATTTCTTCATCTCTTTGGACTGCAAACCATATATAATGGGGTTGAGGCTGCCGGGGATGATATGATATAAAATAGCAGCAAGTTTTCTGTAGTCTGAGTACTGCGGGAAGCGATGCAGAAGAATAATAGACATTCCACTGATCAACATGATGAGATACACAACCAGATGAGTGCTGCAGGTCTTCAAAGCTTTACTGTTCAAAGACTTGTTGTTACTGGTGAGACAGACCACTGTGATCTTAGTGTAGGTGAGAACCATGCTGCCTATTGAACCTGTGAACAGGACGACGGTGAACGTGAGGCCATAGACATTATTAACAAACACACTCTCACAGGAGAGCTTAAACAGTGCAGCATTGTCACAGTACGGGCTTCTTATCAGAGTTCTGCAGCGGTTCAGTCGTATGGTCAGACCCAGCAGAACCCCAACTAAAACAAAGGCCACCCCCCAGGCAGAGAGCGTCAGTTTGATCACCATCTTGTTGGTCATTATAGCAGTGTAGCGTAGGGGATCACAGATGGCCACGTATCTGTCAAAGGCCATAATCATGAGCACCGTGTGGGAAGTGGTGCTAAACATGTGTGTGGTGAAAGCTTGGACCACACATTCATAGTAACTGATGAGGCGCTCAGACGGGGATTTCAACATGTCTATCAGTAAACGGGGCAGCATGATAGAATTACCCAGGATGTCATTGACTGACAGGTTGCAGAAAAGCAGATACATTGGCTGGTGAAGACTTTTGTCAATGAAAACCAGAAAAGCTATTACTACATTTACAAAAATTATAAACAAGTAGGAGACAAAGATAAATAGAAAGACAGGGTATTTGGAATCCTTTGAGACATTCAACCCCTCCAGCTGTAATGTTAAGCTGTTGTAGGTGTCGTTTTCCATCAACCTGAAACAACCAAAACAACGCTGTCAATGTCACAAGTAATGTCTTTGCAATTTAGAATAAGAGGTCATGTTGAATCACAGCATACAACTAACAGAACAGAAAACAGCTTTTTCCAGATATCAGTAATAAAGAATCCCAGTATGGATCATTTATAGTTTGGTTTTTCATTTTGTTCAAAATCAAGAACTTCATGTTCAAGTCCAGGAAGACAATCACTCATGTAGTAGCAATGCAGAAATAAACTGTGAAAAATGTGCTGAAAGTTGTAGATAACCTGCTGTGTGTCTCTGCTTCCAGTCTGTTGGCCTCTCTTTGTTTTGCCTCATTGCTCGTGAGAATCAGCAGATCTCCGCTCCACAACATTTTATAGACATGATTTTATCCGTAGGGGACTCAGTATGGTAATCATTATGCTATGCAACACTGAACAAGGACTTCTTAAGGTGGTTTGAGATAGATAGTAATGGCATGTATATGCATTAAGTAATCATACATATACGATAGAGAGTGAATGGCTTGCTATTTCCTGGAAGTAGTGCATACCAAACTATAAAAACAGTACAAAAGATTTGCAGATTCATATTTAAAAAAAAAAGAAGACTAAACACCTGACTGTCTTACAGTTGTGACTGAGGAACAACTCTTGCATACCTTGAGGAGGAAAAGCTGTAAACCATTGGTGGGGCCAAGGTCGTCTGCAGTGCTCTCCTGTACTGCTTAAGGCAAGGCAAGGCAACTTTATTTGTATAGCACATTTCATACACAAGGCAGACTCAAAGTGCTTCACATCATAAAACAAAGTGAGAAGAAAAAAAGAAAAGAAAAAATAGAAGAATTAAAAGAAAATAATAACAAATTTTAAAAATGCATTACAGAAAGAAAATAGAATAAAAACATATTTGCAATAATTAAAAACAGTGCAGACATTAAAAGATTTAGCAGAAAGCTATGGTGAACATAAAAGTTTTCAGTCTAGTTTTAAAAGTGGTCAGAGTTGGGGCAAGTCTTACATCTTCAGGAAGTTTATTCCAGCCATTTGTTGCATAGTGACTAAATGATGCTCTCCCGTGATTGTTGTTTACTCTGGGAATCACTAACAGATTGGTCTCAGAAGATCTTAGTGGTCTAGAAGGCTTATGTAGTGGGAGCATATCAGTGATATACTTCGGTCCTAGACCATGTAGTGATTTATATGTGAGCAGGAGGATTTTGAAATCAATCCTCTGACATACAGGGAGCCAATGTAAGGATTTAAGAATTGGTGTAATGTGCTCACATTTTTTGGTCTTTGTAAGAACTCTAGCAGCAGCGTTCTGAACAAGCTGTAGCTGCCTGCCATTTTTTTTCGGAAGACCTGCAAGGAGACCATTACAGTAGTCTAGCCTACTAGTAATAAAGGCATGTACAAGTTTTTCTAAGTCTTGAGCTGACATGAGCCCTCTAAGTCTTGCTACATTTTTTAGGTGATAGTAGGCGGATTTTGTTACTGATTTAACGTGACTGTCCAGACTGTCAGAATCCATAATAACCCCAAGATTTCTGGCTTTGTTTGAGGTTTTCAGGGACAGAGAGTGAAGGTGTTGAATTACTTTAAACCTTTCTTTTTTAGCACCAAAAACAATTATCTCAGTTTTGTCCTCATTTAGTTGTAGGAAGTTTTGGCACATCCAGTCTTTGACTTGCTCAATGCACTGGCACAGAAGATCTATGGGGCGATAGTCGTTTGGTGATAGTGCTACATAGATTTGGGTGTCATCGGCATAGCAATGGTGGTCAATGTTATTATTTTGCATGATTTGTCCTAGTGGGAGCATGTAGATGTTGAATAAAGTTGGCCCCAAGATTGAACCTTGGGGGACTCCACACGTTACATTGGTAGGTTCTGATACAAAGTCGCCAATGGAAACAAAATAGTTCCTATCTTGTAGATATGACTTGAACCAGTTTAAGACTGTGCCTGAGAGCCCCACCCAGTTTTCCAACCTGTCCAAGAGTATTGAGTGGTCGACAGTGTCAAATGCAGCACTGAGGTCTAATAGCATTAATATTGAAGTTTTGCCAGAGTCTGTGTTAAGACGGATGTCATTTACAACTTTAATAAGGGCCGTCTCGGTGCTATGAAAAGGTCGAAATCCTGACTGGAAGTTGTTGTGGCAGCCAGTTGAAGCCAAGAAGTGATTTAGTTGTTGGAGGACAACTTTCTCAATTATTTTACTTATGAAGGGTAGATTTGAAATTGGTCTGTAGTTGTTGATAATAGAGGCATCTAGGCTCCGCTTTTTTAGAAGAGGTTTAATGACTGCAGTTTTGAAGGCCTTTGGGAAATTGCCTGATTGAATGGAGTTATTAACTATTTGCAATACGTCTATTGATAGGCAGTCAAAAACATTCTTAAAAAAGTTGGTAGGTAAAGCATCAAGGCAGCAGGTGGATGATTTTAGATTTGTCACCGTTTCCACTAGAGTTTTAGAGTCTATGGCATTAAAGCTTGCCATCATTGCTGTGTTACTTTTGCCTGAACAGGGTGCTGATCCAACTTTTTTGTTTGAGATATTGATGGCGCGTCTGATGCCTTCAATTTTATTAGTATAAAAGAATGCAAACTCATTGCATTTCTGCGTGGAATGGAGTTTAGCTGGTATTTGTGTTGGGGGGTTGGTCAGTCTGTCAACAGTTGCAAATAGGGTTTTCGCCTTATTAGTGTTGTTGTTTATGATATTGGAGAAGTATGTTTCTCTCGCACTTTTTAAGACTAAATTGTAGGCCCGGAGGCTCTCTTTATAGATGTCATGGTGAATATGAAGTTTAGTACTCCGCCAGATTCGTTCAGCCTTCCTGCACTCTCTTCTCTGGGCTGTCACAACAGCAGCTTTTCTCCAGGGTGCCTTTTGCTTACCAGAAATTGTTTTAACCGTAGCAGGTGCAATGACATCTATGACATTCAGAATTTTGGAATTAAAGTTGTTTACAAGATCATCAGCATGACATGGGTTTAGAGGTGGTAACGAGGAAATGGCATTTTTAAAGAGTACATTGGCATGTTCATTGATGTACCGCTTTTTGACCTTATTTGATTCTGTTTGTGTGTCAGGAATGAAAGAAATATTAAAGAAAACACAGAAGTGATCAGACAATGAAGGATCAGTCACAAAAACATCAGAAACATGGAGACCTTTTGTGATAATCAGGTCCAGGGTGTGTCCCTTACAATGAGTAGCCTCTTTCACATGTTGAGAAAGGTCAAATGTGTCTAGAATATTAAAAAGTTCTTTTGCACCCTTGTCATTCAAATCATCAATATGAAAATTAAAGTCACCAGTTATAACTAGGCAGTCAAAATCAGTGGAGATGCTAGACAATAATTCAGTAAAATCATCGAAAAAATTTGACGAATATTTAGGTGGCCTGTAAATAATTAACAGGAGAACTCTGGGAGAGCATTTCAACACAGCACAAAGATATTCGAATGATGGAAAAACACCAAGGGACATCTGTTTCCCCTGAAATGTATTTTTAAATATAGCAGCAACCCCTCCACCTCTTTTCCCAGATCTATAAACATCAATAAAATTATAGTTGGGGGGTGCTGTCTCGATCAGAATGCTTGCACTGTTATTTTGTTCTAGCCATGTTTCAGTTAAAAACATAAAATCAAGTTTAGAAGTGGTAATAAAATCATTGACTAAAAATGATTTGTTATTAAGAGACCTTACATTTAGCAGACCCATCCTGATGGTGTTATTGACAGGCTTTGAGGTTGACTTTGATTTTGAGAGAACAGGAATGAGATTGTTTAGGTTAGCAGTGTGTTCAAGTTTCCCAATGTTTACTCTCTTAGTAGTCACAACAGGAATGCAGAAGGTGCCATGTTTTGATGTAGGCGACCTTGGGTCCAGCTGATAATGCGGTCTACTGCTGAACCCTTTTCTGTCTCAGCAATATTCAGGGCTGCTGTCAGGGTGGGGAGGGGGTGGCCAAAAGGGAAGAGGTGGCCATAAGGGAAGAGTCTTGGAGGTCTTGGATTTTAGTGACTTAGTTGCAGCTTTGAGAGAGGGGGTCTTGGATTTTGGTGACTTCGTTGCAGCTTTGGAAGAGGGGGTCTTGAGTTTTGGTGACTTAGTTGCAGCTTTGGAAGAGGGGGTCTTAGATTTTGGTGACTTCGTTGCAGCTTTGGAAGAGGGGGTCTTGAGTTTTGGTGACTTAGTTGCAGCCTTGGGAGAGGGGGTCTGAGTAGGGCGGGGGGTAGGTGGGGGTAGCTCCTGGAATTCCAAGGGGGAGGGGGGAAGAGAAAGGTTTATTGGAGGGAGGGAGAATGACGAAGACCTGGATTGGGATTTGGGAGGGGTGGGGGAGGGATCCACATTCAGTCCTCCTTCGACGTTGTTGATAATCTGAGAAGGGCGGGGGGTAGGTGGGGGTAGCTCTTGGAACTCCAAGGGGGAGGAGGGGAGAGAAAGGTTTATTGGAGGGAGGGAGAATGATGAAGACCTGGATGGAGGTTTGGGGGGGGTGGGGGAGGGATCCACATTCAGTCCTCCTTCGACGTTTCTGATAATCTGTGTTTCGTCTTCCCTCTTTGTTGGTTCCTCTCGTCTCTTGTCCTTGGCGACAGATGGATGACGCAGGCAGTAAGACATGTTGGTGATGAATAGCTTTGCCCCTAGCTTATTTAGGCAAAGTCCGTTTGTCTTAAAAAGATGCCTGCGGTCCCAGAAAAAGCGGAAATTGTCAATAAAATGCATTGGGCGAGTAAGAGATGCAGTTGAGAGCCATTTGTTGAGCCAGAACAGTCTACTGAATGTCTCAGCTCCTCTCCCGGTCGGGGGCAGAGGGCCACTGATGAAAACCTCAGCATTCACAGAGCTGACTGTTTCAAAGAGTTTGTTGAAGTCCTCTCTCAACTCTGTTGATTGTTGTTTTTCAATGTCATTAAATCCAATGTGCAGAATGATATTTTTCACAGTTGGGTGTGCAGCCACAATTTCCAGGATTCTTTTTTCCAAATCAGACACCGTATCCTTCGGAAAGCAAAGTACTTTGATGTTATTACTGCTTTTCATATCTTTTACAGAAAAGTCACCCACAATCAGATTTTCAGGCCCTGTCGTTAGCTTTCTCTGTGGCTTTAAGTTAGCAGGTCTTACCCTGCTGCGTGGTGGTGGGGGGTTATCCAGGCAGTCAGAGGGGGATCCATGGTCCTGCAGCAGTGGAGCAAACCTGTTCTTTAGTTGAACAGTTGTTTGCTGGGGAGGTTTCTTGGTAGCTCTCCTCTCCCCAGCTGTCCGCTGCTGTGTCCTACGAGGCAGTGGGGTTGAGGAGGCGCTGTGCCTGGATGGAGATGGTAACGCAGGCCAGCCGGTCAGATCACAGATATCGGGGCGCTGGGTCCTGCCAGATATCCGTTCTCCCATGTCACGGGGAAATGGTCTTCTCTTTGGCTTCGCACCAAGTGTGTTCCAGGGAGGATTATCGCTGGTAGATTTATTACCGTGTACAGGATCCTCCCGTTTCTTCATAGCTTCATTATTGCTACTTAGCTGGGTTCTAGCATGCTCCTGTACTGTTTTGAGTCAGTGCTAGAGTGGTGTTGTTCCCACAAAGTCCATTCACTTCTACATTTACTTCTAACCGATTCATTTTTGTTTCCAGCAGTAAAATCTTCTGTAGGAGTTTATGGTAATCTTCCGTAGAGAAGGGAGGCATCTTCTGCTAATTACCTTTAGCAGGCTCAGGCTTATCTTGTTTGGTAGGCCTCCCCGCGTAGCATTGAGGAAGTCGTAAAAATATTGAAAAATGCCCGTTTTATCTCAAAGAAAATATAATCCCACTGGTTTTGTAAATATCCAGGAGCTGCTGCTCTTTGTTTCTTATTGAGGAGAAGCAGATAGCAAAAAATAGCAGAAAATCGCAGGCAGGGGTGAGAGCAAAGAGGAAAAGCGTCTGCACTGTAGCAAAGCCGGAAGCATTATGGGGCGACCTAGTCCTAGATAAGCAGAGGATAATGCATGGATACAGGCTAAAATCTGGCACATCAGTTTTATGTCAAAACCAATCCATGAAGACACTGGAACACTCAAAGCAACTCTGCAAAAGAGAATGACCACCATGCACTTCTCTAGAGTCGGTGGCATTGTGCTTTACACCACTGCATCCAACGCTTTGCATTGCACTTGCTGATGTATGGCTTGGATGCAGCTGATCGCCATGGAAAACCCATTCCAACCCATTCCAACCCATTCCTCTATGCACTGTTCTTGAGCTAATCTGAAGGCCACAAGAAGTTTGGAGGTCTGTAGCGATTGACTCTGCAGAAAGTTGGCGACCTCTGTTCACTATGCGCCTCAGCTTCCGCTGACCCCGCTATGTCATTTTACGTGGCGTACCACTTCTTGGCTGAGTTGCTGTCGTTCCCAATCGCTTCCACTTTGTTATAATCCCACTGACAGTTGACTGTGGAATATTTAGGAGCGACTAGCGAGGATATTTCACGACTGGAATTGTTGCACAGGTGGCATCCTATTACTGTACCATGCTGGAATTCACTGAGCTCCTGAGAGCGACCCATTCTTTCACAAATGTTTGAAGAAACAGTCTGCATGCCTAGGTGCTTGCTTTCATACACCTGTGGCCATGGACGTGATTGGAACAACGGATTTCAATTATTTGGATGGGTGAGTGAATACTTTTGGCAATATAGTGTATTTTAAAAAACTAGGAATAGCCACCTCCAGGTCTTGGTTTGCCTTCTCCGTCTGGCCGTTGGCATGAGGATGGTGACCCAAGGACAAGCTGGCAGACGTCTCCAAGGACTGACAGAAAGCCATTGTCCCCCTTGGACACAATGTAGGGGGTTACCATGCAACTTAAAAACATGCTGTGTGAGAATTGAAGCAGTCTTGAGTGTAGACAGGAACTTAGTTAGGGGGAATAACATTTACCACTTTAGAGAAGCTGTCCACTATGGTCAGTATGGTAGTGTTACCTTCAGGTGGGGGCAAACCGGTGACGAAGTCCATGGCAATGTGTGACCAAGGATGGTGAGGGATGAGGAGAGGGCGAAGGTGGTCAGCAGGAGCATGGTGAGAAACTTTACACAGACGGAGCAGGCAGAGATGTATGTCTGGGTGTCAGCTGACATGGAGGACCACCAGAAGTGCAGTAGAAGGAGTGCCAGGGTCCGGCGAGATCCTGGATGGCACATGGGCTTAGAAGCATGCCCCCACTGGAAAACTGGGGATCTGGCAATGGGTGTAAGTCCTGGTGGACACCTAGCAAAAGCTAGATGGTCATCCTTGGACTCCTGGACCATCCTTTCAACCTCCCACCTGCCTGCACCCACCAGCCAGAAAGATGGCAGGATGGTCTCCTCTGACGACTCCTTGACCACAGGAGCAAACATGACGGGGCATTGGGCTTTACATTCCTGCAGCCACGACCGTAGTCCAAGGTAAAGTGAAATTGTCCAAGAAAGATGGCCCACCGAGCCTGGTGCAAGTTGAGCCTGCGGGCGGAACGGAGGTTGGATAGGTTCTCATGGTGTGTCCATACCACAAACGGATTAGCATGGTCTCTCTCAAGACATTTGCTTATAACAAAACAAACAACTAACAACAAATGTTAACAGTGGTTGCATGGTCTTGGGTTATGACACTTTCAAGCTCTATTTAGTAAAGGTGAATTTTGGATGTAGGTAAATTACAATGCAATCCTGATGTGTTCAAATGTAATCTGGAGAAATACAGTTGTTTAAAGGACATTCTCACAGCAATATTAAATATATATACTAGAGGAGGACTAGGAATACAATACATAATTAAAGATAGTTTTTAATCAAAGCAATGTTTTCATAAAAATACAATCATTTATTTCATAATCATTTGAATTGTGTTATTTCATGAAAACAATCACTATTAAAACAATAATAAGGATACCATTTGGAATTTTGGGGAATTCAGGATGGTCAAAAGTATTTTCTGTATTAATTTATTTCTTGGTTGACTGTGACGAGACAAGTTCATAGAAAGGAAATCGTAATTAGCAGGTCAAAGTTGTAAAAAATCGGAATTGGCCAAGAAAATTATAATTGTTCATCTGCTTTCTAGATATGTAAGAATGTGGATTCCACTGTCTATGATTCACCAGAGTTCCTGAATGGGAATTTCACTGTCTCTCGTTTATAGACCTAAGTTTGGATGCCAGTTGCTCAATTATTTTCTCCAGAGGTTCCTCTGTCTAAAGTAAGCGTCAATGTGACAGCCGATAGTGTCATGACTGTGGGTTTTGTTGTTTTGGTTTCCTGATTTATTTTGTAGTCCTTCTGTCTTGTGTTGTCATGTGCTTTGCTTGGTCTTGGTTTCCCTCCTTTTTTGTCTCCCAGCTGTGTCTAATTGTCTCGTCAGCCTTGCCTCTAGTTCTCCCCAATCCCAATAGCCTGCCCTTGTGTTTCCACACCTGTCTGTTGTCGAACCTAATCAACCTCTGTGTATTTAGTCTGTAACTTTCGTTTCTGTCTTGGCTTGAGGGGTACTCCACCAAACTCGCTAATTAACGCGGCACTTACCTAGTTAAGCCTGGTTAGAACTAACGCCAACTTCCACTTGCGGCTAAACCCATTCCATTAACGCATTTCAGCCGCGCCTTGTTGAGGCTTATTCAAGCCAGGTTAACGTTGTCGTGTGTTACGCACGTTCACAGGATATGAAGCCAGACCAGAACCGTGAATGTCGAATCATCGAGAAAATGGCAGAAAAGACCAGAGCAAAAATTGGAACTGTACGAGGAGTACAAACCCATCATAACCAAAAAATGGAATACTGTAGTGATAAATAAAAATTGCGAGGCTGCTTGGGCAAGAATTGCCGAACGATTAAATACGGAAGTACCGTTAAGAGTAACATGTTCTAATATAACACTGACAACGATTTCTCGGACGTGAGGATAGTGTAGCGGTAACGCGCCGGCTTTGCACACGGCCGGCCACGGTTCAATTCCCGACTATGGAACTTTGTGAAACGTCTTTCTTTGGCCGGAACTCTCTCTCCCTCTCTCTCTCTCTCTCTCCCTCTCTCTCTCTCTCTCTCTCTCTCTCTCTCTCTCTCTCTCTCTCGATAGGCCTAGTAAATGGATCTACATTGACCAACTCATTTATCTCAACAATTGCCTATCATGTTTTTGCAAGTTATATTAGGGTTCTGGGGAAATTGTATGACATATTTATCATAGTTAAGGTAAAATGTTGCTCTAATTCTCTGATCTAAAGACAATTATACAGGCACAAAAAAAAAAAAGACACGTGATGTCCTCCCCGGGATGTGAACCTGGGATGCCCATGTTCAAGGGCAGGTGCATCACCACTCACCCAACTGGGGGCTCTAGATAATGATATGGCCAGTCGGTCTTAAACAAAATAAACGATTTATTCATAATTTTTTAATTGCAAGCATGTATTCTTAGACGCTTGATGAAAATATAGCCTGTTTGTACTTCATATATGTAATTTTGGTAATTTTTGGTCTTTCACGTGACGAAATCACGAGGACTAGGCTTGGCGGAACCTTCTGCTGGTAAAGTTGTTTCCGACAGACGGACTTCTCTGAAACCCCCGCTAAAGTAAGCCTGATGGTTAGCCTGCCCCGGGGCAGGCTAGTTTGGTCGGATAAATTCCCATGGTTACTTAGCGGAGAGTGCCTCAAGTCACGTTGATGGAACGCAACTCTCACTAAAGGTAGTGAGGCTTATCGAAATTAGCCCGGCTTTGCGCTTAGCGAGGTTGATGGAATACCCCTTTGGTCGTCTTTTTTATCCAGGATGTGTGTCCACCACCTGATCTGTCCTGCCTGTGTCCTGGTCTTTGTCTGGATTATTGTTGGTGAGTTTTGTCTATGCTTTGGATTATTTTGTTCTTTGTTTTTTGATAGTGTTTTTGCCCCTGTGGTCTCCCTGAGTTTTTGGACTTGTTTTTTTGTTAGCTTATTATTTAAATAAACCTTTTAACTGCATTTGGGTCGATACCTCCTTCATTCATAGTTCATCCTTGACGGATATATTTATCAGAGATCAATATTGGTGCAGTGTCGGCTAATCATTCAGAATTACAAATGGACCAGCCTCTGAGTGACATTTGAAACCCTCTCTTACGATGTGATTATTTCTTTGAGTGTGGAAAACAATTTTACTTGTCTTCTTTGGTGGACTGTGAAAACATCAGGGACAACAATGGTAGTAGGACTTTTGTTACATCCCTGGCTAATTCTGATATATTGCTTCTGAGAATGTCAGTAACCACATCACAACATCATAAGTTGATCTTACATCTAACAAGTAATCCTAACATGCATCCTTAAACAGAAATGGCTGTGTGGGTTTTCAGGTAGGAAACTCCAGCATTAAAAATTGCACAACTAAATATTCTTTATGACATTGCAGGCAAAGAGTTTTATCCCCACCTCGCATTACGTTACTTGACAGAAGATGGTGCTATATGAGTCATCCGTAGGAAAGTCCAGAAAACATTGATATGGGGCCCCATGAGTGAAACATTTCTCTTTATTACGATGGCAAAACCTTTTTGGATTCAAACAACTTGGACATGAATTTCTTCATCTCTTTGGACTGCAAACCATATATAATGGGGTTGAGGCTGCCGGGGATGATATGATATAAAATAGCAGCAAGTTTTCTGTAGTCTGAGTACTGCGGATAGCGATGCAGAAGAATAATAGACATTCCACTGATTAACATGATGAGATACACAACCAGATGAGTGCTGCAGGTCTTCAAAGCTTTACTGTTCAAAGACTTGTTGTTACTGGTGAGACAGACCACTGTGATCTTAGTGTAGGTGAGAACCATGCTGCCTATTGAACCTGTGAACAGGACGACGGTGAACGTGAGGCCATAGACATTATTAACAAACACACTCTCACAGGAGAGCTTAAACAGTGCAGCATTGTCACAGTACGGGCTTCTTATCAGAGTTCTGCAGCGGTTCAGTCGTATGGTCAGACCCAGCAGAACCCCAACCAAAACAAAGGCAACCCCCCAGGCAGAGAGCGTCAGCTTGATCACCATCTTGTTGGTCATTATAGCGGTGTAGCGTAGGGGATTACAGATGGCCACGTATCTGTCAAAGGCCATAATCATGAGCACCGTGTGGGAAGTGGTGCCAAACATGTGTATTGTGAAAGCTTGGACCACACATTCATAGTAACTGATGAGGCGCTCAGACGGAGGTCTCAACATGTCTATCAGTAAACGGGGCAGCGTGATAGAATTACCCAGGATGTCATTGACTGACAGGTTGCAGAAAAGCAGATACATCGGCTGGTGAAGACTTTTGTCAATGAAAACCAGAACAGCTATTGCTACATTTACAAAAATTATAAACAAGTAGGAGACAAAGATAAATAGAAAGACAGGCCATGTGGAATCCTTTGAGACATTCAACCCCTCCAGCTGTAATGTTAAGCTGTTGTAGGTGTCGTTTTCCATCAACCTGAAAGAACCAAAACAACGCTGTCAATGTCACAAGTAATGTCTTTGCAATTTAGAATAAGAGGTCATGTTAAATCACAGCATACAACTAACAGAACAGAAAACAACTTTTTCCAGATATCAGCAATAAAGAATCCCAGTATGGATAATTTATAGTTTGGTGTTTTATGTCAGCTTGTTTCTGTTCAAAATCAAGAACTTCGTGTTCAAGTCCAGGAAGTCCATCACTCATGTAGTAACAATGCAGCAATAAACTATGAAAAATGTGCTGAAAGTTGTAGATAACCTGCTGTGTGTCTCTGCTTCCAGTCTGTTGGCCTCTCTTTGTTTTGCCTCATTGCTCGTGAGAATCAGCAGATCTCCGCTCCACAACATTTTATAGACATGATTTTATCTTTAGGGGACTCAGTATGGTAATCATTATGCTATGCAACACTGAACAAGGACTTCTTAAGGTGGTTTGAGATAGATAGTAATAGCATGTATATGCATTAAGTAATCATACATATACGATAGAGAGTGAATGGCTTGCTATTTGCTGGAAGTAGTGCATACCAAACTATAAAAACAGTACAAAAGATTTGCAGATTCATATTTAAAAAAAAAAAAAGACTAAACACCTGACTGTGTGACAGTTGTTACTGAGGAACAACCCTTGCATACCTTGAGGAGGAAAAGCTGTAAACCATTGGTGGGGCCAAGGTCGTCTGCAATGCTCTCCTAAGTGTACTGCTTAGGGGGCCACCTAGTCCTGGATAAGCAGAGGATAATGCATGGATACAGGCTTAAATCTGGCACGTCAGTTTTATGTCAAAACCAATCCATGAAGACACTGGAACACTCAAAGCAACTCTGCAAAAGAGAATGACCACCATGCACTGCTCTAGAGTCGGTGGCATCGTGCTTTACACCACTGCATCCGACGCTTTGCATTGCACTTGCTGATGTATGGCTTGGATGCAGCTGCTCGGCCATGGAAAACCCATTCCAACCCATTCCTCTACGCTGTCCTTGAGCTAATCTGAAGGCCACAAGAAGTTTGGAGACCTGTAGCGATTGACTCTGCAGAAAGTTGGCGACCTCTGTGCACTATGCGCCTCAGCTTCCGCTGACCCCGCTCTGTCATTTTACGTGGACTACCACTTCTTGGCTGAGTTGCTGTCGTTCCCAATCGCTTCCACTTTGTTATAATCCACTGACAGTTGACTGTGGAATATTTAGGAGCGACTAGCAAGGATATTTCACGACTGGAATTGTTGCACAGGTGGCATCCTATTACAGTACCATGCTGGAATTCACTGAGCTCCTGAGAGCGACCCATTCTTTCACAAATGTTTGAAGAAACAGTCTGCATGCCTAGGTGCTTGCTTTCATACACCTGTGGCCATGGACGTGATTGGAACAACGGATTTCAATTATTTGGATGGGTGAGTGAATACTTTTGGCAATATAGTGTATTTTAAAAAACTAGGAATAGCCACCTCCAGGTCTTGGTTCGCCTACTCCGTCTGGCCGTTGGCATGAGGGTGGTGACCCAAGGACAAGCTGGCAGACGTCTCCAAGGACTGACAGAAAGCCATTGTCCCCCTTGGACACAATGTAGGGGGTTACCATACAACTTAAAAACATGCTGTGTGAGAATTGAAGCAGTCTTGAGTGTAGACAGGAACTCAGTCAGGGGGAATAAAATTTACCACTTTAGAGAAGCTGTCCACTATGGTCAGAATGGTAGTGTTACCTTCAGGTGGGGGCGAACCGGTGACGAAGTCCATGGCAATGTGTGACCAAGGATGGTGAGGGATGAGGAGAGGGCGAAGGTGGTCAGCAGGAGCATGGTGATAAACTTTACTCCGGGCACAGACGGAGCAGGCAGAGATGTATGTCTGGGTGTCAGCTGACATGGAGGGCCAACAGAAGTGCAGCCGCAGGAGTGCCAAGGTCCGACGAGATCCTCACCTAGCAATAGCTATATGGTCAACCTGGGCCTCCTGGACCATCCTTTCAACCTCCCACCTGGCTGCCCCCACCAGGTAAAAAAGCTAATTTAGTTTACACATTGCTGAAGGTCCGAGAGTTGTTTTGTCAACTCCATTAGGTGCTGTTAGCTCTCAACTACAATCGAGAATACTCATTTACAAGAAACCACTTGGGGCTATACATTGTCTGTCTTAGGTATAACAGTAATACTACAGTAGTTTTATCCATTGTATGCCTTTTGTGTTGAGTTTAATAAATTGCCATCAAAGTAGGTCAATTTGCATTTTACAGCCCTCATTTTTGGTTATTACACAAACCTATCCTATATTTACAGGGAATGACTCTGGCCTTATGAGTTTAAGTTAGAGTACTTTAATTTTGTTACTTATTTAACAATATATGCCAGAAAGATTACAAAATATTTTTTTTTCTTCACGAAAAACAAAATATGATACATGGTTACATCAGCTAGATCAACAAATTACGAACAATAATATGACATCCATCCATCAATCAATGGGAAACAACTTTACACAGAGCTTAAGAAGGTTATCAGCTCATATCAGCTAATCTTTTCAAATCCAAATAAATATAACTCCTCCCAACATTTTGTCCCGCCTGCTGATCCTGTTTCTGAAATACGTCACAAGGGATAGAGATTCTGTAATTTATTTTTTACTACTTTTGCAATGTCTTGCCACAATTCGTTATAATTTTAAAACTATTATCTGTTGGTGTTTAAAACTCAGATTGTTTTAGGTCCCTGCATAAATACACCGATCAGCCATAACATTACGACCACCAGCCTAATATTGTGTAGGTCCCACTTTTACTGCCAAAACAGCCCTGACCACTGGTGGCATGGACTCCACTAGACCTCTGACATCTATCTGGCATTAAGCCGTCGGTAGCATGGGGCCTCCATGGATCGGACTTGTTTGTCCAGCACATCCCACAGATGCTCGATTGGATTGAGATCTGGAGAATTTGAACCTGAACCATTTCTGCTTTGTGGCGCATTATCCTGCTGTAAGTGGCCACTGCAATCAGGGAATACCGTCTCCATGAAAGGGTATAAAACACATATGTTGTGGTGATGAATTCAACAAGAACAAAACAAACATGGAATTTCTCTTTATTATGATGGCAATAGTTTAGACAAGAATTTTCGTATCTCTTTGGACTGAACTCCATAAATAAAGGGGTTGAGACAGCCAGGGACGACATGAAACATAATTCTACCGAGTTTTCTGTACTCTGAGTACAGAGTGAAGCGATGCAGTGTAATGTTTGATATTGCAATGATCATCATGATCAGAAACACAACCAGATGAGTGCTGCAGGTCTTCAAAGCTTTACTGTTCAAAGACTTGTTGTTACTGGTGAGACAGACCACTGTGATCTTAGTGTAGGTGAGAACCATGCTGCCTATCGAAGCTGTGAACAGGACGACGGTGAACATGAGGCCATAGACATTATTAACAAACACACTCTCACAGGAGAGCTTAAACAGCGAGGCGTTGTCACAGTACGGGTTTGTGATCAGAGTCCTGCAGCGGTTCAGTCGTATGGTCAGACCCAGCAGAACCCCAACCAAAACTAAGGCCACCCCCCAGGCAGAGAGCGTCAGCTTGATCACCATCTTGTTGGTCATTATAGCAGTGTAGCGTAGGGGATTGCAGATGGCCACGTATCTGTCAAAGGCCATAATCATGAGCACCGTGAAACTACTGGTACCAAACATGTGTATGGTGAAAGCTTGGACCACACATTCATTATAACCAATTATGCGCTCAGACGGAGGCCTCAACATGTCCATAAGTAAACGCGGCAGAAAGACAGAATTTCCAAGTATATCATTAATGGGCAGGTTGCAGTAAAGAAGATACATGGGCTGGTGTAGGTTCTTGTCAATGAGAATAAGAACAGCAATGCTCATATTTGCAATCGTTAAAAATACGTAGGAGACAAGAAGGAAGAGAAAGAACGGGTACATAGCCCCTTTTGAAATAGTTATTCCCTCCAGCTGGAGTGTGAGGCTGTTATAGGTGTAGTTTTCCATCAACCTGAAACAACAAAATAACGTTAAAGTCACAGATAATGTCCTTGTCATTTCAATGTATTCAAAAATTACAGGAGCCAATATTCTTTACATGGATGTGACCTTGATTATAAACTATAATAATTAGTTACTTGCATGTAAATATTACCACCTTTCTCAATGTTTCATCTTCCCCCCTCACTGAGTCACTGACGGTAGTATGGCCCAGCAAATATCAACACCGCAAAGGGTCACAAAGTTTTATAGACACAGTTTCATCATGGGAGTAATTAATTATCTTTATGTTGGATAATGTGTGATGCAACAATAAGAAATCATTACGCAAATGTTTACAAGCTACACAGTCAAGAAGTAATGTTTGATACCTTCCCTTACATTCCAAACTGTAGCTCTCACAATATGTATAGAGAAAATATCTTTAATGAAAAGTGTTTTACAACTGATGGACATTAATAATTCAACCATAGGCATAGTAAACAGTAAACCCAACCCGGCATATTGGTCAGCTCATATAAGGCTGTTTTCCCTTTTAGGCCTCTCTACTTGTTTATGTGGGAAAGCCTAGAAACCTGTAGACCACATGGGGCAACAGGAGTTTTCCCCCTTTAGGCCCATCTGGATGTTTTTCTGGCAACCTACAGATTGGCTTTCCCAAAGAACACCCATATCTTACTTAAATAACGACTGTTCATTTTTATTTCACCCTGAACACCAGGATAATCCACAGACCTCGCTGTGAGCAGGTTGTAAAAATGTATTTGTAAAAGCTTGATGAAGTTATGTAGTTAGAGAAACACGTCATTACATTTTTCGAGTGTCATTTTTTTATGCTTTGAGCATCACAAATCCAAATTCTATCTTCATTACTTCCTCTTTGGAGGGCCAGTGATCAGGCTCAGCAATCAAACGAAGATAATTAACAATATGTTGATAGTTACTAGCTACGGACAGAAATAGGGAAAGCACTTGACCACCAGGTCACTGATGTGGAAATGTGCCAGGATATTAAAAACTTTACAAACAGGTTAAATAGGTTAAAAACAATTTGACAGTTTACGAAATTATCTTGAGTATGATGGCCTAAAGAAATAAAACAACCTCATTTTTTAAAGCCTTTTAAATTAGTAAAATGCTTGATGATGCTAGCACGTAACTCTTTACTGACCAGGCCGTAGATAATGGGGTTGATGGCTGGGGGAATGATAATAAACAGGATGCTGAATAACTTCTTGATATTTTGTGAGAGAGAGGGGAACCTGTGACTCACAATTATGACCACTGAAGCTATTTGGTACAGCACATACACAGAAAGGTGTGATGCGCACGTCTGAAAGGCCTTATTGCGGATTGCATTGTTAGCACTGCCTTCTTTTACAGAAGCATGCAGGATTTTGAAGTAGGAAAATGCAATGATGAGGAAGATACTTGTAGTCACACACCAAGTCATGGACAGACCTAGAAAAACAAACAGAAAATTACAAATGTGATATTATGTGACTTTTAACTGCTGAAATGTTAACTGCTGAGATTAGAGAGACATCATTAGATTTGTTGTGTGTGTGTGTGTGTGTGTGTGTGTGTGTGTGTGTGTGTGTGTGTGTGTGTGTGTGTGTGTGTGTGTGTGTGGTCTAAACGAGTTGACTGACCATAGATGTTATTTATGGGGGTGGGGCCACAGGCCAGGTTCAGGATAGCACGGTTGCTGCAGTAGACGTGTTGGATGGTGTTACTACACAGCGGAGCATTCTTGTGGAAGGAGAAGAGCACAGCAATACACAGCAGAGCGACGATCCAGGCCAGAGCACAGCAGGTGTGCAGCCGAGCCGATGTCATGATGGCGTGATACCTGAGTGGTTCACACACAGCAATATACCTGCAGAGGCAGAGCACTGTTAAACATCCACAGCTTGTTCCAGTTAAAAATATATATTTACAGGATATGAGCAAACTGTTTGCATCTGTTTATGTAAAACATCTTGAAGTTGATCTCATTTAGGCTTTCCTCAAATAAAAAGTCATGAACCCATTCGGGTGAATTTTGTGCAAAATCTATTCAACATTAAGGCATTATTAAGTGCAAAGCACACAGGAGAGGCCTTCAACGACATTAATAATGATAACAATTATAACAAAACAGTGTAACAGCGTTTTCCCAACTAATTAAAAAAAGTAATTCAGATGAAAACCAGGTTGCAAGACAAATTTCATCAGGAAGCCATGATAGCAAAAGCACAGTTCTTTAAGGTTTTAAGTGCAGGTCAGGGGTTGAGTTTCTTTGTACGATGTAGGTACAGGTATAAGGGACATTAATGTTAATAAAGATGTATGGTTGGGCTGGACTAGGCTGTGCTTTAACAGTAACCCTGAAATCAATCCTGAAATTATTGGAAGCCAAGGCAGGGAGTCTAAAATGGGGGGTTATGTGATATTTTTTGTTTGATCCACCTAACAGTCTGGCTGCTGTTTTTTTGCATAATTTGAAGGTGTGAACGTGCTTCATTGTTTCGGCAGGTAAAGCGAGGAATAACAATTGTCAACAAGAACATCAAGGCATAACTTTCTCCAGTCCAACGAAGATCATCCTTTAAGATGGGTAGCCAGAGCTGTGAGTCTTTGTTTGGCGGTCTCCAGGGTCTCTGGTATGTAGTGTTTGGTGTACTTCCTAGGTAGTTATTTCTTTCTAGCACCTTGTTGTGGCTCTGATAGCTGGTATACCTCTCTCCATGTTGCCTTGATTTTAGTCTCCAACCTCCAACCTCCTGGGGGATACTGCTCCTTATGGCTTATGCCGTTCATCTTGTAGCCAAGCATCTCTAGCATTGTTGCTGTACTGTACAGTTCTCCAGACTAACTTTTTACATTGTTCGCAGTGGTGCATCTAACTTTTTCTTTCCTAACTTGCACCAGCACATAATTTAGGTGCCCCCAAAGTTTTCACTGTGCCTTTTGGCACCACAATAACACACCAATTATTATTGTACTACTTTGGTGCTTCTTGCACTTCAATCATCTGGGAAGGAGCATACAGCTGCTTGGTCCTCCTGACTGGCTTGCTGTCCTTCACATCCAATTCATTTTCATTTATAGATGTTCAGCATTCCACCTTCTGAAAATTATGGTTATAATACTTTGCAGGTACAATATAAGCAGACACCTCAAGCCATGGAAAATTGGCTGCAATAACATGAAACAAGAGAAAGCCAATGACGCTCTTGCTGAACATATTTATCAGCATATTTACGACACTTCATCTCTTTATTGAGACACACAGCCCAATGTCCATGTTTTTCTGTTGAACTTCCTCATGTGTGGTCAGCAGTACTCCTTCCTCCACAGAGGCGATATTTATTTACTACTGTGGTCACGAAACCACTCTGGTCAGCTCTATATCGCCACCTTGAGGACTGACGTTGAATATGTCAGCATGGGTCAACTTGTGTGGACCATGTTTCTGGCTTGACAACGATTCCACTCTTCGACTGCTGCTAATTTCAAATCAATGCCACCCATGATTCAGACATATTATTCAACCTAATCTTATGGGCTCAGCGTTCCTTTTTTGGTAGAGTAAAAGTGAAAGATTAAGTCATGTATTTATTACTTAGGATACTGAGGATCCCATTTGCTTGTTTTTCTTTCTTTTTTTCTTTTTTTTTTTGCTTTCCTTTTTACTGCTCATATGCTTTATTTAGTTTGCATTATTATTATTATTATTTTTTAACATGTTCAATAAAATAATAATAATAAATTGTGCCTTTGGTATCAGAAAAAAGCAAATTTAGTTTACACATTGCTGAAGGTCCAAGAGTTGTTTTGTCAACTCCATTAGGTGCTGTTAGCTCTCAACTACAATCGAGAATACTCATTTACAAGAAACCACTTGGGGCTATACATTGTCTGTCTTAGGTATGACAGTAATACTACAGTAGTTTTATCCATTGTATGCCTTTTGTGTTGAGTTTAATTAATTGCCATCAAAGTAGGTCAATTTGCATTTTACAGCCCTCATTTTTGGTTATTACACAAACCTATCCTATATTTACAGGGAATGACTCTGGCCTTATGAGTTTAAGTTAGAGTACTATAATTTTGTTACTTATTTAACAATATATGCCAGAAAGATTACAAAATATTTTTTTTTCTTCACGAAAAACAAAATATGATACATGGTTACATCAGCTAGATCAACAAATTACGAACAATGATATGACATCCATCCATCAATCAATGGGAAACAACTTTACACAGAGCTTAAGAAGGTTATCAGCTCATATCAGCTAATCTTTTCAAATCCAAATAAATATAACTCCTCCCAACATTTTGTCCCGCCTGCTGATCCTGTTTCTGAAATACGTCACAAGGGATAGAGATTCTGTAATTTATTTTTGACTACTTTTGCAATGTCTTGCCACAATTCGTTATCATTTTAAAACTATTATCTGTTGGTGTTTAAAACTCAGATTGTT
Organism: Eutrigla gurnardus; assembly: GCF_963514095.1. Lineage (NCBI taxonomy): Eukaryota > Metazoa > Chordata > Actinopteri > Perciformes > Triglidae > Eutrigla > Eutrigla gurnardus. The sequence goes on from NC_139938.1 coordinate 21,572,506, forward strand.
TTAGGTCCCTGCATTAATACACCGATCAGCCATAACATTACGACGACCAGCCTAATATTGTGTAGGTCCACCTTTTACTGCCAAAACAGCCCTGACCACTGGTGGCATGGACCCCACTAGACCTCTGAAGGTGTGCTGTGGTATCTGGCATTAAGCCGTCGGTAGCATGGGGCCTCCATGGATCGGACTTGTTTGTCTACAGATGCTCGATTGGATTGAGATCTGGAGAATTTGAACCTGAACCATTTCTGCTTTGTGGCGCATTATCCTGCTGTAAGTGGCCACTGCAATCAGGGAATACCGTCTCCATGAAAGGGTATAAAACACATATGTTGTGGTGATGAATTCAACAAGAACAAAACAAACATGGAATTTCTCTTTATTATGATGGCAATAGTTTCTTGCAGTCAAACAACTTAGACAAGAATTTTCGTATCTCTTTGGACTGAACTCCATAAATAAAGGGGTTGAGACAGCCAGGGACGACATGAAACAAAATTCTACCGAGTTTTCTGTACTCTGAGTACAGAGTGAAGCGATGCAGTGTAACGTTTGATATTGCATTGATCATCATGATCAGAAACACAACCAGATGAGTGCTGCAGGTCTTCAAAGCTTTACTGTTCAAAGACTTGTTGTTACTGGTGAGACAGACCACTGTGATCTTAGTGTAGGTGAGAACCATGCTGCCTATCGAAGCTGTGAACAGGACGACGGTGAACGTGAGGCCATAGACATTATTAACAAACACACTCTCACAGGAGAGCTTAAACAGCGAGGCGTTGTCACAGTACGGGTTTGTGATCAGAGTCCTGCAGCGGTTCAGTCGTATGGTCAGACCCAGCAGAACCCCAACCAAAACTAAGGCCACCCCCCAGGCTGAGAGCGTCAGCTTGATCACCATCTTGTTGGTCATTATAGCAGTGTAGCGTAGGGGATTGCAGATGGCCACGTATCTGTCAAAGGCCATAATCATGAGCACCGTGAAACTACTGGTACCAAACATGTGTATGGTGAAAGCTTGGACCACACATTCATTATAACCAATTATGCGCTCAGACGGAGGCCTCAACATGTCCATAAGTAAACGCGGCAGAAAGACAGAATTTCCAAGTATATCATTAATGGGCAGGTTGCAGTAAAGAAGATACATGGGCTGGTGTAGGTTCTTGTCAATGAGAATAAGAACAGCAATGCTCATATTTGCAATCGTTAAAAATACGTAGGAGACAAGAAAGAAGAGAAAGAACGGGTACATAGCCCCTTTTGAAATAGTTATTCCCTCCAGCTGGAGTGTGAGGCTGTTATAGGTGTAGTTTTCCATCAACCTGAAACAACAAAATAACGTTAAAGTCACAGATAATGTCCTTGTCATTTCAATGTCAAATTATATTTCATTGAATTGGTAACAAATCCACCCCCTGCAGTACTTCTGATTTTGTAGAAGAAGAAAAATTACAGGAGCCAATATTCTTTACATGGATGTGACCTTGATTATAAACTATAATAATTAGTTACTTGCATGTAAATATTACCACCTTTCTCAATGTTTCATCTTCCCCCCTCACTGAGTCACTGACGGTAGTATGGCCCAGCAAATATCAACACCGCAAAGGGTCACAAAGTTTTATAGACACAGTTTCATCATGGGAGTAATTAATTATCTTTATGTTGGATAATGTGTGATGCAACAATAAGAAATCATTACGCAAATGTTTACAAGCTACACAGTCAAGAAGTAATGTTTGATACCTTCCCTTACATTCCAAACTGTAGCTCTCACAATATGTATAGAGAAAATATCTTTAATGAAAAGTGTTTTACAACTGATGGACATTAATAATTCAACCATAGGTATAGTAAACAGTAAACCCAACCCGGCATATTGGTCAGCTCATATAAGGCTGTTTTCCCTTTTAGGCCTCTCTACTTGTTTATGTGGGAAAGCCTAGAAACCTGTAGACCACATGGGGCAACAGGAGTTTTCCCCCTTTAGGCCCATCTGGATGTTTTTCTGGCAACCTACGGATTGGCTTTCCCAAAGAACACCCATATCTTACTTAAATAACGACGGTTCATTTTTATTTCACCCTGAACACCAGGATAATCCACAGACCTCGCTGTGAGCAGGTTGTAAAAATGTATTTGTAAAAGCTTGATGAAGTTATGTAGTTAGAGAAACACGTCATTACATTTTTCGAGTGTCATTTTTTTATGCTTTGAGCATCACAAATCCAAATTCTATCTTCATTACTTCCTCTTTGGAGGGCCAGTGATCAGGCTGAGCAATCAAACGAAGATAATTAACAATATGTTGATAGTTACTAGCTACGGACAGAAATAGGGAAAGCACTTGACCACCAGGTCACTGATGTGGAAATGTGCCAGGATATTAAAAACTTTACAAACAGGTTAAATAGGTTAAAAACAATTTGACAGTTTACGAAATTATCTTGAGTATGATGGCCTAAAGAAATAAAACAACCTCATTTTTTAAAGCCTTTTAAATTAGTAAAATGCTTGATGATGCTAGCACGTAACTCTTTACTGACCAGGCCATAGATAATGGGGTTGATGGCTGGCGGAATGATAATAAACAGGATGCTGAATAACTTCTTGATATTTTGTGAGAGAGAGGGGAACCTGTGACTCACAATTATGACCACTGAAGCTATTTGGTACAGCACATACACAGAAAGGTGTGATGCGCACGTCTGAAAGGCCTTAGTGCGGATTGCATTGTTAGCACTGCCTTCTTTTACAGAAGCATGCAGGATTTTGAAGTAGGAAAATGCAATGATGAGGAAGATACTTGTAGTCACACACCAAGTCATGGACAGACCTAGAAAAACAAACAGAAAATTACAAATGTGATATTATGTGACTTTTAACTGCTGAGATTAGAGAGACATCATTAGATTTGTTTGTGTGTGTGTGTGTGTGTGTGTGTGTGTGTGTGTGTGTGTGTGTGTGTGTGTGTGTGTGTGTGTGTGTGTGTGGTCTAAACGAGTTGACTGACCATAGATGTTATTTATGGGGGTGGGGCCGCAGGCCAGGTTCAGGATAGCACGGTTGCTGCAGTAGACGTGTTGGATGGTGTTACTACACAGCGGAGCATTCTTGTGGAAGGAGAAGAGCACAGCAATACACAGCAGAGCGACGATCCAGGCCAGAGCACAGCAGGTGTGCAGCCGAGCCGATGTCATGATGGCGTGATACCTGAGTGGTTCACACACAGCAATATACCTGCAGAGGCAGAGCACTGTTAAACATCCACAGCTTGTTCCAGTTAAAAATATATATTTACAGGATATGAGCAAACTGTTTGCATCTGTTTATGTAAAACATCTTGAAGTTGATCTCATTTAGGCTTTCCTCAAATAAAAAGTCATGAACCCATTCGGGTGAATTCTGTGCAAAATCTATTCAACATTAAGGCATTATTAAGTGCAAAGCACACAGGAGAGGCCTTCAACGACATTAATAATGATAACAATTATAACAAAACAGTGTAACAGCGTTTTCCCAACTAATTAAAAAAAGTAATTCAGATGAAAACCAGGTTCAAGACAAATTTCATCAGGAAGCCATGATAGCAAAAGCACAGTTCTTTAAGGTTTTAAGTGCAGGTCAGGGGTTGAGTTTCTTTGTACGATGTAGGTACAGGTATAAGGGACATTAATGTTAATAAAGATGTATGGTTGGGCTGGACTAGGCTGTGCTTTAACAGTAACCCTGAAAGCAATCCTGAAATTATTGGAAGCCAAGGCAGGGAGGCTAAAATGGGGGGTTATGTGATATTTTTTGTTTGATCCACCTAACAGTCTGGCTGCTGTTTTTTGCATAATTTGAAGGTGTGAACGTGCTTCATTGTTTCGGCAGGTAAAGCGAGGAATAACAATTGTCAACAAGAACATCAAGGCATAACTTTCTCTAGTCCAACGAAGATCATCCTTTGAGATGGGTAGCCAGAGCTGTGAGTCTTTGTTTGGCAGTCTCCAGGGTCTCTGGTATGTAGTGTTTGGTGTACTTCCTAGGTAGTTATTTCTTTCTAGCACCTTGTTGTGGCTCTGATAGCTGGTATACCTCTCTCCATGTTGCCTTGATTTTAGTCTCCAACCTCCAACCTCCTGGGGGATACTGCTCCTTATGGCTTATGCCGTTCATCTTGTAGCCAAGCATCTCTAGCATTGTTGCTGTACTGTACAGTTCTCCAGACTAACTTTTTACATTGTTCGCAGTGGTGCATCTAACTTTTTCTTTCCTAACTTGCACCAGCACATAATTTAGGTGCCCCCAAAGTTTTCACTGTGCCTTTTGGCACCACAATAACACACCAATTATTATTGTACTACTTTGGTGCTTCTTGCACTTCAATCATCTGGGAAGGAGCATACAGCTGCTTGGTCCTCCTGACTGGCTTGCTGTCCTTCACATCCAATTCATTTTCATTTTTAGATGTTCAGCATTCCACCTTCTGAAAATTATGGTTATAATACTTTGCAGGTACAATATAAGCAGACACCTCAAGCCATGGAAAATTGGCTGCAATAACATGAAACAAGAGAAAGCCAATGACGCTCTTTCTGAACATGTTTATCAGCATATTTACGACACTTCATCTCTTTATTGAGACACACAGCCCAATGTCCATGTTTTTCTGTTGAACTTCCTCATGTGTGGTCAGCAGTACTCCTTCCTCCACAGAGGCGATATTTATTTACTACTGTGGTCACGAAACCACTCTGGTCAGCTCTATATCGCCACCTTGAGGACTGACGTTGAATATGTCAGCATGGGTCAACTTGTGTGGACCATGTTTCTGGCTTGACAACGATTCCACTCTTCGACTGCTGCTAATTTCAAATCAATGCCACCCATGATTCAGACATATTATTCAACCTAATCTTATGGGCTCAGCGTTCCTTTTTTGGTAGAGTAAAAGTGAAAGATTAAGTCATGTATTTATTACTTAGGATACTGAGGATCCCATTTGCTTGTTTTTCTTTCTTTTTTTCTTTTCTTTTTTTGCTTTCCTTTTTACTGCTCATATGCTTTATTTAGTTTGCATTATTATTATTATTATTATTTTTTAACATGTTCAATAAAAGAATAATAATAAATTGTGCCTTTGGTATCAGAAAAAAGCTAATTTAGTTTACACATTGCTGAAGGTCCGAGAGTTGTTTTGTCAACTCCATTAGGTGCTGTTAGCTCTCAACTACAATCGAGAATACTCATTTACAAGAAACCACTTGGGGCTATACATTGTCTGTCTTAGGTATAACAGTAATACTACAGTAGTTTTATCCATTGTATGCCTTTTGTGTTGAGTTTAATTAATTGCCATCAAAGTAGGTCAATTTGCATTTTACAGCCCTCATTTTTGGTTATTACACAAACCTATCCTATATTTACAGGGAATGACTCTGGCCTTATGAGTTTAAGTTAGAGTACTTTAATTTTGTTACTTATTTAACAATATATGCCAGAAAGATTACAAAATATTTTTTTTTCTTCACGAAAAACAAAATATGATACATGGTTACATCAGCTAGATCAACAAATTACGAACAATAATATGACATCCATCCATCAATCAATGGGAAACAACTTTACACAGAGCTTAAGAAGGTTATCAGCTCATATCAGCTAATCTTTTCAAATCCAAATAAATATAACTCCTCCCAACATTTTGTCCCGCCTGCTGATCCTGTTTCTGAAATACGTCACAAGGGATAGAGATTCTGTAATTTATTTTTTACTACTTTTGCAATGTCTTGCCACAATTCGTTATAATTTTAAAACTATTATCTGTTGGTGTTTAAAACTCAGATTGTTTTAGGTCCCTGCATAAATACACCGATCAGCCATAACATTACGACCACCAGCCTAATATTGTGTAGGTCCCACTTTTACTGCCAAAACAGCCCTGACCACTGGTGGCATGGACTCCACTAGACCTCTGACATCTATCTGGCATTAAGCCGTCGGTAGCATGGGGCCTCCATGGATCGGACTTGTTTGTCCAGCACATCCCACAGATGCTCGATTGGATTGAGATCTGGAGAATTTGAACCTGAACCATTTCTGCTTTGTGGCGCATTATCCTGCTGTAAGTGGCCACTGCAATCAGGGAATACCGTCTCCATGAAAGGGTATAAAACACATATGTTGTGGTGATGAATTCAACAAGAACAAAACAAACATGGAATTTCTCTTTATTATGATGGCAATAGTTTAGACAAGAATTTTCGTATCTCTTTGGACTGAACTCCATAAATAAAGGGGTTGAGACAGCCAGGGACGACATGAAACAAAATTCTACCGAGTTTTCTGTACTCTGAGTACAGAGTGAAGCGATGCAGTGTAATGTTTGATATTGCAATGATCATCATGATCAGAAACACAACCAGATGAGTGCTGCAGGTCTTCAAAGCTTTACTGTTCAAAGACTTGTTGTTACTGGTGAGACAGACCACTGTGATCTTAGTGTAAGTGAGAACCATGCTGCCTATCGAAGCTGTGAACAGGACGACGGTGAACATGAGGCCATAGACATTATTAACAAACACACTCTCACAGGAGAGCTTAAACAGCGAGGCGTTGTCACAGTACGGGTTTGTGATCAGAGTCCTGCAGCGGTTCAGTCGTATGGTCAGACCCAGCAGAACCCCAACCAAAACTAAGGCCACCCCCCAGGCAGAGAGCGTCAGCTTGATCACCATCTTGTTGGTCATTATAGCAGTGTAGCGTAGGGGATTGCAGATGGCCACGTATCTGTCAAAGGCCATAATCATGAGCACCGTGAAACTACTGGTACCAAACATGTGTATGGTGAAAGCTTGGACCACACATTCATTATAACCAATTATGCGCTCAGACGGAGGCCTCAACATGTCCATAAGTAAACGCGGCAGAAAGACAGAATTTCCAAGTATATCATTAATGGGCAGGTTGCAGTAAAGAAGATACATGGGCTGGTGTAGGTTCTTGTCAATGAGAATAAGAACAGCAATGCTCATATTTGCAATCGTTAAAAATACGTAGGAGACAAGAAGGAAGAGAAAGAACGGGTACATAGCCCCTTTTGAAATAGTTATTCCCTCCAGCTGGAGTGTGAGGCTGTTATAGGTGTAGTTTTCCATCAACCTGAAACAACAAAATAACGTTAAAGTCACAGATAATGTCCTTGTCATTTCAATGTCAAATTATATTTCATTGAATTGGTAACAAATCCACCCCCTGCAGTACTTCTGATTTTGTAGAAGAAGAAACATTACAGGAGCCAATATTCTTTACATGGATGTGACCTTGATTATAAACTATAATAATTAGTTACTTGCATGTAAATATTACCACCTTTCTCAATGTTTCATCTTCCCCCCTCACTGAGTCACTGACGGTAGTATGGCCCAGCAAATATCAACACCGCAAAGGGTCACAAAGTTTTATAGACACAGTTTAATCATGGGAGTAATTAATTATCTTTATGTTGGATAATGTGTGATGCAACAATAAGAAATCATTACGCAAATGTTTACAAGCTACACAGTCAAGAAGTAATGTTTGATACCTTCCCTTACATTCCAAACTGTAGCTCTCACAATATGTATAGAGAAAATATCTTTAATGAAAAGTGTTTTACAACTGATGGACATTAATAATTCAACCATAGGCATAGTAAACAGTAAACCCAACCCGGCATATTGGTCAGCTCATATAAGGCTGTTTTCCCTTTTAGGCCTCTCTACTTGTTTATGTGGGAAAGCCTAGAAACCTGTAGACCGCATGGGGCAACAGGAGTTTTCCCCCTTTAGGCCCATCTGGATGTTTTTCTGGCAACCTACGGATTGGCTTTCCCAAAGAACACCCATATCTTACTTAAATAACGACTGTTCATTTTTATTTCACCCTGAACACCAGGATAATCCACAGACCTCGCTGTGAGCAGGTTGTAAAAATGTATTTGTAAAAGCTTGATGAAGTTATGTAGTTAGAGAAACACGTCATTACATTTTTCGAGTGTCATTTTTTTATGCTTTGAGCATCACAAATCCAAATTCTATCTTCATTACTTCCTCTTTGGAGGGCCAGTGATCAGGCTGAGCAATCAAACGAAGATAATTAACAATATGTTGATAGTTACTAGCTAGGGACAGAAATAGGGAAAGCACTTGACCACCAGGTCACTGATGTGGAAATGTGCCAGGATATTAAAAACTTTACAAACAGGTTAAATAGGTTAAAAACAATTTGACAGTTTACGAAATTATCTTGAGTATGATGGCCTAAAGAAATAAAACAACCTCATTTTTTAAAGCCTTTTAAATTAGTAAAATGCTTGATGATGCTTGCACGTAACTCTTTACTGACCAGGCCGTAGATAATGGGGTTGATGGCTGGGGGAATGATAATTAACAGGATGCTGAATAACTTCTTGATATTTTGTGAGAGAGAGGGGAACCTGTGACTCACAATTATGACCACTGAAGCTATTTGGTACAGCACATACACAGAAAGGTGTGATGCGCACGTCTGAAAGGCCTTAGTGCGGATTGCATTGTTAGCACTGCCTTCTTTTACAGAAGCATGCAGGATTTTGAAGTAGGAAAATGCAATGATGAGGAAGATACTTGTAGTCACACACCAAGTCATGGACAGACCTAGAAAAACAAACAGAAAATTACAAATGTGATATTATGTGACTTTTAACTGCTGAAATGTTAACTGCTGAGATTAGAGAGACATCATTAGATTTGTGTGTGTGTGTGTGTGTGTGTGTGTGTGTGTGTGTGTGTGTGTGTGTGTGTGTGTGTGTGTGTGTGGTCTAAACGAGTTGACTGACCATAGATGTTATTTATGGGGGTGGGGCCGCAGGCCAGGTTCAGGATAGCACGGTTGCTGCAGTAGACGTGTTGGATGGTGTTACTACACAGCGGAGCATTCTTGTGGAAGGAGAAGAGCACAGCAATACACAGCAGAGCGACGATCCAGGCCAGAGCACAGCAGGTGTGCAGCCGAGCCGATGTCATGATGGCGTGATACCTGAGTGGTTCACACACAGCAATATACCTGCAGAGGCATAGCACTGTTAAACATCCACAGCTTGTTCCAGTTAAAAATATATATTTACAGGATATGAGCAAACTGTTTGCATCTGTTTATGTAAAACATCTTGAAGTTGATCTCATTTAGGCTTTCCTCAAATAAAAAGTCATGAACCCATTCGGGTGAATTTTGTGCAAAATCTATTCAACATTAAGGCATTATTAAGTGCAAAGCACACAGGAGAGGCCTTCAACGACATTAATAATGATAACAATTATAACAAAACAGTGTAACAGCGTTTTCCCAACTAATTAAAAAAAGTAATTCAGATGAAAACCAGGTTGCAAGACAAATTTCATCAGGAAGCCATGATAGCAAAAGCACAGTTCTTTAAGGTTTTAAGTGCAGGTCAGGGGTTGAGTTTCTTTGTACGATGTAGGTACAGGTATAAGGGACATTAATGTTAATAAAGATGTATGGTTGGGCTGGACTAGGCTGTGCTTTAACAGTAACCCTGAAATCAATCCTGAAATTATTGGAAGCCAAGGCAGGGAGTCTAAAATGGGGGGTTATGTGATATTTTTTGTTTGATCCACCTAACAGTCTGGCTGCTGTTTTTTTGCATAATTTGAAGGTGTGAACGTGCTTCATTGTTTCGGCAGGTAAAGCGAGGAATAACAATTGATTGTCAACAAGAACATCAAGGCATAACTTTCTCCAGTCCAACGAAGATCATCCTTTAAGATGGGTAGCCAGAGCTGTGAGTCTTTGTTTGGCGGTCTCCAGGGTCTCTGGTATGTAGTGTTTGGTGTACTTCCTAGGTAGTTATTTCTTTCTAGCACCTTGTTGTGGCTCTGATAGCTGGTATACCTCTCTCCATGTTGCCTTGATTTTAGTCTCCAACCTCCAACCTCCTGGGGGATACTGCTCCTTATGGCTTATGCCGTTCATCTTGTAGCCAAGCATCTCTAGCATTGTTGCTGTACTGTACAGTTCTCCAGACTAACTTTTTACATTGTTCGCAGTGGTGCATCTAACTTTTTCTTTCCTAACTTGCACCAGCACATAATTTAGGTGCCCCCAAAGTTTTCACTGTGCCTTTTGGCACCACAATAATACACCAATTATTATTGTACTACTTTGGTGCTTCTTGCACTTCAATCATCTGGGAAGGAGCATACAGCTGCTTGGTCCTCCTGACTGGCTTGCTGTCCTTCACATCCAATTAATTTTCATTTTTAGATGTTCAGCATTCCACCTTCTTAAAATTATGGTTATAATACTTTGCAGGTACAATATAAGCAGACACCTCAAGCCATGGAAAATTGGCTGCAATAACATGAAACAAGAGAAAGCCAATGATGCTCTTTCTGAACATGTTTATCAGCATATTTACGACACTTCATCTCTTTATTGAGACACACAGCCCAATGTCCATGTTTTTCTGTTGAACTTCCTCATGTGTGGTCAGCAGTACTCCTTCCTCCACAGAGGCAATATTTATTTACTACTGTGGTCACGAAACCACTCTGGTCAGCTCTATATCGCCACCTTGAGGACTGACGTTGAATATGTCAGCATGGGTCAACTTGTGTGGACCATGTTTCTGGCTTGACAACGATTCCACTCTTCGACTGCTGCTAATTTCAAATCAATGCCACCCATGATTCAGACATATTATTCAACCTAATCTTATGGGCTCAGCGTTCCTTTTTTGGTAGAGTAAAAGTGAAAGATTAAGTCATGTATTTATTACTTAGGATACTGAGGATCCCATTTGCTTGTTTTTCTTTCTTTTTTTTTTTTTTTTTTTGCTTTCCTTTTTACTGCTCATATGCTTTATTTAGTTTGCATTATTATTATTATTATTTTTTAACATGTTCAATAAAAGAATAATAATAAATTGTGCCTTTGGTATCAGAAAAAAGCTAATTTAGTTTACACATTGCTGAATGTCCGAGAGTTGTTTTGTCAACTCCATTAGGTGCTGTTAGCTCTCAACTACAATCGAGAATACTCATTTACAAGAAACCACTTGGGGCTATACATTGTCTGTCTTAGGTATAACAGTAATACTACAGTAGTTTTATCCATTGTATGCCTTTTGTGTTGAGTTTAATTAATTGCCATCAAAGTAGGTCAATTTGCATTTTACAGCCCTCATTTTTGGTTATTACACAAACCTATCCTATATTTACAGGGAATGACTCTGGCCTTATGAGTTTAAGTTAGAGTACTTTAATTTTGTTACTTATTTAACAATATATGCCAGAAAGATTACAAAATATTTTTTTTTCTTCACGAAAAACAAAATATGATACATGGTTACATCAGCTAGATCAACAAATTACGAACAATAATATGACATCCATCCATCAATCAATGGGAAACAACTTTACACAGAGCTTAAGAAGGTTATCAGCTCATATCAGCTAATCTTTTCAAATCCAAATAAATATAACTCCTCCCAACATTTTGTCCCGCCTGCTGATCCTGTTTCTGAAATACGTCACAAGGGATAGAGATTCTGTAATTTATTTTTTACTACTTTTGCAATGTCTTGCCACAATTCGTTATAATTTTAAAACTATTATCTGTTGGTGTTTAAAACTCAGATTGTTTTAGGTCCCTGCATAAATACACCGATCAGCCATAACATTACGACCACCAGCCTAATATTGTGTAGGTCCCCCTTTTACTGCCAAAACAGCCCTGACCACTGGTGGCATGGACTCCACTAGACCTCTGACATCTATCTGGCATTAAGCCGTCGGTAGCATGGGGCCTCCATGGATCGGACTTGTTTGTCCAGCACATCCCACAGATGCTCGATTGGATTGAGATCTGGAGAATTTGAACCTGAACCATTTCTGCTTTGTGGCGCATTATCCTGCTGTAAGTGGCCACTGCAATCAGGGAATACCGTCTCCATGAAAGGGTATAAAACACATATGTTGTGGTGATGAATTCAACAAGAACAAAACAAACATGGAATTTCTCTTTATTATGATGGCAATAGTTTAGACAAGAATTTTCGTATCTCTTTGGACTGAACTCCATAAATAAAGGGGTTGAGACAGCCAGGGACGACATGAAACATAATTCTACCGAGTTTTCTGTACTCTGAGTACAGAGTGAAGCGATGCAGTGTAATGTTTGATATTGCAATGATCATCATGATCAGAAACACAACCAGATGAGTGCTGCAGGTCTTCAAAGCTTTACTGTTCAAAGACTTGTTGTTACTGGTGAGACAGACCACTGTGATCTTAGTGTAGGTGAGAACCATGCTGCCTATCGAAGCTGTGAACAGGACGACGGTGAACATGAGGCCATAGACATTATTAACAAACACACTCTCACAGGAGAGCTTAAACAGCGAGGCGTTGTCACAGTACGGGTTTGTGATCAGAGTCCTGCAGCGGTTCAGTCGTATGGTCAGACCCAGCAGAACCCCAACCAAAACTAAGGCCACCCCCCAGGCAGAGAGCGTCAGCTTGATCACCATCTTGTTGGTCATTATAGCAGTGTAGCGTAGGGGATTGCAGATGGCCACGTATCTGTCAAAGGCCATAATCATGAGCACCGTGAAACTACTGGTACCAAACATGTGTATGGTGAAAGCTTGGACCACACATTCATTATAACCAATTATGCGCTCAGACGGAGGCCTCAACATGTCCATAAGTAAACGCGGCAGAAAGACAGAATTTCCAAGTATATCATTAATGGGCAGGTTGCAGTAAAGAAGATACATGGGCTGGTGTAGGTTCTTGTCAATGAGAATAAGAACAGCAATGCTCATATTTGCAATCATTAAAAATACGTAGGAGACAAGAAGGAAGAGAAAGAACGGGTACATAGCCCCTTTTGAAATAGTTATTCCCTCCAGCTGGAGTGTGAGGCTGTTATAGGTGTAGTTTTCCATCAACCTGAAACAACAAAATAACGTTAAAGTCACAGATAATGTCCTTGTCATTTCAATGTCAAATTATATTTCATTGAATTGGTAACAAATCCACCCCCTGCAGTACTTCTGATTTTGTAGAAGAAGAAAAATTACAGGAGCCAATATTCTTTACATGGATGTGACCTTGATTATAAACTATAATAATTAGTAACTTGCATGTAAATATTACCACCTTTCTCAATGTTTCATCTTCCCCCCTCACTGAGTCACTGACGGTAGTATGGCCCAGCAAATATCAACACCGCAAAGGGTCACAAAGTTTTATAGACACAGTTTCATCATGGGAGTAATTAATTATCTTTATGTTGGATAATGTGTGATGCAACAATAAGAAATCATTACGCAAATGTTTACAAGCTACACAGTCAAGAAGTAATGTTTGATACCTTCCCTTACATTCCAAACTGTAGCTCTCACAATATGTATAGAGAAAATATCTTTAATGAAAAGTGTTTTACAACTGATGGACATTAATAATTCAACCATAGGCATAGTAAACAGTAAACCCAACCCGGCATATTGGTCAGCTCATATAAGGCTGTTTTCCCTTTTAGGCCTCTCTACTTGTTTATGTGGGAAAGCCTAGAAACCTGTAGACCGCATGGGGCAACAGGAGTTTTCCCCCTTTAGGCCCATCTGGATGTTTTTCTGGCAACCTACGGATTGGCTTTCCCAAAGAACACCCATATCTTACTTAAATAACGACGGTTCATTTTTATTTCACCCTGAACACCAGGATAATCCACAGACCTCGCTGTGAGCAGGTTGTAAAAATGTATTTGTAAAAGCTTGATGAAGTTATGTAGTTAGAGAAACACGTCATTACATTTTTCGAGTGTCATTTTTTTATGCTTTGAGCATCACAAATCCAAATTCTATCTTCATTACTTCCTCTTTGGAGGGCCAGTGATCAGGCTGAGCAATCAAACGAAGATAATTAACAATATGTTGATAGTTACTAGCTACGGACAGAAATAGGGAAAGCACTTGACCACCAGGTCACTGATGTGGAAATGTGCCAGGATATTAAAAACTTTACAAACAGGTTAAATAGGTTAAAAACAATTTGACAGTTTACGAAATTATCTTGAGTATGATGGCCTAAAGAAATAAAACAACCTCATTTTTTAAAGCCTTTTAAATTAGTAAAATGCTTGATGATGCTAGCACGTAACTCTTTACTGACCAGGCCATAGATAATGGGGTTGATGGCTGGCGGAATGATAATAAACAGGATGCTGAATAACTTCTTGATATTTTGTGAGAGAGAGGGGAACCTGTGACTCACAATTATGACCACTGAAGCTATTTGGTACAGCACATACACAGAAAGGTGTGATGCGCACGTCTGAAAGGCCTTAGTGCGGATTGCATTGTTAGCACTGCCTTCTTTTACAGAAGCATGCAGGATTTTGAAGTAGGAAAATGCAAATGATGAGGAAGATACTTGTAGTCACACACCAAGTCATGGACAGACCTAGAAAAACAAACAGAAAATTACAAATGTGATATTATGTGACTTTTAACTGCTGAAATGTTAACTGCTGAGATTAGAGAGACATCATTAGATTTGTTTGTGTGTGTGTGTGTGTGTGTGGTCTAAACGAGTTGACTGACCATAGATGTTATTTATGGGGGTGGGGCCGCAGGCCAGGTTCAGGATAGCACGGTTGCTGCAGTAGACGTGTTGGATGGTGTTACTACACAGCGGAGCATTCTTGTGGAAGGAGAAGAGCACAGCAATACACAGCAGAGCGACGATCCAGGCCAGAGCACAGCAGGTGTGCAGCCGAGCCGATGTCATGATGGCGTGATACCTGAGTGGTTCACACACAGCAATATACCTGCAGAGGCAGAGCACTGTTAAACATCCACAGCTTGTTCCAGTTAAAAATATATATTTACAGGATATGAGCAAACTGTTTGCATCTGTTTATGTAAAACATCTTGAAGTTGATCTCATTTAGGCTTTCCTCAAATAAAAAGTCATGAACCCATTCGGGTGAATTTTGTGCAAAATCTATTCAACATTAAGGCATTATTAAGTGCAAAGCACACAGGAGAGGCCTTCAACGACATTAATAATGATAACAATTATAACAAAACAGTGTAACAGCGTTTTCCCAACTAATTAAAAAAAGTAATTCAGATGAAAACCAGGTTGCAAGACAAATTTAATCAGGAAGCCATGATAGCAAAAGCACAGTTCTTAAAGGTTTTAAGTGCAGGTCAGGGGTTGAGTTTCTTTGTACGATGTAGGTACAGGTATAAGGGACATTATTGTTAATAAAGATGTATGGTTGGGCTGGACTAGGCTGTGCTTTAACAGTAACCCTGAAATCAATCCTGAAATTATTGGAAGCCAAGGCAGGGAGGCTAAAATGGGGGGTTATGTGATATTTTTTGTTTGATCCACCTAACAGTCTGGCTGCTGTTTTTTGCATAATTTGAAGGTGTGAACGTGCTTCATTGTTTCGGCAGGTAAAGCGAGGAATAACAATTGTCAACAAGAAAATCAAGGCATAACTTTCTCCAGTCCAACGAAGATCATCCTTTAAGATGGGTAGCCAGAGCTGAGTCTTTGTTTGGCAGTCTCCAGGGTCTCTGGTATGTAGTGTTTGGTGTACTTCCTAGGTAGTTATTTCTTTCTAGCACCTTGTTGTGGCTCTGATAGCTGGTATACCTCTCTCCATGTTGCCTTGATTTTAGTCTCCAACCTCCAACCTCCTGGGGGATACTGCTCCTTATGGCTTATGCCGTTCATCTTGTAGCCAAGCATCTCTAGCATTGTTGCTGTACTGTACAGTTCTCCAGACTAACTTTTTACATTGTTCGCAGTGGTGCATCTAACTTTTTCTTTCCTAACTTGCACCAGCACATAATTTAGGTGCCCCCAAAGTTTTCACTGTGCCTTTTGGCACCACAATAATACACCAATTATTATTGTACTACTTTGGTGCTTCTTGCACTTCAATCATCTGGGAAGGAGCATACAGCTGCTTGGTCCTCCTGACTGGCTTGCTGTCCTTCACATCCAATTCATTTTCATTTTTAGATGTTCAGCATTCCACCTTCTTAAAATTATGGTTATAATACTTTGCAGGTACAATATAAGCAGACACCTCAAGCCATGGAAAATTGGCTGCAATAACATGAAACAAGAGAAAGCCAATGACGCTCTTTCTGAACATGTTTATCAGCATATTTACGACACTTCATCTCTTTATTGAGACACACAGCCCAATGTCCATGTTTTTCTGTTGAACTTCCTCATGTGTGGTCAGCAGTACTCCTTCCTCCACAGAGGCGATATTTATTTACTACTGTGGTCACGAAACCACTCTGGTCAGCTCTATATCGCCACCTTGAGGACTGACGTTGAATATGTCAGCATGGGTCAACTTGTGTGGACCATGTTTCTGGCTTGACAACGATTCCACTCTTCGACTGCTGCTAATTTCAAATCAATGCCACCCATGATTCAGACATATTATTCAACCTAATCTTATGGGCTCAGCGTTCCTTTTTTGGTAGAGTAAAAGTGAAAGATTAAGTCATGTATTTATTACTTAGGATACTGAGGATCCCATTTGCTTGTTTTTCTTTCTTTTTTTCTTTTTTTTTTTGCTTTCCTTTTTACTGCTCATATGCTTTATTTAGTTTGCATTATTATTATTATTATTTTTTAACATGTTCAATAAAATAATAATAATAAATTGTGCCTTTGGTATCAGAAAAAAGCAAATTTAGTTTACACATTGCTGAAGGTCCAAGAGTTGTTTTGTCAACTCCATTAGGTGCTGTTAGCTCTCAACTACAATCGAGAATACTCATTTACAAGAAACCACTTGGGGCTATACATTGTCTGTCTTAGGTATAACAGTAATACTACAGTAGTTTTATCCATTGTATGCCTTTTGTGTTGAGTTTAATTAATTGCCATCAAAGTAGGTCAATTTGCATTTTACAGCCCTCATTTTTGGTTATTACACAAACCTATCCTATATTTACAGGGAATGACTCTGGCCTTATGAGTTTAAGTTAGAGTACTATAATTTTGTTACTTATTTAACAATATATGCCAGAAAGATTACAAAATATTTTTTTTTCTTCACGAAAAACAAAATATGATACATGGTTACATCAGCTAGATCAACAAATTACGAACAATGATATGACATCCATCCATCAATCAATGGGAAACAACTTTACACAGAGCTTAAGAAGGTTATTAGCTCATATCAGCTAATCTTTTCAAATCCAAATAAATATAACTCCTCCCAACATTTTGTCCCGCCTGCTGATCCTGTTTCTGAAATACGTCACAAGGGATAGAGATTCTGTAATTTATTTTTGACTACTTTTGCAATGTCTTGCCACAATTCGTTATCATTTTAAAACTATTATCTGTTGGTGTTTAAAACTCAGATTGTTTTAGGTCCCTGCATTAATACACCGATCAGCCATAACATTACGACGACCAGCCTAATATTGTGTAGGTCCACCTTTTACTGCCAAAACAGCCCTGACCACTGGTGGCATGGACCCCACTAGACCTCTGAAGGTGTGCTGTGGTATCTGGCATTAAGCCGTCGGTAGCATGGGGCCTCCATGGATCGGACTTGTTTGTCTACAGATGCTCGATTGGATTGAGATCTGGAGAATTTGAACCTGAACCATTTCTGCTTTGTGGCGCATTATCCTGCTGTAAGTGGCCACTGCAATCAGGGAATACCGTCTCCATGAAAGGGTATAAAACACATATGTTGTGGTGATGAATTCAACAAGAACAAAACAAACATGGAATTTCTCTTTATTATGATGGCAATAGTTTCTTGCAGTCAAACAACTTAGACAAGAATTTTCGTATCTCTTTGGACTGAACTCCATAAATAAAGGGGTTGAGACAGCCAGGGACGACATGAAACAAAATTCTACCGAGTTTTCTGTACTCTGAGTACAGAGTGAAGCGATGCAGTGTAACGTTTGATATTGCATTGATCATCATGATCAGAAACACAACCAGATGAGTGCTGCAGGTCTTCAAAGCTTTACTGTTCAAAGACTTGTTGTTACTGGTGAGACAGACCACTGTGATCTTAGTGTAGGTGAGAACCATGCTGCCTATCGAAGCTGTGAACAGGACGACGGTGAACGTGAGGCCATAGACATTATTAACAAACACACTCTCACAGGAGAGCTTAAACAGCGAGGCGTTGTCACAGTACGGGTTTGTGATCAGAGTCCTGCAGCGGTTCAGTCGTATGGTCAGACCCAGCAGAACCCCAACCAAAACAAAGGCCACCCCCCAGGCAGAGAGTGTCAGCTTGATCACCATCTTGTTGGTCATTATAGCAGTGTAGCGTAGGGGATTGCAGATGGCCACGTATCTGTCAAAGGCCATAATCATGAGCACCGTGAAACTACTGGTACCAAACATGTGTATGGTGAAAGCTTGGACCACACATTCATTATAACCAATTATGCGCTCAGACGGAGGCCTCAACATGTCCATAAGTAAACGCGGCAGAAAGACAGAATTTCCAAGTATATCATTAATGGGCAGGTTGCAGTAAAGAAGATACATGGGCTGGTGTAGGTTCTTGTCAATGAGAATAAGAACAGCAATGCTCATATTTGCAATCGTTAAAAATACGTAGGAGACAAGAAAGAAGAGAAAGAACGGGTACATAGCCCCTTTTGAAATAGTTATTCCCTCCAGCTGGAGTGTGAGGCTGTTATAGGTGTAGTTTTCCATCAACCTGAAACAACAAAATAACGTTAAAGTCACAGATAATGTCCTTGTCATTTCAATGTCAAATTATATTTCATTGAATTGGTAACAAATCCACCCCCTGCAGTACTTCTGATTTTGTAGAAGAAGAAAAATTACAGGAGCCAATATTCTTTACATGGATGTGACCTTGATTATAAACTATAATAATTAGTTACTTGCATGTAAATATTACCACCTTTCTCAATGTTTCATCTTCCCCCCTCACTGAGTCACTGACGGTAGTATGGCCCAGCAAATATCAACACCGCAAAGGGTCACAAAGTTTTATAGACACAGTTTCATCATGGGAGTAATTAATTATCTTTATGTTGGATAATGTGTGATGCAACAATAACAAATCATTACGCAAATGTTTACAAGCTACACAGTCAAGAAGTAATGTTTGATACCTTCCCTTACATTCCAAACTGTAGCTCTCACAATATGTATAGAGAAAATATCTTTAATGAAAAGTGTTTTACAACTGATGGACATTAATAATTCAACCATAGGTATAGTAAACAGTAAACCCAACCCGGCATATTGGTCAGCTCATATAAGGCTGTTTTCCCTTTTAGGCCTCTCTACTTGTTTATGTGGGAAAGCCTAGAAACCTGTAGACCACATGGGGCAACAGGAGTTTTCCCCCTTTAGGCCCATCTGGATGTTTTTCTGGCAACCTACGGATTGGCTTTCCCAAAGAACACCCATATCTTACTTAAATAACGACGGTTCATTTTTATTTCACCCTGAACACCAGGATAATCCACAGACCTCGCTGTGAGCAGGTTGTAAAAATGTATTTGTAAAAGCTTGATGAAGTTATGTAGTTAGAGAAACACGTCATTACATTTTTCGAGTGTCATTTTTTTATGCTTTGAGCATCACAAATCCAAATTCTATCTTCATTACTTCCTCTTTGGAGGGCCAGTGATCAGGCTGAGCAATCAAACGAAGATAATTAACAATATGTTGATAGTTACTAGCTACGGACAGAAATAGGGAAAGCACTTGACCACCAGGTCACTGATGTGGAAATGTGCCAGGATATTAAAAACTTTACAAACAGGTTAAATAGGTTAAAAACAATTTGACAGTTTACGAAATTATCTTGAGTATGATGGCCTAAAGAAATAAAACAACCTCATTTTTTAAAGCCTTTTAAATTAGTAAAATGCTTGATGATGCTAGCACGTAACTCTTTACTGACCAGGCCATAGATAATGGGGTTGATGGCTGGCGGAATGATAATAAACAGGATGCTGAATAACTTCTTGATATTTTGTGAGAGAGAGGGGAACCTGTGACTCACAATTATGACCACTGAAGCTATTTGGTACAGCACATACACAGAAAGGTGTGATGCGCACGTCTGAAAGGCCTTATTGCGGATTGCATTGTTAGCACTGCCTTCTTTTACAGAAGCATGCAGGATTTTGAAGTAGGAAAATGCAATGATGAGGAAGATACTTGTAGTCACACACCAAGTCATGGACAGACCTAGAAAAACAAACAGAAAATTACAAATGTGATATTATGTGACTTTTAACTGCTGAGATTAGAGAGACATCATTAGATTTGTTTGTGTGTGTGTGTGTGTGTGTGTGTGTGTGTGTGTGTGTGTGTGTGTGTGTGTGTGTGTGTGTGTGTGTGTGTGTGTGTGTGGTCTAAACGAGTTGACTGACCATAGATGTTATTTATGGGGGTGGGGCCGCAGGCCAGGTTCAGGATAGCACGGTTGCTGCAGTAGACGTGTTGGATGGTGTTACTACACAGCGGAGCATTCTTGTGGAAGGAGAAGAGCACAGCAATACACAGCAGAGCGACGATCCAGGCCAGAGCACAGCAGGTGTGCAGCCGAGCCGATGTCATGATGGCGTGATACCTGAGTGGTTCACACACAGCAATATACCTGCAGAGGCAGAGCACTGTTAAACATCCACAGCTTGTTCCAGTTAAAAATATATATTTACAGGATATGAGCAAACTGTTTGCATCTGTTTATGTAAAACATCTTGAAGTTGATCTCATTTAGGCTTTCCTCAAATAAAAAGTCATGAACCCATTCGGGTGAATTCTGTGCAAAATCTATTCAACATTAAGGCATTATTAAGTGCAAAGCACACAGGAGAGGCCTTCAACGACATTAATAATGATAACAATTATAACAAAACAGTGTAACAGCGTTTTCCCAACTAATTAAAAAAAGTAATTCAGATGAAAACCAGGTTCAAGACAAATTTCATCAGGAAGCCATGATAGCAAAAGCACAGTTCTTTAAGGTTTTAAGTGCAGGTCAGGGGTTGAGTTTCTTTGTACGATGTAGGTACAGGTATAAGGGACATTAATGTTAATAAAGATGTATGGTTGGGCTGGACTAGGCTGTGCTTTAACAGTAACCCTGAAAGCAATCCTGAAATTATTGGAAGCCAAGGCAGGGAGGCTAAAATGGGGGGTTATGTGATATTTTTTGTTTGATCCACCTAACAGTCTGGCTGCTGTTTTTTGCATAATTTGAAGGTGTGAACGTGCTTCATTGTTTCGGCAGGTAAAGCGAGGAATAACAATTGTCAACAAGAACATCAAGGCATAACTTTCTCTAGTCCAACGAAGATCATCCTTTGAGATGGGTAGCCAGAGCTGTGAGTCTTTGTTTGGCAGTCTCCAGGGTCTCTGGTATGTAGTGTTTGGTGTACTTCCTAGGTAGTTATTTCTTTCTAGCACCTTGTTGTGGCTCTGATAGCTGGTATACCTCTCTCCATGTTGCCTTGATTTTAGTCTCCAACCTCCAACCTCCTGGGGGATACTGCTCCTTATGGCTTATGCCGTTCATCTTGTAGCCAAGCATCTCTAGCATTGTTGCTGTACTGTACAGTTCTCCAGACTAACTTTTTACATTGTTCGCAGTGGTGCATCTAACTTTTTCTTTCCTAACTTGCACCAGCACATAATTTAGGTGCCCCCAAAGTTTTCACTGTGCCTTTTGGCACCACAATAACACACCAATTATTATTGTACTACTTTGGTGCTTCTTGCACTTCAATCATCTGGGAAGGAGCATACAGCTGCTTGGTCCTCCTGACTGGCTTGCTGTCCTTCACATCCAATTCATTTTCATTTTTAGATGTTCAGCATTCCACCTTCTGAAAATTATGGTTATAATACTTTGCAGGTACAATATAAGCAGACACCTCAAGCCATGGAAAATTGGCTGCAATAACATGAAACAAGAGAAAGCCAATGACGCTCTTTCTGAACATGTTTATCAGCATATTTACGACACTTCATCTCTTTATTGAGACACACAGCCCAATGTCCATGTTTTTCTGTTGAACTTCCTCATGTGTGGTCAGCAGTACTCCTTCCTCCACAGAGGCGATATTTATTTACTACTGTGGTCACGAAACCACTCTGGTCAGCTCTATATCGCCACCTTGAGGACTGACGTTGAATATGTCAGCATGGGTCAACTTGTGTGGACCATGTTTCTGGCTTGACAACGATTCCACTCTTCGACTGCTGCTAATTTCAAATCAATGCCACCCATGATTCAGACATATTATTCAACCTAATCTTATGGGCTCAGCGTTCCTTTTTTGGTAGAGTAAAAGTGAAAGATTAAGTCATGTATTTATTACTTAGGATACTGAGGATCCCATTTGCTTGTTTTTCTTTCTTTTTTTCTTTTTTTTTTTGCTTTCCTTTTTACTGCTCATATGCTTTATTTAGTTTGCATTATTATTATTATTATTATTTTTTAACATGTTCAATAAAAGAATAATAATAAATTGTGCCTTTGGTATCAGAAAAAAGCTAATTTAGTTTACACATTGCTGAAGGTCCGAGAGTTGTTTTGTCAACTCCATTAGGTGCTGTTAGCTCTCAACTACAATCGAGAATACTCATTTACAAGAAACCACTTGGGGCTATACATTGTCTGTCTTAGGTATAACAGTAATACTACAGTAGTTTTATCCATTGTATGCCTTTTGTGTTGAGTTTAATTAATTGCCATCAAAGTAGGTCAATTTGCATTTTACAGCCCTCATTTTTGGTTATTACACAAACCTATCCTATATTTACAGGGAATGACTCTGGCCTTATGAGTTTAAGTTAGAGTACTTTAATTTTGTTACTTATTTAACAATATATGCCAGAAAGATTACAAAATATTTTTTTTTCTTCACGAAAAACAAAATATGATACATGGTTACATCAGCTAGATCAACAAATTACGAACAATAATATGACATCCATCCATCAATCAATGGGAAACAACTTTACACAGAGCTTAAGAAGGTTATCAGCTCATATCAGCTAATCTTTTCAAATCCAAATAAATATAACTCCTCCCAACATTTTGTCCCGCCTGCTGATCCTGTTTCTGAAATACGTCACAAGGGATAGAGATTCTGTAATTTATTTTTTACTACTTTTGCAATGTCTTGCCACAATTCGTTATAATTTTAAAACTATTATCTGTTGGTGTTTAAAACTCAGATTGTTTTAGGTCCCTGCATAAATACACCGATCAGCCATAACATTACGACCACCAGCCTAATATTGTGTAGGTCCCACTTTTACTGCCAAAACAGCCCTGACCACTGGTGGCATGGACTCCACTAGACCTCTGACATCTATCTGGCATTAAGCCGTCGGTAGCATGGGGCCTCCATGGATCGGACTTGTTTGTCCAGCACATCCCACAGATGCTCGATTGGATTGAGATCTGGAGAATTTGAACCTGAACCATTTCTGCTTTGTGGCGCATTATCCTGCTGTAAGTGGCCACTGCAATCAGGGAATACCGTCTCCATGAAAGGGTATAAAACACATATGTTGTGGTGATGAATTCAACAAGAACAAAACAAACATGGAATTTCTCTTTATTATGATGGCAATAGTTTAGACAAGAATTTTCGTATCTCTTTGGACTGAACTCCATAAATAAAGGGGTTGAGACAGCCAGGGACGACATGAAACAAAATTCTACCGAGTTTTCTGTACTCTGAGTACAGAGTGAAGCGATGCAGTGTAATGTTTGATATTGCAATGATCATCATGATCAGAAACACAACCAGATGAGTGCTGCAGGTCTTCAAAGCTTTACTGTTCAAAGACTTGTTGTTACTGGTGAGACAGACCACTGTGATCTTAGTGTAAGTGAGAACCATGCTGCCTATCGAAGCTGTGAACAGGACGACGGTGAACATGAGGCCATAGACATTATTAACAAACACACTCTCACAGGAGAGCTTAAACAGTGAGGCGTTGTCACAGTACGGGTTTGTGATCAGAGTCCTGCAGCGGTTCAGTCGTATGGTCAGACCCAGCAGAACCCCAACCAAAACTAAGGCCACCCCCCAGGCAGAGAGTGTCAGCTTGATCACCATCTTGTTGGTCATTATAGCAGTGTAGCGTAGGGGATTGCAGATGGCCACGTATCTGTCAAAGGCCATAATCATGAGCACCGTGAAACTACTGGTACCAAACATGTGTATGGTGAAAGCTTGGACCACACATTCATTATAACCAATTATGCGCTCAGACGGAGGCCTCAACATGTCCATAAGTAAACGCGGCAGAAAGACAGAATTTCCAAGTATATCATTAATGGGCAGGTTGCAGTAAAGAAGATACATGGGCTGGTGTAGGTTCTTGTCAATGAGAATAAGAACAGCAATGCTCATATTTGCAATCGTTAAAAATACGTAGGAGACAAGAAGGAAGAGAAAGAACGGGTACATAGCCCCTTTTGAAATAGTTATTCCCTCCAGCTGGAGTGTGAGGCTGTTATAGGTGTAGTTTTCCATCAACCTGAAACAACAAAATAACGTTAAAGTCACAGATAATGTCCTTGTCATTTCAATGTCAAATTATATTTCATTGAATTGGTAACAAATCCACCCCCTGCAGTACTTCTGATTTTGTAGAAGAAGAAAAATTACAGGAGCCAATATTCTTTACATGGATGTGACCTTGATTATAAACTATAATAATTAGTAACTTGCATGTAAATATTACCACCTTTCTCAATGTTTCATCTTCCCCCCTCACTGAGTCACTGACGGTAGTATGGCCCAGCAAATATCAACACCGCAAAGGGTCACAAAGTTTTATAGACACAGTTTCATCATGGGAGTAATTAATTATCTTTATGTTGGATAATGTGTGATGCAACAATAAGAAATCATTACGCAAATGTTTACAAGCTACACAGTCAAGAAGTAATGTTTGATACCTTCCCTTACATTCCAAACTGTAGCTCTCACAATATGTATAGAGAAAATATCTTTAATGAAAAGTGTTTTACAACTGATGGACATTAATAATTCAACCATAGGCATAGTAAACAGTAAACCCAACCCGGCATATTGGTCAGCTCATATAAGGCTGTTTTCCCTTTTAGGCCTCTCTACTTGTTTATGTGGGAAAGCCTAGAAACCTGTAGACCGCATGGGGCAACAGGAGTTTTCCCCCTTTAGGCCCATCTGGATGTTTTTCTGGCAACCTACAGATTGGCTTTCCCAAAGAACACCCATATCTTACTTAAATAACGACTGTTCATTTTTATTTCACCCTGAACACCAGGATAATCCACAGACCTCGCTGTGAGCAGGTTGTAAAAATGTATTTGTAAAAGCTTGATGAAGTTATGTAGTTAGAGAAACACGTCATTACATTTTTCGAGTGTCATTTTTTTATGCTTTGAGCATCACAAATCCAAATTCTATCTTCATTACTTCCTCTTTGGAGGGCCAGTGATCAGGCTGAGCAATCAAACGAAGATAATTAACAATATGTTGATAGTTACTAGCTAGGGACAGAAATAGGGAAAGCACTTGACCACCAGGTCACTGATGTGGAAATGTGCCAGGATATTAAAAACTTTACAAACAGGTTAAATAGGTTAAAAACAATTTGACAGTTTACGAAATTATCTTGAGTATGATGGCCTAAAGAAATAAAACAACCTCATTTTTTAAAGCCTTTTAAATTAGTAAAATGCTTGATGATGCTAGCACGTAACTCTTTACTGACCAGGCCGTAGATAATGGGGTTGATGGCTGGGGGAATGATAATTAACAGGATGCTGAATAACTTCTTGATATTTTGTGAGAGAGAGGGGAACCTGTGACTCACAATTATGACCACTGAAGCTATTTGGTACAGCACATACACAGAAAGGTGTGATGCGCACGTCTGAAAGGCCTTAGTGCGGATTGCATTGTTAGCACTGCCTTCTTTTACAGAAGCATGCAGGATTTTGAAGTAGGAAAATGCAATGATGAGGAAGATACTTGTAGTCACACACCAAGTCATGGACAGACCTAGAAAAACAAACAGAAAATTACAAATGTGATATTATGTGACTTTTAACTGCTGAAATGTTAACTGCTGAGATTAGAGAGACATCATTAGATTGTGTGTGTGTGTGTGTGTGTGTGTGTGTGTGTGTGTGTGTGTGTGTGTGTGTGTGGTCTAAACGAGTTGACTGACCATAGATGTTATTTATGGGGGTGGGGCCGCAGGCCAGGTTCAGGATAGCACGGTTGCTGCAGTAGACGTGTTGGATGGTGTTACTACACAGCGGAGCATTCTTGTGGAAGGAGAAGAGCACAGCAATACACAGCAGAGCGACGATCCAGGCCAGAGCACAGCAGGTGTGCAGCCGAGCCGATGTCATGATGGCGTGATACCTGAGTGGTTCACACACAGCAATATACCTGCAGAGGCAGAGCACTGTTAAACATCCACAGCTTGTTCCAGTTAAAAATATATATTTACAGGATATGAGCAAACTGTTTGCATCTGTTTATGTAAAACATCTTGAAGTTGATCTCATTTAGGCTTTCCTCAAATAAAAAGTCATGAACCCATTCGGGTGAATTTTGTGCAAAATCTATTCAACATTAAGGCATTATTAAGTGCAAAGCACACAGGAGAGGCCTTCAACGACATTAATAATGATAACAATTATAACAAAACAGTGTAACAGCGTTTTCCCAACTAATTAAAAAAAGTAATTCAGATGAAAACCAGGTTGCAAGACAAATTTCATCAGGAAGCCATGATAGCAAAAGCACAGTTCTTTAAGGTTTTAAGTGCAGGTCAGGGGTTGAGTTTCTTTGTACGATGTAGGTACAGGTATAAGGGACATTAATGTTAATAAAGATGTATGGTTGGGCTGGACTAGGCTGTGCTTTAACAGTAACCCTGAAATCAATCCTGAAATTATTGGAAGCCAAGGCAGGGAGGCTAAAATGGGGGTTATGTGATATTTTTTGTTTGATCCACCTAACAGTCTGGCTGCTGTTTTTTGCATAATTTGAAGGTGTGAACGTGCTTCATTGTTTCGGCAGGTAAAGCGAGGAATAACAATTGTCAAACAAGAAAATCAAGGCATAACTTTCTCCAGTCCAAGAACAATAGAACAAATACGATTAAAACTAATTGAAGTTGATAAAAACAGGACTGAACTAACGTTTTCACATGATCATCAAAAGTTAAGTCTTTTGAAACACATCATGTGAAAATAAGTCACCTGTCTGTAGTATTTATGTGTGGCAGTAAAATACTTGGTGACTAGTTCTTTAGATGTGCTGATGCGTTTTGATACCTGTCATAGGCCATCACACCCAGAATAGTCTGCGTTGCGAAGCCGTACGTGTGCACCGAGAAGGCCTGGGCAATGGCCAGGATGTAGGGAATCTTCCTCTGGCCCGTCAAAAAGTGCAGCATGAGGCGAGGAACCACTGCCGTGGCCCCCAGCAGATCACAGACTACCAGGTTACAAACCATTACAAACATTGGTCTGTGCAGGTTCTTGTCCATGACAATGATGCACAGCACCACACCATTGGCCAATAGCATTACCATGTAGTGAACCAGAGCCAGGAAGAACAAGAAGGCGCCGTAGCCTGGTGGTACATAGAAGCCCTCCAGCTGGAAGACGATAGGCTGTTTGAGAGGAGTTACCATTGTTACGTTCTCCATCCAAAACAGTACGGTTCTGTAAAAGATAGTTCTTAATAGTTCACTTTTCAGACATGAGGGAGTGAAAGTTTAAGACTGAGAAACACAATAAACTCCAGTACAGCATTGTTAAATGAGTGAAATTTGTCTTTTCTTCTAATTTATAACTAACAAAAAGAAATAGGTTGCACAGTATTACCTGCAATAAAACAAATGACTAAGTCTCAGAACAATTCGATATTTCATACAATAATTCAATAATTCATCAAACACATAAAATAAAAGAACTAAAGGTAATAACTTATGATCCCAACACTAATACTTCACGTTGATGCTCTGACTTTTTTGCTTTTTAAAGATTTTACTTTGTGTTCTAAGTGTCCATCAGTAATGCCAAGCCCTCCACAGTCAGCGTTACCATTGAAACCCCGCCTCCTGCAGCTGTCTGAAGCTGGTAGTAAAACTGAACCTGTTATTTTAAAATGACAACTGCCTGGGAATATGTAAACTATTGACACAGAAGAGAGAGATTGATTTAAAGCATTATGCAAACCATACTAGCGTTAGTGGAACAAAACTGACCACATTAAAAAATACAGGAATGTTTACCCTAAGTTACAAAGAAAAGCATTTGATACCAAGGTCCCCTTTATTATTTGTATACATCCATGTCAATATTAGATGCTCAGAACAATTGTTGTAGTAGAAAGAGCAAGAAAGTCTGTATAGGATTGAAGGGGAAGTTGGATGGGTTGACCAAAAAGGACAATGGATGATGTTACCAGAGGAGCTTCTGTCAACAGTTTCTGGATGGAAAACCAAAATACTGATAACTTTAAAAGGGCGTTCAGGTCGCTCACCTGTCAGTAGCTGCTGGACAGCTGCACCAATGTGACTGACAGCAGATATTTACTGAATCAAAACAGTTTTCATGTCGTCTCCATGGGAAGAAATCAACAGTGTTTGCAGGCCGATGTGTTGAGCAAGTAAGGGTATCTGCCTGCAGTGAAGCAGGCGAACTCACAGATGGACTGCTGGACCGCCACGTTAATCCAGTTGCGCCCGGGAGACTAAAGCGCTTTTGACCACAGTGAAAATGTTTTTGACCTTGCTAAATGTCAGCATGTATGCATTAGAACATTTCATCAATGTCACAAGTGCCGGTTATATATGCAGGGAATGCAGCTGTGAAAATATGACGGGGCAAATTCAATTCAGCCATTTAATGTTATAATACATATTTTATACATTAATGGGAAAATGAGCCATATATCGTCTTGACATTGGAAAAGTCATCGGCTATGGGCGATCGCTCTGACCACCGTCGATTCCCAAGATCATCGTCTGTCAGCACAGCCCGAGTGTGTGTGTTTTGGTTCACTTATGTTATTATTATTGGGCTGTAATTGGCGTCCTGGAGGCCTCCCAGGCTCCCAGGTGTCCCATTGACCAGCAGGTTAATAGAATTAAATCTTCAATGAGGCATTCTGGGAGACGATCTTTCTCTGGAGAGACTCCAGCCTGCAGACCAGCCTTCCCTTTTTACCTTCCACTCCCTCAGTCCATCCAAGTGTGTCACCTAGGAAGGCTTCCCAAAGGACTTACAGTTCGTACCACAGGTGTTGGATGGGCTTGAGGTTGGGGTTCTGTGTAGTTCTTGAACACTGAACCAGAAAAGGCCATTTCTTTATCAATCAGTTCTTTGTTTATGGGGGCATTGCCATTGTCAGGAGAGAGTCGGGCCAAACTGTTGCCATAAAGTGAGAAGCACAACCATGAAACACTGCCTCAGACCAAAAGTGCCTGGAAAGAAGGACCAAACTGTTTTTTTTTTATCAACAAAAAAGTAATTAAAGCCAAAAAGTTTTGTGTGCTCAATGACATTTCATAGGAGTGTCTATAAGATAATGATATGTTTATGTTTAAATGCCAAATGACGGCACAACTTTCTCACTATGGACCAATGTTGGAAAATCAGCAGCCAAAGTTTCATCATGCATTGACAATGAAGTGAGTCCCTGTAGATCGCAGGAGCTTTCATTAGCGACTGTAATCATAGTTATCCTCTGAGCTCTGATTCACATCTATTACTGGGCTTGCTCTTTGCTCCCTGAGGGCTAATTACCACCAGAAACTGTTGATAAGTGTTCCTCAAGTGGACCTCATTAACGATTTGCTTCAGAAACATTAACAATATTTACTGGCTGCTGTGGCAACTTGAACACAGTGATGAAACTGGTGGGCCATTACAGGGCAGGATAGTCCCCTGAGCTCCCAACATGCAACAGTTTGTAGATTTTACTAATGTTTTTGACTCACTGTGCACAACAAAGTTTTACAATCCAATACTACAGAACTGCAAAACTAACTACATATCCCACATTGTACTGGTTTCCAGTGTCAAATCTGTCCTGCTCTCGGACAATCAGAATTATACTCTAGTTTATCGGTCAAATATACAGACAAGAAAAGAAGTGTGTTAATGTTTATTTTAGTGTCCACTGTAAAGTGCTCAATACAATCTACAAGGGAGAAGAAGCAGTAATACGTTCAGGGTATTAATCATGGTGGTTTACCAAGGCCATTTGTTGGCAAGAAAAGTTATCTATAACTGAACGACAGGTCACTGAAGCCAATCCCAAACAGCTCACGATATCACAAAGTCAATATGCAAATGGACACACCAACAGAATATTTGGGATGAAGTGGTAACCCCTGGAGCCTCAGTCCGTTTGCCGGTGACTCCTTCATCCCTCTGCTGGTTAATACTTTCACCTTCAGTGTCGTGTTTATGGTTGCGTCACACAGAACACTGTGCTTTTTAACATTTATCACCTCTAAAATATCTACTTTATATTAATGTGAAAACTTTGTCTGGATTTAACAACGTCAAATACATGTATTCAACTTTCTCTCCAAAAACTGTATTTTACAAGATTACACTTGAAAACAGTATAGTAACCTTTAGATTTTTGCCCAATATTATTTGTTACTGAAAAGAGCCTTAAAGACATTAACGGTGATCTTCAGATCACAAATTTTTACTGAAGACCCCTGATCAAACTATTTAAAACAAATCTCAGGTGATTGGAGACGAATATAAGGTGATCAGCTGATGCAGCCGGATTAGTAATCCGATTAAACTGTGGAAATCAACTTCCGCAAAGCCAACGTTAAATAAAATAAAAGACATTTACAACAGAAAACATTAAAAGTAGATATAGCCCTACGAAAATGTGCCAGCAAAGCTCAGTCAGTGGAGTGCCAGAGTAAAAGGAAAGTGCCTCGAAACTTTTTTCTTTTTTTCAAAAGCAGAATCAACTTAAACTGACCTCTTTACTATAAACTATAAGCTTTTTAAGGCAACAAAAATGGAAACACTTTTTCAAAATGACCTCTGGTGGCGCCTGCTCTGCACTAAAATACATCACATCAATATAGCATCGTAGAAAGCATTCTTATGTACTGTTAATGTAGGAGGAATGGCATCAGCACTACCACATTAATTAATCACTGTTAAAAATGGAGCAGTGTACTGTAAGGAAGTTGAGTTTGTCTTGTTGACCTGTTCATTGTAATGATCACATTGCTGTATGTGTAGCTGATAACATGTTGTTAATATTTGCCCTGATCAATGGGAACAGTTTGTGTGTTGGTCCACTGTGATTGAAACTAGTAACTAGAGATGATGTGACACATTACACAATACATTGCTCATTTGCTGTGGCTGTAGATATAGTGATTACCCCGTTGCCAGCTTCATTTGTGTTCGGATAAAGCTGCTACTTTTTACTGCCTCGTATTACCAAATGGTGCATGAATAACACCAACTTCTCAGTCATATTTATCATTTTGCATTTTGCATTTAATATAAATTCAAGATGTGGCAATATAAGATGCTCAGGTGCTTCAGAAGTCAGGTGATTTAGTGAAAAGAGAGGAAATCTGCATAAGGAGGTCAGGGGGGGTCAAACCAACAGGTGACTTTCACCCAGGAGACCGCATCCAATTTTAATCCAAATCCCGATCTTTTCCAAAAACCTTACCAAGCAGATTTGTTGACAGCATATCTACCACATATTTAAAATGACAACTGACATCTGAATCTAATCAGTTGGGAACAAAAATAGGGTGTTATATGACGCTTAAGATATGTGACGACATGTGAAATGTCCTTAAAAGTTCCCATGAGATCACGTATTGACCAGAGCCAAGAAAGCAAGGCTCATCCATCTGATATGACAGATCCTTTAATAGGACACGACAGGAGTTAAGATATACTGTTGGTTCAGTGCAATGCTCATCCAACACAACCATATAAAAAACAACACTGTGTAAATCAATGTGTCACCGCCATAATCAGAACCACCAAAGCACAGCAACAGCAAAGTCGTCCCAGCAGCCTGTCATGACACAGAGGTCCAACTACTAGTGAACCAAACAAAACAAACCTTTCCTTGATTACATTTCACATTAATGTGTGTCATAGACAGAACAAATATAAAATAACATACAGAATACATTAAGGACTGAATGAGGCGTATTGCAAGTATCTTTGTAGTCAATGTGATTCTAGAGGTCTAGTGCAGATTCATTTTAAAGTGATTTAGCTCCATCTGCTGCTCACTTTTTGGTACTGCAATGTAGAGTTCAAACAGCAGGAAAAGCAACGGAAACAGCATACTAACAAAATAATCTCAACCTTCTTACCGTACTATGTCTGCATAGGTTTATAACAGTCCTCAACCCTTTACACTATAACAGCATGCCAGACTGGCTATATTTTGCAGAGACAGCACTGGTGACTCTGGCCTGTTTAAACCACAGGAGCCAAACTGAGGTGCTTCTTTCCAAGGGGCCAGTGTTACTGAAATGTGACTACAAAAAGAAAGTTGCAGGATAATGAAGAATGTTTAAACACAGTGTCACATTAGCACAAGTAGAAGACAGTCGACCAACACAAATGCTATGGATATGTGAATGACCCTGACCTCTGACCCTCTGGCTGTGAGGTGACCACGCTAACTACGAGGCCAACACACCATCCTCTTTAGGCCAGTTGATAGTTTAGACTGCATGAAAAATACAAAGACAAAAACATGAAAATAAGTCTCCACAGTAAACAAAGTTGTTTCAATAAGAAATGTTTTATGTATTTGATGGAATTAACATACTGTATATCATGTATAAATATGTCTTGTGATAAATGTTCAACACCACACAAACGGGATATATAATACAAGTTACAGTGGAAAATTTGGCTTTTCTTGTTTTTACATTTTGAAAATTACAAACACTGCAAAAATAAAAAGTTAAGAACTGGTTGCTTTTTATGAAGAGTTTCAGTCAATTTAACTTCAGTCAAACATTTTAAGTCACAGTATCCTTTAATTGTGGTTATTGAATCATCAACATGTGTACTGATGTTTAAAAATAAATGCTGTTTTTAAGATATTTTTTAATTGTTTACTTGTTTTCAACAGACATTTGATACAATGAATAAAGTCTTGTGAAAGCATATAAACTGCTTGCAGCAAGAAGATCTAGTTGCGCTTAATATCCCAAAATTGAATGAAAAAAGTAATTTCTTGCAGTGAATAACTAAATACCTAGTAGCTCTGTGAAATCATCAGGCTGCCACCATGATTATCACTCACTCAACAACATAACAGTCACATTATTATTATTACACATAAAAGTTGCAGTGAGCTACTCTGTGGTAAACTTGTGTGGTGTCAAAACATTATAATGTGAGTGATAAGCTGTAGGATTCTCTCTGAATCATCATTAAACCACGAAAACAACCTCAATTCAAAAGGACAATTCTGACAATTAAATCTGAAGTCTGTGGCTCACCACTTTGAAGACTTGAGATGAGAATTTATGAGAACTTATATACTGTACTTAATATAAATACATAAATAGAAAAAATGTATTGTTAAGTCACAGATATCACTAATTTTAACGTGGTTGATGATTCAAAAACGATTCTGCATACTCATATTTGTATAAAAAGTGTTCCAAACATATGTTTTTAAAACGTTGATAGTGAGAGTTGTGTGTGTGTGTGTGTGTGTGTTCAGTTGTAAGACATACAGTTGTCAGTCATCATGTAAACAAATGTTTTTTGTTTTGATCGTCACAAACAGATGGAAGTCTGTTCATACAATGTTGTATTTATATCTTAATACATTTAATGATCATCTTTAAAATCATGTTTTTTCTCCAAAAGAGTGAAAAATGCTGAAACTCGCTTGAAGTTATTGACGTTTAGTTTGAGATAATTCCTAACTAATGGGATTATACTGCATAAAACTCCTTTTCCTTCGTACCTCATTTGAGATTTCATCAGAAAAGTTTTCAGTATATTTATGTGAAGCTGTGGTCTTTAAATAAATCTGTTTGGGTTGAAGAAGGTAAACAAAGCAGTCAAACTTCAGATTTTACCGTAACACTGATATAACTCTACATTCTGGTCAAAGTATTTCAGGAATGAAGGACTATATTGTTTTGGCCCAAAATTGCAGACTTAAATTATTTACATGTCTGCAGAGATTATAACGCACCATAAAGCCACACAGATTGGATGAGACAAAAAACTATACTTTTAGCTTTCAGCCGAAGCCTGACTTGTAGTACTTAGACACAGCCACAAGAGGGTAACAGACACTGACAAACTATACATTACTCGGGGGTGTCCAATCTTATCCAAGAAGGGTCGGTGTGGGTCCAGGTTTTTGTTTTAGCGTAGCACTCAGACACATGATTCAACTAATTAACGAATAATGGTCTTCAATCAAGCCTTAGGCTTGTTTGTGTGAGTCCAATATTTAACGCTAGAACTTGGGCTGTTAGTCTCATGTTGTGCAATTAAAGTTAAATCTGTTATTATATCTCATGTGGTTGATAATGTCAATATAAATCATAATAACGGCAATACAAGAGGTTATTTATCCATTTACCCTTATCAAAACGAGCAATTATCCTACAGTGTGCCTTAAAAGGTAGACATAAAAAAAAACAAAATACAGATAGCCTACAGATTGCGTCTAACAGGATGTAACTTTTTCTATGACTTCCTGTCAAATCTTCGAAGGCCGATGGAAACTGTCCGGCTGGAGCGCAGCTTTAAGGCTCCGCCTCCTGCTGCTCCGCCTGCTCTTGTCTACTTTCCAGGCGAGCCTCTTGATGATTTGGTCAGGTGAGGTAGTGCTGGGCTAAAACAAAAACCTGGACCCACACCGGCCCTTCTTGGATAAGACTGGACACGCCTGCATTACTGTCTTTGTCTCATCCCTACTGTAGGAGCCAAAAATGGTATGGCCTTTATTATTATTTGTTTATCTTACACACGCCCCTTTTGTTACTAGCATTTACGGTGATTATCACCTGGGTGTGGTTTCACAGTATTTCACCTGTTCAGTTTCACGGCGCACTTGGTTAGACATGGGGGGTGAGTGGGGTTGTATAATTTTGTTGACCGCTTCGTTACGTTTCGTTTCTTTGCTTTTCATTAATTTACATGACTTATAATTTTGTTGTCATATAATTTGTTAGTTCAATAAACACTTAAAACTAACGTCGGGAAAGAATGATTCTTTACGAGCGCGTCGGACAAGACCTCACTGAGCCTCCAAGCGGCTAATTAATGGGACAATTGGTCGCTACACCTACAACTGTCATGATATCTCATGGAGCTCTGTGGGCCTTTGCGTTGTCCATTTATCTGCCTGTATAGCATGGAGCTCTTCTTTGTGTCTCTTCTTTGTGTCTCGCCTCCCTCGATTCCCGGTTCGGGTTCCTTCTGTGTGGAGTTTGTTCTCCCCGTGTAAGCGTGGGTTCTCTCCTTGTTCTCCGATGGATGGATGGATTCTTTGTGTGTATTACTATTTCAATGATTTTGGGAGATTTGTTCAGAGCCAAAACACTGAGACCACCTGATCATTTATTGTACATAAAGTATGATGAATGATGTATTCTATTTTTTAATTTAAGTGTATTTTCGATCAAATGTATAACTACATTTGTATTCAGTAATAATGAAGGAATAGAAGATGACATGTGGGTGCATCGTTGTTTACAGGTGCTTGTTTTTGATAGTGATATTGGCTCTGGAATTTAGATTTTATACTTGCAAAGATACAAATCTCATTCGTTCCTTTTTTGTTTCTCCATTTCTGTTGAATAGTCATATAGTTTAGTTTACTTCCAATGGATTAATTTTACTAAGCTTTACCTTTCAATTGAGACTATATGCGAATAAGCCTTATTGTTGAGGTTCCTGATTCATTTTGGGTAAATGATTTGAGGCGTTATTTCTGAGGGTTAGGAGATTATTTTACCCTCATAATCTTTGATGTATCCACCAATCTGTGGCTCTCTCTGTGCAAATTCATTTTGTGTTGTTGTCTTTCTGGTGTAAATCATTATTGACCAGATAGAGATACATTTATGGCAGGTTGGTGTGCTGTTGAACCAAGCCATCAATGTTCACTTGTCAAAACGACTGATTTTAGACTTAATGGAACGTTATACAAATTGTTTTAGTGGTGTATCGACTCGCTACCCTTTCATATAACTCTTCAATGGAGCTCCATCAGATGGCTTTTCCCAGAATGAGGATGCTCATGAAGAAGACCATAATGAAGAAGAGCCACATGAAAAAGCGATCCATGACCTTGGCGACCTTCCTCCACTCCCCAATACGCAGCTGCGCGGCTCGCTGGTCCTGGTATGAGTTGGCAATGTACTCAACATTCTTGCGTAGTCCTTGATGCTGGCACACACACAGGGTTTTCACCACGATCTCCCTCCTGTTCTCCCCGGCTCTGCCTCCCCCATCACCTCCTACGCCTTTCTTTTCCTTGACGTGCTCTCCTCCTCCTCCTCCTCCTCCTCCTCCGGCACTGTTTGACTCCCCTTCATGTCCTCCAGCAGCTCCTTCCTCCTCCGAGTGGTCAATTGTCACAAA
This sequence comes from Eutrigla gurnardus, assembly GCF_963514095.1. Classification (NCBI taxonomy): domain Eukaryota; kingdom Metazoa; phylum Chordata; class Actinopteri; order Perciformes; family Triglidae; genus Eutrigla; species Eutrigla gurnardus. Next base: position 21,609,250 of record NC_139938.1, read on the forward strand.
CAAATCCTCTTTCCACTCAGTCTGGTTGGCCAAATCCTGCCCCGGCTTCAGAGACTCCCCACTCCTAGCCCCATCGTCCTCCACCCTCCCTCTCCACACCTGCCCGTTCACGTCCCAGTTTGTTCCTTTGGTGTTGTTGCCGTTGGCTGATGGGACTTCAGATTCCTCCTGTGAAAGAGGTTGTTTCCTGGATGAAGTCCCACTTAGGCAGTTTTCACCGACCTCGTAGACAAAACAGATGCGGGCAAGGTAGTTAAGGATGAAGCGCTCGGCCCATTGTGGAACGGGACGCGCCTCAGGACCGCAGTGGTGGATGTTCATGATGAAGATGGTGAGCGCTGTTGATGCGGTGACCATCGTCATCGTAGCAATGTAGTACTTTCCTGTTGAAAAATTATATTGAAGATCATTCAGTGAAAATCCCATGTACAGTTCATTTTCAAAGATAAATGTTAGCGTTGTTTCTCTGACCAATACAATCTGTTTGCTTATTGACCCTTTTAGAATTGTGAAGCAATGATGACGTACATTACAACGGAGTACAACATCTTGTTAAGCTATGTAAGAATATTAACCAGCACAGATGCCGAATGCAACCTCAACAAATAGACCTCTTTTGTGAGATGGAAATAGCATATGTGGCAGTACAGAAAGTTCTGTGAGGATTTAATAAACAAATAACAGCTGGAAACACTGAGGCTTGAAGTTTAAACTTCTGAGAGATCATTGATTTCTGAACTTCCTCTTGTTGTATTTTAAATAACCGCTGAAAGGTAGGTTTTCGCCTGTTCATGCAACATTTTCTAACCACCCAGAGCGTTTGAGAGTGTTGGTTTGCTGCAAGAAGAAACCCCGGACAGAGTATAAAATACCCTAATGTTTACTGACTCAACTCTCGTCCCTGCGACCCACCTTGCTGAAATTATAACTGAGGGTTTATACTGAAGGGGGGAGGAAGAAGATCCAAGGATTCACAAATGTAAAAAATAGGGGACCGTTTTGAATGTCCATCCATTGGGCTTGAGTTTTTTAAAATTTCAGAATAACATTGGCTTTGGTTTCAATATTAACATGAGTTAACTGAGTTAACAGAAGCACATCTACTGATTTAACAGGATGCAGGGTGCTGTCACAAACACATCGTCCCTGCGACGTGATCACATGCACTGCAAACTATTCTTTCTGCATACTGGCTTTGCCTCTCAGGCTTGAAATCAGTGTCTTTGAAAAACACCTTCTCACCTATCAGTGGGACGCTCTCAGAGGGCGGCATGCTCTCAGCCACCAACAACTGAAACACGGTGAGGGCCAGGAGCACCGTAACACCCAGGGAAACCTTTTCACCAGAGTCAGCAGGCAGGTAGAAGCCCAGGGGAGCCAGGAAGGAGATCATCATGCAGGGGATGAGGAGGTTGAAGATGTAGAAGGAGGCACGTCTCTTCAGGTGGAGGCTGAAGGTGATGTCTGGGTACGGATCTGAACAGCAACCATACAGGATGACATTCTTCTTAGCTGGCATACCCAGAACCTGGAGAGAAAAATGATTTTACTTTGTGAAGGAATTCAATTTAGAAATGATGTCTCGTTCTGAGTACATGAACAAGATTACCACTCACCTCCCACTCCACATTGGGGACAAAGTCAGCCAGGTCAGCAGTGTCCAATGCATTGAACAAGTCCATCTGGTTGCCATTGTGAGTCCAGGATCCAAAGGTTAGGTGACACTGCTGCAAGTCAAAGGGGAAAAAGGCTACATCCACAGAGCAGGAGCTTTTGGTGATGGCTGGCTGGTCCCACATGACCTGGCCATCGTTACGGAGAACCACGTTGGTCTCCATGGAGCTGGAGAACTCATCATCTGCACTGTGGCAGAGAAAGTGGGGAAGGAAGTCATGCAAAGGCAGAGAGAAGGAACAGGGGATCGGAGTTAGGAAGATGGGATTGAGGAGGTTTGGATTGTCGCCCAGAACATCATTACTATCTACTGACATCAGTGATATTAGGGACAAGAGGTGCCTCCACAGAGCCTGAAGACATTAAAAAACAAAACCCACCCAGGCACAACCTGTTCACCCTGCTGCCATGTGGCAAGTTATACATATATAAGTATCAGCTGATCTACCAACAGACTACAGAGCAGCTTCTCTCCTCCTAACTTCATCCTCCACCCATTACTGTATAAAATAAATGTGTTAAATATTGAACTCCAAACTGAACGTGTTTGTGTTCAAGTAACGGGCAGACAAAAGTGAAGAATTATATTCTTGTTTCTGCTCCTTTCAAATCATGGAAAGCATTCATTGTTGTGTTGTGGACTTGTGTGTCAAATTTAAATTGTAATGTGCATTTTTTTATGAAAGGAACAAATTTTAAAAAATTAAAATGAAACGTCGTTGTGCAACCCTGTTGTACAATGACAATAAATTGAACCTTGCAATGTCCTGCAGCCGGGCAGATCAGCCGGCAGAAGGCAACGCCTACCTGTTATACAGGACAATGTCAGGTCTCCATACGTAGCTGCTGGGTATACGGATGGTGTCCAGGCCATCGTAGTCCTCCTTCTTCCAGGTGAGGTAGGCATCCATCCATACCTGGCGGACCCACAAGTAGGTAGTCAGGATCTGATTTCGCTCATCCTGGTGAGAGGACACACATCAGCACGGGCATTAATACACACAGCATGAACCTTTGGATCGGCAGTCGGGATGAGATTACCATGTCGATGATCTGGGAGAGAGTTATCTGCAGTGTGACGTTGATGATGTGGTCAGTGTCCTCCACCGGCCGCAAAGCGTTGGTATAGTTGGAGAACAAGTCAGTCAGCAGCTTCTGAGCAAAGCGACCATGAGCGGCCAAGCAAACTGGAGAATGAAAGGAAAGACAGACATCTAGTTATGAAAGTGAACCCTTTATTTTTTAAACCAAGCAGCAGGATATAAAGACCACAACAAGTACTTATTAAGAAGTACATTCCTGCTCCCCAGAGGATAACCCTTGTGATTTGAATGTCATTGTGACACACCGATACACGTTGCAACAGGCACGGTTGCTTCTAAAACTCCTTGGCAAACAGCTGATCAGGCTGTGGAGTGGGCGATCCCTCGTCCAAACGGCAGGATGGAAAAAAGACCACAAACAGTGGAGGTTGTGGGTTAACGACACACAAATATAGAGTTTATCGTAAATAAAAAACACTAATATCAACCTTTCATCTGCATTTACTATTATCCACAAGAAAAACGCGATGGATGGTGCAAGAGAGGAGCAAAACCCAACATGTTTCTAACGATTCGTCTTGGTGTGATCGGCCCCTTAGAATATGTGAAATCAGGTGACCTGAGTGTTCAGGTTACATATCACATAGGTGCAAAAGCCCAGAGGAGCAAGTCTGCGATTCGATTTCCGGTTGGTCAGACGGTGCCATTCCTCTTTCCTGTCCCTCCAATAAATCCCTCGTATTGTTCGATCTGTTCAGCATTTTCATATTGAGTCTGTAAGCAACACTTGAAAGGATGTTTGATGCTATCAGTATTTCAATTTACAATAAAATTAAAATAAATCATTTACAGCATTTTATGGTAATGTACTAGATTAAAATGGTATTTTTCTCTTGTTCACTACTATTTCCTCAGATTGTTTTTTAACTACTTGATGTACATCTATACAAATGGTGCTATTGCAATATTTTGTCCATCCAAACTGTGAGGGACTGCTTCACATTTCAAATATGAACTTGATTCTTTTGCATATTATTTTGAATGTTATGAGGTCTCAAGTAAAGTCCTTTTCTCTGATGCTTTCTTCTGTAAAGGGACTCAGTTTTAATCCTTAAATGTCTGCATATCTCCAGCAGTTCATCCTGAACACTCACACACACATGGAAACCACATTTCCCAGCTCAATTAACCTGCTAATCACCTGAGGTTTCACACATTAATCAAACCTTTGCTGAACAGCAGCAGACAGTTAATGACTTTAAATCCTGTGACAACTAATTATGATGGTGATGGACTGAAACAATGCAATTTTTCTGTCATGTATCTCTATCAACGTTGATCCCCTCCCCCCCACACTGACAATTCGTACCTTAGAAAACAATTCTGCACACATGCTCTGTGCAACACTATGAACGTCTTCACCATTATCACCATTTGTACAATTCATCACATCTCATCCCTTTTCACCCGTCTTTCGGTGACCAATCAAAACAGCCGTAAACACATTCTTGTCTTTAGACATGTGACAGTGAGGACGACCATTTGTATGAACTACTTTGTTAAAAGCACACCGGCCTTAAAAGACGGTCGTCCATGAGATTTATTGTGGATATCTAAGATACCCGGAGGAACAACTTCATATCTTTCTGATGTGTCTCAGGACAGAGTCTAAACTAGAGCCAGCACTGAATAAATCACAGTAAATCCACCAATACAGCCACAGGACATGAGGATGGACGGTGACTTTTCACATCTTTAAAGTAAAAGCTTCACAAACCGTCAACGTTCACCGTCAAAACTCAAACACGGGAAACGCAGGAGCATAAATCCAGCATCCATTAAACGTGTGATTAGATCAGAGGAACGCTGGAAACAGATGGACAAAAACCTTTGGATGAAGAATGAAAACATGAGATCTGAAGAGCACAGTTACTCGTTATGACCATCAAACTGATCTTTAGTCCTGTAACCATATAAGTAAATAGTGAGCAGCCGACACTTCAGACGTGTAAATTGTTTATAAAAATCTGTTAACGCCAAAAAGACTTCACTATTGGCTGCAGTCAGTCGTCTTTATACGGCTTTGGAATTGCAGCTGCCAAAGAAACTTCCTGGACGGTCACAGTGAAATATTTTCTTTGTTTTTTAACCCACAACTGCTGTTTATTTCACTGTATTGTTTAGTCTGAGGATCTTTAGTTAATGGACTTTATTTCAGACCTACAGTCCATATAAATAAAAATAAAACCCTTAGTTGATAAATGCTCTTGTTCGCCATGCCTGAATATAAGACAATAGTTGTTTCATGGAAATTACTTTTCAAAAAGTGCAGTACTCTTATATTCAAGGACTAGACAACAGTGTGTATTACGAGTTGTTTGTCACCTTTACGTCACTAGGCTAGTGAGTTTCTAGAGATAGTCAGCCTTAAAGTTAAGACTCTTTTAAATCTACTATTTACTACTTATCAATATATGCAGACAAATTTTTCAAAAAATACATTTCTTTGTATTTTTTATTTCAACATGCAATATTCTTCCAGGAAAACAAAATATGACACATAATAGCCTCCTGTTTCCCTGGAGATACGTCACCAGAGAAGACCGAAACTCATAAAAAACACATAATAATAATATTGTAATTTTCTTTTCTTTCTTAATGCTTAAATATTTCACATGAGCCATAAATGAGCCGGCAGATTCATTTTGATTGGAGTTTGGGAACCACAGAATTAGTGGAATTATCATATAAAGAGTGTTTCTCCGTGTTGGTTTGTGAGAAAAACACGACGGTGATCCAAGCTTTCTCAATGCTCAACGACAACAAGGAGCGAGAGATTCATAACTGCAAGAGGACACATTAAAGATAAAATGAAAGACTCACACGGAGGTTCAGCAACATGCCTTGCACAAAAAAGGAAGCATACAAGACCAATGACCTTCAGAGAATAAGATAATAATATATGACCGAACGAGAGAGGGGAGAGTGTTAACGTCCTTTGTACAAAAATGGAAATGTGGAAGTGAAGCTCTGAATCTGTCAGACGGACATGAAAAACATCATTATGAGATTCTCCTCAGCTCTGTTTCTGTTTAAGGCTTAATTATACAGACGCACATGATGAATGATGGATTCATTCACCAGTCATGTCTTTATAAGATCACTCAGTCACTATTCTAGATGTTTCTTAATGTCAACAAATCCAACATTTTAGTCCATCAATAATACTGTCTGACTTCCTGTCTGTGTCTCAGCTCCAATCTTATTGGTTCCTCCTGAAGAATCTTTAAAAACACGCATATATAGTCATTCACAATTTTCACCAAACAGGAGGATATAGATCATTTGCTGGGGACTATTTGGTGCTGGCTATATCCTGATAGAGGAGACCATAGATTTCAGACTGAGAGAGTTTATTCTGATCAGCTCATAGACGCCATGATGACTACCACCAGTCGTCACAATGAATCCTGGGATACGTTGGACCATGAAGGATCAGTTGGATCCTGATACTGGTTCACTGCTGGTTTGAGTCTGAACATGAGATTTGTTGGAGAATATTAGACTAATAAGAACAATATTCCTGCAGCTCAAACTAGCTCCCTTCAGGCTCCAGACATGTTATGAGTGATAACACAATATGTTCATGATGTTACAGCTGTGTATTTACTCAATGACAGGCTCAATGACAACAGTCTTCCTGCCTCTCTGTCCAACACCTTCATCCCAGGCAAGATATCCTAACAACTACAGGCCTGATGTCCATTAAATCTGATGTTTTATATCCAAACTGGTGACAAATAAGAAGGAAAGCCCAAGTGTTCCACAGCTTCGGTCTTCCTTGTCATTGCTTTCTCTGTGATACTACATGTGGATTTCTACTGGAGAGATGACATGGTCTAACAAAAGGTGTTCGCTTATTTGGTGTTTGATGGTGGAGAACGCTGCTGCTCCTAAATCTTCCACAGGTGTTAAACATACTAAAGAACCACTTAAAAGAGCACTAGAACTTCCACTGTGGTCAACAACTTAAACCTCCTCAGGGACAACTAGAACCTCCTAAAGGGCCCTCGTGGTGAAGGGTGCTGTCATAGAAATTTCTCAAAAATATTCTATAGGGTGTTTGATATACTTACGAACCCCTATATCTCTTGAAGGCGTGTGAGAGCTAACTACCGGACTCCTAGAACCACCTCAATAGATCCAACCTAAAGGAAACTTCTCAATCAAAACAAACCTCATCAAAGGCTACAATGAGCCCCAGAACCTTGAGTAGTAGTAGGGACAACCTAACACACTGCCACAGCCTCCTAAATAAAAACTTGAACCTCCTAAGCACACACTAGAACCACCTAGAAGATCCCTAGAAATTTCTGAACAACCCCTAGAACATCAGGAGGATGACAAGGTGATAAGGATCACAGAAAGGACCCTTAGAATCTGGTCAGTGATTACTTGAACCTCCCAAACACCAACTAGAACCATCTAATGGTCCAAAAGAACCCCCTCAACGATGACTTGAACCTCCCAAACATAACCTAGAACCACCTAGAAGACCTCTGGAACCCCCCCAACGATGACTTTAACCTCCCAAACACAACCTAGAACCACCTGGAAGACCTCTGGAACCCCCTCAGTGATCACTTGAACCTCCCAAACATAACCTAGAACCACCTAGAAGAACTCTGGAACCCCCTCAGTGATGACTTTAACCTCCCAAACCTAACCTAGAACCACCTAGAAGAACTCTGGAACCCCCTCAGTGATGACTTTAACCTCCCAAACATAACCTAGAACCACCTAGAAGAACTCTGGAACCCCCTCAGTGATGACTTTAACCTCCCAAACATAACCTAGAACCACCTAGAAGAACTCTGGAACCCCCTCAGTCATGACTTTGAAGCAGAAAGGAGCAATGAGGCTGAGATGATGAAATGAGAAGCTGGCTGAATGTTGTGTGTGCTGCTCTTTGGCTAACAGTGAGATAAAACCCTCGACAGGATATTCATTGGTGCTGGACTGGATCCGGTCCACACACTGTGGTGTTGCTGCAGAGCGGCACTACAACAGCAGCAGGCTGAGGAGGAGAAAACAGTACAGGAAGGACCGTTAGATCACTGAGATACCGTTGACAGATGCTCTGATCAGCTGATCGATCAAAAACGATGACTTTGCTGATCTCCTATCAGCTGGGATCCCTTCAGGCCTGAAGTCTCCGTGTACATTAACCTGCAGCCTCTGATCGGCTCTGCTCGCTGGTCAAATGTCTTCACGGTCCGGCGAGCTGAGTCAGCAGTTTGTAGGAGGAGTCAAAGTGTGAGTGCTAACAGCTCTGCCAGCTGGCACACACACACACACACACACTCTCTTTCACACACACACACACGCGCACACACACACACACACACACACACACACACACACACACACACACACACACACACACACACACACAATCTCTTTCACACACACACACACACACACACACTCACACACACACACTCTCTTTCACACACACACACACACACACACACACACATAATGCAGTTTATTATCATGATCTTCACCACGATCATCTTCATCACCTCGCTCACCACCATTGTCACCGTCGTCATGGTAACGAGCCAGTCCATACATTCTAAGTGCACAGATGGCCAGAATCGTGTGCATCAGGGCTAAGTGCAAAAAATCCAGATGATGGCATGTTAAGTCAATATGACCGGAGCTGTGTGTGTGTGTGTGTGTGAGTGTGATAAAGCACTGATCATCATCCCGTTCACATTCAGACCCGTGTCAGCCTCCGTTGATGGTTCAGCGTTGACTCATGTAACAGCAGTTGGCTGACATTTTAAAGAGATGAACAGACTGATTTGACGTTAGAAGAATCTCCTCACCAACTTATAATTCTGAGTTTCCCGGGATATGAAAGTGATTGCTTTTTGCAGTCACCTAAGTAACACAGCAGTAGTTGAGCCTTTATTCCAGGTTTCAGCTGGAGCCTGAATTTAAATATCTGGTTCCACGACAATCAAAGAGGGTTTGAACTCTTGACCTCTTCCTGTCCTTATCACTCGGAGACACGATTCCCGAATCACTTCAGCGTTCAGTAAAAGCAGCAGAAGAATGAAGGTGTCCAGGCTGCAGATAAACGTGTCAGCACTGATCTACCGTCTGAGCAGAGATGATGACAGATAGCAGCTGATGGGGAATCACTTTCAATCGCCTTTAAAGAAACAAGACTGAGCTTCTTTGGCTCGTGGGCGGTCGGACTAAATGACACAATTGAATGCATCACGCTGCATTTAGGCTGTAAACCAAACAGTTAATCAGAGTACCCCTCAGATAGAAGATGACTGTTAGCTGCAGCTGAACATTACTGTTTTATTATTGTGTGAACGTGCCAGTTATTGTTCTTCCTCTTCTAACTCCTCCCACATCAACGTGTTCAGTTCAGTGACTTGACGGACGGATGGTCAAACTTCACCTTCATGCAGATTACAGCAGAGATTCAGTGCAGATTCACATTTTAAAATCATTACACTTCTCTTGTAGACTTTTGGTGTCATTCAACCTTTTCAAGGACATTTAAAACCTTTTCAAGGCCATTTAAAACCTTTCCAAATATTCCCACGACCCCCACTTTCATCGTACACATTTAAGTTATTCAGTGCAGCTTTAGCTTTAAAAAAAACCCATCTTTCATACATTATTGGAATTATTGAACTTTTCAATGACATTCTTACAAATTAACAGGTTGTTACTCTTTAAACTATTTCTACATCACTTTTCAAACCGCAATGTCGTCATTATTATAATAATTTTAATTTTAATTACTATTATTTTACTGTATTATTACCATCATATGATATATCAGTAAATGTTTCCAACAGTTCACACACATTGATGGCATTCATCACCTTTTTATCATCTGTATGAACAAACTTGTTTTCTAAAATCTAATCCTTTCACATTAATCCAGTGTATCAATAAATTCCTAAACAACGAGTTAGGGTATAAACTCCTCAAGGGTGGTTTTTCACATTAAAAGCAGCAGAAACTAAGCTGAAAACGTTCTCACCTGGAAGACAGAGGAGAAGCCGCAGATATACGGTTGATCCGCCGCAGAGAAGCTTCATAACGGCTTCTGATAACAGTTATTGATCCGGGGAATTGACGATGTGATCACAGTGCTGTGATGACAGATCAGGCAGCGTCCCACCAGCGAGCCGAGAGGATGAGACTCACTGAGACGCAGAGAGAGAGAGAGAGTGTTGCTGTAGTGGTCGCTGATGTATGAGGGGTCGTTAGTGCCACACAGGCTGGAGGCTATAAACCATGTGGGGAGAGAGAACAGACGCCAGACTCTCCTCATACACGTTTGTATTTTTAACAAACAAAGTGATGCAATTCATATACACAAACAACAGAATGACCACACAAATCAAGAACGCTGTGTTCTTGTTTTACCACAAACATACGGTTTTAACCAGAACCACAATATATGGACCCAACCAAGAAGTGGTGTTACCTTAAAGCTGTGGACTGCTCAGGTACTCTGGTTTCTACAGGTACTCTGGTCTCTACCTGCTCAGGTACTCTGGTCTCAACAGGTACTCTGGTCTCTACCTGCTCAGGTACTCTGGTCTCAACAGGTACTCTGGTCTCTACCTGCTCAGGTACTCTGGTCTCAACAGGTACTCTGGTCTCTACCTGCTCAGGTACTCTGGTCTCAACAGGTACTCTGGTCTCTACCTGCTCAGGTACTCTGGTCTCAACAGGTACTCTGGTCTCTACCTGCTCAGGTACTCTGGTCTCAACAGGTACTTTGGTCTCAATAGGTACTCTGGTCTCTACAAGTACTCTGGTCTCTACAAGTACTCTGGTCTCTACCTTCTCAGGTACTCTGGTCTCTAGGAATCCCCAAACCCCCAACAGACATTACAGTAGTAGCTTCATGTCGTCTTCATAATAATTTTATTAACACTGACAAAACTAAAAACAGTTTGGAGGGAAACGTCTTGTAAACTGAAATTTACGTGCTTTTACTTAATTTGAGTTCCCGACAAAAAACAGTTGATTTAATAATTAAAGGGCAGGGACGATCACTTGTCTGATTCCTTTGTAACAGGAAACAAAAGCTGCTCGTACCTTGAACACATCAGGTGACAACTACTTACCGTCCCCCCCCCCCCCCCCCCCTTTATACAGCGTTGGAGCTTTCCAGCTAATTGGTTCACAAAAGGCTTCATTTGTTTATTTACTTGAACACAAGCGGTTCTGATGTGGAGGCCACAGACAGCCGCTCCCTCCTTCTCCTTCCTGTCTGGTTTGCTCTAGTTCTGGTTCTGTAGTGTAGTCACTACTTGGAGCAGGCAGAACCTGCAGCCTAATCAGGTTCACAGGTAGTCCAGCCAGTGTGCGAGTTATACCACGGTGTCCGGGGGAGCCGGGGCTGGGGGCGGGCGATCATTTTTTTTTTTTTTTTTTTGGAGGGGGGCAAAGTTTAAATGCTGATCCTGTCATTAATAGCAACAGCATATGCCTATTATAAAGAGAAAATCCGTTGCACGCACACCATAGGTCTATGTACAATATTTACATGAAACACCCCGATCGATCATCATCACATCATACATCACATGGGCTATAGCCTATAAGGCTATAGGCTATAGCTGTACACAGAGCCAAACACGCGATAAGAGCAGGCAGCGCCCCCACGCTTCAAGCGCCTCCGACGTGCAAGCAGGCAACACTTTTTTCATGAATCACGAACTAAAAATACAATTTTATTTCTCTTATTTTACACCTTTGAGGGAAAACCATGGCCAAAATATAATTAATTTGGCAATCATATCAATATTTTAGAGCTCCCCCCAAATTTCACAAATCATGTTTCCAGGGGAGCTCAGGTGGCCACCAGGGGAGCCATGGCTCCCCCTGCTCCCCCGTAACTCGCACCCTGAGTCCAGCTCCTCCAGGATCCACAAGCATATGTGAGGTCACAAGAAACAAGGTCACAAGAGGACCAGGATACCGGCCGTTACACTAGGAGAGCTGGACAGGACCGTACAAGGGCATCAACCGAGCACTAGGACTGGAATCTGCTCCTTTGTGGAGGAGCAGGAGGAGCACTGCCAGAGCCCTACAACATGGTTGCAGCAGCCCAGCACCGTGCAGCTCCATTGGCATTTACCAGAGAACACCAGGACTGGCAGGTCTACCGTTGGCGCCCCGTTCTTATCCAGCAGGACCTGTTGGTGGGTCAGCGATGGTCCCACAGACCTCCATGTCATCGCCAACGTTACCTTGACTGCTGTTAGTTCCACTTCACCACAAACATCAACATGTCAACATGTCTGGGGGAAATTTGGACCAGCTGGTGTCCACCTGAGACCTCTGAGACCGACCAGTCCTTTCAGATTCACAGAGGACGACTTCATGATGCAGAAAACTTCAACTTCAACGGCCCGCCTCCTCCACTGCCTGTTATTTACTGACCTCCATCCTCAAGAGCAGAAGGAAACGAGACACCGGACAGCTGCCGCTCAGAGAGCCGACGGATAAATAATAAACAGCAAAGTTTGAAAAGCGAAGTGAGGATGTTAAGAGGAGATTAACGGATTAGCAGGAAATAAATTGGCTGACAGACCCTGTGATGATGAAGTCAAAGAGTCACAACGCCTCCCTCCTTTCTTCATTATAGAATTTAATTCTCCTAATTAGTTTTATAAACTCACAAATATGAAATGAGTAAGAATACTGGAAAACAAACACTAGAAGAAAAGTTTTAAACGTTGGATTCAGTTTTAATCACAAGCATAAAAGAAAATCAATTATTACCGAATTTGTCTTTAAAATAAACAAAAACTCTCAAAAGAGAAGCAGTTTTAGTTGATGCTTTGATCTGTCAACATTGTGATTTACATAAAACAGAAAAATGCATTCAGACAACATACACAATAAACACAAAGCAATAAAAAAATAATCAAGACAATTTTAACATAATGGATTCCATTAGAACATAATAAGAAACAGCAGTGTGACGGATGGAAACATAAATCATAAGATATAAAAGAAGCTGTTTGTTTCAGATGAAAACTGCCGCGACTTCTGCATGTTTAGTTTGGACTCTGGAGAGACTAAGCAGACCTGAACCAGACTATGTGAGGGGTCTTCATCACATAAACCAGCAGCAGCATTTCTTTGTCACACAGGAAGCTGCAGCAAATATCTGAGACTCTAACAATCCCTCCAGAGTCCTGGCTGGCTATGTCGCTTTCTTTTTATATTCAATCAGCTTTTGTTGAGAGAACCTGAAGACGCCTCAAGGTTAATTGAGGTGGGACGCCGCAGTCGGACAATTCTTTAATCCCCCCCGGAAATAGAAGTAAGAGCCTATCAGGCGGGCCGGGGGCCAAACCGGCCCACCGACAGTAACCGGCCATGGAGCCAAAGTTGGACAACGCGGCGATCGTGGGAGGACAATAACGTGTTTGGTTCGGGTTCTTCAGTCGGACTCAACAACTGTAACAAGAATGATTGTATAGTGCTATCATTGTAAACTGAAATGAAGAATAACTGCTGGGAAAGCTTAAGGGTAGGGACTTAAAGACACAGTGTGTAGGAATTACTCCCATGAAAAGCTCTGTAAAAGTGGCTGTCCTCCCGGGGAGATCCGGTCCTGCACGTCCTGAAGCCTCCTCGGCGGTTATAGTCTTCAAAATGGTGGAACGACATGGAAGCCTCCTGAGGACTTACCCGTCCAATGTAAATAAAAATAACAAAACCTAACCCTAACCCAGAGGTAGTTATACACTTATGAATGAAGATATTGATTTTAGCTAATACATTATTTAAAATTTTACACACTGTCCCTTGAATGAAGTGTGCTTTATAAAATGAGTATATTGCCCAAGTACGCTTCTTCACAAAGGGGTTTTTCCCTCTTTGGTACGAGGCTTTTGGGCAAATCTGAACACATGTAGACCAAAACAACTGCACAGAGACTCTTTGGCGGGAATGGTCTTGGAACAAACTCAGTTTGGTGGTGGTGGGAACCCGATCCAACCTTGATCTACCAAGGCGGACTCTGCAGGTTCTAGCTAAACCAGCATTCTCACTCCCGACTGGTCAAATACCGACGCTTCAAACTATGACGCTCCAAACTACGACGCTCCAAACTAAGGTGCTCCAAACTATGGTGCTCCAAACTACGACGCTCCAAACTACGATGCTCCAAACTATGACGCTCCAAACTACGATGCTCCAAACTATGACGCTCCAAACTACGACGCTCCAAACTAAGGTGCTCCAAACTATGGTGCTCCAAACTACGACGCTCCAAACTACGATGCTCCAAACTATGACGCTCCAAACTACGATGCTCCAAACTATGACACTCCAAACTACGACGCTCCAAACTATGACGCTCCAAACTACGATGCTCCAAACTATGGTGTTCCAAACTATGTTACTCCAAACTACGACACTCCAAACTACGACGCTCCAAACTATGACACTCCAAACTACGACACTCCAAACTACGACACTCCAAACTACGACGCTCCAACCTATGACGCTCCAAACTACGATGCTCCAAACTACGACGCTCCAAACTATGACGCTCCAAACTATGACGCTCCAAACTACGATGCTCCAAACTATGTTGCTCCAAACTACGACACTCCAACCTATGGTGCTCCAAACTACGATGCTCCAAACTATGACACTCCAAACTACGACACTCCAAACTACGACACTCCAACCTATGGTGCTCCAAACTACGATGCTCCAAACTACGATGCTCCAAAGTATGACACTCCAAACTACGACACTCCAAACTACGACGCTCCAAACTACGATGCTCCAAACTATGGTGTTCCAAACTATGTTACTCCAAACTACGTTACTCCAAACTACGACACTCCAAACTATGACGCTCCAAACTATGACGCTCCAAACTACGACGCTCGAAACTATGATGCTCCAAACTACGACGCTCCAAACTATGGTGTTCCAAACTATGTTGCTCCAAACTACGACACTCCAACCTATGGTGCTCCAAACTACGACGCTCCAAACCACGGCGTTCCAGCTTCCCGTTGGACGTCAGTCACGTGACTATAGCATGAATTAAAAAACTTCACAAAGATTAGATTCATCATCATGAAATCTGTCGAGACAACGATCTTAAAAGTGAAAACGATGTGTAAAAAAGGAATGGGTTTTCATTTTGCAGATGAAGAAAACAATGCAGAACTGAACTCAATTTGATCTTGAAAATAAAATCCAGTTCCGATACTCGATATTCAATTTGAAATGATTCACCAACCTCTCATCACGTTGAAAGCTTGGTGCTGAAAATCAACGACACCAGCTGCTTTTGTTGCTTTTTAATAAAGATAATGTATTTTGAAGGAGCTCAAACTAACGGAGTGAATCTGGCTGACATTGAAACAACCTTTGTGATGAAGCCAAATGCTTAAATCTGGTTTTACTGGAATATATATATATATATATATATATATATATATATATATATATATATATATACATATTCCAGTATAATATTACATATTCCAGTATAATATTGGATGGTTGCATATATATATATATATATATGCAACCATCCAATATTTATTTCATAGTATTGTATGAAGTGCCATACATCTATATATGATTATACCTAGACCTCCAGAGGGGGGCGCCAGAGATTATATTATATATATTATATTATCTTGTTTTGTATTGACCCAGAAGATAATTAAATAATAATTAATAACTTCTCCCATCTGCACATTTTACTGGAAGAAACAAATATCAAAGGCCACCGGGAAATAAAGCATGTGATTTTAATAATGATTATATTATCTCTTAGCACCTGTTTAGGTGTGTGTATATTATTATTTATTATTATATTACTTGTATGATTTTTACTGGCGGGAATGGGCTTCCATACTCGCTCCGCCGCCAAGCATTACATAATGACACAAATCCATTCTCTGATTGGCTGAGCGCTCTGTCAATCTGTGACGCAGGGGCCAATGAGAGCGTGCGGCAGCGATACGAACTGGCAGCAGCCATGTTGTGTCTCCGGGGGCCAGCACAGCAGCAGCGATGTCCGGTAGTAAACAGTAGATGACGATACCGCCCGCTCAGCACTTCACGGGAAACGGACCGCAGCTGGAAGCCATGAGCCGTCCGTCCTCAGCAGGAGCCGGAGGACTCGGCGCCGGGAAAGCAGGCGGAGGGAAGCACGGGGGATCGGGAGGCGCCGCTGCCGCCGCCGCCGCGCAAGCAGCAGCAGTCGCGGCCGCCGCGGCGGCAGCAGCCGCCGGCGTGAGCTCCATGGCCGGGTCGGGGTCCGCCGCCCCCTCCTCCACCGTGTCTCTGGTCGTGGCCGGCCTGCCGGGCCAGTCCCCGGAGCTCACGGCGCTGTTCGAGTGCCCGGTATGTTTCGACTACGTCCTGCCGCCCATCCTGCAGTGCCAGGCGGGTCACCTGGTCTGCAACCAGTGCCGCCAGAAGCTGAGCTGCTGCCCGACCTGCCGAGGGCCGCTCACCCCGAGCATCCGGAACCTGGCCATGGAGAAGGTGGCGTCCACGCTGCCGTTCCCCTGCAAGGTAAAACACGCGTACACACACACACACACGAGCCAGCCGCTCACTTCCCCCACTACTTCCTTAGTGCGACATAGCTGCTGCTGACAGGTGTGCGCGTGTCCTGTGACATCACAGGGGACCAAAAGTGGAATATATAAGTGTGTATTAGTACTTTTACTCGTAGGGAAGTATATTCACAGTGTGTATTAGTACTTTTACTAGTAGGGAAGTATATTCACAGTGTGTATTAGTACATTAACCAGTAGTGAAGTATATTCACAGTGTGTAATAGTACTTTTACGAGTAGTGAAGCATATTCACAGTGTGTATTGGTACTTTTTTTAGTAGTGGAGTATATTCCCAGTGTGTATTACTACTTTTACTAGTAGTGAAGCATATTCACAGTGTGTATGCGTACTTTAGTAAAGTATATTCAGTGTATTGGTACTTTTATTCGTAGTGGAGTATATTCAGTGTGTATTAGTACTTTTACTCGTAGTGAAGTATATTCAGTTTGTATTGGTACTTTTATTAGTGGAGTATATTCACAGTGTGTATTAGTAATTTTACTTGTTGTGTTTATTCACAGTGTGTATTAGTACTTAAATCAGTAGAGAAGTATATTCACGTGTATTTGTACTTTAACCTGTAGTGAAGTATATTCATGGTGTGTATTAGTGCTTTTAATTGTAGTGGAGTTTATTCATGGTGTGTATATTAGTATTTTAACCAGTAGTAAAGTATATTCATGGTGTGCATTAGTACTTTTAATTGTGGTGGAGTTTATTCACAGTGTGTATTAGTACTTGTACTGCAGTAAAGGATCTCACACTGCTGTAATTAGATGAGCTGCTCATGTCTAAGTTGAAGTCGTCATGATAACCCAGCTGACTGTGCTGCTGTGTTATTGTGTTAACTGGTCTGTGTGGTGTTAATCAGACTGGTTTAATTGTCCAGTTAGAAAGATAATTATTCCACATTACATCAGATATAGCAGTCATTTTATTTATAGATTTTTTGGGTGAAACGACATCTATTTAATCAGCTTCAAAAACAAGGGAGTAAAAATCAGCTGATGTAGAAGGAACATGGTATCAATAGTTAGTCCAAACGTAACTTTGCACCAAAGGTTGTGTTTCTATGGTGATGCTGGGTCACATGACCTCCCTGTTAAGTCTGTCTGCAAGACCACAAGATAACTGCTTTTAAAACGCCTGTTTTCTGAATGGAGTCTGGTTCCTCTCTAAAAGCCTGGAACTTGCTGCCTATAATCAACTGACATCCTATCTGTCACAGACCTCCTAGACCCTAATCAATCAGGATTCAGGACTGCTCACTCCACTGAGACGGCCCTCCTCACAGTGACCGAGTCCCTGCGCGACACCAGAGCCTCACCCCACTCCTCCGTTTTCATTCTCCTCGACCTATCTGCTGCATTTCACACAGTCAACCACCAAATCCTCCTCTCCACCCTGGCTGAACTTGGCATCACTGACTCTGCTCCAACCTGGTTCACATCATACCTGACAAATGGCACCTTTCAGGTCACATGGTATAGCTCTATGTCCAAACCCAGTTCTCTGGAAACGGGTGTCCCTCAAGGCTTAGTATTAGGACCGCTTCTGTTCTCATTATACACCCTATTATGCCCTAAATGTAAATGTTGATGGATGCTAGGCTACGCTAACGTTGTAGCTGCTCCATCAACACTCCAAATAAGGTAATCTAGACATAAATACAGCAGAGACCTTGTTGCTTGTCTCTGGTTTCTCCAGTCTGGTCTGGTCTCTGGTGTGACGCGGGTCCAGGTGTGTGACGCGGGTCCATGGTCCTGGTCTCCGTCCCATGGTCCTAGTCTATGTCCCATGGTCCTAGTCTACGTCCCGTGGTCCTAGTCTGCGTCCCGTGGACATTTAACATCAGTTAGATGGTGTGTGTGTGTGTGTGTGTGTGTGTGTGTGTGTGTGTGTGTGTGTGTGTGTGTGTGTGTGTGTGTGTGTGTGTGTGTGTGTGTGTGTGTGTGTGTGTGTGTGTGTGTGTGTGTGTGTGTGTGTGTGTGTGTGTGTGTGTGTGTGTGTGTGTGTGTGTGTGTGTGTGTGTGTGTGTGTGTGTGTGTGTGTGTGTGTGATGGGTCAGCTAACTAAAACCCTCCATCACTGTGTAATTGAATCAAAGTGATATTTCATGACTTCCCTCCTATATTTGATGTGTTTCCGTTGAACGGGCTGATGAACACCGTTGATCATGTGACGTTGAGAGTTGATCATGTGATGTCACTGTTTACACAGCATCAGGATTGCTGCCTCTGGTTGCAGGAACCACGTTTGACCACGGGGGGGAGTACTGATTCTCCACACGTTGTGAGGAAGACCTCCTGCTCATCGTGCTGCTGCGCCTGTAATGTTCAAAACCAGCAGCAGCCTTAAATGACCAGAATGCATTGCATTTGTGCCTCCATTTTTGTTGCGGCGGTAGCATCCTGTCAGCCAGTGATCCTGGTGGATGTGCTGGATGCTGGTGTGGTGGTTGCAGCTCTGCTCCACTCACTAGAACCCCTCAGTGTGGGCGGGACTCTCTGCCCGTCGCCGTAGCAACGGTGCATAAAACTTCAATTTCATCTGATTCTTATTACTACTAATAACAGAATGATGATGATGGTGATAATAAGACAAAAATAGTAATAATAAAGAATCGGTAACACTATAGCAGTGGATACTAAATTGGTCTCTTAATTTACTGAGAAACCCATTTTACAGTTAAGATCATTATTATAATTTCTATCTTCTGTACTGACGTCTACTGTCACTTTATGATCAGCCCGTAAAAATAGTTAATAATAATAATAATAATGAATAGACAAAGAAGAAAAAACGTTTTAAAATGTCGACGTGACCTCGGTGTGTTTTTACAATAAGAGAAATCTAAAGGTCAGAGCAGCAAGGCATTCTGCGAGGAGAAAAACAACAACCAAACAACTGGAGAATGTGTGTGTGTTTGTAAAACCTATTGTATTGTATGTGTGTGTGTGTGTGTGTGTGTGTGTGTGTGTGTGTGTGTGTGTGTGTGTGTGTGTGTGTGTGTGTGTGTGTGTGTGTGTGTGTGTGTGTGTGTGTGTGTGTGTGTGTGTGTGTGTGTGTGTGTGTGTGTGTGTGTGTGTGTGTACAGATGCTAGGAGGAGGATCATACTCGGGTGAGCGATACTCCCCTCCTATTCTCTCTCCCAGCTTTCTTTCTCCCCACCCCCACTGTGTGAGTGTGTGTGTTTGTTTGATGCAGAGTGTGTGTGTGTGTGCTGCAGTGTCTCGGTGACGGCGCTGTGCGGTCGTTTGGAAGCTGAATGTTTTTCAGCCTCTCATTCAGAGTGGACGAGAGACAGCAGAGAGAGAGAGAATTTCATGCATGTGTGTGTTGCCGTTCGGACGGACAGACGCCACACAGTTGTGTGTGTGTGTGTGTGAGAGGGTGTGTGTGTGAGAGTGCGTGTGTGTGTGCGTGTGTGTGTCAGTCGCTGTGTTTTCGGCGCTTCGTCTTTTCACCACAGAAGAAGAAAACAGGTTTTTTTTCTTCTTCTGCTGCAGGCAGGAGAGAGAGAGAGAGCGGACGAGCGAGGTTCAGCTGCATTACTGCTGCGTCTGTTTAGATTCACCAACACAAGCTGGTACGTGTGTGTGTGTGTGTGTGGATTGATTGTGTTTAATGTTTTGGTTTCTTAAACATTTGATTATTGATAGATCCAATTTATTGATCAAGTTCAAGACTGTAACTGACAGTTATCATCTGTATTGATTAAATTCATTTAAAAAAATAGTCCTTCTCAGAGTACAAAGTGACATTTTGAAATATTAGGTTTAGATTCAGTTTTATTGCCTAATAATAAACCAGCCAGTCAATTTGGTTTCTAGCTGATGTTTTTGTCATTAATATTACGCTGCATAAACCCAAAAACAATAAAACCTATTATTGTTTTATAGTTTTACTGAATATGAGATCGAGAGATTGTCATTAATTCTTTCTACATTGTGATTACTTTTCATCTCATGATTTATTTTTCAGTTATCGATTATTTCACATTACTTAATCAATGTAACTATTCACACAATATGGATATCAAAACATTTCTTGTTAACATTTCTTTAACTTGGCACAAACTAATGAGACCAACATCTGCGTAGTGCAATGTATTGTTATGAACCTCAAATAAAACAGAAAAGAGGGAGGGATCACAACAGTTTCTTCTTCTGATACTTCTTATTTTATCAGCCTATTATTATTATTATCATTATTATTAATCAAATGTATGGCATGCGACTATGAAAGATTGGGTCCAACATGAATAAACACATTGCTTACCTATAAATGATTCACAATAAAAGTACCCCCTTACTTTGTTATTTAAAGCTTTTATTGTGAAGCGGCAGAAACGCGGCACGGCAGAAATATCCGGTTTCGGTATCCGGTAACTAACAGAAAGTAAACTTCAGACCCCAGAGTTCCAGTTAGAAGCTACGAAAGTCCTGAGAGCGGAGACACAGAGACTTTAAACGTCTTTGCTGCTCAGACATGATGAGTCTCTGGGGAGAAGGGGGGCTGAGAAGGGGGGCTGTCACTCAGCCAACGGAGTCAGTGTGGAATTAATGACAGCTTGTTAGCGCCGTTTATGTCTCACGTCTATGATTGCCATATTACTTAAGAAAAAACTCAGGCCAGCAGGAAACTTCCTGCCACCACTGGACTGGAGTGTGGGAAGAGAGTTAATCTAGTTGTTTGGGACGACGCGTCCCAGCGCTACCTTACACTTCGTTGTAGTCCCTTATGCCCCGTTGTAGTTCCTTACGTCCAGTTGTAGTTCCTTACGTCCAGTTGTAGTTCCTTACATCCCATTGTTGTCCCATTGTAGTCCTTTACGTCTCGTTGTAGTCCTGATCCAGGACCGTAGTGAGACTGGTTTGTGGGCTGTTGGACTAAAAGTGTGTGTGTGTGTGTGTGTCAGCAGTGTGTGTGTATTCGATGCTGTGTCCGGCCTCCTGCCTGCCTCTCCTCAGGGAGCTGGCTCAGTGGCGCTGCCTGCTGGGCTGGCATCGCCACCACGGAGTCGCTTCCACTAGCGCCGCAGGGCTAACCGCTAACACCGGACATCACCAGCAGCAGGGGTCAGAGGTCAGGACGGGTCGACCTGTCGGCCGCACCAAACCGCTGCCGGGCAGCCAGGTGAGTCCTGGACTACTGGAGCTGCTGGTCCCTGTGGCTCTTCTTTGTGGTTTTGTTGCTATTTCAAAAGATGGCCGTCGTAACGTCGTCGCTGTTTAACTTGTCTTTCATGGTCTCGGCCTGGTGGGTTCCTTGTAACGGTTTCCTGTCCCGTGGTCTATGAGGAACACTCGGCCACTAGAGGGCGCCTGCAACAATGTCACACTGTATGTCTCCATCTGCTTAACTGCAGTATTGATCTAAAGCTGAACCACGATGGAGGGAATCTAACACACACACACACACTCAGCCTGATTGCTATTGACCGTTGAGTGTTTTTCCTGCTGATGGTTTTGGCTGACCGTGGAGGAGGAAGTGCTTCAGTTGGACGTTTCTGACAGGAAGCTGGTCACGTTTGTGTTTTTTAGCGTCAGGTCACATGACCTTGCTGTCAAACTGGTCCCCACAAAGATAGAAGGAAGAGAGAAGAGAACACGGTTCATGTTTACGTCTGTAAATCCTCTGAAAAATTAATTAATGCAGCTGGATAAGAGGATTTGTGTGTGTCTGTGTGTTCTGTGAGAGAGAGGTGTATCTGTGTGTTTGTTTGAGGTGTGTGTGCGTGCGTGCTTGTGTGAGGTGAAAAGGATTGTCATAAATTGTAGCTGCTTTGATCAATGAACACAATCTGTAATATGTGTAAAAACATCGTGAACGCAGCGTTAATGAGTGTGTTACATGTTCTGAAAATGTGTGTGTGTGTGTGTGAAGTGATGGAGGAAGTACTGCGGCCCTTTACTGCAGTAAAAGTACCAATACCACTGTGAAAGTCAGTGAAGCGAGCGGCAGGTTGTCCTGATGAACTTGTTGCCATGGCGTCTGGTTTTCCCGCCTGCAGCCCTCTCCTCTTCCAGGAAGCTGCCGCTGCGTTTCGACCTGCAGCCGGTGAATCTTTAATGAGGTGAACACGGTCGTCTGCAGTCTGACCACTAATCCTCTCATCGGCATCGAACACACGGGGTTCATGGTTTCATTAATCAAGTCGGACTAATCCGTGACACCATCAGTCGGCTCGGCCGGTCCGGTGTGTCGCGGTGACAGATCCTGGGTCAGTGTTGCTGTAAATAAGAGATGTGTCACTGGAGCTGAGATACCGAGAGGTTAGAATGGTGAAGGCATGAAGAAGTGGAGGAAATCAGTAATAATAATAATAATAATAATAATATAAAAATCAAATAAGCATCGTAAAGCCTTTTTCATGAATCAAGCTTTCACAGTGAAACGTTATTGTCAGAGTCTGAAAGTTCATCTTCACCCCTTAATCATGTTTCTTTGCGACACCAAATGTGTCAGGTTTCAGTGTTTTCTGATATTTTTAGATGAAAATCAATGATGAAAGCGATCTTTAGCATCAGCATCAGTGTCTTCTGGACTTGACGCTGTGTCTGCAGATTCATTGCAGCCGGCGAAGTGAAACTGATCTCTGGTCTGTTTATGGATGAAGACGATGTTCAAACAGCATTGCTAACGACCACGCCACCGCCATACAGGCTCCTGGGCTATCTTTATCTTGCTGCTTGTTGTTCAGGATGAAACAGGGGGGGTGGGGGTGAGTCCCATCACTGTGACCTTCAGCATCTCAGAATATTGGAGCAGGAAGCTGCAGCCAGTAATATTCATGTGATCAGGATCCTTTAGTGGAGCTGCTGAGAACACAGACATGAAGACCAGCCTTTTATACTGACACTTTTATTTTGAAAGGAACACTGTCGACTAGACTGGATATATGAGTTTTATTTTGAAATTATGGAGATTTGTAACTTTATAGAAAACACCTGAAAATGATTTTATTTTATTGTTGACACTTTAACATGAAGCTGATGGTACTTGTACTGCTGACACTGATGGTACTTGTACCTCTGACCCCTGACCTGCCATGTCCTCCCCAGTACTCGGCAGCCGGCTGCCTGCTGGCGCTCCACCACAGCGAAAAACCGGACCACGAGGAGGTGTGTGAGTTCCGGCCATACACCTGTCCGTGCCCCGGGGCGACCTGCAAGTGGCACGGGTCTCTGGAGGCCGTCATGCCTCACCTGATGCACGCACACAAGTCCATCACCACGCTGCAGGTCGGCACCGCCACGTTACCTTTACATCTTCACCTTTAGAACTTTACCTTTAGATCGTCACCTTTACATCTTCACCTTTACACCTTTACCTTTACATCTTCTCCTTTACCTTTACGTCTTCACCTTTACCTTTACACCTTTACCTTTACATCTTCTCCTTTACCTTTACATCTTCTCCTTTACCTTTGCATCTTTACCTTTACACCTTTAAATTTAAACCTTTACCTTAACATCGTCACCTTTACATCTTTACCTTTACATCTTTTCCTTTACCTTTACATCTTTACCTTTACATCTTTACCTTTACACATTTACACCTTTACCTTTACATCTTCACCTTTACACCTTTTACCTTTACATCGTCACCTTTACATCTTTACCTTTACATCTCTACCTTTACCTTTACATCTCTACCTTTACCTTTACATCTTTACATTTACACCTTTACATTTACACCTTTACCTTTACATCGCCACCTTTACCTTTACATCTTCACCTTTACCTTTACATCTTCTCCTTTACCTTTGCATCTTTACCTTTACACCTTTAAATTTAAACCTTTACCTTAACATCGTCACCTTTACATCTTTACCTTTACATCGCCACCTTTACACCTTTACATTTACACCTTTACCTTTACATCGCCACCTTTACCTTTACATCTTCACCTTTACCTTTACATCTTCTCCTTTACCTTTACATCTTCTCCTTTACCTTTGCATCTTTACCTTTACACCTTTAAATTTAAACCTTTACCTTAACATCGTCACCTTTACATCTTTACCTTTACATCTTTTCCTTAACCTTTACATCTTTACCTTTACACATTTACACCTTTACCTTTACATCGCCACCTTTACATCTTCACCTTTACATCTCTACCTTTACCTTTACATCTCTACCTTTACCTTTACATCTTTACCTTTACATCTTTACATTTACACCTTCACCTTTACATCGCCACCTTTACACCTTTGCCTTTACATCGTCACCTTTACATCTTTACCTTTACATCGCCACCTTTACACCTTTACCTTTACATCTTCACCTTTACATCGCCACCTTTACATCTTCACCTTTACATCGTCACCTTTACATCTTTACCTTTACATCGCCACCTTTACCTTAACATCTTCACCTTTACCTTCACATCTTCATCGTCATCTTTACATCTTTACCTTTACCGCTTAACTTCTGATGGTTGTTTTCACCCTTCAACATAAAAGTGGTTCGCTCCTGTTCGGTTCAGTTGTCTCTGGAGTGACGGTTGTGCCTGTCTCCGCCTGCAGGGTGAGGACATCGTGTTCCTGGCGACGGACATCAACCTGCCGGGCGCCGTGGACTGGGTGATGATGCAGTCGTGTTTCAGCAGCCACTTCATGCTGGTCCTGGAGAAGCAGGAGAAGTACGAAGGCCACCAGCAGTTCTTTGCCGTCGTGTTGCTCATCGGGACTCGTAAGCAGGCCGAGAACTTTGCCTACCGCTTGGAGCTCAACGGCAACCGGCGCCGGCTCACCTGGGAGGCCACGCCGCGCTCCATCCACGACGGCGTGGCGGCCGCCATCATGAACAGCGACTGCTTGGTGTTCGACACCTCCATTGCCCATCTGTTCGCCGACAACGGCAACCTGGGGATCAACGTCACCATCTCCATGTGCTGAGTTCGAGACGTGGCGCCGAGACCGATCTGTGGTCACGGGGATGCCGGTCGGGAAGCAGCTGTGAGGCCTTCAAAGACACATTTGAAGCAGTTTGAACAGTGTGATGTCGGGACAGGAAAGGCCGTCGCTGTCCTCTGATTGGGCGCCACAGGAAAACGTGTCAGAAACCTCCACCAGCGAAGAGCATCAGGCCTCCGTCGGCCCGCGGCTTGAACCGCTTTTTCCGCCGTGACACCAGAGACCGAGTCTGTCCTGAGTTTACTCTCCTGAACAGAAACGATTCTGGGCTCCTGACAGGAAACGGAGCATCCGTCAGCTTCATCTGACTTCCTGCCGGCCAACGTGTTTAATCGTCAGACCTCGTTCATCTCAGATCAAAGCAGTAAAACGGAGTCAACCTGCGATCTCACTTCCTTCGGTCCGTTCAGCCGCCAGCGCCTTAACTTTTCTACCGCCGACCTCCTCTTCCTCTTCCTGCTGGTCTCTGAGGGGGCGGAGTCACCAGGAAATAAAACTGACATAACAGAACTTGATGGACGGACATTTTTATTATCATTATTATTATTATTATTATTATTATTATTATCATCTGTGGATGAGAGAAGAAATATTTCCCAGCATCCTCATCTGTAGACCTTCATAGCAGCTGACGAGGAACCGACCAGATACCTCCGAGCACAGACACGTCTGTAACCGAACCGCTAACCTTAGACGCTGGCACCGCTTCCTGCGTGTTTGCGGATCACAACGCCGCACTCACTGCTCTTCACTTCCTGCTGGAAACGCGTTCAAATCCAGAATAATCACCAACACGATCAATAAAACCTTGAATTATTCAACATGTTTGATCGTCTGTAAAGGCACTGGTGATCAAAGTTGTTTTACTCTAAAATATGAAGTTCATTTTAATTGTTGTTTCCATTTGATCAGGTCATAATAATTAATTCATCAATTAAGAGAGCGTGGCTAATTAACATGTTTTTAACTTTATGCAAATGAGGGCAAAAATCTGACGAATGCAGCAGCGCGTCGTCTCAACGTTTACCGACTCAAAAAGATACGGAAGTCTCACTTTTACACCATGTTTGCTAACCAGCTAACGAGCTAACCAGCTAGCACCTCGTGTTTCTGGTTTAACGTTTTCTTCTACGTTAACATCAGTGGAGATAGACAGAGATTATTTTCTGCAATAATCCAAAATCCAAAGAAAAATCCCGTTGACTGTTTGTTGAGGGAACCATGGCAACACTGACAAACATCAACATTTATGGTTTTAATGTTTTTCTTTTCAGTGTTAAAGACAAATATCAATAAACAGGAAACGCCTCTCTCTCTCCCCCTCTTTCTCTCTCTCTCCTCTCTCCCTCTCTCTCTCTCTCTGATAATCACTTCCATCTTTCTACAAGATGTTTGAAGATATTGTAAATGAAGTTGAATCAACAGTATATTTTCTAAAGAGACGTTTACTTTATTTGTGTAATGGAATCTCGGATGTACAGAGATTTTAAAAGTAATTTTTTAAGCTGTTTCTGATATTTTATTGTGTGTTTGTTATTTCTGCTGCTGGCCTGTTGCCTGGCAACATCGGAGAAAGATGAGTTTAATTCTTAACTGTCTGCTGGAAGCATCAGAAAACATCTGCTGCTTTCAAAGTCTGGACATAAAAAAAAAAAAAGACAAACATCAAATCACGTTCAGCTAAGAGAAGAGAAGTTCACGTGTTTGCCTCGTTGAAAACGGTTCTTTGCATTCGGTGTGAACACGTAAGAAACCTGACAAACGTGATGAACGCGTTATTCACTCAGTGTGTTTCTCCGGAGAACCTCCAACAGGTTTCTAGCTAAAACATTTACAGTTCAAATAGAGACGAATTCCAGATAAAGTTTCCAATTATTAATATTTTCCATAAAATTAGCACCAAATCTCTTTCAGGGAATATCTTGGGTGTTATGTTTCAGAAATAATCAAAACTCTCCTCGGAATTTAAAACAGCTGTTTGTTTACAATAAAAACCTCAGATCCAGTGAATCTAAAAACTGTTCGAGTCACTTGTGTGAAGATGTTTACAACTTTTCGTTGTGTTCCGTGACGGTTTGTAAATAAAATGGTGCGGTTTGTTTTCTGTGACGTCTTAGAGGAGCTGGTTTCAGTAGTTAAGCTAAGCTAGGCTAGCAACATCCCTCTGTTTTCAGTCATTAAGCCAAGCTAGGCTAGCATAGTGACTACAGATCTGAACATCATTTAACGTTTTATTTTATGTTCCTTTAGGTTTGCGTTTACGTCCAGAATGTTACAAAGTTCTACATTAGAAATGACAACATTGAGTCTTATTTAGATTACATCTCCTATTAGTCTCTCAATGTTTTATATATATTAAATTATATTGTTTTTATATATATTTATTGGGCGTTGTGTTGATGAAGAAGAAATGTTGAGTCACTGAAACGGGTTAAGAATTTTCTTAATTTTATTATAAAACTCAAACAACATTCAGGGAGACAATTTCACGCCGAATCATCTCGAGATCGGAAACAATGACCTAGCTAACATACCTAGCTGATAGCTAACAAGCTACTTCAGCTAACCACTTCCTCTTTCTTCCTGGTGATATCATCTTCTTTTCACATGACCACTGACAACAGTTCTGTGTCAGTTCTCCGATACAGCATTTTGTTATTTCAAACGTGTAATTAATTCTGGCCCCATTATTCTGCTTTCAAACTAAATGGAATGGGGCCGAACTTTATGTAAAACTCATGTCCTTCAGCTGTAACGACCCGCGGAGCCTCCAGGGGACACTGAGCCTCAACATCAGTCTCTCTGTCTGTCTCTCCTTCTGTCATCTCTGTTTCTGTCTCCCTCCCGCTGCCTGTCTTCCTCTTTTCTTCTATCACTGTCTCGGTCAAACTCTCTTTTTCTTTCATAGTCCCTGTCTGTCTCTCTCCTCCTGTCTCTGTCACGATTCCTCCTGTCTTCCTCCCTCTCCCTGTCTCCCTCCCTCCTCCTGTATTCCTCCCTGTCTCCCTCCCTCTCCCTGTCTCCCTCCCTCTCCCTGTCTCCCTCCCTTCTCCTGTATTCCTCCCTGTCTCCCTCCCTCTCCCTGTCGCCCTCTCTCCTCCTGTCTCCCTCCCTCTCCCTGTCTCCCTCCCTCTCCCTGTCTCCCTCCCTCTCCCTGTCTCCCTCCCCCTGGAGTTGTCCCGACACTCTCGGTCCGTTGTGTTGTCGTCCAGGGGGTGGCGCCCCCCTCTGGTTGTACTTGTTGTATGCGGCGTCCTCCTTCTCCTCTTTGACTCTGACGGCCAGAGGAGGAAGAGGAGGAGGCGAGGAAGAGGAGGACTGCGGCGCCTGGTTCGCCCTCTCCTTCTTCTTTTTCTTTTCTTTCTTCTTTTTCTTCTTCTCTTTCTTGTCTGAGGCAGCAAGAGAAGAAATCAGCATCCGTCCCAGAACGATTCTTGTATCAGATACAGAAAGTGACCTCACCTTTCTTGGCCTTCTTCACAGGGATGCTGTACTGCTCCTCCTCCTCTGAGGAGGAGGATGGCTCGTGGGTTTTTGGAGCGCAGCCGTCCTCCCGGAGACGCTTGGTGATGTCGTCCATGTCCTCCGAGTCTTTGGGGGGACGGTAGTCTTTGACGTGGTCCACGCGAATCGTCCGGCCTTTAATCTGACAGGAAACACATCACAGACACATGTTCACTTTCTGTGGTCAAACATCTAACTGACACGGGGTCAGTGAACTGGCCAACAAGCGGACCTTGATGCCGTTTAAGTTGTCCACCGCCAGGATGGAGCTGCGCTGGTCCTCAAAGCAGATGAAGCAGAACCCTTTGGACTTCCCCGTCTTCTTGTCCCGGACCAGGTTGATGTTGACGATCTCTCCATACCTGGGGAGCAGAAAAGAAGGCGGAGCTTCAGAATCACATCAACGCGTATGCTTGGAGCTTGAAGTGAGCGGGAGAACGTACTGAGAGAAGACGCAGATGATGTCGCCTTCGGTCAGCTCGTATGGGAAACCGCCTGCAGGAGAGAAACCATGCCAATGTTCACACTCAACACCGGTCTGTCTGTCTGTCCGTCTGTCTTCCCTGTCACAAGTCATCCTCCTGTCTCCCTCCCTCTGCCTGTCCCCTCTCTCCTGCTGTGTTCCTTCCTGTCTCCCTCCCTCCTCCTGTCTCCCTCCCCATCTCCTTCCCTCCCTCCCGTCTTCCTTCCCATCTCCCTCCCTCCTGTCTTCCTCCCCGTCTCCCTCCCTCCTGTCTTCCTCCCCGTCTCCCTCCCTCCTGTTTTCCTCCCCGTCTCCCTCCCTCCTGTTTTCCTCCCAGTCTCCCTCCCTCCTCCTGTCTCCCTCTACCGGAGTTGTCCCGTCGCTCTCTCTCAGGAGAGAAACCACCGATCAGACTCCCTAACGAGCGGTCCAAGGGTAGAAACAAACCGCCATCTTACCGACGAACACCCAGGCGCTGTCTCGGTACTCGGAGTGCCAGGAAACCGACTCTTTGACCCCGAGGTCGGCCTCACGCTCGTTCAGCTCGTTGATCAACTTCACCTTCGTTAACGGGCTGAAAGCAGAGAAAAGGTCCGTCGTTTACCAGCTGCTCCTGAACACCACGTCTGATGGGGAGATTAAGGGAGCCTGAACACACCTTTTAGATATTTGATCTGAGAGGCTACGTTTTCATTTTGGGAGAAAGGTCGAAGGTCGAAACCCTCACGAGCTGAGCCACAACATAGTAACTTCATATCCGAGTCTTTACATCAGATCATTCACCTGAAGTAGAGCACTATATCCTCTATAGGACAGTAGTGTATGGACATGTGAGGTTGATAGTGCAGGTAAGTACATACATACAGTATGTATGTACTTACCTGCACTCTAAACATGCAACATCAAAAGTTACGCGTTTTGCTGTAATGACAAAACTGCACACCACACTCCATTCAACATGCGTTACATTTACATTTAGGGCATTTAGCAGATTATTTTGGGGTGTGTGTGTGTGGGTCATGCTATGCAGAGTCGAGGTGAAGTCTGAACAGGTGAGGTGACTTTTTCGGAAGATGGCAAGTGACTCTGCCGTCCTGAAATTGGTCGGGAGTTCGTTCCACCACTGAGCCGCCAGAACAGAGAACAGTCGGTTACATTTCACACTTAGATATGACCTATATAAATATTTCACCGTGTGAGAGTCGGGTGAGGACGGAAGGGTGCCCGGTTCGGATACTCGACAGCTCAACCAACAAGAAGAGAAACAAAAACACTTCCTTCACCAGAAGCGGCCGCGGAGGGATTTAACAGCAGCACACGGTGACAAAAACTGGGATTTTATTCACATACGAACTGGTTTGTTTGTGCCGAAGTAATAAATTATTTCTAAATGTTCGTTATAACATTAGAGGTTGTGATGTACGAGTGCGTTTAAACGCGAGAATGAAAAGGAAACGTCAAATTCTAAGGTTTTTAAACGGGGTTCCAGGTTGTCTAGTTTGGTTACCGACGACGCTAGTTTGCTGTTAGCATCGGCTAACGGCTCAGCGTGCATCATCGGGATGGATGAGGCTACGATATGAATTCAAGCCGAATCGTAGATTTAAAACAATGATTACATGAGTGTGAAAGTGTTGACTTACTTCATGGTGAACTGGTCGTTTCTTACACGGGGATGCAGGAGGAAGTCTACTTTGCTGGCATCGGCCACTTCCGGGTGAAATCCCGCCTCTGCTGCCGCCTGCTATTCAGATGAATCAACTGCAAGCTACCTGTACGATACTTACAAAATCATGGGTGTCGGGAAAATGTGGGGTTGGAAAATTAAGGGGGTCTCCGGTCCTCCGGGTGTATCTCCCTCCGACCTTCCGTTCGGGCGCTTAATAAATGTATATTTGATTTGTGGGTTTGCCGCCCGCCCAACAGGCGGCGCTGTGACGATCCCCGCCATCTTTTTTTAACCCGGTTTGTAAACACCGGGGACGAGGCTTGTCAGAGAGGCTAGACAATACATTTAAGCTATAAACCAGATGAACTTTTGATGCGATACATAACTATTTTACTAGTAGAACATTATCAGCGTTGGTCGGTTTGTCGTAAACGGCTTTCGAGAGAACCTTTGGAGGTTTAAGTGGGCTGTAATAGCTCGCTTTAATGTCCGCACCGGCTAGCACGGTGAACTTGAGCAGCAGTAACTATTCTT
The DNA here is from genome assembly GCF_963514095.1 of Eutrigla gurnardus. NCBI lineage: Eukaryota > Metazoa > Chordata > Actinopteri > Perciformes > Triglidae > Eutrigla > Eutrigla gurnardus. The sequence goes on from NC_139938.1 coordinate 21,640,734, forward strand.
CACGTCGCCGCGGCTCAGTAATTCACCGTTAAAGTGTCCCTGTTTCACTGCAAGTCTACTGCGGGTAAGTGACGCAGCAGCGGGAGTTACAGCCGCTCAACGGGGTTTGAACTTAAAGCTAATTGTCGCATGGTAATAGTCATTACACGGAATTCCGTACAATTTAATTAATTTAAACAACTTTTACTCTCGTTCACACCACATGCGTATTTTACAGACATGATCCATATGTATTCTGACTCACATGAAACGTGTGATACATTCGGCATAAGATAAATAAGACTATACTCAATCATTTGTTTTAATTGAATGTCTTTTTCTTTCGTCACATGCTAGTTAACGCTAGTAACTGTCGTCGAGGAAGGTGTAGAATTGGTAGAATATTGAGTGGAGTCTGGTGGAATCTTTTCTCCCAACCGTGTCGTAGTTTCTGGTTGTTTTGTTAGTTTGGTCATCCACCGTGAAGCTGAGTTTTATGCACATTTTGAAATGATTACATATAAGAGGCAGAAATGGTGTTTTGACAGGACTGACTGTATGAAATATGACCGCCAGGGGGCGCTGCCGTGCTGTGCTGATGACTGGTGTTTTTCTGTCTGTCTCTCAGCAGGATGATCTCCCAGGTCTTCATCCTGTCCTCAAAGGGCGACCACCTCATCTATAAAGACTGTATCCTTCACACATCATGGAAGAAACGTTCTGGTGCTGAAATCCTCCCCGTCGCCTCGAAGCGTTTGGGGATGATTGTTTCTGTAAAATGGTATCTTAGCAACTCAGATGGACCAAAAATGAAGCTCTCTGTTTTGTTGTTAAAATATTAAATCTTAACCTCCTCTTCACCGTCAGTCCGCGGAGAGGCAGGAAGTGATGTCGTCCGTGTTTTCTACGAGAAGGTCACAGCGTTGCCCGGAGACCAGCCTCCCGTCGTCATGGTAATAATAATATAATAATAATAACAGCAGTGAGCCAAAGACGACGTCCTCAAATGTTTAGTTTGATCTTCAACTCAAAGATGTTTAGTTTAGAGGAGTCAAGAAACCAGAAATATTCACGTTGAACGAGCTGGAACTTTTCTTTCTTATAACATTACTCAAACTGATTTAATATATTATTATTATTATTATTATTATTATTATAACCATGACGACGGGAGGCTGGTCTTGATGAGCAAAGGACAGAAGTGGCAGCATCATCAGTCCCGTGTTTTGTTCTGCAGAGTCACAAAGATCTTCACTTCGTCCACGTCCGGCAGGGAGGACTGTACTGGGTCGCCACAACGACAGCTGACTCCTCCCCGTTCACCATCATCGAGTTCCTCAACAGGTATGTACGTTTGTTTGTGTGTTTGTTTGTTTGCACAATCTCAGTAAGGCTCTAAAAGCAGCGTATACATGTATTATATTTTCATCTGCCCCATGCAGGTTAACAGCTCTGGTTAAAGATTACTGCGGCAGCCTGTCGGAGAAGTCGGTGCAGATGAACTTTGCCCTCATCTACGAGCTGCTGGACGAGGTCGTGGTGAGTGACATCATATGGAGAAGCTAAGCCCCGCCCATTTTTTTGTCTCCAACGGGGTTCCTGGTCTCAGAATAAAAGTTTGTTAGTCAGCGGAGAAGTTATGTTTCATCCTGACAATGAAACGTATTTGTGTTTGTGGCGTTATGATAGTATGATATCACAGAGTCCAGTCTGTCTGTCTCTCTAACTGTCTGTCTCTCTACCTGTCTGTCTCTCAGGACTACGGTTACATCCAGACCACGTCCTCTGACGTCCTGAAGAACTTCATCCAGACCGAGGCCGTCTCCTCCAGACCCTTCAGCCTATTTGACCTCAGTAACGTCGGCCTGGTACGTCAGCAGCACAGCCAGGGGTCAGAGGTCATGGAGGACAGAGGTTTATTCTCTAGAATGTTTAAAAGCAGCTCTCCCTCCCTCTCCTCTCTCTCTCTCTCTCTCTCTCTCTCTCTCTCTCTCTCTCTCTCTCTCTCTCTCTCTCTCTCTCTCTCTCTCTGTAGTTTGGAGCTGAGACCCAGCAGAGTAAAGTGGCTCCGAGTTCTGCAGCCACCAGACCCATCCAGTCCAGCAGGGAGCCGGTACGTCGAAGTCACTTCCTGTCCCGAAACAAACAATAAATCTGAACCAGGGTCACAAACTACAGGTCGCCTACAAAGCACATCTAACAGGAAGTCACTACATCTATGACTTCCTGTTAGATGTGATTTGTAGGTGTAAATTCTCTGACTAGACGGCAGCTTCTAGGCTCCGCCTCCTGCTGCTGACCTGCGAGGTCACCTCCGACCAGCCTGCTGGCTCTTATTAGCTAGGTAGCTACAGGGTTGGCACGGGTGCTGGAAATCCTTAAAAACACTTGGATTACAGTGTGGTGTTTTCCAGGTTTGCAAAGTGCTTGGATTTAGAATAAAGTGCTTGAAATATCTGTTCTATGTGATGACATATGATATAACACAGAGAAAAGCAGATCTCCATATCTGAGGGACTGAAAACAGCATTTTCTGACATTTCTGCATGAAAAATGACTTTTGATGATGAACAGATGATGAAAATAGTTGGTGATTATATTTCTGTGGATCTGTTAGTGGAATTAGTTTTCCTTTCATTTGTGGTCCTTCTGTAAAAAGCTGTCTCCAAACATCATGTTGGTTGTTTAGAGGACAATAACATCTCATTTAATGTGATGAACAAGTGACATAATAAGTAGACTGAATACTGAGGATTGTTTTAGATACAAATATGTAGTTTACCACAGCTGGGAGGTGCTGGAAAAGCACCTTGAAATGCTTGGAAAGTGCTTGAATTTGCCTCTGTGTGTTGGTGTTTTCCAGGGAGGGAAGAGCGAGATCTTCGTGGACGTGATCGAGAGGATGTCCGTGGTCATCGGCGCCAACGTGAGTAAATCTACGCCTTGCGTGTGTCCGTATCCACTCTGGTGATGTCACAGCTGATGTCACAGAAGCCCTGCGTCTGTGCTGCAGGGCGTGCTGATGAAGGCTGACGTGGAGGGAGAGATCAAAGTGAAGTGCTACATGCCAAGCTGCTCCGGTGACTTTGAACACAACACAACACATTGACAGTCATGTAGATGACAGCTGAGTCGGTCGTGTCTGTGTCTCAGTCTGGTGGCCATTTTTCCCAGGTTTCATGAACGTCTTCTGTTTCAGAGATGAGGATCGGACTGAACGAAGAGTTCAGCATCGGGAAGTCAGAGCTCAGAGGTAACACACCACACACACACACACACACACACACACACACACACATACACAGGAAGTGTGTACGTGGGTCCCTGACCCCCTGGTCTGGTCTCCAGGTTACGGGGCCTCCGTGCGTGTGGACGAGTGCAGCTTCCATCAGGCCGTTCGGCTGGACGAGTTCCCCAGCAACCGGATCCTCAGACTCTGTCCCAGTCAGGGAGAGGTACGTCCTGCCCTCCACCCCCCCTCCCCATCCAGACCCACTAGATCCAGACCTACTAGATCCAGACCCACTAGATCCAGACTCACTAGATCTAGAACAACTAGATCCAGACTAGAATTAGTTGATTTGTGTGTTCGTAATAAAAACTTGGTGGTGAGTTCAGGGACACTCCGACGTCTGAGTTCTGACTCTGTTGCAGCAAACGGTGATGACGTACCAGCTGAGTGATGACCTGCCGTCGGCGCCCCCCTTCAGGCTCTTCCCCACCGTGGAGAGGGACAGCGGAGGAAGGTAGAGACCCACAGTCTGGTCCCACAGTCTGGACCCACAGTCTGGTCCCACAGTCTGGACCCACAGTCTGGTCCCACAGTATGGACCCACAGTCTGGTCCCACAGTCTGGTCCCACAGTCTGGTCCCACAGTCTGGACCCACAGTCTGGACCCACAGTCTGGATCCACAATCTAGACCCACAGTCTGGTCCCACAGTCTGGATCCACAATCTAGACCCACAGTCTGGTCCCACAGTCTGGTCCCACAGTCTGGACCCACAGTCTGGTCCCACAGTCCAGTTTCCAGTTCCAGAGTCCCGAATCAAGTCTAGCAGCCAATATTCCTCCGATATCTAACGTAATGTGTTGATGAGTTGGCTTCTATGTAATTATAAACAATGTTAAGCGTGTACAATTACCTCAAGAGTACTTTGGTTGAGTACTTGAGTAAAAGTACGTTCTTCTCTGCAGGCTGCTGATGTACCTGAAGCTTCGCTGCGATCTACCGCCAAAAAGGTTTGTTTTTATTTCATCCGCAAACCAAACTGGTTCACACTGGTTCACACTTGTTTAAACTGGTTCACACTGTTTTAAACTGGTTCACATTGGTTCACACTTGTTTAAACTGGTTCACACTGTTTTAAACTGGTTCACACTGGTTTAAACTGGTTCACACTGTTTTAAACTGGTTCACACTGGTTCACACTTGTTTAAACTGGTTCACACTGTTTTAAACTGGTTCAGACAGCAGCGTGATTAAAATACTTGTGGTTGACACAGGAAAGGGCGGGGCTTAGCTCTATAGGAGGTCACAACAAACATTTGTTGTGTATTTTAATTACTCACTAACATTTGTTTAATTAGTTTATTGTCAGATAAAAATAGTGCTTTGATGATGATGGTGATGATGATGGTGATGATGTCATTGTCCTTGCAGCTCTGCCGTTGGTGTCTCCGCCTCCATCCCGGTCCCCAAAGGCTCCGTGAGGTGAGTCGCTCTCATTCAAATCCAGCTGCCGTGTGTTATGGAAATCAGTCATCATGTAAAACTAGACAAACAAATAAAACCTGATTTCCTGTTGGAACGTGGTTTCATCCAGAGCCGTTGACAGGAAGTCACGGACTTCCTCCTCTGGAAGCGTGTTCGCTGTTTAAAGTGCAAACACCCTTAACAAAGCAGGACGGGAGCTGCTCGGTTCATATTCAAAGTCATTCAAATCACCACCGATGCCTCGAGTCCTGCAGATGCTGGTCCTGGTCCTGCTGGTCTACACTCACAGAGACTAGATTTAAACAAGGACTGCTTCCTGTTTCAAAATAAAGCAGCTGGAAGTAACTTCAGCTAAGCTCGGTCGGTCTGAACATCAGCTGAATTCAGGTTCAGGAGGAGGAGGAGGTTGACCTGGTCTTGTTCTTCTTCAGTCTGTCTCAGGATCTCAGTAGTCCGGATCAGAGTGCTGAGCTGAAGTTGCAGAGTAAAGCAATCGAGTGGAAGATCCCTCGCTTCCCTGGAGGAACACAGCTGTCTGCTCTGTTCAAGGTACACACACACACACGCTGACATGCTAAGCTAAGACGTTGACCATGTTAGCATGTAGCTCAAAGCACCTTTAAGAACCTCACAGAGCTGCTAGCATTTCTACAGTATTCAGTATCCTTCATGGGATCGTATTTCAGAATATTATTATTTTTATTATTTATATTATTTTCTACCATCAAAGAAGCTGAATAAAAAATCATTTAACAGAGCAGAAATAATAATGCCCCCCCCAGGTGGAGGTCTCTGGTCTGAGCTCGGCCTCCATGTTGGAGGTGGGTCCAGTGGCTCTGAGCTTCGAGCTCCCTAAACTCGCCATCACGGGTCTCCAGGTCCGGTTCCTGCGTCTGTCTCCAGTGCAGCCAGGTCCGTCTCAGCGCTGGGTCCGCTACGTCACCCACTCGGACTCCTACGTCATCAGGATCTGACGTCTGCTCCTCCCTCCTTCCCATTTATTTATATATATATATATATATATATATATATATCATTGTGTATTTATAATAAAGTCTTATTGATATAAGGATATGAGAATGTGTCGATGACATTTTGTATTATCTGAATCTGCAAAGTGACTAGTAAATTAAGTGAGTAAATTTACTCAAGTGAATTACAAGTACCTCAAACTTGTACTTAAGTCCAGTACTTAACTACTGCCAGGAAATATTCTTCCAAATATTGCTTGTAGGTGGACACCACCACTGCAGTTTCCCTCTGTTTACAGTCTTTATGCTAAGCTAGGCTAGTCATTCCCCATGGTATACAGGCTTTAAGCCAAGCTAATTCCTCCCAACGTTACATCCTGTTGATTTCATGAAATAAAGATTTCATTGTGATAAAGAAATACGTAGACATTTATATTCTACCATCAAAGAAGCCGAACGAAGTTTCATTTAAAAGAGCAGAAATAATAATGTCCTCTTCTTCTTCCTCCTCCTCCTCTTCTACATGTATATATTTTAGTAGATGTTGTTCTGTGTAAATATATAAATAATTGACCAACATGAGAGCGTGATCTGAAACTTTAGATTAATCTCTGAATTATCAGGAAGCGTCTCCGTCCGCGTCATGAATAATGAACACCATGTAGTTGTGTCAAGTTGTTGTTTTGGAAGGTGTGTGTGTGTGTGTGTGTGTGTGTGTGTGTGTGTGTGTGTGTGTGTGTGTGTGTGTGTGTGTGTGTGTGTGTGTGTGTGTGTGTGTGTGTGTGTGTGTGTGTGTGTGTGTGGCGTGCGCATGCGTTGAGAAACATGACATGTAATATTTAACGCGTCTTAACGACGTCTTTCTAACGTGTAACGTTCCGTGTTGTCATGTTTGCTGGGGACTCGGGAGTTGCGCAACGTGATCTGCAGCCGCTGCGCACGTGCGCGCGCACACACACACTTACACCGCGCGCACGCGCACAGGGAGAGCGAGAGGCAGAGAGAGCCTGCCTTTGCGGAAGCCAGAGAGGAGCCGAGGCGGCGCTAAATTAAATTAGCATACTAACTAGTTAGCCGCGCTGTGGATGGACGGCTGAACGGAGCTGCCCGACCAAACACGTTTCTTGGAGTCGCGACGCCGCCGGGACCGGTCTCATTTTGTCGGGATCTTGCTGCCGTCCGCCTGCCGAGGAGATGGGGGACAAGGCGGGCACCAGGTAGGACGGCTAGCCGCTAATAGCTAGTTAGCATCCGCTCTCACGCACTTACGCTAACGTTAGCCCGAGCGGCTGCTGCTGGCCCGGACGGAGGGGGAGCCTTTCCCCGCCTGTGCAGCAGAGATTCATCACCCTTTTTTTTAGAGGACACCCCACCCCGACACGGAGGCCGGTGAGCGGGATCCGGGTTCACGTTCGAGCCCCTGATGCGATGACCTCGCTCGTAGGAGGCGAAGTTAGCACGGCAAGCAGGGTGGGGTTAGCTAACCGCGGAACGTCTTCGCGGACAGGACGCGCTCCCAGACTCCGCTCACAAAACCTGTCAAATCTGGATCTCTCCTAAATGCACCTCCCCGGGGGCAAACGTCAATGATTGACGGACCGTCTTCGCCGATTAGTGAACGCGGTGCACGCGCATCACGCGCACCTACCAACGTGTTTTAATAATAAGTGTCGTAGACAGGAATTCCCACGGTGCTTTTCCCAACAAAATACGTCCGTAGTGGGCGGTAGCGACCAACGGGGATCTGAGTTAGACTGGATATGTTGTGGGGTTCCAGCTCGGTGGACGCTGTCGGAGCCGATTTGAACCAAACACTCGGTGATTCGTGCTGCACGAAGAGTTTCTGTCTCGTGTTGTTGAAAACACGAGGAATCTCTGAAATGTTGATATTCCCGAAGGGAGTCTGGTGCGATCGGTCTCGCTGCTGGGCTACCGCGGGGCTAGCCTGCTGCTAACGGGGCTCGCTGTGAGGGGGATGCGGTTCTCTGGAGGACCCGGGCAGCAGGTGGACCGTCGGGGTCGGGTAGGCGGAGGGGGACATGTTGCACCTTGACAGGAACCAGGTCCTTCCTTCAGTTCCCTCCAGGTCCCTCCGAGTACCTTCAGTTCCCTTCGGGTCCCTTCACGCCCCTTCACTTCCCTCCAGGTTCCTGCAGCCCCAGGGTGCCACCTGTTTCATGTAATGATTCACCGTTATTAGCGGGTCCCATGGGGACTGATCCGGTTCTCTGGACCTCGCCGTTGTTTGGGATGTGATATGAAGGTGCTGACTCGGGTGTTTACATCGTGCGTGTTTGTTGTGGAGACAAAGCGTCGTTTTTACAGCCGCTGCTCTGCTGTCGGTTCCTGGTTGAATCGTTTAATAATCGGGTGGTTTACTGGGACAGACGTCCACCGACCTCTGGTGTCCCAAACTGCCCCCCCCCCCCCCCCCCCCCCGCGACTTCCTGTGAGGAAACAGGTGGGAACCAGGGAGGGGAGGAAATGAGAGGAGAGACCCCCAGAATGTAAACAGTGAAACCACATTCTCCATTGAGTTGAGACGGGCACGTTTGTGTGGAAGAGCAGCAAGTTTACGCTGCTGCTGTCAACGTATTTATCTTCATGGATCCGTGTGTGTAGCTACACATACCCTTACCTATAGCACTCTGATCGTAGCACTGTTGCTCTTGAAGTACTACTTTACTCAGATGAGGACCTAACACTTGTTCTATTTTTAGCTCTTACTTTAACTGCAATGATACGTTGTGGTTTCTTTGTTTCCTTCTTTTGACAAATGTACTTATTGTAAGTCGCTTTGGACAAAAGCGTCTGCTAAATGACCTAAATGTAAATGTACACGTTTCTCTTTTGCAATTTATCTTATCTTTAAAAAAAACAGGCATTTTTAAGTGAAATGCATCAATTAGATTCACGTTGAAGAGTCTAGATCTAAACTATAACTCCAGTTCAGATGTCTCCATCACCTCACTGGTCGTATCAATATTGTAGTAATAATACTAATAATAATGAAGAGTGAGGGTAAAAGAAGAAGAAAGTTCAAATATTGTTCAGGAAAAACATCAATTACATAATTCCTTGAAGTCATAGTAGTTGTGATTAAGACTACAGTTAATCAATAAAGTAATCGTCTCATCAATAAAGCTCCTTGTTGTAAAACAATCTACAGTTTAATAATTTATTTGAAACAAAATAATTCATATGCAGCTTTATACCATAACATTTCTACTACGTATTTAGTTTAATAACGTTATTTATTTACCATCATTGCAGCATTGTCTACCTGCATCACATTAAACCTGGACAGGAAGCCGTGGTTAACTACCAAAATAAGAGCCCGGTTTTACAGTCTGTCGATGTGTTTTGGGATTTATCTTCCTTCTGGTTTTTGTTCCGTTAAAGTCTGAAATTAGAGTTTGAACACTTAATGTGACGATGGTGATGATGAAGATGATGATGATGATGACAATATCGTCGTCACCTTAAGGCCTGTGAAGCAATGCAGAGGAAGTGTAGTGAGGAAACAGGAAGTGCTGTTGAGTCGCAGCGTCACCGTGTGATGTCACTCTGGTTGTTCGTATATTAAACAGCTGAGTTGGTTTGAACGTGTTGCTTAGCAACCGGACGGGTGTCACTTCTGGTCTGAGGAGGTTCTCTGCGTTCCCCATTACGAGTTTCTGTGTGCCGACGACATGAAGAGAAAATCTGGTTTTATACCATGTTTGTGTTAACGCTAATATCTACAAATCTGACCCCGGATCAGATTCTTTATCAGGACATGTGACTCTTCATTTGTTTACAAAACAGCATTTAAAGGGAACATACTTTTTTTCATACTTTGCTCAGAAATGTTCACACTGTTGATTATTAAATATTTGTATCAAGGTTTTATAAAAATCAGCAGATAAAAACCTAAAGCAGAATAAAATACAAACGAGAGAGTTGATGATAAAATAAAGTTTTAATATACTTTATATGAAACTGTAAAACCGAACAGAACAACAGTTTTCGTGTCCAGACTTGAAGACTCGCTGTCGGCTCACACAGGGACCGAGTGTTTGTCGGCGCCGCCGTCCCTGAAGACGCCGCCGCGTTTCTGCACCCGGAACCTTCTGGAAGCATCTAGCCGAGTGTTAATGTGTGTTTACCTGCAGCCGCTTGTTTGCTTCCAGAGCTTTATTCCCCAACGCCACGCCAACGCCACGCCTGTGGAGTGTAACTACACGCCGCCTCAATGTCTCAGTAACGTCTTCATTTGAAATGTTTATTCAGGTTTTATTTTGAAACTCCATCCGGCTCTATCGAACAGCTGATATATCCGTGTGATCGATCAGCGATCGATCTAGTCACATGACCAGCTGCTGTGATACAATGACATCATCGAGGACAAGCACATCATCAGATTATGTTGCACTAAAGTTCTTAATAAAACAAGTTAAAGTATTTGATTCACCCAGGAAAGGATCCCAACTATTTATTATTATTATTATTATTTCTGCTATGTGGGGATTTATAAGGTTCTCCAGATATGAAACGAGCTGAATGAGGAAAGATGAGCAAGATGAATACATTTTCTACCAGGAATGAAACCAGAGTCCTTCAGACGCAGGTGTTTTATTCACATTTAATGATCGGAGCTTCCATCGAGTCCCCGAGGTCACATGATCGGAATCTGTTTCATCATTATTATTTTCATCATCAGCATCGTTTAATTACGGCGGTGCCTGCTTTCCGTGGTCTTCCAGTACTCTACACTGATTGGTCGGTTGCGTCCCCACACTGTCACGTGACTCCAGTTAGTCGTCTGGTTGAAGACATTTAAATGGCGGCGTGTGGACACTCGGACTGACCTTCTGTTTTATTGTGAAGGCGGTGAAACAGCCTTGAATGGCAGCTTCCTTCCTGTGCCCGGCAGCAGATTAATTCGCTGTGAAGCTGCTTTGAGTCCTGCGGTAGTTAGGGTTTGATTCTCTGAGCCTTTTAACGTGGCCTTGATGTGTCACTGCGGCGGCGTTGGGGGCGGGGCCTGTGACAGGAAGCAGCCATCAGCTGCTCTGCTGGAATGGGGCTCCGAGCAGAGACGTGGAGGAGAAAACGCCTTTGTTACTTCCTCTTTGGGCGTCAGGTGTCGTAGGAAGGAAGTGATGTTTCACACTCGGCCTTGATGGCGTCCTCTCTCCTTTTACTGACGAGCTTATTATTATTATGATTACCGTATTATAATTATTTTATAAAGTTCCTATAAATACTATGAACTCTGTTTCTTGACGTTTGTAGCAGTGAGATTATATTAAAGTTCCAGAGCGAGTCTTTCCTCCTAAAATCAATTTGAAACGGCATCGACTCTTTAAAACTAAATGATTAACAGTGAGTCATTATTATTATTATTATTATTATTTACAGGAACAATATAATTCACTGCATATGTTCATTGATTTTTCCTTAAATCGTCTGTTTTTCTGATGGATTCTGAACGGTGGGTCCAGGTCCAGGTGCCCCCCCACACAGCTCTGTGGTGACATCCCATAATAACCCTTGATCACCTCCTCGGCTTCCTGCTGCGCTGAAAGAAACCGTTTAACTGAATGTTTATCTCCTTGAATCTTAAACCGGTCTGAAGCATCTTTGGGTTTTTTTTCCCTCCTTCGCTTACAAACAAAGATGGCGTCTGACACCTTCTTCCTCTTCTTCTTCTTCCTCCTCTACTTCCTGTTTCCAAACTTCTCAGAGTTTTCAAGAAGTCGAGCCCCAACTGTAAGGTGAGTCATCAGGTTTCTTTGTTCTGCACCGGATTCAAGTAGTACATGTAGTAGTGTGTGTGTGTGTGTGTGTGTGTGTATATATGTATGTATATATGTATGTATATATATATATATATATATATATATATATATATATATATATATATATATAGGGTGTCGATACCTGCATACCTGAACCGTAAAGACTAGAAAAGCTCTAAAGAAATGCAGGTCCATTTATTGACCAATTGTCAGGGTCCAGTTGCCATGGTAACCTGGTTTACCCCTCGTCAACATAAACACTTAAAGTTTTGTACTTAAAGATGAACGGGTCTAACATCCTGAGGTGGTTTTGACCTTAATCCTAGAGATTCAACTGTTTAGTCGGAGACAGGAAACCGTCGGGGAGTCTGACCTTTGACCTGCAGCCTGGACCCTGAACTACATTCATGCTATCGGGGTTAACAAGCAGACTCTCATACGACTCATGTGAACAGGACTCAGGTTTTATCCTGAGGGATTCAGACGTCATCAGGTTTTAGCAGCGTCCTCTGGACCTGCCTTCTCTGGACACGCGTTATGAGACCAGGTCGGGATTTTACCTGCAGGTCTGGTCTCTTTTCTGGTTCCTGGACCAGCCAGCGGCAGTTTACAGACCAACATCTACGAGGAGCAGGACCTTAGATGGAAGTCATGTAGAGATCATCGCTGTAAAACGTTGTAATATTCGGGACAAAATGAGTAAAATTCAAAGGACTGACGCTGTGATTGGTCTTTGAAGGTGACGGTTTACCTGGGAAAGAGAGACTTCGTGGACCACCTGGACCATGTGGACCCAGTAGGTGAGTCAGCTCATCAAGGGGGTCATGGGGATCCTGGAAGAGGTTCTGAAAAACACTAATTATGAGATATCTATTTGTTTTGATATTGATGAACTCGGGAGGTTTCATGTGAACCTGAGACCAGGTTTCACGTGGACCAGGTGAAGCAGAGAGAGTGAACTTGTCTTCATTCCTGCTGACAGATGGCGTGATCCTCGTTGACCCAGAGTACCTGAAGGACCGGAAAGGTAGGACCACGTTAGGACCAGGACCCTAATGGACCAGAAACAGTTTTGACGTTTAATTAACAACACGTCTCCTCCTCTAGTCTTCGTCACGCTCACCTGTGCTTTTCGTTACGGCCGCGAGGACCTTGACGTCCTAGGTTTGTCCTTCAGGAAGGATCTCTACATCTCCACCTTCCAGGTGAGACCAGAACACACCTCCAGACCCCCGACTACGCCTGAACACGAGTATTTCTACTGTGGTATTAGTACGTTATACTGTACAAGAGTATTTCTACTGTGGTATTAGTACCTCCCCTCCTGGATGTTAACAGGTGGAGTAGGGTTCGGCATGTTAACCTTCCCTCCGTCTCGTCTCTCAGGCGTTCCCTCCGGTGCCTGAGGAGAAGAAAGCAAACAGCCGTCTGCAGGAGAGGCTGCTGAAGAAACTCGGCCAGCATGCACACCCCTTCTACTTCACAGTGAGTCTCCACACACACACACACACACACACACACACACACACACACACACACACACACACACACACACACACACACACACACACACACGCACACACGCACTAGGGTTGACTCAAGTCTCAAAAACTGCACCCATGTGGATGATCATTCATGGAGGCGACAGATACCTGGTGGTGACACGCAGTACTGCACTCTTCACTTGAAACATTACAACGCTGAATGTTTACTTTTCTTCTTCTCTTCTTTTCAGATTCCTCAGAACCTTCCATGTTCAGTCACTTTACAGCCGGGCCCAGAGGACACTGGGAAGGTAACACACACACAAACACACACACACACACGAACACACACATGACACAACCTCATCTCTCTGCAGGCCTGCGGCGTCGACTTTGAGATCAGAGCTTTCTGTGCCAAGTCAATAGAAGAGAAGATTCACAAGAGGTGAGTCCAGACCTGCAGGAGGCTGGTCTCTGGGGTCTCTAGGGTCCACGTCCGTCCCCTGTATCATTTCAGTGAACATGAGCAGCTCCAAAACTATGTGTGTGTGTGTGTGTAGGAACTCGGTGCGTCTGGTGATCAGGAAGGTCCAATATGCTCCAGAGAAGCCGGGTCCTCAGCCGATGGTGGAGACAACCCGCAGCTTCCTGATGTCTGACAGATCTCTGCACCTGGAGGCGTCTCTGGACAAGGAGGTAGCTGCTATGCTACCGGGTTAACCTTTGTGCTAATGCTACCTGGTTAGCCTTTGTGCTAATCCTACCTGGTTAGCCTTTGTGCTAATGCTACCTGGTTAGCCTTTGTGCTAATCCTACCTGGTTAGCCTTTGTGCTAATGCTACCTGGTTAGCCTTTGTGCTAATCCTACCTGGTTAGCCTTTGTGCTAATGCTACTGGGTTAGCCTTTGTGCTACGGGGTTTTCATCAAGCTGCTTTTATTAAACACATTGTTTTCAACAAAGTGTTTCAACAATGCTAATAACTGTCGTCCTTTCCCATGATGCATTGTGTGCAGCTGTATTACCACGGAGAGCCCATTAGCGTCAACGTTCACGTCACCAACAACTCCACCAAGACCGTCAAGAGGGTCAAGATCTCCGGTACGAGTCTCATTTCTTTTCTGGAAGTTCAGAATGAATGTGCGCATCAAGCAGAGTTTGGTGGTCTCTAACGGTGGTCCTGGTCTCTAACAGTCGTTCTGGTCTCTCTGCAGTGCGCCAGTATGCAGACATCTGCCTGTTCAGTACGGCCCAGTATAAATGTCCAGTGGCCCAGCTGGAGGCAGAGTAAGTCCTAGTTTAACCCTCAGCCCCTAAACCTTGAATAATATCTGATCTCAAGTCAGTGTGTGGTGTGCAGCAGTGTGATTGACAGCAGTGTGTCATCTCCATAGCGACCAGGTTTCGTCCAGCTCCACCTTCTGTAAGGTGTACACTCTGACCCCGACGCTCGACAAGAACCGGGAGAAGAGAGGCCTCGCTCTGGACGGCAAGCTGAAGCACGAAGACACCAACCTGGCGTCCTCCACCATGTAACACACACACACACACACACACACACACACACACACACACACACACACACAGGTATATTAGTCATGTGACCACGGCGCTCTGCTCGTGTGTTTCAGTGTGAAGGATGTCACCAACAAGGAGGTCCTCGGGATCCTGGTGTCCTACAGAGTCAAAGTCAAGCTGGTGGTCTCACGTGGAGGGTATGACACACACACACACACACAAAGTCCCCGCCCACTCTGCTGACATCACTTCCTGTCCTCTTAGCCTCACTGTTATTGATTCCAGTCGATGATTTGTGGCGAAGCTGCCTCAACATCCACTTTAATTACAAATACGTGATCCAAGTTCTAATTGTTTTTGCTTTATGACAAATTTATGTTAAAAAAAATCTATTTAAAATGTAAAAAAAATATTTGAAGGTATTTACAACCAAATCAGGTGAACGGTGTAGGAATTACAACAGTTTCTATATGTGCCTCCCACTTTTCAGGGGAAGTAATGGGACAATTGACTCGAAAGCTATTTCATGGACAGGTGTGGGCTATTCCCTCATTATGTCATCATCAAGTAAGCAGGTGAAAGGTCTGGAGTTGATTCCAGGTGTGACATTTGCATTTGGAATCTGTTGCCGTTAGCGCTCAATATGAGATCCAAGGAGCTGTCACTGTCAGTGAAGCAAGCCATCATTAGGCTGAAACATCAAAACAAACCCATCAGAGAAATAGCACAAACATAGGGTGTGGCCAAATCAACTGTCTGGAACATTCTTAAAAAGAAAGAATGCACCGGTGAGCTCAGCAACACCAAAAGACCTGGAAGACCACGGAAAATAACTGTGGTCGGCGACAGACGAATTCTATCCCTGGTGAAGAAAAAAAACCCTCACATCAGTTGGCCAGATCAAAAACACTCTCCAGGAGGTAGGTGTCTGTGTTTCAAAGTCAACAATCAAAAGAAGACTTAACCAGAGTGACGACAGTGGGTTCACCACAAGATGTAAACCATTGGTGAGCCTCAAATACAGCAAGACCAGATTAGAATTTGCCAAACCTGAATCCGATTGAGCATGCATTTCACTTGCTGAAGACCAAACTGAAGGGAACATGCCCCACGAACGAGCAGGAACTGAAGACCGTTGCAGTAGAGGCCTGGCAGAGCATCACCAGGGATGAAACCCAGCGTCCGGTGATGTGTGTGCCTTCCAGATTTCAGGCTCTAATTGACTGTTAAAGATTTGCAACCAAATATTAAACATTGAAAGTTTGATTTATGATTGTTTAGTTTGTCCCATTACTTTTGGTCTTCCTAAAAAAGTGGGAATCGTATATAAGAAACTGTTGTAATTCCTACAACGTTCACCTGATTTGGATCTAAATGCCCTCAAATTAAAGCTGAAAGTCTGCAGTTAAAGCACATCTTGTTTGTTTCATTTCAAATCCAGTGTAGTCGTGTATAGAGCCAAAAAGAAGTGTCGATGCCCCAATATATATGGACTGACTGTATACACACACACACACACACACACGCGCATACATACATATATATAGAAGTTAACAAATTGTATCGACAACTCACCAAAGAAAACGTCTTTGTCATAGCATCAAAGCTTTATTGGTATGAGACATTTTTCACATTAAAACAAGATAATTTTACATTAACTTGAGATCTTTTCACATTAAAACAAAAATATTTCCCCAATAAAACAGAATAATTTCATAATAAAACAAACCGGATCATAAACAAAAAGATATTTTCACATTTTGGTGTTATAAGAACATATTTTCATGTGATTACAGCGTCATTACGTATCGACAGGCACATTGTCATAACAACATGTATATTGTTGTAATGAAAGTGGCGGTGGAATGAGAATGGCGTGCTCCCTGCTGATGACTGTGATGGTGAATTTTAAATGCATGCGGCTGGAGGCAGCAGCACTCTCATTGATCAGTTAATTATTAGGACTATTATTATGAATCTTATTATTACTTGGTTCCTGTTAGTCCCTCCCCTGGTGCTGATTGGCTCCCCCCTCCTCCGCTGTGCTCATTGGTCGTGTCAGACTAGTCTGCTCCGACTAAACGAGGCAGAGAAAGTAAATGTAGTAAAATGACGGTGGACCCTTTTTGTGATGCTGGGGGGGGGTGGTCCAACGTTAATCTGGATCCTGATCAGTGACTCCATGTTGGTGCCGCCCAGCTTCACTTCCTGCTCCTGCCTCTAACTTCCTGTCGTCGTGTGCTTGTGGCCGTAGTCGCTCCTCACTGTGCTTGCGTAGATTGTGAACCTGTTGTGACCATGTCGCCTCCTGCATTTCATTCCATCTCCCCTCTGTGTTCCTGGTTGTCTGCTGGGCCTCCCCCCCCTCCTCCCCCCCCCCCCCCCCCCCCCACCTCTGTCCCCCTGCAGGCTGCTGAGAGGCATGTTGGACAGGTAAATGTGACCGACAGCCTCAGTGTTCATTCAGTGTGATGTGACACAGAATCAACCAATCAACGATTGAAACCAGTTTAATCCGGTTCAAAGCGCTGGATGTGACCGGTTTTAAACCAGTTACCGATTCAAACTGGTTCAAAATCTTTCAAAACAAGAGCTTGAAACTGGATTTTAGTAAATGTGCTCTTAACTGAGGCTTTTAATGTTAAACATCCGCAGGAAGTAGACTTTCACTTATTAAGAAACAGCAAAGTTGTCACATGACTGTTTACGGGCCGAATTAGCCTCGTGCTAAGCTAAATTCACAATTTAATGGACATTTTACAATCCGATCAGAATCGATATTCACATGATCATCTGCTCCCTTCTGTGAAGCTCTCTGATTGGTCGGCGTCCAGCTGTTTTGACAGTAGCCGGCCACTGAGATCCCTTCCTCTCGAGCAGATTCTGATTTCAAACTAAAATGTGATTAAAGTGTTGATTTGGAGACAGGAAGTGGACAGGGAGGATACTTCCTGCCGCGGTGACGCCGTGTTTGCTCCTTGTTTTCCAGAGACGTGTCGGTGGAGCTGCCCTTCATCCTGATGCATCCTAAACCTGTGGAGCCGCCGCTGTCCCGCCCGCAGTCAGGTGACCTCACAGCACGCCGTCTCGTTGTGACGCAGGAGATTTACACAATAAAACACAATATGTTATACATATATACAATAAAACAAGACTTTCACATTAAAACACAATATTTTCACAATAAAATATATATATATTTTTTTTTACATTAAAACTAAAATATTTGAACCTTAAAGCAAAATATCTTCTTGCACATTGCATCGTTGTGTTGCCCTTAGAGACCAAATTAAAAGGTTAAATGTTACATTTTGTTTGTGTTTACTGCTAAACAATTTAATTACAAACACATTGGTCGGGATAGAGGCTAAGCCCCCCCCCCCCCCCCTTTTGGTATTGATCACATGTTCAGAATCTCAACGTCCGTGGAGACGAGGAGGTGGTTTCCATGGAAACTGCTAATAGTGTGTGTGTGTGTGTGTGTGTGTGTGTGTGTGTGTGTGTGTGTGTGTGTGTGTGTGTGTGTGTGTGTGTGTGTGTGTGTGTGTGTGTGTGTGTGTGTGTGTGTGTGTGTGTGTGTGTGTGTGTGTGTGTGTGTGTGTGTGTGTGTGTGTGTGTGTGTGTGTGTGTGTTACAGCCGTGCCAGAGATGGACCCGCCCATCGACACCAACTTGATAGAGTTCGACACAAAGTGAGTTATTATAAGTATTATGGGATATGAACTTAGTAACCGAAAACAGAGTTATAAACTACAACTCCCATGAACCAACACCAGCATTCTGCTTCTGTCTGTTTTTTCTTCTGTGCTGAGTATTTCTACTGTGTGGTATTAGTACTTTTATGGTAACAGAGTATTTGTACTATGGTGTTGGTACTTTTATGGAAACAGAGTATTTGTACTGTGTGGTGTACTTAAAGTGCAGTAAAGTATCTGCTGAGTCATGTGACCTGGATATGTGCTAAGTCATGTGTGATCCTCCCGTCCTCAGCAGCGTCTCCCAGGACGACGACTTCGTCTTCGAGGACTTCGCCCGTCTGCGGCTCAAAGGCGCTGTAGACGACAAAGACGAGGACTGCTAGGAGCTCGCCGACCCGTCATAGCTCGCTTCAACACACACACACACACACACACACACACACTCTTCACCTTACATTCCCCGATAGAGGGGTGGACGAGGGCATGTTTGGAAGGAGGCCTTGTGGAGAGGCGGGGCCTCGTGGAGGGGGCGGGGCCCGGTGGTCTTCTTCCTGTCTTGCTTTTAGCCATTTCTTTGCCGCGGTCTTCTCCGTCTGTCTTTCTGTTTCTCTTTCTAGCTGAACGTTGAACGTGGCGAGCCGCTGCTCGCCCACTTTCTCTCACGTCTTGAATGTCGAGCGTTTCCGTGGCGCATCGTACGCCGAACGCCGTCTTGTACAAAGAGAAAATATATATTTGAAACAGAAAAAAAATCATCTTCCACGAGCAGTTTGAGATCTGAGTTCGGTGCTGATCGCCCCTTCTCCTCACGTCAAACCTGCAGACGCATTTTACATCATGGCTGCGACACACACACACACACACACACAGACAGTTCTCACCAGCATCCTCTCCACTCTGAACCCCGTCGCTACATTTTGTAAAACGTAAAGATTTTGTTTCTTCTGGTCTTACTTTGAAAGAGCCGCTCCGGCGTTGAAGGTTTCCTGTTCAGAGTTTGTGTTTGGTGTTTCAACTTTGTTCTTCATCCTCACGCTTAAAAATGTCTCTTAGTTCTTTAATTTAAAGGAGATTTTCAGTGAAAGTTCAACCAGCTCAGTTTGAGCCGATTCAATTTCACATAATTGATCTTAATCTTGTAAAAACGGTTTTTTTTCTGAACGACTCGGGTTGAGATTAATGATTGATTACGGCTAATCGAAATGAAATTTAAAAAAAAGGGGCGTTGCAGTGGCGATGATCTGAGGGAAACTTTGGAGAAGACACATTTTTCTCAGTTTAGAATCCTCTCGAACCTTCCTCTGGTGCAGACCGATCCGGTCCCTGGTCTCATGGTCCCGCTGACCAACAGTCACAGTGCTTTAAAGGAGCAGTAACGTCTGTTTCTACCGTTTTGATTCAAGTTGAATCCGACCAATCACAGCGCGGCGCCGTCGAGGCTGGCGGAGGCAAACACCGCTGCTCGTCCCTCGTTCCTCGCCAAAGTTCGTGATCGTGCGTTTGGTGACGACTCACGGCTGCATCGTGCCTTCTGTTGCCACGTAGACGACTTTGATATTACTCCCATCAAAACTGTGTCTTTGTTTCCTGAACGAGACTTTTAGTCTTTAAAACGTTTCAAACCTTAATATTAATAAACGTTTAATATTAGAAACCGCCGGAAACTTCACATGAAACTGGCCAAATTAGAAACGTGCCATGAAAACCTGACAGCCAATGAGAACGAGGGATTCAGACAGCAGCAGCGTTTCCCTTCAGCTCCTCATGAACCTCCTCTTCATCCTCCTCCTCCCCCCTCCCCTCTCCTCCTCTTCCTCCTCTCTCTTCCCTCCTCCTCCTCCTTCCTCCTCCTCCTCTCCTCTCTCTCCTCCTCTCCTCACCTCCTCCTCCATCTCTCCGACTCAGACATGATGTGAAGGACTTCAGCAGCTTCCAGATCTTTTCTTCTCTGTGTTAATTCTTTAAAAAACTAAAACAGCTGACAATAGTTAGTATGTTGAATCTTTAATGAGTAAATTTCCCCCAAACACCCAAAAACCTTCACAGATCAACATTTCAGACGACACAACGAGCACTGCACTTTCATTGGACGAGACGAACCCACAGAACTGCAGACGTGATTCTTGTTGCTTGTTTCAGGAGGCAATCAAGAAGAATGTTGATCTTTTTTTCCATTTTTTAAGTGTTGTAGGCTCCACACAAAACAACAAACTTGTTTTTTTTTGTTTTTTTAATTAAAAAAACTGCCAAAATGGAGCTGGGCGGAGCAGGAAGGGGAGGGACCCTTCCTGCTCCGCCCGGCGCTCGTTAACGCTGCGACCCAGAAGGGAAGAAGAAGAAGAAATCGACACAGAGCATGTTTTTAATTTCCTTTTTCTTGTTTTTGTTTCCAAGCAGTGCTGTGAATCGTACGAGCTGTGATTCTGTCCTTACTTTGTCGTGCATTTGTGGGGTAACTTTTGCTAAGTGTGAAAATATTTTGACAAGTGCCACGCCCCGGCCTGTGCGATGCTAACCATAATGTCTATAAACAGGAAGTGATTTCTGCTGGTGGAACGGACACCAGAAAAGATAGAATTATGATTATTATGCTTCTGATTATTATTATTATGGTGACTTATTATTATTATAATTATTATAATTATTATTATTATTATTATTATTATTACTTCTACTGTATCATCATTGCGACCATGATTATTCTCATAATCATTTAAGAGTCTATTGTTTTTGCCATGTATTTTTTATTTTGAGATTTTTATTTTAGTTTTCTTTTTATTATTAAAGGTAAAATGAACTAACAGATCCTGGTGTTGTGTGATGCCTGAAGCTCTTCATGGGCACTAAATAATATATAGATATACTCATAGTAATAATATACCAAATAATGATCAACTGAACTTTGCAAGTAAGGACCAAATTTGGGTTGAAAATTATATATATTCTTTTTTATGTTATGCATTGAATTATTATTATTATTATACTTTCAACTGACTGTGTTCAAATACACTGCTTCATGCATTTTTAATAAATTAACTAAAAGGTACTTCACTACATCTCAGAGGTAAATATTTAATTTTATTTCTCCATTATAATTATTTAATAACTTGAGTTCAGACTTTTACTTGTAACAGGATATTTCTACATCAGAGTGCTTCTTATACTACACTTGTTTTTTTTTTTTTTATTGTACAAACCCTCAACATTTACAACTAAAGACATGAATAATAAGGATAAAATCATGTGTGAGTCTTCTCAACAGATTACATACATTCATCATGAAAGCAGGAAAAAAAAGACAATGATATAAAAAATAAAAAAAACTGAAACTTCCAGAAAAAAAAATCAATAATAAAACCAAATGTCTCCAGAATAATTTCTGCAGCACATTACATATCTGAGCACGTTTCTTATCTTCTATATATGTCTGTATTCTCATTATGATGGACGCTACACTGAGAGGTATGAGGATGAAAGAAGACAAGATTCAGAAAAGAAAAGGTATTGATTTAATAGATATTTTACAAAAGAATTCAAATGAGTGCTATCAAATTATATTGGCATTTTATCAGGGTAACTAATTTGTTTGGATAGAAATGTGTTATGATTATGATTAGTTTATTTATTGTATTTTATTTTGTCGTGTCTTGTCTTGTTTTATTTGATTTAATATAAGGTTATTTGATTCACACTCCATACCAGTAGGTGGCGATAATGCACCTTAAAGTTGTTAGCCAACGCCAAAATACTAGAAAGAAAGAAAGATTATGGACGCTGTGTTAATCGGCTCCGACCAGCAGGCGTCGCTCCACGCAGCTCAGCTCTCTGTGCCGCCCTCACTTAACTACAGAAGAAGAAGCTGGAGGCGCTACGGGTAAAATTAAAATGTCTGCTCCGAAGACCATCCCGAAAGACGCTCAGGTATCGTTGTTAAAACCTGGTTTTCAGACTCCGGTCGTCACCCAACCGCAGTTTGAATTAACTCTGGTCCCGGTTTGGTTGAAACGCCGCACTTAACCACAACAGACGACACAGTTATCAACCTGCTAACGGCGGGTAGCTAGTCGGCTAACGTTAGTGCCGGATTGCCGTTCACAACATTAGCCGAAAGTTAGCATGTTAGCCTAGCCGCTAGCCTGTGGATGCGCGCCGCCGGGAGTGTTGACGCGCGCATATACTGTATGATAAATGTTTGTCTCCGGTTGAATGAGAGTAACGTCGCCGGTCCTTCGAGCTGCTCTTGTCCGGTCATTCAGACACTGAAACTCCTGTAACCGGCTCCAGACTTGGACCCGGGACTGGCCACAGACCGGAACCGGCTCCGGACCGGGACGTTAAGTAGCAAGTGTCGCGGTGAATTTGGTGACCGAGTTTAATACGAACCATGTTGAGTTCACTTGTTTCTTCATAGTACATTAATGTGAAACATCCGGATTCACAGTCCGTTCAGACTCAACGACCCGGTATTATCAGCCGTATTATGAGCCGGTATTATCAGTTACAGCGACACATTTTAACGCTATTTCTCATCATAGCAGCGGAGGAATATAACTAAATACACGTACATGTACTGCTCTACTCCCTCCGAGGTACTTGTACTCTAGTTGAGTATTTACATATTTTGCTACTTTCTACACCTCAGAGGTTACTGTTGCACTTTTTTACTAAGTTTAGTTTCTTCCTGTCCAGGTGAAACCTTGTATCTCCAGATGACTGTTTGTGACTCTACTTTTTTAACTGCGTTTGTGTACTTTTACTCCAATTACTTTAACTACATTTGTGTACTTTTACTTTAACTACGTTTGTGTACTTTTACTGCAACTACTTTAACTACGTGTAGATACTGTTTTTGTACTATAGGCAGGTTTGAATGCAAGACTTCAATTGTAGTATTTTTATTTACTTTTACTTCCTGTGTAAAAGTGTGATTATTTATTTTTTTATAAATGTCTGAATTAATAATGAAATAACAAAATGATTTCCTATTTATTTGGAGATTTTTGTGTGAAATGTTATATTTAAATTTCAACAAATGTTCACACGTGCAAATGTTTACATAATAACAACCATCATTATTATTGTCAGTAAAGCAGGGGCCCATTCCAGAAAGCAGGCTCAACCAACTCTGAACCTAACCCTGAACTCTGAGTTGACCAACTCTGAGTTTTCGGTTCCAGAACAGCTGTTCTGAATTAGTTCAATCAACACTGAGGATGTAAACTCTTGAGTTACGCGTGTGCCTGCCGACTCTACAAAGCCATCATCATGGAGCTCCGATACTACGATTCACTATGGCAACCAGGAGAGTGTTATTAGATATTACTGAGTGTTTATGTATAAAACAAGCTCTTCTTTAGAAAGCGGACCAACGTGACTGCATCAAAGTAGAGATAGTTGGCAGGGGAAAGACGTTTACGGCCCGACTTAATGTGTATAACTGAATGAAACAGTCGATTGATCTAAAGGTGATAAGTCTTAATTTTCAGCCTTGCAAAGCAACACTGTGGTGTAACGGTTAGCAACGCTGCCTACGGTGCAGGCGACGGGTTCAACTCCCATTGTTCACAAAGTAGCGCAATGATCAAATAGTAATTTTCATGTTGGTGTAATCCCCGGAGGCAGAAAATGAAAGTGGCTTCAGCTGAAAATTAAGCATAAGTATATTGCACAAATATGTAGACTAAGGCATATGATATTAATCATATTTCACATATTAAACAGTAAATATAAGCGTCTATTTCAACAAAGAAATGTCCTTTTTCAGAAAACTCCCATTCACAAAAAAATCTAAAGAGCTCTGCAATGTTGAAAATGTCGGAGGATATTGTTTAGATATGTGATTGGTGTGCGGTCACACAAAGCTGGTTATCAACTCGTTAACTCAACCCAGGGTTTACCTGTCCAGCTATGAGCGCGTGCACATGAAAGAGGCGGCGTTTGAAGCAATTGACCAATCACATACATGGATCAGTCTACGGCAGCGGAGCGGCGTATTTCACGTACGAGGAGCGAACTGTAATCTTACAGAAATACGAAGAATTTAAACGTATAATACAGGCAAAACAGGCAACAGTTTCATCTGCCAAATGCAGGAAGGACAGCTGGCAAAGACTCGCCGACTGTGTGAATGCGGAAGTCATAGTAATAGTATTGGTAGTACTATAATATGCCCCATCACAAGGACACTACTAGATCTGACTGATTGAATGAGCATGTTGACTTCGCTGATAGCTCAGTTGTAGAGTTTTCCACCCCATGTTACGAGGCTCTCTGCAGCGGTCCTGGGTTCGAATCCGCCCTGCGGCCCCTTTTTAATCATGTCGTCGCTTTCTCTCGTCCCTTTAACTCTCACGATGTCCTTCTGCAATTAAAAGGCCAAAAAATATAACTTTAAAATAATTAATGTGTTGCTTAGATGTATTCTTATAACGTGGTTTATGACAATATCAGCCTCATGACATAAAACAGACTTTGGAGCAAATAAAATACATATAAAAACATAATTCAAAGTGGTCAGTAGGCTGTACGCTGACAAAGAAAAGTCTTTCCCTCTGATGAGAATCTGTATCTTTCATATAAAACATCGTCAGACACAGACAAAAGGGTTTTTGCCGGTTTCTTTACTCTCTAGTTCTCCCAAGAGACCCTCTGACGATCCACCAAGCTTTTTTTTTTTTTTTTAAATCATCCGCGCACCAAGAGAGCTGATTGGTCAGTAGGCAGTGTTTTTCTACACATTGATCTCTTATCAGGAACATAACCTGCTCCACAGCATAAGTTACCATGGCGATCTACCACGGTAAGAAGTGAACCAGCGTCGTAGGACGGAAAACCCAGGGTTAACGCTTAAGTTACCTCGCTAAGCCCAAATCCTGCTTCGTAGTACAGGCCCCAGGTTAGGTTCACAGACTGTTTCTATGGTAACTGACCTAAAGGTTGAGTTCACTCTCTTTCTGGAACAGAAAACTCAGAGTATCCCTCTTCTCAGGACTAACAAACTTTCAGAAAAAACTACTTTCTGGAACGGGCCCCAGTCTTATTATTATTATTATACTGACTTGTCTGTGGTGGATCTGAACGGCAGGTGATGATCCAGATCCTGAAGGACATGGGGATCACAGAGTACGAGCCTCGAGTCATCAACCAGATGTTGGAGTTCACCTACAGTAAGTGTGTTTGTGTGTGTATTTTGTGCTTTCCTACCAGACGATAATTTGTTCTAAAAAAGAGAATTAAGTCCGTCATCAGGTTTCACTCACTCGCCGATTCTCTTCTCAGGATACGTGACGACCATAATCGACGACGCCAAGATCTACGCCACGCACGCCAAGAAGTCCAGCGTGGACGCCGACGACATCAAGCTGGCTATCCAGTGCCGCATGGACCAGTCGTTCACCTCGCCGCCGCCACGAGACGTAAGCATCCTGCGGCATTGCTTTAACGTTGATCTAATGAACAGGTCTTTGGTTTACTGGGTCGTCTGGATCTTCTAAATCCTGCCTCTCTTTGCTGGAGCAGACGGTTCTCTGAAGTCGGGATGTCAATGATTTATTGACGTTAAAAATGCCACCGTTGAAAATGTAGAGAGGGATAATGCAGAAGTGTAACTGTCAGAGCGGCCACTAGGGGGAGCCGAAGCTTCCGGTGTGTACGTTATCTTATCCTGCTGTGTTTCCAGTTCCTGTTGGAGGTGGCGAGGCAGAAGAACCAGACTCCTCTGCCGCTGATCAAACCCTACACCGGACCCCGGCTTCCTCCGGACCGCTACTGCCTGACGGCGCCCAACTACAGACTGAAGACAGTACAGAAGAAGGTGAAGACACTTTAGACCTTGATCCACTTCTCCTTTTTAGTCCCCAATCCAACTCTGTTATCGGTTTTCCTTCCAGGTGTCGTCGTCCGCCGGCAGGATAACGGTGCCTCGCCTCAGTGTCGGCGCCGTCTCCAGCAGACCGAGTACGCCGACCCTGGGTTAGTCCTGTAAACCAGAGTCCTGTCAACCAGAGTCCTGCTGTCCTTAATTTCATCCATTTCAATGCAACCATGCTCCACACTGTTTGTTAGAGGGAATCCTGGGAAATGTAGGCCTCTAATTGAAACGTCAGTTGATCTGTCAGACGTGATGCTGGTTTTAACTTCCTGCCTGTTTCCTCCTCAGGAACGCCGTCTGTCCAGTCCATCACCACCAAAGTGGGAACGCCGGTGTCTCTGACGGGTCAGAGGTTCACAGTGCAGATCCCCCCGCCCTCCCAGACTGCCACAACCAAAATCAGTAAGAGCTTTCCTCCTAGTCACGCCTTTAAAGTCTGATACCAGTTTAATGTGTTTGCATTCACATCCAAGGTCTAGTTCTGACCCCCTTTAAAGGACCATACCAGTCTAGTTATGAGATGACCCCCTTTAAAGGACCATCCCAGTCCTGACCCCCTTTTTAAAGGACCATCCCAGTCCTGACCCCCTTTTTAAAGGACCATCCCAGTCCGGACCCCCTTTTTAAAGGACCATCCCAGTCTAGGTCTCCGTCAGTGAACTCACAGACTGACAGAAAGTTTAACCCTCACTGCTCTTCTTGCCCCGACAGCTACGCCGTCCACGCCCGCCGTCTCAAACGTCCTCATCAACCCGTCTCTGATTGGCTCCAAGAACATCCTCATCACCACCAACATGGTGTCACAGAACTCCGGTGGCAGCGATTCGCTGAAGAGGAAGCACGAAGATGACGACGACTATGACGCTCTATGACGGCGTGACAGAAGATGGCTCTTTTATTAAATCTCCTTTTTAACCATCCTTAAAACTACAAAAAACTAGTTTGAACCCTGCTAATGTTCTCACCAGGAACTGATCCACATCATTAAGAACTGGTTGAAGTTTTAGTTTTCTAGAACATTTGTTGAACCAGAGAAGTCCTGTGGGAATGTCTCACGTCAGACCGGTAACGCTGGATTATGGGTTTGAACTGGCGCTCTGATGTTAAACTGATTTACAATAAACCGTGTTCAAAGAAAAACTAAAGCTGTTTTTTTCACAGACTGCATGAAAGGAACATCCATGTAAAATCTTCATGTTTAAAAAAGATTTGCTCATTCATAGTCAGTATGTAAGCTTTACAAGTAGTGGCACAGTTCACTATGTAGCTGGGTTTTGGGGTAACAGTTCGGCCCACTTTGACCACTAGGTCACAATTGAATAGTCTAATGCATTATACTGGGTGATTTACGGTAGCATGAAAAATGGGGGTGCGCTTGTTGCCTTTATAGTGGGTGATTTACGGTAATATGAAAAGGCGCGGTGCACTTGTTGCGTGTATACTGGGTGATTTACGGTAGTATGAAAAGGCGCGGTGCACTTGTCGCGCATATACTGGGTGGTTTACGGTATGTTTGCTGGCGTTCTGCCTGCCGGTTTTCATTAAACTAGCAGAAGCGGTATAAAAGCCTCCGTCGCAGTTATTCAGAGACGTCTTCCACTTTTCCCGCTCTCATATTGACTACTAACTATCGGTCTCTCTGCGTCGAGCACGGTCTGCTTGGGTCTGTCTTTGTTGCCGGTTTTAGGCTGTTTACGGTCAAGTCGTTTTTCTCCGTGGAGAGTTTCAGAAACAGCTGAGAGTTGATGACGTCCACAGCGTCACTGATCGACCAGCTGCATGTGATCTGGGTGATCAATGAGCTTTTATAGACGGAACCCGGACAGACCCGGAACCTGGACAGACCCGGAGCCCGGACACACCCGCTAAGGAAGCTAACGGATGCTTCTTCTTCTTCTTCTTCTTTAGTTAGGCAGACTAGACGCAGCTTTGGCGTAATGCTGCCCCTACAGTTAGTTATTAAGAACTACATCAAATCCTTTTGTACAATCCTGCTTTGTGAAGATAATCCACCAATTTCTTTGTTTTAACCCAAGAATCGAGATTTAGAAGCGTTCGCATGTTAAAAACGGTTTCCCCATCTGCTCCAAGTTTCTTGAAGAGAGTCCTTCTCTGACTGGAGTATATTTTGCCCTGGAGTAGTACATGTTTCACTGTCTCATTATCTCCACACTCACATTTGCCATCAGGATGTTTACCAATCAGAGCCAACCCACTCCTCAGCCCACAGTGTCCAAGTCTCAATCTCGAGATTACTACAGAGTCTTTCCTACTGCACCTGTAAGTACACTTGTCTTTACTTACTGTTTCCTGCACTGAAAAATATGCCCTTCCTTTCCTTTCCTTCTCCCAAGACTTTTGCCACTCCTCTTTTAGAGACCTGCTTATTATTTCACTATACTCTGGTGCCCCATATTGCAACTGAATTTGCACACTTTCCTCCATCACCGCCTTCTTTGCCATCTCATCCGCCTCCTCAATCCCTTTCACACCCATATGTGCCGGAACCCAAAGAAACCCCACCTCATACCTTGCCTTGTGGATTCTAAACAAAGATTGTAAAATTTCTACAACTAAATCAGGTCTGGACTTGGATTTCGCTTCTTTTATTGTAGTTTAGGTTGCTGTTGAATCACTGCATATGATTGCATTTCCCTGTTTATTGTCCTCAACCCATCTTACTGCCAACAGAACTGCCACCATTTCTGCTGTGAAGACTGACATATGATTTGATATTCTGTATCCTTTTTTATATCCGATTTCAGGTATGCTAATACCAACTGCCACTTTCCCACTCTCATGATCTTTTGTATAAATTTGTAGGTGGTTTCCCCATTTTAGTTGCTGCCAGACTGTTACCTCCTTTACGACCTCTGACGTCCTTGATTTGCTTTTATTCAAAAGCTTTAGGTCAACAATGGAACCAACCATGAAGCCACAGCTGGACGACACACTGGAGGACACACACTAATATCCACAATTCCAATTTCCTGCGCCACAGATTTTAATTTTTCTGCAAAATTTGTTTTAATCCTTTTTGATGTTCCCATAAACTCCCAATGTTCACTTAGAAGGTTTTTTGTTGGTAACATTTCATTTTGTCCTTTGAGCTTCATTAAATATATCAAACCAAGTTTATGTCTCCTGATTTCTAACGGCATCTCCCCCATTTCTATCAGTAATGCTGATATTGGAGTTGTACTGAATGCTCCACAGCACACTCTTAGGGCTTCTGCTTGGACGATGTCAAGTTTACTGATCACTGACGGAGCTGCTGATCCATAAACCATACTTCCATAGTCAATAGCTGATCTTATCATTGCTCTGTAGATCATCATCATTGATTCTCTATCAGCCCCCCAGTCTGAACCAGCCACACACCTAAGGACATTCATTATTTTCCCACACTTCAACGAAACCATTTCAACTGGTTTTTTCCCTGTCATTCTTTCGTCCAGCCACATTCCTAAAAATTAAAAATACTTGACTTTTTCAAGATTATTATTATACAGTTGTATTTGCTGTGTCGGCATACTTTTCTTATTTCCAAACACCATATATTTAGTTTTATCTGTAGAAATTTTAAAACCCCAATCATTAGCCCACTCAGTCACTTTCTCTAACGCACCTTGAATTTGGTTAAACAGGTAGGGGAGGTTCCTCCCTCGCTTCCAGATAGCCCCATCATCTGCAAATAATGAAAAACCAAATCCTTTCCCCACTAAACATGCCGTTAACCAGAATATTAAAAAGAAGCGGACCTATCACGCTTCCTTGAGGGGTTCCATTCTCCACCTCAAACTCATCTGAAATTTCATTTCCAATCCTCACTTGAATTGACGGTTACATAAAAAGTTTTTGATCCAGTTAAACATTCTCCCTCTGATTCCAACGTCATAAAGTGCAATTAATAACCCTTCCCTCCAAAGCATGTCATATGCTTTTTCTATATCCAGAAAGACTGCTACAACTGCTTCCTTATTTGCGATGGCTTTCTTTATGTCCATGTCTAAACTTAAGACAGCATCCATTGTTGAACGTCCCTGCCTAAATCCACTCTGATGAGTCACAAAATAACCACTTTTTCCAGCTTTTCCCCAAGCCTATCCGTTACCATACGTTCCATGATTTTGCATAAGACAGAGGTCAAGGCAATTGGTCTATAGGAACTAGGGTTATCAGGTTGCTTTCCAGGTTTCACAATTGGAACAATTACTGCATGTTTCCATTCTTTAGGAAGACATCCCCTCTCCCACACATTATTTATTAGAGCAAGCACCTCCTCCCCCATCAGTTCTCCAGAATGTTTAAATAATTGATACCCCAATCCGTCCCTACCTGGAGAGGTATCTTTCCCCTGATTAGTGGCTTTTTGTAGCTCTCCTAGTGAGAAAAACAGATTGATATCATCAGAATTATCACTATTAATTTGCAGCTTATCCAGTTGCTTTCCTAATACTTCACATCGGCTCCTCCTATTTGCATTGTTAGAACTATGTACTTTATGGAATTGTTTAACTAGCATATTTGCTTTTTCTTTATTATTTACAGCTACAGCTCCATCACAGTGAAGGACAGGGATTGCTGCCTGCTGAAACACCCCTGTCATTCTATGTACAAGACTCCAAATCTTTTTAATGGGTGTATCTGGTCCTAATTTCTAACGGATGCTAACGTTAGCAGTAGCACATAAACTGGCCTGGTAATACGCAGACAAGCCTGCAGGCGGTGCTACAGGACAACACACTGAACTCTGTCCGTCTGTCTTCTTTACTGTCTCATCAACCCCCCCCCAACAAACCGTATCCACACTAATACAAGAGTGAAAATAATCCGTCATAAGTAAAAGTACTACATTTAGAATCTCACAAGTACAGAAGCATCAAAAATAAAATAAGTACCAAAAGTAAAAGTACTTGTAAAATAATATATATTATAATCAATTATAATTATTAAATTGATGCATTAATCACTTCAGTGTTGCAGCTTGTGAAGTAGTTTAATCTACAATAATAATATAATTTATTAGTTGATCATATTTAGTTTGAAAATCACCTGAATCTGTAAAGTAACAAACTAAATATTTAAAATAAATGCAGTGCAGTAAAAAGTACAACTTCACTACATCTCAGAGGTAAATATTGTGTTTTATTTTGCCATTATATTTATTTAATGACTTCAGTTCAGACTTTTACTTGTAACAGGATATCAGAGTACTTCTTATACTACTACTGTTTTTTTTATTGTGCAAACCGTCAGCATTTACAACTAAAGACATACAGAAATAAGGATAAC
The DNA here is from genome assembly GCF_963514095.1 of Eutrigla gurnardus. Lineage (NCBI taxonomy): Eukaryota > Metazoa > Chordata > Actinopteri > Perciformes > Triglidae > Eutrigla > Eutrigla gurnardus. The sequence goes on from NC_139938.1 coordinate 21,672,047, forward strand.
ACCATGTGTGAGTTGTCTCAACAGATTACATACATTCATAATGAAAGCAGGAAAAAGACAATAATATACATAAAAAAAACAACTTAAACTTCCAGAAATAGATCAATAATAAAACCAAATGTCTCCAGAATGATTCTTGCAGCACATTACATATCCGAGCATTTGTTTCTTATTGCTTCAATATAGTACAAGTACCTCCAAATTGAAACTGAAGTAAATGTACGTAGGTACTCTCCATCACCATCAATGTCTAGAGATAAAATGAATAACACTAAAATATAATTTTATCTACATGAAGCAGCAGAATGAAACAAAACATCCTGAAACTTTTTATTGTGAGAAATGAGAAATAATTAAATTGTTAATTATAATAATTTTTCATTATTTTTTAGAAGATTAAAGGTTTATTGTTTTATTTGTTTCTGTTTCTAAAAACAAAAATGTTCTTAAAAATGTAAAAAATTAAGGCAAAGACTTTAAAAATTGAATATGAAATTAATTTAAATGTTTATTTTGATATATATTCATAAAATGTATCTACAGCTTCAATACTTACACTTTATATTTATCAAATTCACTACATTTTCTAATTTAAGGCAACACAATTTTCTATATTTTTGTTTTTGACATTTTTTAGATTTAAATATGAATTCTCTGAATTTAAGTTTGGAGAATTTGTTGAATTTACATTTAAAAAAGCAATGGCATCAGTTTGTATTTAAAGCAACTCAATTTAGTATTTTGTGATTCGTACTGAGAATAAAAACACAAAAATACTTTCAACATTTTGAAACCTTGACTGAGCTCAGAACAGCAACATGAGACTGGAAAACCTTAAAACAGACTTACTTTCTCTAAAGTCTTTTTCCAACGACGTTGTGGGATTAATAATAATAACTATAATGAATAAAAGCGGTGGATTTGAGTCTGTGAGCTGATAAGAAATCTTCCCAGAAGTTGTAAAGAGGCTCCGTCTTTGGAGCGCAGCAGGTTTCCAGATAACGGACGATCTCCAAGACTTTGTGTAAAGACGATAAAACTGTTGACTCACGTCGTGTCGGATGGCCGCCGCTGTGTACTTGAACATGTGAACACAAGACAGCTTGTGTAAATGTACATGTAGGAGACTGTGTACTTTTACAACAACTGAGGGTTGAAGTACTCTAGTATTTTACTCAAGTAAGAGTAGCAATACAACAAGGTACAAATATTTTCTTTACTTGTCTTCTTTACGACGTCCTGACGATGAATAACATCTTACATCATCATTTATTTATTAATCATATATTTGTTATCATATCGGAGTTAAATGTGAAAGTTATTAAAGTTAAGATGAATGCAGTAGTGTCCAATATTCCCTCTGACATGAAGAAGAAGCATTCAGTAGATTAAAATGAGTTCTCAAGTACAGTACAAGTATCTCGTAATCCTACTTAAGTACAGTACAACAGTACTGCTTTTACGGAGGTGTTAAGTATGAATACTTTAACAGACGGTCGAGAGTTAGCGGCTACATTAGTGCTAATTCCACCGTGTTAAATGCTACACTGCTTACAGAGATCTGTAGAGCTGGTGTGTGGTCCGGGTCTGATGGTCCCTCGGCCTAACTGCCCACTACAGAGAAGGACTCACTACCTGGCTAACTCGCTACCTGGCTAACTCGCAACCTGGCTAACTAGCTACCTGCCTAACTCGCTACCTGGCTAACTAGCTACCTAGCTAACTCGCTACCTGGCTATCTATCTGCCTTGCCTGTTTAGATTGTGTGTATTTTCATCATCAGAGAGCTCGTTGTTATTAACACGTTAAATATTGATTATTGCTGCTTTAGGCGATGAACTTTCCTTCGACGTTCTTTAACTCTTTCTGTCCAGGACGGTGACCTCTGGGTGACCTTCCTGCAGTGTGTGTGTGTGTGTGTGTGTGTGTGTGTGCGTGTCTGTGTTCTGTAAAAAAAAAAAAAAAAGTTATGTTCTGAACCAGATTCCATGTTAAACATAAAACAATATAATATTTGCTTTTCTTTAAATTTAAAAAGTCTCTAAATTAAACATGAAATAATCTATATGACCATTATAACACAAAAGTTGTCTTATTAAAGTTAATATTTTACAGGCACCATTAATTATAATAATAATAATAATAATAATAATAATAATAATAATAATATATTAATAATATATAATAATTATTATCAGTTCATTTTTTTTTAATGAAAAATGCTTCAGTTATATCTTCATTAAGTTAAAATGACCCAATAAACTTATTTCTCTCTGAGACAGTGAAGTAGAAGTATGAAGTAAAATTAAGTAGAAGTAAATACAAGTAAAGTAAAGTACAAATACCTCAGAATTGAACTTCATCACATTCCAACACACATTTCAGCAAGTAAAAATAAAAATAACCAAACATTTTTCAGTTTTCTTTTTTTAATCTTATTGTTTTAATCACTTAAAAAATGTTCTTGCAGGAACATTTTCCTTAAAGTTCACAGCACATGAAAAGGTTTGATATGGTCACTTATTATTATTATTATTATTATTATTATTATTATTATTATTATTACTATAAATAAACTCAATTAACTCAATGAAGTCATCACTTCTATAAACTGTGATATAAACCTCGACTACATTTACAATTATTTTAAACACATTTAAATGTTTTCATTGATGCTGAACAAAGTTTAAAATAATTTGGATGCTTTTAAAATAAATCATTGTTAATAGTTTTATTGTTTTTATCTTTTATTTTATATATATTTAATGTGCTGCTTCCTTTCCAGGTTAATTATAATTATCATGTTAAATGGACATTCAGGCCACTTTATTTTTTATTAATAATATCTACATTGTTATTTCTACTACTGAAATTATTATGTCTTGTTAAATAATAATAATAATAATAATAATAATAATAATAATAATAATAATAATAATAATAATAATAATAATAATAGGACAGAAATTAAAATAAGCGGAATAAATATATAGTAGTAGTGAGTGACTTGCCGTCAGTCTGACTTGCTCGTTTGTTCGTTAGTGTCTCCTCCTTTGAAGGAAGCCTTTGAAGTGCAGCGGCGGACTGTCATGCTAATAGTCCGGGGGGGGGGGGGGGGGGGCTGGACAGGTAGACCTGCTGGGGATTCGTTTAATGCAGTTTAGGGAGGAAGAAGAAGAAGAAGAAGAAGAAGAAGAAGAAGAAGAAGAAGAAGAAGAAGAAGAAGAAGAAGTGAGGAAGGGAGGGAGAGAGGGATAGAGGGAGGAAGGGAGGGAGAGAGAGAGGGTGGAAGGGAGGGAGGAAGGGAGAGAGGGAGGAAGGGAGGGAGAGAGAGAGGGTGGAAGGGAGGGAGGAAGGGAGAGAGGGAGGAAGGGAGGGAGGAAGGGAGAGAGGGAGGAAGGGAGGGAGATCGGAGCCATAAAACTGGCCATGTGACCGCAGCAGCTTTTAACGGGCTGCAGCTGATGGAGGTGCAGAGCGCGAGGACAGGTGGAGGTGAGACAGGTAGAGACCCCGTGGACCTGAGACAGGTAGAGACCCCGTGGACCTGGAGACCAGGTAAGAGAGAGGCAGGCTGGATCCGCAGTATGCTGAGGGAGACCCCTCACCCGGAAAGATGTACGTGAGCTACCTGCAGCTGGACAAGGACCCCGCCATGTACCCGCACCAGAACCCGGTGACCCGACACGCGGGTCTGGGCCTCAGCCCGCAGAACTTCCCAGCCCCGCCTCAGTACCCGGACTTCCCGGGCTACCACCACCACCACCACCACCACGGCCTCGGCAACGACCCGCTGTCGGCCCAGCAGCCCGGGCCGGGTCCCGGCGGCTGGAGCTCGGCCTACCCGCCGCCCCCTCGGGACGACTGGTCGTCGCACCACTACGCCGCGGCCGCAGCTGCAGCCGCGGCCGCCGGGGGGCCTCCGTCCGGGGCCACCGTGCCCGGCGTGGTGGGGCCCTCCATGGGGTACAGCCCCACGGAGTTCCCCGGACAGTCCGGACTGCTGCCCGCGTCCCTGAACGCCTCGGCGGGGCAGCTGTGCCCCGGATCCCCGCAGAGGAGGAACCCGTACGACTGGATCCGCCGCAGCTCCGCTCCGCCCTCCAACCCCAGTAAGACCCGCTTTACATGTCGTACTTTAAGTAGTTTATATTTAATTCTGTAAATACTTTACATGTCATTATTTACATACTTTGTTATACTTTACATTTAATTATTTACATTTCATTCTTTACATTTAATACATTTAATTATATGTAATTATATTTAATTCTCCCTACAGATGATCTGCAACAACACACATTTAAACATCATATTCATATCAACTTTCTGTTCTTTATTCTAATATTTCTAAATGCTTAACACGTTTTATATTTGGAAATCACAAAAAGCATTCCTCATTAATAGTTGTTTTCTAAATGAAGTAAAACGTTCAACATTAGCAGTTAAACATTTTAATATGAGGCAGATATGAAACAGTGATACTCAAATGTCTCAGATAACCGGAAGTCACACCACTTTCATTTTAATCCAGGTTTATACATTTAATATTATAAGAAAAGAGATCCAATAATAATAATAATAATACCGTTTTTTCTGTTTTATGGTTATTTATTTAACATCGTAAACCTTAAATATCTTTGATTGTTTTTTTCTTAATATTTTAAGTTTACTATAAAACACTTTTAAATATGATGGTTATTCTTGTGCAACAAGTATAAATGGAGCTAAGGGTATGAATGCTCCACACGCCGCCGCAGCTCTGAGCTGATAATCGATCCTCCGAAATGTGGTGTTGCTGGTCCTGGGTCACTGGGTCCTGGGTCCTGGGTCCTGGGTCCTCGGTCCTCGTCCCGCTGCGGATCAAACGTGTGAAGCCGGTTTGTAGGCGCTGTGAAGCCGTTGTGATGTAAATGTCCCCCGCGGGACGCTTTGTCCTCCGCGTGTCTCTGGGCGGAGGAGACACGAGACGGCGGCACTTTGAAGTGTGTCGTGTGACCCGAGAGTGTGTGTGATTTCTATCACCTCCTGATTTATCCGACAAGGTGCAGCCGAAATCCCACTTAAGAACCTTTAAATTTTAGTGTTTAAGTGGAGAGAAAAGAAGCGGCATTATTATTATTATTATTATTATTATTATTATTATTATTATTATTATTATTATTATTATTATTATCAGAATACTTTATTCATCTTAAAAAAGAAAGAAACATGAGCTCATAAATAGACAAAGGGCCAGACATAAGTCAAATATGCATGAAAGTATAAAATGACACCAAATGTCTGTTATGTTTTTATATAAAACCATACGGTCTATTTAGTATGTAGTATTAGTATATAGTATCTGCTGTGAGGTATAGTAGTAGGCTACTGAGGTCCTAATATCATAGAATATAGTGCACATAAGTATTATTGCACATACATAAACAGTTAAACATCTAAGTATTTTACAGTCTGCTGGACGTCAAGGAGAATCATTCATATCATAAACAAGTATCTCCAGTTACGACCTGCGATGTGAAGAATATATCATAAATCTGAATATTAAAGTACATGTATGAGCACTGATCTGTGAACGTTACCTGAAGCAAGTCGAAGAGTCCTCGTGGTAATTATGGTCATTAATTATGCAGCTGTGATGTGACGCGGTGATAAATGAAGATAAATGTGAGGTGATCAACAGGAGCGGAAGCAGTAAAAACATTTATGATGGAAGATTATGCTTGTTCAAGGATTCCCCAAATATTTCTGTTTTCAAAATCTTCAGGCCTCTAAAACAGATCTTAATATTTTGTGAAGGAAATAAACGGAGTGTCAACAGTTTTAGGCTGAAAAGAATTTTCCCTGGATATGTGATGGAGGTTGTAGTTTCGCTTCTTGTCTGTGTGTGAAAGGGGATTAATGAGATAGCTTAGCTTAGCACAAAGACTGGAAGCGGGGGGAACTGCTAGCCTGGTGTCTCTTAGGCCCCTGAATGAGTAACCGGGTCTCAGGCAGAGAGCTTCGTGATTTACGCTCCTTCATTAGAGCGTTAGCAGCCGCAGGGGAATCAAACTGTTGGTTTTGACTTTATGACAAATGAAGCAGAAAGCGGACGGGTCAGACAGATGTTCCTCCCCAAACTAAAATGTTTGAGTTTTAACTGGAGGGATTAGAGGCCAGACGCCGTGTGTGTTTAGTGTTAATGTGGAATCAGAGCGTGTTAACGAGAGCTGAGCGCCTTTTAATCAGCTTTCACTTCAACGTCTCAGCATCTCTGATGCTTCCACAGGTTTATTCTCTGTTAGGTTTTAGTTTGTACGACGGCGAATCAGGGCCACTGTAGGAAAAAAAAACAGATCCGAGAGAGGGGGGCGATGTTCATGGGAAAAAGTGGAACATTTGGGAGTTTATAATGATGCTTTATTGATTGGGCGGTTGGGCTAAGATGCTAGCGGTAGCTTTCACTTATTGTCATAGCCGATATAAACAAGTTGCTTTGTTCCGCTAACACCGGATGTTTGCCGTTGCTATGACAACAAGTGAAAGCTACCACTAGCTTCTTAGCCCAACCTCCCCTGATCAATAAACACCCATAAGATGACAATGTGGCCTCATATAAATAAAACCAACAATAAGCATCAACATCATCACCCTAAGGACCTTAACGAGGCGTTGTCACATGTTGTGATGGATTCATAAACATAAATGTACCTTCATGGGAAGTTAGCTAGCATAAATGTTGGTTGTTAGCTTCGTAATAAAGTAGCAAATCTGCCCCTTTGTTTCTCTGAATATTGCCCCCCTCTTGGCTTCGTGTTTTTTTTTTTTTCTACAGTGGCCCTGATACGCTGTCGTAGTTTTCTTATGTTTCTCGTGGCAGTTTTGGTTGTTTTGATTAGCATTTACAACATCACAGCAACAAGATCCCGATCCCTATTGAATTATACCAGAAAGTGTCAGAGTGCCGTAGGTTTGTCGTCTCTGGTCTCAGATCAGCTAACTACTATTATTCAGTGATATAGTGACTTTGAAACAGCTCATCTTCCATTTCAGAATTAGACCATATGTCGATATTTTTCTTACATTCATGAGTAGGGTTTTTATTCAATTAAATTGGTGTTCATCTTTATAGCCCAAAATCACAAATTTGCCTCAGAGGTCTTTATACTCTGTAAACATCTGATCCTCGGTCCTGGGACCCCAGACTACAGAGGAACTTCTGGAATCAGGAATATTGCCGTTTTAGGAATAAGAAACCAGAATATCAGACTTTTAGAACTGAACCATCTGTGAGTTCTAGGTCTGAGTTTTAGCAGCAACACGTGAACTCTGAGTCCAAAAGTGAACAGAAGAAGATATCATTTATGCAAATCCATCGGCAGCAGCTCGTCTATTTGAATATTGAGTCCAGGTGAGAACACAAGACCGTCAGTCGGTCCAGGAACGTGGGTTTATGTGAATGGTTTATAACTCACACGTATAATATAAAACACGCTTCCTCCACGTTTTTACATACTAACAGTCGGTGTGATTTTGTGCCACGTCGTGTTATTTTAAAGTCTTTTTTACAAAAGAAAAAGTGTAAAGAAATCCCAAGTTGGGAAGTCATACTTCCAACTTCTATGTTCACGATGTTTAAGTCATGATTAGGAAACAACGTGAACACTGGATGCATCATGTTCATACTGTTCATCATTTTGTCCCAAATTTTAAATATGATTATTTTACCGTTAGCTGACTTGTGATCAAGGTAAAACTTTTCTAACTAATCTGTCACTCTGGACAGCAGCAAATTAATTATTATTGGTTTATGTTTGTAATACGTGAATTAATAAAAAGTTTCTCACCATCAACCCAACATTTATGACGTGTTAAAATCATTGCCATCTTTACGAGTTGTTATTCCAACTCAAGGTGGCGTTCAGGTGACGTTTTTCCAGGTGGGAACTAATCCGACTTTCAAGGCACTTACACGTTGGCTACGTTATGATGTGGAGTGGTAGCAGGTTACAGCCGCTGTGTGGGAGCTGGTTCTGGATGCTAAATGCTACATCAGAGTTGAGGCTAATGTTAGTTGCTTTGTCCCATTCTACTCCGGATGTTTGAGCCTTTAGAAACCTAAAGAACATTAAACGGAATGGATTAAACCATGTTTGTCTGCGATAACATACACTGCTTATGTTAGTGTGCATGGCTAACTAGTAACTAGCGTTACTTTCAAAAGTGTTTTGGTGAAGTTGCAGGCTACCGCTGCTTTGGGAGCTGGTTCTGGATGCTTCGGCGTGTTCTTGAATTGAGTGAATCTACTTTTAAAAAGAGTTTGCAGGAATATGTATTTTTTTAGCCTTTACAAAACCAAAAGAAAACAATAATGAATGGATTAAACAGTGTTTTTCTGCGATAACATACAATGGTAAGGTTAGCAGGCCTGGCTAGAGTTAATGCTAGTTAAGACCTTCTCTTAGATGAACCCAAGATGACTCAACTCATTAATGTGTCCTCCATTTCATCTTTTATTACAAAATTAAAATGCAGATTAAAGCATAGTCAGATACTCGGTGAGACTTTAAAGAAGGTTGATGTCTCTCAGCGTCTTTAAGTGACTTAACGGTTACGTTTCTGTGTGTTACAGACGGGAAGACGCGGACTAAAGACAAGTACAGGGTGGTCTACACGGACCACCAGCGTCTGGAGCTGGAGAAAGAGTTCCACTACAGCAAATACATCACCATCAGGAGGAAGGCGGAGCTCGCCACGACGCTCGGCCTGTCAGAGAGACAGGTATGCCAACACACCTCTATCGACTCTCTTTACTCACTTTTTATTTATTTCTATTAACATTCTTATATGAAGCACAGAGGGTTAGAGATTCAATGGCGTGATGTGAAACTGTTCATTTTTTAATTAAACATTTCGTGGTGATTTCAGAAACACTGATGTTGTCACATGACAGACGCCTTTGTTCACCTCCTTTTATGGAACAAGTGACTAATTTAAGCCGTGGAAATAGCAAGCTAGCTAGCTAACTAGCATACAGCTGGCTAGTTAGCTAGTTAGTCATTCTTTAATACTACACTGGTTACAGAAACTGAGTCGAGCATCTGAGCGGAGTCTAATGGTCCTCCACCTCCCTGGAGGACATGATACCTAGCTAACTAGCTACCAAGCTACCGAGCTAACTAGATACTTAGCAAAGTAGCTGTCTAGTTGACTAGCTACCAACCTACCGAGCTAACTAGATACTTAGCTAACCAGCTACCAAGATATCTAACCAACTAGCTAGGTAGCCTGGTTGCTCCCAAAAATTGTTCATTTTAGGGAACTGTAGTTGGTTTTAAGTCTAACCTTTGTGTGAACTCCCTGAGCCAATTTGTGACAGTCACCATGACAACCAACTAACAACAATGACCATTTTGTTTTGAGCTTGTCACATGACCACTGAAAACAGCTCAGTGTTGTCCTACTGCTGTTCTATGTAGAGTTAAGTATGGTGGAACTAAACGCAGCGTTTCTTCCGCTCCAGGTGAAGATCTGGTTCCAGAACCGCCGAGCCAAAGAGCGCAAGATCAACAAGAAGAAGCTCCAGCAGCCGGCGTCCTCCACGACGACACCCACGCCGCCCGCAGGCAGCAATGGCAGCAGCGTCCTCCTACACGGGAACGGCGGGAGCAGCGTCGCCATGGTGACAAGCAGCAGCGGCAGCAACGGGCTGGTGTCGCCTTCCTCCCTGCCACTGAACATCAAAGAGGAGTACTGAGGAGACCTTTTATTGGACGCTGATCTCGCTGATCCGGACTACAAATCCCCCTCAAAGAACTGAGAAACTTCTTTTTTTCATCACATCCCGCCACGTTTCCGTGTCCGCCACCTTCAAGCCAAAGTGTGTTTAAAATGTGAAAATAACGGGCATCGCCCCCCGGCAACAGTGGTTCTTCTCCCGCCAGACCGTTGATGCAGATAAATCCTCAAAGTGATCAGATGTTTGGTTGCTGGACTTCATTTCACTAACTACAAGACTCTAAAGTGCAGACAAACATCACTCGTGTCTTAATTCCAGCACAAATATACCAAAATAACATGTTGAGTATTTCCATTTGATGGAATGATGCGGCCATAAAAAAATAAACAGAATTAAGGTCCAGAATATATACGATGCTGTCAGACAGTACGCAGAATATATTTGTTCTTTTAACTCTAAAGCTACTTAAAAAAGAGGATTTTCAGAGTAAATCCAATTTCCAGAATTTTTTATTTTTTTTTGCTTGTTGATGATGCATTAAAATGAAAATCTCTCTCCTGCTTCTATAAGAAATGTTATGTCTCCGATGAAGGATAATAAAAGTGTCCATGAGATCAGGAACCAACACGAAGGAAGTTGGACAAGCTGCTGATTCTGGAGGTTTTCCTGTAATGCCGGTTCACTTCAGGGCTTTATTTAGATCATCGAACCGACGGGATCGTAAACTCACCAACACGAAACGACGGCCGTCGGCGAGTGTCGATGAGTAAATCCGACAACAGTGCTAGCTTTGCTAGCTAACGCTAACATTCTGCTAAGTATGTGCCGTAACGTTAGCCTGAATGGGCTAACACTCCGCTCTGGGATGATCGTTTAGCTAGAGTTTGTCTGCTGTCGCTTTGTAGAATCGCAGTCGTACATAACTAATTGATGTCGACGTGGTGCGATGCACAGAGACAGGAAGTCATGCGTTCAGCAACCGTTTAACAGCTGGTGAACAAAGTCATCATGTGTCCATGATTTTAACTTTGAAATCATGTTCTGTCCCTCAGGTTGGTGGACGGCTCGAAATACTACATTACCCATGACCCTCAGCAACAAAAATAGAATATAAGAAGGAGCCTTTTACTTCCAGAACCAGTGGCACCAAAATAACCAACAACTATTAACATTTCCTGACTGGGAACCAATCAGACTGGTAGTAGTACTTCTGCTAGTAGTGGAGTACTTTTACAGGGTGTAGTAGTACTTGTACTGCAGTAAATTATCTGAATACTTCTTCCATCACTTCTAAATGTACCCGACAGCCTCCATGTGTGTTTTCTGCTCCACATACAGTAAATATCTTGTAAATGACTTTGATCTCAGACTTCATCATGTTTATATCGATAAATGTAATTTGTACATTTGAAGCTGGTTAAAAAGTGGAAGCTTAACTGACCAGAGAACTTAATTTAACTTGTATTAAAGACACAACAACAACAGCAAGTTTGTTGTCTTCATACATCTCCGGAGAGGAGATGGTTTGTTGAGTGAATTCAACTCATGTTTTCAAATAGGCTGAATTGTTTATATCTGAACATTTATGACTCTTTATACGCTCTGAAAATGAAAACATTTAATGTTTAATTAAACTCCTGTGTGATGTTTTAAAGTGTATTAAAACTAAAATGTGATGTGACTGCTGATGTTATTTCACACTCAACTCACATTAGAGTCACATCACTTCTTGGTTGTTGGGGGCTTCCATCCACGTAGACCCCTACCAGGTCTCCTCCATCATTGCTGAAATTACCATTATTCATGACATCATCCAGAGGTGCTCGGTGGATTTCAGCTGGATTCACGTGATCTAGCAAGACCCACGTGGGCTTCAGTAGGTTTACCACAGCTGGAGGAACCCAGAATAAATTATTTATCTGTGATTTAATATGAATAACCAGATGAAAAGGATGCTGAAATAACTCCATAATGATAGTGATCATTAAAAGGTGCGAAGTCATGCTTTGTTAGGTCTGTCTGCAAGACCTCAAAATAATTACTATTAAAACGCTGGTTTTCTGAATGGAGTCTGGTTGATGGATGCTAGGCTACGCTAACATTGTAGCTGCTACATCAACACTGCAAATAAGGTCATCTAGACATAAAGGCAGCAGAGACCTTGTGTGACATGAGACCAACATGTTCCCATAAAACACTTTAGAAGAGGCTTTTTGTTTCCAGCAAGAAAAGAAAGAAAACTCCGCCGTTAAACAAAAACGGAAAGATGGAAGGAAACAAATAAACGAGGAAAGACAAGACAACTGTCCACGCATGTTTGCCAGCTGAGGTGTGGCGTCCAAAGGGCGAAGAGGAACTCTTGGCAAACAGGATCTGGGGATCTGCTGCAGTGTGTAGGTGTGTGTGTCTGGTGTGCAGGTGTGTGTGTGTGTCCTCACTTAGACCTTTGTCCTTCTGGGTCTGGTCTGCCTCCAACAACAGGACTATCTCCCCACTGATAGAGACTATCAGCTTTGTGAGTCGGATCGTCACGCAGACCAACACACAGCCGTCTTGAACTTGAGGCTGTAAAATAGTTTCAAGCTTGAGATCCAGCAACAACCGGCAAAACCTCCGTGAACCGTTGCTGAGACATTCGGGCTTTGATTTGAAGGTTTTGGTAGTTTGACCTAAGTTGCTGTCCCAAGTGAAAGAGTACCTCAGGTTCTAGTCCACCAGTGAAGTCAAAGGGAGCGTCAGCAGTGATGCTGGCATTGTACCAGACCGATGTGGTTCAGAGGGACCGGAGCTGAAGGGCAGATCCCTCTATTTACCGGTCCATCTATGGTCCAACTGTAGACTGTATAAAGTCTACAGTTGAACTTTTTGGTCTTCCCCGTCTTGTTTTTAAGTCTTCCCAATCTTGTTTCTGGTCGTCCCCCTCTTGTTTTTGGTTTTCCCCGTCTTGTTTTTGGTCTTCCCAATCTAGTTTTTAAGTCTTCCCCGTCTTGTTTTTAAGTCTTCCCCCTCTTGTTTTTGGTTTTCCCCGTCTTGTTTTTGGTCTTCCCAATCTAGTTTTTAAGTCTTCCCCATCTTGTTTTTGATCGTCCTCATCTTGCTTTTAAGTCTTCACCATCTTGGTTTTCGGTTTCCTCCACCTTGTTTTTAAGTCTTCCCATCTTGAAACACACCGTTCTATTTCTATAAGTAATTACAGAAACTTGTGAGTTAAATGGGTGAAAGAAAACCGTTCTTGTCCAGTTGTATAATGTAAGAATGTTGCCTCTTGAGCGGCATGTCGCTTGTGACGATCACCGGTGATTACGATTAGACATGTAGCCAACAAAATGTGAAGAAAATGAAGAACGCTGGCTAAAGCTAACGTTAGGAGTTAGTGTAAATGCAGCCCCGTTAGCTTCGCTAGACATTTGATGAAACAGTTTTGTAAATTTACGGTCCGTTCGAGCTGCAGCTGGTGCATTCAAACATGTCAGTATTTACACTTTCTGCTGAGTTGCATAACAGATTAATTCAGTGCATCCTTGCAGTTGCATGTGACATTGACAATGTCAAACTAACATATTCACTTTAAAGCGTTAATGTCTATAAAGCCCCTCTCATTTTTAAACAGTGTTTTTCTCAAACAGGAGATCATCATAATCACGAGGCCGAACACATCGGCGTCGTGAGGAGCAACCGCTGCGTTCGGGTCTCATTTTTGGGTAAACAGAGCATAATGAGAGCGGCGCTGCTCAGCCTCGTCACCGCCATAAAGTTTATTGGGGGGCTGGACGGAGTAAACGTGGTTTCACCACAGAGACGCAGACATGTTTGCTGAGGAGGCGTGATGAGCTCTGATAGCAGCGGTGGACGACTTCACCACCTCAGACCTACAAGGAACACGGTTCGAGTTTATGAAACCTCTCTACTTTCATATGGTCACGTCTGGATCCGGGTCCCAGTGGATCAGGTTGGACCTGCTTCTGTAAGGCTTTGAACACGAATCAAGTGAGATAAACGTAAAGACGGCAGCAGAAATAAAATGGTGGTTGTTGTTAGTTGTCATGGTGACAGTCAGTGGGACTGTAAAGTGATGTCACAGCTCACCAGGAACAGAACGTCTGGATTGTTAGCTGGGTATCCAGTTAGCTAGTTATCCAGTTAGCTAGGCATCTAGTTAGCTAGGTATCCAGTTAGCTATGTATCCAGTTAGCTAGGCATCTAGTTAGCTAGGTATCTTAAGCTAGGTATCCAGTTAGCTAGGTATC